>NC_084850.1:31486003-32161551 GCF_033115175.1 Lepus europaeus | reverse complement strand
CCAAGGACATGGGCCATCTTTCACTGCCCTCCCAGGCCATAACACAGAGCTGGATCAGAAGTGGAGCAGCCAGGACTCAAACCAGCACCCATATGGGATGCCAGCACTGCAGGTGGCAGCTTCACCTGTCATGCCAAAGTGCCAGTCCCCCATTTGTCTATTTTTTCTTTGATTGCCTGTACTTCTGGGGTCTTTTTCAAGAAGTATTTGCCTCTGCCATTTATATAATATATATTTCATATACAGGAATACAGTGTACACACCCAGGTAAATGGAATTATGCTACATATCTTGCTCTCTTGGGCTGAGTGTGAGGAGACTAAGCCAGAAGAACTGGAGACAGGGGCATCTCTGACCCTCATTTCCCTCTATGTGATTACCTGCAGCATTTCTGATTTTCCTCTCCCTTCTTCCATGTCCAAACTCCTTCACCCCTCAACACTATAAGATAAGAACATTAGACTTCCCCATCTAAGATCTGGGTGGAAGAAGGAGCCAATTGCCAAAGATGTGAGGTTGGAATTTCTATTGCCACAGCATGTACTTTACAGGGTTTTGTGATGCCATAATTAACTATTCCCCTATGGAACACCCCTGTTCCTTTTCAGATTTTCTTTTTTAAAAAAATATTTATTTATTTATTTGAAAGTCAGAGTTACAGAGAGAGAGGAGAGACAGAGAGAGAGAGAGAGAGAGAGAGAGAGAGAGTTCTTCCATCCTATGGTTCACTCCCCAGTTGGCTGCAATGGGAGGAGCTGCACTGATCAGAAGCCAGGAGCTTCTTCCGGGTCTCCCACGTGGGTGCAGGGGCCCAAGAACTTGGGCCATCTTCTACTGCTTTCCCAGGCCGTAGCAGAGAGCTGGATCAGAAGTGGAGAAGTCAGGTCTTGAACTGGTGCCCATATGGGATGCTGGCGCTTCAGGCCAGGGCGTTCACCTGCTGAGCCACAGCGCCAGCCCCCCTCTTCAGATTTTCAATATCACTAAGAACATCCTGGTTAACACATCTTCATGCACTTATGTGAATGTGTTAATCAGTTAAATTCCTTAAAATGTAATTACTGAATCAAAGGGAATGTACATGGCAGAATTTGAGAGAAATGCCAATTACACACTCAAAGTTCTTTATCACCAATAGCATATGAGTTCCTACTTCCTTACACACTGTTGATACTAGTAAATTCTCAAGCTTTTAAAATTTTTGCTTATCTGATGGAACAATAGTAATATTTTAATCTGCATTTCATTAATAATTAGGTTGAACAGCTATTTATGACAGTTGATGACCTATTTTCATCTTAAAAACTGCCTGAGATAGACCAGCGCCGTCACTAAGCTAACCCTCCGCCTGTGGCACCAGCACCCTGGGTTCTAGTCCCGGTTGGGGCATCAGTTCTGTTCCGGTTGCTCCTCTTCCAGGCCAGCTCTTTGATGTGGCCCGGAGTGCAGAGGAAGATGGCCCAAGTGCTTGGCCCTGCACCCACGTTGGGAGACCAGGAGGAAGCACCTGGCTCCTAGCTTTGGATCGGCAGAGCATGCTGGCCATAGCGGCCATTTCGGGGGTGAACCAACGGAAGGAAGACCTTTCTCTCTCTCTCTCTCACTGTCCAACTGTGCCTGTCAAAAAAAAAAATAAATAAAAATAAAAAATAAAAAACTGCCCGAGATAAAAAGGAAATAGAAAAAATCCAGAAGTTTATCTCTCACAAAAGTAATGGGCAAACTGGCAAAAGTGGTCAGAAGCAACTTTTTAAGAATTTCTAGAAACTTAAAGCAACCTAGGGGAATACCTCATCAAAAACTACATGTGAATCTCAATAAGTGAGCTTTGTGGCACTTAAACTTGTCTTGCTATCATCCCTCACCTATGCTTAGTAGTGACTCTGAAGACAATAACATTAATTCCTGGTACAAGCACTCAGTATCTGAGGGGAGTAGAACAAACTCTATTCTCATAGAATTTTCATTGATTGGTTTTACCTGATTGGTGACTTCCTTGAGCCGTGGCTAAAAGGCCTTGCTTTTATTTTACCTGACTTGAAACTTTTCCAGGTTGCAGATGACTGCTTCAGGAGCTGTGTGTTCAAAATATTTAAGGCAAATATTTTAGCCTTGGGGCAAGGAATAACAAACACATAAAAAATAGGAAACCTCAAAGCTTGAGAGGAGAGGCTGGGAAGTGAGATGCTTTGGTGAGTAAGACCTTTGCAAATCTCCCACATATTCTTGGGAAACCAGGAGTCCATGTATATACCTAGAAGTATGCACATCCCCAGGAAAGACCTGAGAAGGCCATACACTTTCACCTCTTAAATCCAGGATCTGTGGGTAATAAAGGCTTAGGCAGACTTAGAAACTTTGTAAATGTTCAAGGTGTACCCCAATATACATAAAGTCTCTCATTGAAGACTGATTGTTTTTTAAAATTTATTTATTATATATATTTATTATTATATTTTATTATTATATTTTTATATATTTATATATTATATATTTATTATTTATTTATTATTATATTTTATTTATATTATATATATATATAGAGAGAAACTCTGGTGTTTATTTGTTTAAAAGATTTTATTTATTTATTTATTTGAGAGGTAGAGTTATAGAGAGAGGGAAAGACAGAGAAAAGTCTTCCATCCACTAGTTCACTCCCTAAATGGCCGCAGTGTCCAGAGCTGGGTCAGTCTGAAGCCAAGATCCAGGAGCAGCATCTGGGTGTCCCACATGAGTGCAGGGCCCAAGCACTTGGGCCATCTTTCACTGCTTTCTCAGGCCATTATCAGAGAGATAGATTGGAAGTGGAGCAGTCGGGACTCGAACCAACAGCCATATGGGATGCTGGTGCTGCAGGCAGAGGCTTAATCTACTATGCCACAGTACCAACCCCGGCACAATGACCTTTAACATCTATATTTCCACCATTGCTGTGTTTATGATTATTTGTGTGCAGTATTTTCTAACAATCTGGATGCTTTTTCTCCAGCTTTCCTTTTTTTCTTTCTAACTCCTCAACAGAATAACTCCTCAACAGAATTGTCTTTAATGTTCATATATCTACATATAGTCCCTTAACAACACTCTGGGCTTTTTAAAAAAGATTTATTTATTTATCTGAAAGGCAGAGTCGGGGGGGGGAGGGGGAGCTAGAGAGATCTAGATCCTCCATCCACTGGTTCACTCCCCAGATGGCTTCAAGGGCAGGGCTGAGCCAAGCCAATGTCAGGAGTCAGCAGCTCAACCAGGTCTCTCATGTATGTTGCAGGGCCCAAGGCTTGGGCCATCTTCTGTTGCTTTTCCCAGGCCATTAGCAAGGGGCTGGACTGGAAGTGGAGCCGCTAGGACAGGAACTGGTGCCCATATGGGATGCTGGCATCACAGACAAAGGCTTTACCCTCTAGGCCACAAATGCTGACTCCAACAATCTTGGCTTTTTATAGCATGTATTTCAAAGGTCTTCCAGTTTGTATCCATTACCCAGTTCCAAAGTGGCTTTGCTTCCAAATTTTAGGGATTTGATAAAGTAATACTTAATTTCTCAGTACCAAAATCTGTATTTTTTTTCTTTTTCTTTCTTTCTTTCTTTCTTTCTTTTTTTTTTGACAGGCAGAGTTAGACAGTGAGAGAGAGAGACAGAGAGTAAGGTCTTCCTTCCGTTGGTTTACCCCCCAAATGGCCGCTATGGCTGTCGTGCTACACCGACCTGAAGCCAGGAGCCAGGTGCTTCCTCCTGGTCTCCCATGCAGGTGCAGAGGCCCAAGCACTTGGGCCATCCTCCGCTGCATACCGGGGCCACAGCAGAGAGCTGGCCTGGAAGAGGGGCAACCGGGACAGAATCTGGCGCCTCGACTGGGACTAGAACCCAGGGTACCGGCACCGCAGGCGGAGGATTAGCCAAGTGAGCTGCGGTGCCAGCCCAAAATCTGTATTTTTAAAAGATATATTTCTGTGTTTGAAGATAGAGCATCAGACACACACACACATACACACACATACACACAGAGAGAGAGAGAGAGAGATCTTTCATCCACTGGTTTACTCCCTAAATGCCTGCAACAGCCAGGACAGGACCAGGATGAAGCCAGGAGCCAAAAACTCTATCTGGGTCTCCCATGTAGAAGCCCATGCTCTTGAACCATCATCTGCTCCCTTCCCAGTCACATTAGCAAGAATCTGGATTGGAAGCAGAGAGCTGAAACTCAAACCAGCACCCTGATAGGGTGAGTCTTGCCCACATAGGGAGGGCAATTGGCATTACTTGGGCATTGATTTAGAGGTTAATCTTATCCAGAAAAGTCTCTGACCAAATGTCTGGCACTATGTAACACAGTAAGTTGGCCCTCCTATGAGTAAAAGGGAACTCCTGTCTGACTGTTTGGCTGGGACACTGATTTTTTTTTTTCACTTTTTCATACTCAAATTGAAGCATCAGCTCTTCCTGGGTCTTGAACCTGATGGTCTTCATACTAGAATTATAGCATTGGTCCTCCTGGGTCTCCAGTTTGCAGACCACAGATCTTGGGACTTGACAGCCTCCATAATTGCATAAACCAATTCCTTGAAATAAATCTCGTTCTACATATAATCCTAATGGCTCTGCTTCTCTGGAGAACTTTGGGTAATACAGTGAAGGAAGCACGTATTATTAACCCTACTTTGTTGATGGATAAGTTGAAACTGAAGAAAGTTTAGACTTGCAGGTTAAGTCTGTAAGTTATAAACAAAGATGAGGTCTTTCAGATCAGTCTCTTAAGTACTCTACATCTTTACAATTCTGATTGCACATGTTGAAAATCACTGCTACATGCCCTTGTTTTATACTTTATTAAGACTTCTGAACCAACTGTGTCTCCTCTCAGTTCCTTGTGTGACATTAACAGTGAGTGACAAACCCACCCCCCCCCCCGCCTCATTTTAGTACTCTGTTGAATGCAATTTCCGTGTTCTAGAGTCTATGATTTCAGTAGGGATTCCCAGGAGCTCAGAATCTAAGACAATACTTTAAAATATGAACTACTTGGGGCAGGCATTTGATACATTGGTTAAAAATGCCCATTCGTGTGCCTACTTCCTGTATCAGAGTGCCTGGATTTGAGTCTGCTCTGCTTCCAATCCAGCTTCCAGTAGTGTGCATCCTTGGAGGCAGCAGATCATGGTTCAAGTAGTTGGATCTAACCCACATGGGAGAATAGGATGGAGTTCCTGGCTTCCAGCTTTGGCCTGATCCAGTTCCAGTTGTGAGCACTTGGGGAGTGAACCAGTGGATGAAAGATTTCTCACTATCTGTTTGTCTTGTCCTTTCAAATAAATTAAAATAATTAAATAATTGAAAGTACAGGGGCCGGCGCCATGGCTCACTTGGTTAATCCTCCACCTGTGGCACCAGCATCCCCTATGGGCACCAGGTTCTAGTCGGTTGCTCCTCTTCCAGTCCAGCTCTCTGCTGTGGCCTGGGGAAGGCAGTGGAGGATGGCCCAAGTGCTTGGGCCCCTGCACCTGCATGGGCGACCAGGAGGAAGCACTTGATTCCTGGCTTTGGATCGGCCATTTGGGGAGTGAACCAGTGGAAGGAAGGCCTTTCTCTCTGTCTCTCTCTCTCACTGTCTTTGACTCTACCTGTCAAAAAAAAAAAAAAAAAGCAAGAAAGTATGAATTGCTGTTTTGGTCAGGTTTTCATCACTAACACAAAATACTGACGGCAACCAACTTTGCAAAGAAAAAAAGGGTTACTTAGCTCAGAGTTTTGGAGGTTTTTTTTTTTAAATATTCATTTATTTGAAAGTCAGAATTACATAGGGAGAGGGAGAGAGACAGAGAGAGACATCAATCTTCCATTTGCTGGTTCACTTCCCAGATGGCCGCAATGGCCAGGTCTGGACCAGGTGGAAGCCAGGAGCTTCCTCCAGGTCCCCCACATGGGTAGCAGGGGCTCAAACACTTGGGTCATCTTCTGCTGCTTTTCCCAGGGCTTTAGCTTGGAGATGGATCAGAAGTAGAGCATCCATGACATACCAGCACCCATGTTGGATGCCAACATTGTAGGTGGCAGCTTTACCTACTATGCTGCAGTGGTAGCCCCCAGTTTTGCAGGTTTTGGTACAAGATCAGATGGGTCTCATTTCTGGATTTTTAATTAATATTTATAATGAGAGAAAAACAATCTTCCATCCGCGGTTCACTTCTCAAATGCCTGCAACAGTCAGAGATGAGCCAGATCAAAGCCAGGAACAAGGAACACAATCCAGGTCTCCCATGTGGATGGCAGGGACTGAGCCATCACCTGCTGCCTTCAATGTGTGTATTAGCAGGAAGCTGGAATTGGAAGTGGAACTGGGACTCAATCCCAGGCAATCTGCTGTAAGTTGGTGGCTTTACCTCTTGCCACAATGCCCACACTTTTAGGTATTTTCTTGCTTAGTGCTTAGAAAAATACTTTATTCTTTCTTTCTTCATTTCTTCCAGTTTTGAATTCATTCTACCTTTTTTTTAGAACTAGCAACTCCAGTCTCCTATTAGGAAATGTTTCTCTCACTGCACATTTGATAAAGTCTGGCAGGAGTGTTAATCAATGTACCCTGCCCTGGCCTAGCTTGTGAGTAGCAATGTAGATCCACGATAGATCAGTTAGAAGCTTCTTCCTCTTGAATTGGACTCATGAATGGAGTGGTAAAAAGACTGGGTGAGGGGTTAAGCATTTCTTACTTGATACCTTCTGGAGCTGCCTGATTTCTGCAGAGCTGGATTCCTTCAGGCTTGTTTTAAACCCATTTGCCCTTTGTATTCTTCCAATAAATTACCATTTTCCCTAAGTTTTTCAGAGTTGGATTTTGTTACATAATAAAAAAAAAAAACCTAAGTCATATAAGGGTGGTTCATTAAATCACTCAGAAAATATTTATAAAGTACTTACTATTTGCCAGTGGCTGCACTGGTCACTGGGGAGGGTTTTCCAAGTGCTTGATAGGATGATCTCATTTGTCAGTAAGAGAGAACTGGGAGTTAACGCTACACCTTCATTGTCAGTACCGGGAAAGAAAGTGACTCTAGGAAACAAACTCCTAGGGCTTCACAGGAGAGTAATTAACTCTCATTAAATAAAGTTTAATAGAAACAATAAAGATATTAATGTTAAAATTGTAATAATTTTCTCTCATTGCTGTAACAAGTCTCTGTAGAGGTGATATTTATTGTTACACTCTGATCATGCAGGAGTAAATTTCTTCCCGGTTGCTCACCACTCAGGAACATGTTACATAGTGTTGCCTATGTGAGAAGTGGCTTGATCAAAAAACCAATGCCAATTATTTGAGGCATCTGCACTTGGGATTTATTAATAGCCATGGCATGGGGGGAAAGATACTCACTTGGTATTTCTGGTATTTAAAAGATGAAGGGGTAATTTGAGAGAAGCAGTGATTTGGGGGCATTAAATACTGGTTCGTCTCTATTGCACACAATTGGAATATAATTTAAGCTCTTATGTTATCTTAAAGAAATTGGAATTGTGGTTGATTTTCATTAATAATGATTTTAGCAACTTTTAGGCTCAGTACTTGGTTCCAAAGTGACCTTTTCATTGGAACATGTAGGCTCTCCCTTTCAGATTCCAGACATAGACGTGGTGTAGATTCTTTGGCATGATTGATTTGGGGCTCAAGTTTAAAAGCACTATTTTCTCTAACAGAAGCATGTGAATTTATATCTCATGTATCTCCTGATCAACAGCCAAATGTCTCTTTGAACTGGACTTTGGTTTCAACTGTCTGTGAAAGAACTTGATTTTCCTGATCTTCCACCAAGTATTCTATTTGCAGGTTCTTTTGTCTTTGAAAGAATCCATCTTTCCCATTGACACTTTCAGGGGTGGCCCTTGCAAATTGGGTTTCCAGCTCTGCAAAAATTTTCATCTCAAACTGCTATTGGTCACTTGAAACTATTCATCTTTGAAAAGAGTTTTGTGCCATTCAATTTCTTCATTATATGGACAAAAATATTTAAATTGGTCATTTTGAAAAATTAATGAAATGTTTGAATCTGTGACATTTTCTCAAAATATAGAAAGTGTCAGTTTCTTCATCCAACTCATACAAATCCATGCAATGATGGGCCACAAAACTTACAATGAAGGAAAAAAAATAACAAAGGTTTTCTATAGAATTCCCAAAGTAAATTTTGTCATTACAATGTATTTTAATTTGGATCACATCAAAATAACCTCTGAACCGGTGACAATCTGTCTAGCTGTTTCCACATTGGGGAGAAACAAGCAAAACTGGATGGGAATTACATATAGATAAGAGGTGATCTGTGCAGTTTCGTGATGATGCCTTGACTCCTGCTACTCATCAGTACCTCCACCAGAGGGCAGGCAGTAAAAGAGAAAGCAAAGGAGAGGCAAGGATGTGAGGCTCTTGCAACCAATAAAGAACTCAAGCTACCTAAACCATCTATAAAACCCATTTTTCTGAGGGCCTGGTGGGTCTAGTTTATTTAAATGATGGTATTAGCTCAGATAGGGACACTGGGTCCAAATCACGACTCAGTCACTTCAGGAGTCACAAAGTATTTATGGAGTATCTGCTATATACCAGGCACTATAGTAGACAGTAGAGAAAAGGCAGTAAACAAGGTAGACAAAATGTTAGCTTGTAGAACTAACACTTTAGTGTTATAATCCCCATGAGCTTCATTTTATTTGTACCATGGGAATAATAATACTAGGCATTCTATGAGCATTTAAATGAGATACTTAAGCACCTAGCAAAGTTTGCTATATTTTAATTTATAACCTATATATAGGGTATCCATAAATTTCTAATTTTATTATGTTTTACAGTCTGTATATAGTTTTCTTTGTTACAGGTTTTTTTGTAATTTAAAGAATATGTGTGCGGCCAGTGCTGTGGCGGAGAAGGTGAAGCCGCCACCTGCAGTGCTGGCATCCCATGCGGGCGCCGGTTCGAGTCCCAGCTGCTCCTCTTCCTATCCAGCTCTCTGCTATGAGCTGGGAAAGCAGTACAAGGTGGCCCAAGTCCTTGGGCCTCTGCACCTGCGTGGGAGCCCCTGAAGAAGCTCCTGGCTCCTGGCTTCAGATTGGCACAGCTCCGGCCGTTGTGGCCATCTGGGGAGTGAACTAGTGGATAGAAGACCTCTCTCTCTCTCTGCCTCTCCTTCTCTCTCTGTGTAACTCTGACTTTCAAGTAAAAAATAAATCTTTTTATAAAAAAGAATATGTGTAGCTGTACATTGTGCTTATAAAGTTTTGGATCCTACTTGGCATAGTTTCATGAACATGTTCCTATGAGTGTCTCTAATGAAAATTTTAATGATTATATAAAATTTCACCATTTCAAATTTATCTTAATACTTAAAAATTGCTCTATTTTAGCATATACCTGGGTCATAGTGGATTTTCAGTGTTTGTTGAAATAGTGCATGAATATCACATACTTACATCATTTACATTTTTTCAATAATACAAAAAGCACTCTGTCTTTTGAATAATAACTTTCTGGTAAAAGTTCTAAAAGCAGGATTATTGTATCAAAATGCATGACACAAGACATGACTATTCTCACAATCCTCTCCCTGTTTCTCTCTCTCTCTCTGTCTCTCTCTCTCTCTCTCTCTCTCTCTCTATATATATATATATATATATATATATATATAGACTCATCATGCTGCTTTGAAGACTGGTACTAATTGAAAATTAGTTACTCTATTTTGTTTAATTTGTGTTCTTGTTAAGATTATTGAATTTCTTGTACATAGTTACTACTTGGAAATCCCTGTTGTCTACTTTATCTGTCTATGGACTGAGATACTTGTGAGGGAAGGCAGGCAAAGTCCTCTAGGTAGGATGTGAACTGGGAGAGCAAGCTGCAAACCAGCTGCCTGAGCCACAGGGGCGTCAGGAGCAGGAAATGAAGCAACACAAGGCAGAGTCATGTAGAAAGTAAAAGGAAGGACATTGGAGACAGATGTTAGAGTTTTGCCCAACTACCAGATGAAAGACTATTACCACGAAGGGGTGCCACTGTTACATCACATCAGGGTAGGGGCTGTTTTGGGCAATGAGCGCCTGAGATATTGGAAGTGAAGTCAGCAAATCCTGATGTCTTCAGTGGAATTGAGAGTGCTGATATAGCACTAGGCATGGAAATGTTGATGAATTAGTATGAATCGGGGCCTGGTTTGCATATCTGTGGTTTGGGGTTATACATGCCGTACCTTTACTCTTTTGCCCTGAAGAATAGAATTGTTTGAGTGGTTGAAATTAAACAATGATACTTTGATCTGAAATGGTTTGGTAAAATAAGTGATTGTGTGGTTTTTTAAAATACCATATTTTGAAATATTTTCAAACCTATGAAAAAAATTACAAATGCAGTACAAAGAATGATCATATCCCTTTTACCTAGCTTCCTAGCTATTAGCATTTCTCTGCATTTGCTCCCACTGAAGACATGATGCTTATTCTAGTGTATATTTCGCCAAAGCAAGTCCACTCTTCTAACCTACCAGCATATGACTTTCCAATTCTGCAAGTCCATGTTGGTTCAACACTACTACTCAATCTGCAGGCTCTGGGATGGGCATTTTGATGCCAGAAGGTTAAACTACTGCTGGGGAAACCCAGATCCCATATTGGAGTGTCTGCCAGTTCCAGCCCTGGTTACTCCACTTCCAATACAGCTTCCTGCTAATGCACCAAATGATAGTTCATGTACTTGAGTTCCTACCACCTATATGGGAGAGCAGGATGGAGTTCCTGGCTCCTGGCTTTAGCCTGGCCCAACCTCAGCTGTGTGGGCATTTAGGGAATGAAACAGCATATGGAAGAATTCTCCCCTACGCCCACCCCACACTTTCTGTGTGTGTGTGTGTGTGTGTGCACGCACGCGTGTATTGGGGGGGGGAATAGAGGGAAAGAGAGAGAGAGGCTCTGCCTTTCAAATAAAATAAGTAAATCTTTTAAGAAATCAGTGGACTCCATTAGAACTTTGCCAACTCTCCTAATAATGTCACTTTTTTTTTTCTGGTCCAGGATTTCATCCAGGAATATTTAATGGTCAGAAATGTCCACCCAGCATTTAACTCTCATATCTCATCAGGCTCCTCCAATCTGATATAGTTGTATGGTCTTTTCTTGTCTTTCCTACCCTTTGGGCTTTAGAAACTTTTGATTTTACACTTTGTAGCATGACCAACTTGTTTCTTCATGACTAGGCCAAGGCTGTGTTCCTTGGGGGCAATACCCTGTAAATGATGCTGTTCTTTTCTCAGTGCATGGCATCAGAGGGCACATAATGCTAACCTGCCCTGTCAGTGGTAATCACCTGGTTTCTCTACCACCAGCATGCCATCTTTTTGTCCTTGTGATTGTTTACTATTTCGGGGGGAGGAGATATTCCCAGATATCAACCTTCAGTTGCTCATCAATCATCTTCCACCCACCATAGGGCAGGCATTGTGACACAGCAGCTTAAACCACTGCTTGGGACACCTGTATCCCATACAAGAATGCAGGTTTGAGTTCTCAGCTCCTCCGTTTCTCTTCCAGTTTCCTGCTAATGCTCTTGGGAAGCAGCAGATAAAGGCTCAAGTGCTTGGGTTTCTACCACCCACGTGGGATACCTGGATGGAATTCTGGGCTCCTGGCTTCCACCAGACCCAGCCCTGGCTGTTGTAGGTAGTTTGGGAATAAACCAGAAAGTAGAAAATATCTGTACTGTTTCTCTCTCTCTCTCTCTCTCTCTCTCTCAGCCTTTCAAATAAATAAATTTTAAAAAATATTTCCACCCACCACCCTTATCAACCTGGATCAACCACTACTATCATGGCCAAATAATGATTCTCTATTTCCTTCAATCTTTCTGCATTTATTAGTTGGAATTTTACTGTAAGGAAGAGAAGGAATTCTCTTGCATTCCAGCTGTCTACTGATTTATACCAAACCAGACCCAAATTTAATGGCTTAAAACAATAACAATCATTTCTCTAGCTCATGCATCTGTGATCTGGACAAGGTGATATATGAGCTGGAGCAGTCAGCTGAGACTGGAGGATCCACTTCCAAGGTGACTCACTCATATGGCTGGGAGACCTCTTCATATGGCTACTTAATTTCATCCCAGTATTGTGGTTGGGATTCAATCAAAAACATCCCAAGAAAGCAAAGTGGAAATGTGTGGCCTTTTTCTGTTTCAGCCTCAGAAGTCACCTAGCTTTCACTTCCAGAACTTTTTGTCTCTTGGTTGAGGTGATTACGAATATCCACACAGGTTCAAGGAGAGGGGACATAGCCCTTACAACTTGATGAGAATATTGTTAACATTACATTGTAAGAATAGCCTGTAGGAAAGAATATATTACGATGGGTATCTTTGTAGAATACAATCTTCCTTACCACCCATTTACTTGTTTATTTATTTGTTTATATCCATGTGGACTCATGCATTCCTATTTTATATAACTGGCTGTAATCTATTACTATTATTTATTTTGATGTTCAAATTGTTCTAGATACTATCATTGGAAGCTGTTTTCAATGTGATATCTGTGTCCTGTTGAGATTTTCCAGTTGTTCTTTGAGTACTTCTTTTGGTAGATGGTGGTGTATGGACACCATGATCTGAACATTGGAATGCTCTTTGCTAATGGGTTGTCATTACTTCTAGGTCCCCATGGAAGACACAGCTAGGAAACAAGCATTACCACAGTCTCCAAGTTGGGATGGTTTGACTTACAACTTTTCATCTTTATGATTTTGTGAAAGCAATACCCATTCTGTAGATATTGCTTTGAATTTAGATCTTTTCCTAGGCTCCTGATACATACCATGACCCTTGCTCATGATGCTGAGCAGGGTGGTAGCCACAGCTCCTGGCTAGCCCCTGCACTATGGAGGGAACCACTGAGTCCCTGGAGTGTGTGGGATGCTAAACTGCAATGTTCACTAGCTTAGGTATATTCAATGCATTTCCTCTCCCTCTCCCAGCACCCAACACCAGTGGATTCTGGTACATTTTCAGGTTAAGTTAAAAATGTCATAATGTGTACAGGAAACAGACAAGGGAGTGTCTGGAGGGAAGCAATGCCTATAGGCAGAATGCACAGTCCCACTACCTGGGGGAGAAGCTCGCTATGGTAAGGACCAAGGAGCTAGAGGGTTTCAGGGAAGGTGTTGGTTCACACGATGGAGGGGACGATCTTCCCAGTGATGTTGATAGTGCCTTTGCAGCCTGAGCTGCACTCAATCACTGCTTCTTGAGTGAGCGTGCAGGCCTAGGAGGAGGCCAATATAGACTGCAGCCAAGAGGCAGTGGATGGAGGCACTTCTTGGGGAAGTGCTTCCAAGAGATACACAGGACGGGACCTCTTGATTCTTGTCGTCTGCATCAGGGTCTGCTTTCAGTGTTTTCATGCTGATGCCGCTCTCTCTGCTCTTAGGCATCACAGCTCCTGCCAACAGCTTTACTCTGGGAGAACTTGCTGTTGCTTTCATGGATTTCACAGTGAATGTCTTCTCAGCTTTCTTCTTGTTTTGTGGAGACACTCTCACCTTGTTGCAATTACTTCTCTATTACTGCAGTTTGCTCAGCTCTTCCTCTCTTCATTGTTTTTCTATAGTTCTCGATGCTGAGAAACCTCAGCTTCATCTAAGCCTTTTACTATGTTTTTAAATTTCAGCTGCTTTTCATATTCCTGTCTTTCCGCTCCCAGAGGTCCTAAATCTCCTCTGGTCTGGACATTCTTCTGTATCTTCAGGTTTTTGAACTTTCTCCCATTCTTCTTGCCTCCGATTGCACCATTCTTCTAGTTCTGCCTCTGACACAAACCTCTTTTTGATAACAAGGTTTATCATCATTGCCTCCTTCTGTAAAGCCATAAGTAGTCAGCTCTTGATTCTAAGTAGATGCAAGTGGAGAAAGTGGGGTATTCAGGGAGCCTTAATGATGGTTTCCAGTCTGTACAGCTGGTAGTGATATGCCTATCATAGCATATGGGGGGTGGTGGTGGTGGAGAGACTCCCTCACATCAGTGGTGCCTACCCTACACAACCACTGCAAAGGCTGCTCACTCTTTTTTTAAAAAAACTTTTTTTAAAAAAATTAATTTATTTGACAGGTAGAGTTATAGACAGTGAGAGAGACAGAAAGAAAGGTCTTCCTTCCGTTGGTTCACTCCCCAGATGGCCGCCACGACCGGCGCTGCCCCAATCCAAAGCCAGGGGCCAGGTGCTTCCTCCTGGTCTCCCAAGTGGGTGTAGGGGCCCAAGCACTTGAGCCATCCTCCACTGCCTTCCCGGGCCACAGCAGAGGGCTGGACTGGAAGAGGAGCAACTGGGACTAGAACCTGGTGCCCATATGGGGTGCTGGCATCACAGGTGGAGGATTAACCAAGTGAGCCATGGTGCAGGCCCCCAGGCTGCTCACTCTTAAAGAAAATAAAAGAAAAAAACAAGAAAGAAAAAGTAAAAAGGAAGAAAATGGTCTTTGCTTTCATATTCTTTTTGACCCATCAGGGCTTCCTGTTCCTCACCACCACAATGAAGTTTGGCCCGCATCCAGCCTCACTGCATTTTCAGCTTATGATCTTTGCAATCTATGGTGGCTTTACTAGGTTGTACCTCCACTGTAAGTTAAGGAGCTTCTCCATATCCATCCATATGTACACATGATACACATACGAGTATAGGCGCACACATACTTCTGCAACTATTTCTACATCTCTGTGATTACATATATTTAAAGCATATGAGTTCATACCGAAACCTCCAATTTCAACCCAGAATGTCAGCATTCATTCTGAACTTCCTCCTTTCCATGCTTTTAGTGTCTTCCCCAGCTGTTGGAAAACTGGTATTTATTATCTTAAATATAATCTTCACTTATTTACTCAATTAGTGTAACCACTGTCCCAACCATGTCAAACTTCTCCATCTGCCTGGCTTACACCCCACCACCAGCTGTCTCCATTCTTAGATATCAGCAGGTGCATTGTATGTGTGTGCTTCTGTGTGCCATCCCACAGGGCTTCCACACCAACTATCTTTGGGGACTAATAAGCATACCTCCAATGCACCTCTGTGCTACTCCCCTTTTCTCCCCCTTACCAGCCAATGTCCATGCGTGCCGGTGTGCATGCCCCAGACATCCCCCTGTATAGCATTGCCTGTCTCCCTCTCCAGCACACTAGCACACATATCATTGGTGGGCCTCCATTTGGCAGCTTTTGTCACTGTCACTGAGTCCCTCACCACTGGTGGGAAGTGGGAAAGGGAAGGGAATCTTTTGCATGTTACCGGGTTTAAACTTGACCGAAACGTGGTATAGCATCCTCTGTCTTTGGACGTCTATCTACATCAGCTCCTTTTTGATCATCTTTTATTTTTCTTTATTTTAATTTTTTAGAAAACTTTAATAAATATAAATTTTGAAAGTACAACTTTTGGATTATAGCAGTTTTTCCCCCCATAACCTCCCTCCCACCTGCAAACCATCCCATCTCCCACTCCCTCTCCCATCCCATTCATCATTAAGATTCATTTTTAATTATCTTTATATACAGAAGATCAACTTAGTATATACTAAGATTTCAACAGACTGCACCCACAAAGTATACTTTATACACAAAGTATAAAGTACTGTTTAAAAACTAGTTTTACCATTAATTTGCATAGTACAACACATTAAGGACAGAGATCCTACATGTGGAATAAGTGCACAGTGACTCCTGTTGTTGATTTAACAATTGACACTCTTATTTGTGACGTCAGTGATCACCCGAGGCTCTTGTCATGAGTTGCCAAGGCTATGGAAGCCTCTTGAGTTCACAAACTCTGATCTTATTTAGACAAGGCCATAGCCAAAGTGGAAGCTTGTCTCCTCCCTTCAGAGAAAGGTACCTCCTTCTTTGATGGCCCGTTCTATCCACTGGGATCTCACTCACAGAGATCTTTCATTTAGGTCATTTTTTTTTTTGCCACAATGTCTTGGCTTTCCAAGCCTGAGATGCCTTAAGGGCTGATTCTGAGGCCAGAGTGCTGTTTAGGGCATTTGCCATTCTATGAGTCTGCTGTGTATCCCAATTCCCATGTTGGATTGTTCTCTCCTTTTTAATTCTATCAATTATTATTAGCAGA
Source organism: Lepus europaeus (assembly GCF_033115175.1). Taxonomy (NCBI): domain Eukaryota; kingdom Metazoa; phylum Chordata; class Mammalia; order Lagomorpha; family Leporidae; genus Lepus; species Lepus europaeus. Next base: position 32,145,401 of record NC_084850.1, on the reverse strand, counting down.
CATTGGTCTTATTTATGTGATCCCTTTGACACTTAATCCTATTTTTATGATTGATCATCTTTTAAAAAGCAAACTTGATCACATTGTTCTCTTACTTAAAACCCTTGAATGACTTTCAGGCCTTTAGGCTAAATTCCAAAAACCATAATGCAGCCTACAAAACAAGTAACTGGACACCCTGCCTGCTTTTCCAGTATCGTCTCTGGCTTTTTTCTCTGTGTTCAGTCAGTTTCCCAAAGAAGAATCTACAAATCTCCTGCTTGGCATGTGTAAATGTGGCTGTTAGTATTTTGGGAACTGAGCCAAGGAAGGGGACTGGAGGTCTCGACGTTCAGAATGCAGACTTAAACTTCATCCCTGTTTTCAACATAGCATCTCAGTGGGTCCTCAGCTGTGCTTGGCTTAAATGTCCCATTTCCCACTGGGGTGGAGGAACAGATCTGGGAACTAACTGCTCCTTACAAAAGTGTTCAATCAATCATCATGTTTTCAATTCCTTACTGAAACTCCCACTTTCAGTGATACCTGGTACCTTTAATTCCTGAGTCTTTTGGGGTTTGCAGTATAAACAGTCTCCGTGGGTTTCAGTTTTCTCAAATCTGCTAAGTCAATTACTACTTGTTTTCCATTTCTAGTTTCTGTATTATGCGTGTGTGTGTATGTGTGTGTGTACTGTCTCAGCTGTTAACACCTCTTGTTCTTTTTTTTCTCATGGTCTTTGGCCTTTTAATTAATTTCTTTACTATTTTTGTGGTGTCTTAGAAGCTTACAGAAATGCATGTGTTCAATTTGCCGGTTTTAACTGGAAGTGGGGTTGTTTTAAATAACAAACACCTGGTTCATTTTAAAACCGATCCCATGAACAGAAAAGGGATTTCAGAGAATCATGAAATATTATAAGTAGAACTGTTCATCTAGTCAGGTGGTTCTTGTCATTTCACCACCGGGTACCTCTTTTATTATATATCTACTGTCCCCAGTGCTGCAACCCCACATTTGAACTGATTCAGACTTTCAAAGCTGAGTTTGGGAAACTTTGGGCAAGTCAATGGCCTCATTTTACAGAAGAGCAGGCTGAGGCTCAGAGAGAAAAGAGGTAATTTGCTAGTGAGTGGCTAAGATATGATGGGCACCTGAGTCTCCTGCTTCCTACACTCCTGCTGTTTTTCCATCTAGGAAGTGGGGTCTCTGACCCCCCAAACCGACGGGCAGGTGAAGGAAAAGCTTCCTTTTGACATCAGGTGGTGGTTTTTCTTGGCAACAGCATTGGTGGCATTGAAACATCACTGCTGATGCCTTGGGGGGTGGGGGAATGCCTTCCTTCCACCTTGAGGGCCACAGGCAGCTGAACATGCTGAGGATCACTGGAGCTTTCTGAAGGCCACGGGAAACTGTTTCTTTGAAACATAATAATGGGTCCTTGACTCCAAACGTGGGCAAAAAGCAGTCCTTGGAACACCTCAGGAACTGTGTGTGACGTCTTTTCTAGCCTAGTTAACCAGCCTCTCAACAAGGATAGACTAGGCACCTGCTGTGAGCTCTTGGCCATGCTGAGTTACCAGCGAGCCTGGGGCCTGGCCCTGAAGGGACTCATGATCAATTGCTGACCAAACAGCCTAGCGGCCAGCTTGTGACCTTTCTCAAGCCAGGACCTCGATTTTCCCCATTTCTTGCGCACCTCAGTGCCCCTGGCCTTCTGCTGGACACATTAGTTATCTCTGGTTGGAGTAAAGCTTCTTTGTTGCATTATTTCCTCTCCCCAAAGTGGAAATAATGAGCAAGTGCTGAGCTGATGCAACTGGGTAGCTCGCTTCCCCGAAGTAAAGTGACTAGGTATCGTTTTATCCGGAAACTCACTGCCTTCTGCACAATCCTTTCATACTGGTACAGGTTAAAATTTGCTGTTCTCTGGGATCTTTTGAAAAACGTCTCCTACATTGAGGAAGCTAACAATAAAACCCCTACTGCTTGTATAGGCTTTGTAGTTGATCGTGATCTCATTTAATCTCCTATCTTGTCTTTTTCCTCAGTGCTTTGTACACAAATGTTATTGATTCCCTCCAGAGGCGGCCCTGGGTGGTAGAATAAACAGGCTGAGTTTTAGCACCCACCTCTTCAACTAACTAGCTGAGGGCTCTTAGGCAAGCTGCTTCCTTTCCCTGGGCCTCGGTTTCCCTCCAAGCAGAAGGAGGAAAGGCTTTGGATTCCACGGGATCTGAGACCCCTTCAGGTTTCTGAGTGGAGTGCAGTGCCATTGTGCAGTTTCTGCTGTAGGTGTGATTGTTCCAAACCAAAGGGCAGAGACAGGATGCAGTCTGATGATCAGGGACAGAGGAGGAGTGGCCCAGCAGCTTTGCACATCGATGGGTCCTCACAGCCTGTCCTTAGATGTCCCAGGCTGTTGAAGTTCACGATCCCGGGGCACAGCCTGTCTGCCCTTAGCACACACAGCAGGCCATTCAGGGTTTCTTTCCCAGGGTCTGCTTGAAAGCCAGTAGAAGCTTCTCAGAGCTCTCAGATCTTCTTAGTTTTTGCCCTCTTGACATGGGAGGCCTGAAAAGAGCTCTAGTTGCCTGCCTAGGCAGGCTTCCGGAGGCCACAGCCTTCTGTCTTCCGGGGCTGGGGGCAGGAGGGTGCCCGAGCTCAGGCAGTCATTGTTTGGGTATTGACTCAAAGGAGCAAGAGCCACAATGCACAGGAAAAAGGATGAGCTCATGACAGCTAAATGAAAAGATTCTTATCTTGGAAACAGCGGTTTCTTATGCAAAACAGGGGGCTGCAATGTGATTATGCCCCACGGAGTACATTCAACAACAGGGATTTCACACTAAGAAGCTATTTTGCATACCTACAGGAGCAGCCATGGGCCAGATTGTTCATCAATTAAAAAGGGGAAGAGGCGGGTGCTGAAAAACCCACGCTCACCCTCGCTGCAGAACTGAAATAATTCATTTGCCTTCCCCTCAGACCCAGTTGATCAGCTGCGAGACAAATGCTTTTTCAACCCTAGACACCTTTGGAGAAAGGAAGGGAGGATGGAGGATGGCGGAGGAGGGGCGCAGGGATGAGGCGTGGAGGGGAGGGGTGTCGCATATCACTAGAACAGCAGTGATCTCTCAGCCATTTCTATTTGGCTTTCAAATGGGTTGTACAGAAGTGCTGGGGTTTTGTTGCCTTTTTTCCCTTCCACCCAGGAGATTAACCTTCCTGGTTCTGTTTGATTTCATATGAAAGAAATTAGCAAATCCCCACTGACCAGGAGGAGAAGCAAGGAGAGAAAGAGGGTGCAGTTCCGGGTGGGAGTAAGAGTGGGGGCAGCCAGGGACTGTATCCTTTAAGTAACTACACCCCCTCTGTTTCCCCAGCATGGACATGCGGTTCCCTGGGGAAAGGACTAGAACTGTGGCTGTCCTGGAAATTCCAAAATATAGGTCACCCCCTCAATGGGGAAGGCTGCCGTAGAGAGTCGAGTTGACTGTGGTTGCAGATGGGAGGCACCCATGCCACCCACATATTTTTCCTACCAGCCAGACTGCTCTTTTACCCCACATCATCTTTTGATTCAGGAATAAGCATGGTTATCATTTATCAAGTACTTTCATATACACTGTCTCATGTTCTCCTATATACAGGTGTGACATGTGTGTGCAGGATACTTTCACATATACTAGCTTGTCTGAGCTCCTCGCTACCCTGGGAAATAGTTAAGCATTATTGCTGCCTTCTTAGAAATGAGGATACTGAGGCTCAGGGATGTTAAATGGGTTATCTAAGGCCACAGAGCTCAGAAGCATCAAAGCTAGGATTTGAACCCATATCAATCGTGATTATGTCAGAATGCACACTCTAAACTCTGCAATGCTACCTCTTCTGCCTTTCCCCCATCTCCCCTACATCACCATTGCTTAGCTGTTACCTAACAGGAAAGCTTCCAAAGGCCAGCATTCTGGCCAACAGCGCAAGGATAGATGTCCTTGATGAAAGTGAGACACTCCCACAAACCATGGATACCATTATTACGGAAGACAAGCCAAAGAAGAAAAGCCTGTGCCATCTCCTCTTGTCTTAGGCTCACTAATATGATTGCATTTTTATTCTTTTACTTAAAAATTTATTTACTTGAGAGCCAAAAAGATGGGGGAGGGGAGATGGTGTGGGAATAGAGAACTCTCATCTTCTGATTTATTCTACAAATGCTTACAACAGCCAGGGGCCAAGGCTGCAAGCCAGCTCTATGAATGTAAGTGGTAGGAACCCAATTACTTGAGGCATTACCATTGCCTCCCAGGGTCTGTATTAGCAGGAGGCTGGAATTGAGAGGAAAGAACGTGAACCCAAACACTCTGATATGGGGTGCAGGCATTTTACTTTTTAAAACTGTTGTTCATTTTATTTATTGGAAAAGTAGGTGGGGAAGCAGAGAGAGAGAGAGAGATAGACAGAGAGAAAACTCCCAACCTCCCATCCTCTGGGTCATTCTCCAAATGCCTGCAACAAATAAGGCTAGTCCAGGCCGTATCCAAGAGCTGGGAAATCAATCTGGGTCTCCCGTATGAGTGGCAGGGATTGAACTACTTGAGCCATCACTACTGCCTCACCATGGTGCATGTTAGCAGGAAGCCAGAATTGGGAATGGCAGTGGTACTTGAACTCAGGCAGTCCAATATGAGATGCAAGTGTCACAAACAGCATTTAACTGCTACACCAAATATCTGTCATGCACGTGGGCATCTTAACCATGAGGCAAAGCACCCATTACATTTTGCCCACTATATGAAAGAGATTTATTGAGATAGTTGATACACAAAATACTGCACATGTTTAGTGTATATAACTTGATTAATTTAGAAATATGCATACATCCATGATACTATCACCACAATCAAGGTGATAAACATATTTATTACCTCCAAAAATTTCCTTGTATTCCCTCCTTTTTTGGTGATAAAAACACTTAACATGAGATCTACCCTTTTAAGTTTTTATGTTGTTAACTATGGCAGTACATTGCATATCAGATATCTATAATTTAATCATCTTGCTTTCCATTTGTCAGTTGGGTTGCTTGTTTTTCTTATTATTGAGTTTTGAGAGTTCTTTATATTTTCTGGGTGCATGCCTCTTACCAGATATGTGTTCTGCAAATATTTTTTCCTAGTCCAATGTTCAACTTTTCATTTTTAGAAAATATTTATTTATTTTAAGGGGTGACTTGGGGAAACAGAGAGAGAAAGAGAGAGAAATTGAATTTTCACCCACTGGTTCACTCCTCAAATGGCTACAATGGCCATAGCTGGTCCAGGCCGAAGCCAGGAGCCAGGAACTCCATTCAGGTCTTCCACGTGGATGACAGAGGCCCAAGCCCTTGGATTATTCTCTGCTGCTTTCTTAGGTGCATTAGTAGGGAGCTGGTTCATAAGTGGAGCAGCCAGATATCAAACTGGTGCTCATAAGGGATATTGGCATTGCAGGTCATAGCTTAACCCACTGTGCCACAACACTGGTCCCTAAACTCACTTATTGCTTTTAGCAGGTTTTTGTTTTTGTTGTGTGTGTGTTTTGGTATACTTTGGGATTCTTTAAGTAGATGATTATGATGTCTACAGATAATTTTATTCCTTCCCTTCCAATACTTATATCTTTTATCTCCTTTTCCTTGCTTAATTGCCCCAGCTAGAACCTCCAGTACAAAGTTGAGTACAAGTGGCAAGAACTGATGTCCTTGTCTTGTTCCTGGTCTTAGGGGAAAAGCTTTCAATTTTGACCATTAAGTGTGATGTTAGCTATGAGTTTCTCATAAGATACTCATTTTCAGGTCTAGAATGATCTCTTTTATTCCTAGTTTCCTGAGAATCTTTTTAAAAGGAATCATAAATGAATCTTCATTTTGTCAAATGACTTTTCTGCATCTATTGGAATGGTCATATGATTTTTATTTTTTAGTCTGTTGATATGGTAAATTACTCTGATTTCAAAACATTTTTAACAGTTTTATTTATTTGAGAGGTAGAGTTACAGACAGTGAGAGGGAGAGACAGAAAGGTCTTTCTTCCATTAGTTCATTCCCCAAATGGTCGCAACAGCCAGAGCTGCGCCGATCCGAAGCCAGGAGACCAGCTTCTTCCTAGTCTCCTATGTGGGTGCAGGGACCCAAGCACTTGGGCCATCTTCTACTACTTTCCCAGGCCACAGCAGAGAGCTGGATTCGAAGAGGAGCAGCCGGGACTAGAACCAGCGCTCATATGAGATGCTGGCACCGCAGGTGGAGGATTAACCTACTGCACCATGGCGCTGGCCCCTCAAAAACATTTTAACAGACATAAAATTGTACTTATTTATGGAATATCATACGATGTTCTTATACATGTATACATCGTGTAATATCTAATCAGAGTAAATATATCTATCTCCTCAAATGTTTAACATTTCTGTATGAGGAAAACACTCAAAATCCTAACTTATAGTTTTCTATAGAGAGATATATACATTATCATTATCATATCATCATTACCTATAGCCACCTGACTAGGCAATGGAAATTCAGAACTTCTTCCTCCTACCTAGCTGTAACTCAGTACCCATTAATCAACCTTTCCCCATCTCTTCTTCCCTCCATCCTTCTCCGGCCTCTGGCAGCCACCATTATACATTTACATCCATGAACTCACCTATTTTTTTGAACTCCACATGAGTGACATCATGTGATACTTGTCTTTCTTTGCTTGGTTTATTTTGCTTAACATACCGACTCCCAGTTCCATCCATACTGCTACAAATGACATCATTTCTTTCTTTTTTAATGATTGAATAGTATTCCATTGTGAATACATACCACATTCTCTTTATCTATTCATCAGCAGATGGAACCTGAGCTTTTTTCCATTCTTTGGCTATTGTGAATAGTGCTGCAATAAAAGTGGACGTGCTGATACTTCTTTGTGAGATTGCGCATCAAGTGGTAGTTGTATTTTTAGATTTTTGGAGGAAACTCCACATGACTGTACTAATTTACATCCTTATCAGTAGTGTGCCAGGGTTCCCTTTTCTTTGCACCCTTGTCAACCCTTGTTGCCTTTTGCCTTTTTGATAATAGCCAATTTAACTGGAGTGAGGTGATATCTCATTGTGGTTTAGCTTTGTGTTTCCCTGTTGATTAGTGATGTTGAGCATTTCTTTGTGTACTTACTGACCACTTGTAGTCTTCCTTTAAGAAATGTCTTTAGAATTATTGACCATTTTTAAATTGGATTAGTTTTTCCTATTTTTTTTACCTATTGAATTTAAGTTGCTTATATATTCTGGTTATTAACCTTTTGGCAGGTTTATAACTTGCAAATATGTTTTCCCATTCTGTAAGTTTCCTGTACCTTGCTGACTGTTTACTTTGTGAAGCTCTTTAAGTTTGGTGAGATCCCACTGGGGATTTTTGCTTTTGTGTTTTCTGTGCTTCTGGAGTCTAGTCCAAAACGAATCCTTGCCTATTCCAATATCCTGAAGCATTTACTTTATGTTTTCTCCTAGTAGTTTAAACATTTCAGGTCTTACATTTAGGTCTTTAATTCATTTTGAGTTGATTTTTGTTCATTGTGAAAGATAAGGATCCAGTTTCATTCTTCTGCATGTAGGTATCCAATTTCTCTCAGCATCATTTATTGAAAACACTGTCTTTTATCTAATGTGTATTCTTAGCACCTTTGTCAAAGATCAGTTAGTTGTAGATGTGTGGGTTTACTTCTAGAGTCTCTATTCTTTTTCTGTTTTTAAAGATTTATTTATTAATTTGAAAGGCAGAGTAGGAGGGAGGGTGAGAGGGAGAGAGAGAGAGAGAGGTCGGTCTTCTATCTGCTGATTCACTCCCCAGATGGCTGCAACAGCCAAGATGGGGCCAAGCGGAAGTCAGGAATTAGGAATTCCTCCTGGATCTCCCACATGGGTGGCGAAACCAAATACTAAGGCCATCATCTGCTTCCTCCCAGGTACATTAGCATGAAGCTAGATTGGAAGTGTAGAGTAGGCCGGCACAGCGGCTCACTAGGCTAATCCTCCGCCTTGCGGCGCCGGCACACCGGGTTCTAGTCCTGGTCGGGGTGCCGGATTCTGTCCCGGTTGCCCCTCTTCCAGGCCAGCTCTCTTCTGTGGCCAGGGAGTGCAGTGGAGGATGGCCCAAGTGCTTGGGCCCTGCACCCTATGGGAGACCGGGAGAAGCACCTGGCTCCTTCCATCCGATCAGCGCAGTGCGCTGGCCGCAGCGCGCCAACCGCGGTGGCCATTGGAGGGTGAACCAACGGCAAAAAGGAAGACCTTTCTCTCTGTCTCTCTCTCTCACTGTCCACTCTGCCTGTCCAAAAAAAAAAAAAAAAAAGAGGAAGTGTAGAGTAGCTAGGATTCAAACTGGCACTCTGATATGGGATGCAAGAATCCCAAGCAGCAGATTAACTAATTGTGCCACAGCACTTGTCCCTCTATGGTATTTTTTCTGTTCCATTTGTTCATGTATTTGTTTTTATATCAATATCATGGTGTTTCTGTTACCAGAGAAGGCAAGGGTTCTTGTCTTTGTGCAAGAAAGAATTCAGGCGTGAGACAGAGTAGTGAGAGAGGTGTTTCATCTGCTGGTTCACTCCCCAAATGGCCACGAAGGCTGGGGCTGGGCTAATCTGAAGCCAAGAGCCAGGAGCTTCTTTCCAGGTCCCCCACAAAGGTGCAGGGGCCCAAGGACTTGGGCCATCTTCTACTGCTTTCCCAGGCCACAGCAGAGAGCTGGATCGGAAGAGGAGCAGCTGGGACTAGAACCAGCGCCCATATAGGATGCTGGCACTTCAGGCCAGGGCTTTAACCCACTGCACCACAGTGCTGGCGCTGAATGTCTTTTATTTCTTTTTCTTACCTAATTGCTCTGGCTGGAACTTTGAGTATATGTTGAATATGAAAGTAGTGAAAGTGGTATCCTTTTCTTTTTTCTGATCTTAGAAAGCCTTCAGCTTTTCCCCATTCAGTATGATGTTGACTGCTGTCTTGATTACATGACTTTTGTTATGTTGAAGTATGTTCCTTCTACACCTAATTTTTTCAGAGTTTTTATCATAAACTGATGTTGCATTTTATCAAATGCCTTTCCCACATCCATTGAGATAATCATGCAATTCTTGTCTTTCAATATGTTGATATGATGTATCACGTTTGTTGATTTATGCATGTTGAAGTATTTTTGCATCCCTGGAATAAATCTCAGTAGGTCAAAGTGAATAATCACTTTAATGTGCTGTTGGATTTGATTTGCTAGTGCTTTTGTGACTCTGAATTTTATCACAATTGTCCTGGCGCTGGGATTCAATTCCCTTTCTCTCTCTGAAGTAGGAGATATCTCTCTCTATACTGTGCTCCTTGGAGTTTGGGGATGTGAGGTGTGGGTGACTTTTTTCTTTATGCTTTCTTGTTTTGTTTTGTTTTGTTTTTTACAGGCAGAGTGGACAATGAGAGAGAGAGACAGAGACAGAGAGAAAGGTCTTCCTTTGCCGTTGGTTCACCCTCCAATGGCATCACACTGATCTGAAGCCAGGAGCCAGGTGCTTCTCCTGGTCTCCCATGTGGGTGCAGGGCCCAAGCACTTGGGCCGTCTTCCACTGCCTTCCCGGGCCACAGCAGAGAGCTGGCCTGGAAGAGGGGCAACCGGGACAGAATCCGGCACCCTGACCGGGACTAGAACCCGGTGTGCCAGCGCTGCAAAGCGGAGGATTAGCCTATTGAGTCACGGCGCCGGCCTCTTTTTGCTTTCTTTAATGCCACTTTTTCTTACACTAAAAACTTTTCTTGTACGAAAATGAGGCACTGTAATCTCTTGCCTGGTGTCTTTAGCTCTTAGGAATGTGACTTGTGTGAATAGCTGTTCAAATTGGTGTCTGTGAGGACTTGCTGGCTGGAGTGTCTTATTCAGGGGTTATCTTGTTCCACCTCTTTATCGACTAATTTTTGAATTTTAACTGGTCTTGCATTTCCAGGATAAACCTTAATTGGTCTTGAGGTATTATCCTTTTATATGTGTTGCTACATTTGATTTGTTAATATTTCAGGGAGGATTTTCTGTTTGGCCTACATTCATAAAACAATATTGGTGTATATTTTTCTTTTAATGTCTTTGGTTTGGTATTGACTGAGTTTTGCATTGTAGTTATGTTTCAAATAGTCAAGCTGAATTTAGGGCTAGTTTGAGACAACAATGCTATAAGAAGGCCAAGTTATTCCCACGCTTTGCTTTGCTTGGCTTTCCTTTACTCTGCAATGCCACATTATCGGCCTTCCTTCCTGCAACTGCAGATGGCGCTGGACCCCCATTTAGTCCCTTCTGCTGCTCAGAGCTCTGGAATTTTCTGTCTCCTTTCTTTGCTCCACTTCCAAACCAAGAACACAATGCACAAAACAAGATAGACCCACCTGCTGTATGTGATAGCTGGTCAGATATGCTGAAACTGGGAAGCCGCAGAGACCTCCAGTCACATCTTGGTCTATGCTTAGGGTTGAGTTGAATGAGTTCCAAGGTGTGTGAACGCCGTGTCACCAGGGACCAAGGGATGCTGGGGGATTGTATCCAGCTAGCAAATGGGAGCACTTTCAGATTGTCACCTGTACTTAGCAAAGATTTGAGAGTTTTCTGTAGTACCCTGAGTATTTAACAAGCATTCTGGTCTTGAATAACGATTACAGCTGTACATAACGTAGAATGATTAGAGTCTCAGTTGCCTGCTTAATATGTAAATGTATCCAGTTATGTGTAAGTGCTTTTGATGAAGTAGCTTGGCACTTCTATTTCCTACATTGAGAATGATTGATGAAAAAAAAAAATACTCTGCAACCCCATCAGAAACTAGCAGCTAATAGGTCCTTTGAACTAGCTGCATGATGCTGTCTTGCCTGGGGCTAGGAGGCAGTTGAACTGGGTTTTTTTTTTAGCCTTGGATTTATATCTGTTTTCTGCTTCTCTGGGCACTAGGAAGTAGACTCCCTTATCCCCATCTGAGCTCAGAGTTGTTGAAGAAATAGCTGTATTCACCCATTTACTTGGGTTAGTTGCCATCTCAATATACAGGTATGGATAATAAACACTGCAGCTACCAGGCCCTGTGCTGAGTGATTAATTCATATTATTCCTTTTAATCATCACACTGATCTTGGAAGACAAGCGTTAATATACCCCCACTTTACAGATGGGGAAACAAAGTCAGAGAAAGGAAGTCCCTTGCCTAACCTGACCTTATCCATTATAGTTAAGCTGGGATTCAAATTCAGATTTTAAAAAAAAGATTTATTTATTCTATTTGAAAGGCAGAGAGAGAGAGAGAGAGAGAGAGAGAGACAGACAGACAGAATCTTCTATTTGCTGGTTCACTCCCCAAATAGCTGCAATGGCTGGAGCTGGGCTGATCCAAAGCCAGGAGCCAGGAGCTTCTTCTGGATCTTCCATGTGGGTGCAGGGTTCCAAGCACTTGGGCCATCTTCTACTGCTTTTCCAGGCCATAGCAGAGAGTTGGATTGGAAGTGGAGCAGCTGGGACTTGAACCTGTGCCCATATGGAATGTCAGTGCTGGCCCCTCAAATTCAGATCTTCATGGCTATTGACCTCCTACTCTTATCATGACACCACACTGGCTCTGTCATTGCTGAGGATGGTGACATCTATCTCCAATAATTATCTCAATTATAGGCAACTGGATGACCTTGGGAAGATGAAGGGTATTGTGTCTGTGAGGAAGAGCAGGATACAGATAGTATCAGGGTTGTGGGCTTCTTTCTGCTTCCTACCACACACCTACACTGCTCCAGGCCTTCCAGGAGGACAATGATTTGGATTTCATCTCTTCTGAAGTCAGGATCAAGAGTGTACACAATTTCCACTTGATGGCCCTGTAGCACTGACGGGCCCTCTCCAACTGCAGAGGCCTCCCAGTGGCTAGGGAATGTTATTCTACCAAATTTCTCTCACTGGAAATAAGTTATATATAGCAGTTATGCACTAAGCTCTTCTCTAATTACTATCTATCTATATTTGTATAGTCCTTACAAAAGTCCTGTGAAAACCCTGATTATTATTTTTTAAGATTTATTTATCTATTTGAAAGTCAAAGTTACACACACACACACACTACATACAGGAGAGAGAGAGAGAGAGAGAGAGAGAGAGAGAGAGAGAGAGAAAGAGAGATCTTCCATCCATTGGCTCACTTTCCAAAATTCACAACAGCCAGGAGCCTGGAATTCTATCCAGGTCTTCCACATGGGTGGCAAGGATTACAAATACTTGAGCCAGCATCTGTGGCCTCCCATGCGCATTGGTAGGAAGCTGAATCATTGGAAGTGGAGGAGCCAGGACTCAAACCAGGCACTCCAATAGGGAATGCCGTTGTTCTAAGAGGCATGCCAACCACTGTGACAAATGGCAGTCCCTTTGACATTTGTGAAACCAGGCTTTAAACTCCAAGCCTTATCTTTTTTTCCCCCAGAAACCATTTATTTAAGGAATACAAGCTTCATACATTTCATAATTATAACTTTAGGAACATGGTGATTCTTCCCACCATACCTGCCCTCCCACCCTCTCCCAGCCCTCTTCTTCCTCCCTTTCCTGTTCCCATTCTTATTTTTTTTTACTAAGATCTATTTTCAATTAACTTTATACACATATAATTAACTCTATGTTAAGTAACAAATAGTATAAAAAAAAAACCTGTTCCTCAACAGTTGAGATAAGGGCTGTTCAAAGTCATTGCTTATCAAAGTGTCAATTTCACTTCTATAGATTACCTTTCCTATACCTATTACCTTTTCTATAGATTACCTTCCTGGTAATCTATAGAAGTTATTACAGGGAGAACATATGATATTTGTCCTTTGGGGACTGGCTTATTTCACTAAATATGATATTTTCCAGTTTCATCCATTTTGTTGCAAATGGCCAGATTTATTTTTTACTGCTATGTAGTATTCCATAGTGTACATATCCCATAATTTCTTAATCCAGTCTTCAGTTGATGGGCATCTGGGTTGATTCCATATCTTAGCTATTGTGAATTGAGCTGCAATAAACATGGGGGTACAGATAACTCTTTCATATGCTGATTTCATTTCCCCTGGGTGAATCCCCAGGAGTGGGGTGGCTGGGTCATATGGCAGGTCTATATTTGAGCTAAACCTTATCACCCCTCCACTACCTCTCTGGCATCAGGCTTGTACTGATCCTTCAATGTTTGAAGAGCTACAGCCTGTGCTCAGAAGTTTTTATTAGTACTGCAGACTTCTGGAAGTCCCATTCATGGCAGGGAATGGAAAGATCTACGGGGGTGTTGGCTGTTAGCTTCTTGTGACTTCTTTCTACAGACTTGGGCTCTTATCAAATCAGTCTGATGTGCTGTGCAGAAGGGGAAAAAAACACAAAGGGGCTTCCAAGTAAGTGTGGCAGACTAGAAGTCTACAGCAGTTCTTTGCTACTTTGGGTTATAGTCATTACCACAAAATTTTCCAGAGCTGGGGCAAGCAGACAGGTGATTGATAATGATTACCTGATTACCAAAAGAGATTTTTCTCATGGGTTTTTAGAAGCCTAAGGAAGCAGAAGCCCCCTTACCAGCAGTTGGCTTTCTTCAGATGAGGTTTTAGGGAAGTTGGCAAGGCTTTAATGATGCTTCTCCATCACTAAAACAAATCTCCCTTTGGGCCTTCCAGAAAGTCTTGCTGCCCTTTCCTATCCCAAGGGAGGGCATGCTGTTTACTTGTTGGCTAACATATCATGTCAGGGGGGCAAAGCATTGCCTAATTTTCCCCCAGGGAGACAAGGGCAGGTTGGAGACATGTGGATGAGGAGGGAGTAGTTTGCTGAAAAGTTGATGATGTGTCAGACACACTTCAGTTAGCTTTCTCTTTAGCCTGTGGCCCTGTCTGCGGTTCAAATTCAGGACAGAAGGTTTGCAAAGACTTTCCATCGCTGCAATGCCTCCCTAAATAGACATTTCTCAGGGATTGCCAGGACCAGGATTTCAAGAATGATAATAACAAACTTTCAAAAACAGAAGGGAGGCCACTGAGTGGTTCTTTGCAGTTAGATTTTGGCATCTGTAATTGATCCAGCGGTGGTTTGCTGCCATATTGACAGGAGGTGGGGAGGCTTGGTGGCAGAGGCTATGTAGCACCCAGGCTCTGGGTGAGAGACAACTTGGACAGCTGGCATATGAGTCAGTACTGTCCTTTCCTTTTGTTTCTCCTCCTGGAAGCAACCTCATGTGTGTTGCTCTCATGTGTGTTGTTATAAAACCTTTCAAAACCTTGCTAGGCCCATTAGAATAATAACCAGCCCTCGTGCCTGAATAGCTGGCTGCCATTTCTAGAGTCTTTGCAAATCCTTCACCTTACTTCACTTTTGCCCGTTTTCTATGGGGTAGGAAGGACAGCAGTGGCATTTCCATTTTAATAATGAGGAGGCAGAGGCAGAGAGAGGCCTCAATGGTTTTTTTTTTTCATGGTAGTGTTTGAGTGGCCTGACTGGAATCTCAGATATTTGACTACCCTTCTGCTTCAGAAGCTTCTAGTAGCTCCTCCTCCTGTTTCTTTTGTTGTGCTCTTGGGGAGGACAGAGATATTTGGTTGTCTGGAAGAGGAGATACCACAGCTGGCACAACGAGCTCTTGACTGGTGTTGAGTTGGTTAAAGGGATTGACAGCACTAAGGGCTTCTCTGGGCTCTGCTCTGCCTCACTTTTGTTCTTGGTTCTTCCCTTTTGAGCCGAGTGTTCCTCTTCTCTCTTGAGTCTGTAAGCCCCTCCAGCATTTTATATTTTTGCCACTGATGGAAAGTCGAGTGTAGTCAGTGCTTACACAGGAACCAAGGGGATTTTCTGCCCTGTCGTCTTCATCAGGTATCTAGCAAGTATTATTGACTGATGATGCTTGCAGGGATGGAAGCCATCCTTTCAGGACTATGGAGGGCCTGAAATGGCAGGTGAATGAGTCTAGACCTTATCTTGTAGGCAGAGGTTAGTGGAAAACCCAGGGAACAAAATATACTCTGGGATATTACTGCAGATGGATAGGAAGCAGCAGGAGCTCTACTGGGTTGAACAAGGTAAAGGGATCACCTTGGAGACGTAATTCAACGAAATACATTGGTTTTTGGTCAATTGATTGATACAGTTTGCTTCTCACCTTCCAGCAAATCATCACAATAAGCTGGTCACAGCCCCTGCTTTTCTGTGAGTATTGAGGACAATGGGATTTAGTCTTATTCTCCAGTTCCTAGCACAGAGAAAGACCCAAAGTAGTTGCTTAATAAATGCTTTTTTAAATGATGAGAATTTTCAAACTTTAGTCACGGAAGCTGACAACAGAGTCTCAATAAGAAATGTCAGTCCTTATCAGAGTCTTTCCTGATAATATGCAGTTACAGAAAATCCCAAAACAGGTTTGAGGAATTGCTATAGAACCCCCCAAACTGGTTCCCCTTGCCTGATGTGCGGCAAGCCAATTATTGGCATCAGGGTGGTGGAAGAAAGTAGGTTTGTATCACAAAGTGTAGAGCCAGGAGCCCGGCAGCTAGTGCCTATTTCCTGGGCTCCTTGAGGGATTAGGGGTAAAGATTCTTACAGATTGAAGTTGGGGCTGAGAGGTGCAGGTTCAGCTCATGTCCAGGTTCCTCCTTCCAATGGTCAATGATATATCTTGTCCTTCAGGGAATTTTGATAAGGGCGAAGTGGGCTCTAGTCAGTTCAGGGGCTACGTGCAGGTGGGAGTTACTTTTTGCTCAGAGGTAACCAGTAGAAACCACCTCAAGACAAGACAGAACATCAAGGTGTTATCTACCAGGGAAAACAAATGGCATCTTGAGTCCCACGATTAAGACTGGTTGCTCCACTCCCTCAACTCAGCAAGTTCATTTTAATGAACACAGGATAAGGGAAAGTTTAAGCTCAGGGAGGAAGGCTGGGAGACCATGGGAAACTAGGACCTGATGGTATTTGGTATCTGCATTCAAGACACCTGTAGGGGCTTGATTTCATTGTTAGGCCCTGGGTGGAGTCACTGGGTCTCATCTAGTGTGCTGGAGAAGGCCTTGTAAATAGTTGGCTGAATGAAGCCCTGGGGTCTTGCACAGGTCATTGCTCCTTAAGGGCTTGTTAGAGAAAAGTTATTCTAACACTTGGTAAAATGGTAAGGAAGACTTTCTACAATGGGCCTGGGTAGTGGTGATGGTGCTGAGACTGGACTTTGAATATGAGGACAAGTGGAGATTTATAGCCAATGGACAGAGGGGGAGGGGGTGTCAGCAGATGGAAAAATAACCAAGAAAATCTTGATTAGACATCAAGGGGAGGCAGACTCTTGCTAAAGGCAGATCTAGGAGGTAGACATCAAGAGTAGAGGATGAGAAGTGTGATCAGGTCTCAAGGGTGGGGTATTTATTTAATTTACTGATTTAGCAGAACTGAGGATGAAGCCTGGTTTAAAAGAGGGCTTAGAGGAGCCTGACTCAGTTTTGGTCAGTGAGGGAGCCTTTGTCAGGCCTAGTCTGCTGGGTATAGTTTTGCTCATTATGCTTGACATTTGCTATACTGTAGGAACCCCCACTTGCCTACCTCACCTGGTGGGAGACGGAAGCTGATGCCAGTATTTATCCAGTAGAGCTGCCCCCTTAAAATCACCTGGGCAGCAGCTTTAAAAACACCTGTGCCTTGGTCCCAGCCCATGCCTGCTAAATCCAGATTAATGAGGCGGTGATGATATAATTATGTTTAACATGATCTCCTAGGGTTTCCCTCTCAGTCAGGGTTGGGACTCCTAGGTTTACAGTACTCCTAGGTTTACAGTACCGACTGAGCAAGAGAACAACAGGGAATGAGAAGTGGCTGTTGGGGAGGGGACAAAAAGCGGTATGGAGATGTAGAGGAGGCTGGAGAGGATCCCACATTTGCTCTCTTTTCCCACAGACCTGGGTTTGAGACCAAGCCCCTTTAATGTAAAGGAAGGACCCAGCCTCTTGTCTGTCTCCCTTAACCCAAGGTGTCCTTGCCTGTCCTTTACCAAAAGGAAGTCACTGAATTGAAGGAATTCAGCTGGCCTGACAAGGTTCTGATCACCAGACTCAAGGAGTCATTTGCTTCTCCAATAGATAAAACCTTGTTGGCCAATATTGTTTGGAGGGGTTTGTGTAGAGGAATTCCAGGTCCAGGAAGGGAAACGCCAGGTCAGGGGCAGAAGGTAACTATCACTTACATGTAACCCCCCCCCCCATCGGAGCCCACCTGAATTCCCTAATGAGCATGGCATCACCAACCAATCAAAGGTAGGCCACGAGCACCACTGACCAACCGGGAACTTGGACACGAGCTGATCATGCACCTCGCAGCCCTAGTTTGTCTATAAAAACCTAAACCCCAACTCCTCGGAGAGTCTGTGGATGAAGCAATAGCTGCCTAGCTCCTTGCTCTGCACTTTGCAATAAACACCTACTTTCTGTCACCACCTGATGTTGGTGATTGGCTTTCTGCACGTTGTCAGGGGAGCAGACCCAGGCCTGGAGGTGCAACAGCAACACCTCCAACTAGTTTCTTTGTTCCACGACAGGTTCCTTCTGCCTTTGGAAGGCTCCAGGATTTATGTCTTCATAAAAATGGCAAAGTGAGTATTATCTACAACATCAGTCACCTTTGCTTCTCAGGCCTTTTTCCCCCTTTTTTTCTGTTGCTTCTCAGACCTCTGGAACCCTTACCTTCTCTATGCTTGTTAGAATTAAAATCTGCTCTCCTGAAAGAGGCAGGCTAACTATGGCTCACTAAGGTTTGCGTGGTTGATAAGGCAGACTGGTTGGTGTTTTTAAAAAGAGACAAATCCAGAAGTTAAAGGAGTAGATGCTCCAAGATAGACAAATCAGACGAGGAAGAGGAGCAACAGATTGTGTGTGTGTGTGTGTATGTGTATATGTATGTCCAGAGGTGGGGCAGGGGTATCTACTATGCCACAAATGTCACAGATAGAGCAACTTTCTTTGTTTATGCCTGAGGTTGACTCGGAGACTGGCTGTGTCCCAGATTCCTAGGACTGTCTGAGAGTGAGAGATAGTAGGCAGAGTTCTATCTTCTTCCTAAAAGAACCGAAAACCAGAAGGTCTTAAAGCTAAACCTTGACTCCCAGGTAAGGTGCAGCCCTTACTGAAATAGCACTATGTCAGCAGAACAGAGTCTTATTGGCTCATTATCGGGCGAGGTCAGGACATTATTCTGGCAGCTTCTGAAAGCCCCAGCCTGTTAGAAAAAAAATTTCTTCCTGAGGGTTTAATACGGCTTGCTCTCACTTGTTCTCACGAGCGCTTTTGCTCCACCGCTCTTTCGCTCTTTTCTTGGGCCTCCTTTTAAAATGCTAATTAAATTTGCTTGATCTCTGCTGCCCCCTCCCCCAGCTAATTTTGGAGATTGAGAAAGGGAGCTTGATATCTATAAAAGATGTGCTTGTCTTTCCACCTGAGCTACCTTTGTATTTCATCCCCTTTTATTACAAGAAATTGTGTCGGGGCCCTAAACACTAACATACATAACATTGATTGTATTCTGCATAACAAATTGGATTAGGATAATTACCACACAGATGTTAAAAAACCCTGAATGCAAATCAATGCAATTAGTCATGACTTAATATCCTATAATTCACACATTGGAATGTCTTATTGTGATTATACTATTTTAGAACTAAATGCTTTAACCAAAAAGTGGGGGGGGGGGATTCTTTTGCTCTGGTGCTGCACGTGCTCTGAACAAGAAATTGTTTTATGCTAATTTGGAATTTCACTACTCAGAATTCTTATTAACTAATCAGATCCTTCAATTTCTCTTGCCCCCTTTTATGTAGAGAAAGCCGCTTCTTTAGCAAGACAATTTCATGCGCAATTCAACTTGAATGCCACCATTATGAACAAAGGCATTTGCACACGGATGCTTTTGACAAACATGGCTTTAGAAAACCAAGCCTTGGCGGGGGCGGGGGGAGGGGGGAGGGGCAGGGCCCCTCTCACTGATGACCAGGACCCTGAAACAAAGCAGACCGAGTGTAAGCAATTGGAGTGGGTCCAAGTAGCTGGCAAAGAGCAGAGCTGTCACAAAGGGCAGTCAGCTTAGAGCTGCCACAAAGGGTTGTGCATCTTGCACCCCGCTGAGGGGGGGTGGGTGGGGGCGGAACTCCAGCCCGGGGTCTAAGCTCCAAGCTGTGCACCCACTTGCAGCTCGGCATCCAACCTAAAGAAAGGGCACCCCTTTCTAATTCTCACAAAGGTGCCTTAAGGGTGCAAGTCAGGAGTTTGGTCACAGAGCAAAAACCATACAGGTAGCACTGTTAGAAGCAACAGCAGCTGGGAACCCTTGAGTCTGAACTGTAAACACAAATCCTAAGGTCTTCATTGGAAAGACTCTGGTGCTCTGTGCTTGCTTAGAATTGCTTAGAGTTCAAGGTGCTCCTATGATCTACATTTTACACTCTTGTTTACATGCTCTTTGCAACTGTTCTGCATCTGATTGATGTCAAAGCTTTGCACACCTGGCTGATCTGGGGGATCCCTTGAGGGCTGGGCGTGTGCCATCATCATCCTGGGCTCTGGAGTCCTACCACCTAGGGCTGCCAGATTTAGCCAGTAAAACACACAGAATGTCCAGTTAAATTTGAAATTCAAATATGTAACAAATGCTTTCTAAGGTAACTGCATTCCCAAAATTCAATTTTAACTAGGTAGTCTGCGTTTTATCTGGCAACCCTAACCCCACTCAGGCACAAAGCATAGAGCTTCATGGTTAAAATAAATCCGGGCCAGTGGCTCTCATGCTTGTGTGTGCAATCAGAATCACCTGGAGGTGATTAAGACACTGACTAAGCTCCACCCCCAGACTTTCTGATTCAGCAAGTCTGTGGTGGTGCCTGACAATTTGCATTTCTAACAAGTTCCCAGGTGATGGGGCTGCTGGTCCAGGGAACACACTTTGGAAAGCATTGCTCTAATACAAGCTCAATAAATGGATCTGGTGGGGTGGAAGCTCAGGCTGCTGAATTGATAACAAGCAGGCAGAAAGCTTCGCAGCCCTCTTTCAGCTGGCTGTGTGGGTCCCCTGGCAATGCTCCCTCAAGGTGTACGTTAATGCTCACCTCCGCTCCCTCCCAGCTGGATCTCTCTTGACTGTGTTCCCCTGACAATAATCAGAGTTGTCGCTTGCATTTGTTACTTCCAGACTTCTTTTTACCTCCATCAACTTTAACTCTCTCATCTCTTACTTCCTCTTTACATGCTGGTATCTGTATTATTCAGCCTGGGGATGGCAAATCTATGTGTTGTAGGTATTGGTGAAGAAGGATTCTTCTTTTCTAGCAGGAACCAACCACTTGGAGGTTCCTGGCAATTTTTAATGAAGATATTGATTCCCTTTAAGGCTTTCTTCTTTGTTTTGGGCATGCCACCATAATGACTAATTACTCACACTACATTCCCATTGACATGGGGTGAGATTTTGGTATGAGAGAAAATTGTGTAAGGTGTACCAGGGTTTTCCTTTGAAGCTAAGTTTGAGATCTGGAATTTCTGACTGAATTTCTATTGGTGGTTCAAAGTTGTAACCTGTTGGGGTGGACTAAGGGCATTCTAGTCAACTCTAGGGGTCAGGCAAGGGCAATAAAACTCCTGATGTAGGAAACAGGACTGAGTAGTTGGCTCCTGCTCAGAGTCCTAAGGTGCCAGAAGGATTCAAGGTCATTTCTGCCAACTCTCTGAAGCTACTGAGACCAGAATCTGCTTCAATACAGCCCTTCCAGGGGGCAGGTTGAAGCCAGAAGCACAAATCCATGTGTATGAAGGAGTTAGAAGGCCCCAGGCCTACTTCCTATATTATTGGACAGGCAGAGAGACCTTTTTCATCTTCTGGTTCACTCCCCAAATGGCGGCAAGAGCCAAGGCTGGGCCAGGCTGAAGCCAGCAGCCCAGAACTCAATCCAGGTCTCCCACGTGGGTGGCAGAGATGCAAGTACTTAAGGATCATCTGCTGCCTGCCAGGGTGAGCATTGCAGGAAGCTGCCAGTAGAAGAGAAACTGGTGCTCCAACCTGAACACTCCAATATGGGACATGGGTGTCCTAACGGCTCTGCCAAATGCCAGCCCCCAGACCTACTTTATCTTGAACCAGTCATGCCTCAGAGTTCCTGTATACCTAGCCCAGGGACCGAGACTGTGTAGTGCTGTTGGGGAGTGTATCTGATACCCTGGGTTCTATGGGACCCCAGGATAAAAGCTGAATTTCCTGTCAATATGGGCATGAAAAAAAAATCAGTCATAAGAATTAGAACATTAAAAGAAATGTTACAATTTGTATTTCAAGTTGATGAAATGCAATGTGCTTATTACATGTGGCCCTTGAGAGTACTTCAAAAAGTTTGTAGAAAAATGGAATTTGTGATAAGTTTATATTGGTCCAAAACTTATGAAATCCATGCATGACTTTTCACAATCTGCATTTTTCAAAGTACCATTGTGTATGTAGTGCTGCTTCCTCTTTTTATGCTGATGGCAGATGTTGTTATTTGATCACAGCCTTATTCCCACTGAGCCTGGGTACGTGCTTTGAATCCCATTAGGACATTTTTGGTTGCAAGTGACAGAAAACAAACTATTAAATAAATCTTTAGCATGTACTAGCTGCCAGGTAGGGTTCTAATGGCTTTATACATTTATAGATTATTTTAAATTGGCCGTACAAAGTAGACCAGTTATCCCACTTTAACAGATGGAATTGTTTTAATGTAAGGATTCAAGGGTGTCTTGCTAAACCCAAGTGCCTGACCATGGAATAAGTGCAGTCTGCATTCTCTCTATACCATTTGCTCCTACATCCCCTTGTACCTATGTTTCATTCTTCTTACTTTTCATCAGCTTTTTCTTTCTAGTCCATATTGAGGGAAACATAGTGGCCAACACCACCCACGTTTTAGACTTTATGGATCTGACAAGATAGAGAAACTGATTTGGTTTTTACAGTAATTTTATAGTAAGTTTCATTTCTTACTATTTTGAAATTGACAAAAATTATCTTATGTACAACATATTTTGAAATACGAATATGTTGTGGAATGGTTAAATCAAGCTAATTAAAATTATATATTACCTCATATTTGTGATGACAACACTTAAGATATATTAAAAATTTTCAGGCATATAATGTACTTTTTTAAAAAAAAAGATTTATTTATTTGAAAGGGAGAGGGAGACAAGGGAGAGGGAAGGAGAGAAGATCTGAAGATCTTCCTTCCACCGCTTCACTCTCCAGATGGCCATGGCTGGGCCAGGCCAAAGCCAAGAGTCAGGAGCTTCTTTGAGATCTTCTATGTGGGTGCAGGAGCCCAAGCAATTGGGCCCTCTTCCATTTGCTTTCCCAGGCACCTTAGCAGGGAACTGGATTGGAAGTGGAACAGCCAGGGCTTAAATTGGTATAGGATGCTGGTATCACTGGTGGTGGCTTTACCTGCTGCACCATAATGCCAGCCCCTACAACACACTTTGATAAAATCTAGTCCCCATGTTGTTTAACACATCCCTTGAACTTACTCCTCCTATGTGACTGAAATTTCCCATCCTTTCACCAGAATCTGCCTATTTCTCCCAACTCCTACCCTCTGGTAATCACCATTCTACTCTCCACTTGTATGAGTTTTTATCTTTTAGATGCCACTCATAAGTTAGATCATGTGGAATTTGTCTTCTCAAAGACAAACTGATCTCTTAATTTAAAAATCTCCTGGGAAGAGATTTTTTTGGGATTAGGTGGTCAGCCCTGGACTCAGTCTCTTAGAAATTAAGTTTTGCTTATTCAGTGCAACTTGAAAGAGGGAAATACTCATTTAAAAGCATGGACAGAGGAATGAGAATCACGTTGTATGAATGCACAGTTCCCACTGGTACCACATGGATAGAGAAGGGATGGGAGAAGTCCTTGAAAAGGAGGTATTGGGAGGACAATAGCTGTCCACAACACCTAATACAGCATTCTACCTGTTTTCTACCAAGTGATCAGAATTGAAACATGGTTCTATTTGTCATTTCCTTTCTGCCTCTCTCCCCTTGTTGGAACAGGAGATGGGTGTATAGATTCATTTACAGTGACTGCATTGTCCAGAGGGAAGTTCCTCATATCTGTCCAAGCCACTCTGTGTTCACTGCCCTTGTAGCTCTTTTCTGCTCATGTCTACTATTGCTAGACCTCATCCTGCAGGTGAACTTGGCTAGGAGAAAGTACTTTCAAGGAACATTTTCTAGACATGGTGGCAAAGATGTTGTTGATAAAGACATTGTCCCATGAGGGATGTGGCAATTAGAAAAGTGAGGTGGGTTGGATGGAGGCATCATTTAAAAAATTTGGCAATTCGGGCAAGACCTCATAGATAACAGGCCCAGAAATTATATATATATATATATATATATATATATATATATATTTTGTTGTTGTTGTTGTTGTTGGAGACACTGAAAGATCAGTGATCTCCCATGCATGGATTCATGCTAACTAAATCTAAATCACAAGGGATAGAGATACTGAGCCAGAATTTGGATTTCTGCATTTTCAGAGCTACAGATAACTGTTAATCAGACTGGAATTGTAATGTCAGGCCAGACCTGAAAGGAAAGCTAAATGATCACAAATGGTTGTGGAGTGAGCAAGGAATGAGAACTAGCAGAGCTCCTTAGATATCTTAATAGCATCTGCAGTTCATCTGTGAGAGTCCTACCCTAGGAATCGGAGAGCAGGCAGGGACTAAGTACTCATATTTGTATGTGAGAATGAGCTCAGTTGTGCTACACGTTGAAAATTTCTTGTTCTTTGACTCCTTTTCTAGATCTCAACACTAACTTTTCTCCTCTGCTTAATATGTCCATCTTCAGCTTCAAATTACCATGCAATGAGCTATTAACAGTGTTGCATCAAACCAGTGTTCTGAAAAAGGAACACTGTTCTGCAGAATTATAATGGATGTTTTGCAGTCAAAAATATTTTCTCCATGGTTGACATGGAGTTATAGATTGCTTTCCCACAGGATTTCTGAGATCCTTTATAGAACCAATGTGTGTTGTGAATTTCCCAAAAATAGGCTAGAGATGGCAAATTTATTTGATCACTTGTGTTCTTCAAAAGTTTTTTTGAATTTTATTTAAGTTATGCAAGTTTCATGTATTTCATATATATAGATTTAGGAACATAGTGATACTTCCCATTCTATCTTCCCTCTTGCCCACACTCCAACCCTTCTTACTCCTCCCTCTCCTATTCCCACTCAATTTTTACAAAGATCTATTTTCATTTTACTTAATGATTGTAAGGTTAACCCTAGACTAAGTAGAAGAGTTCAGCAGATAGTATGAAGAAGAGCACACTGGTCCTCAACAGAAGAGACAAGGGCTGTGAACAATCATTGAATCTCAAAATGTCCTTTTCATTCCAACACATTACATTTCAGGTACTCTATTAGTTACCTCAGATCAGGAAAAACATATATCATCTGTCTTTTTGGGGACTGGCTTATTTCACTAAGTATAATGGTTTCCAGTTGTGTCCATCTTGTTGCAAAAGATAGGATTTCATTTTTTATAGCTGAATAGTATTCCATAGTGTATATATACCATAATTTCTTTATGTAGTCAACAGTTGATGGACATCTGAGTTGATTCCATAGCTTAGGCATTGTGAATTGTGCTGCAATGAACATGGGGGTACTGATAACTCTTTTAGATGCTGATTTCTTCAAAACAAGTTATGGTGAGTGTTTAGCCTAGTGGTTAAGCTGCTGGATAGGCTACCTGCATCCCACATCGAGGTGCCTGCATTTGATGCCCACCTGCAGTCCTGACTCCAGATTGCTGCTAGTGTGCACCCTGGAAGGTAGCAGGTAATGACTCAAGTACTTGGATTCCTGCCAGCCATGTGATACCCACATTGAGTTCCTGGCTTCTGCCTTTAGCTTGGCCTGGACCTGACTACTGTGGGTATTTGGGGAGTAAAGCAGCAGATGGGACTCTTTCTGTCCGTCTGTCTCCCCCTCCCCCGGCTCTGTATATCCAATAAATAAAAACTTTAAATTATGATTAGTGAAATAAGACAGGCACGGGAAGACAAATACCACATGAATTCACTTATATGTGGAATCTAAAAAAGTCAAACTCATAAGCAGAGAGAAGAATTGTGGTTTCTAGAAGCCTGGGAGGCTGAGGAACAGGAAGATGTTGACCAAAGAGTACAAAGTTAAAGTTAGAGGAAGTAAGTTGTCAAGATCCATTGTGTAACCTGGTATACCACAGTCAATGTATATTTTAAAGTTGCTAAAAATACATATTGTAAATGTTTTCACTACAAAAAAACTGTGGAACATATATAAGGTGATCAAATGTTAATTAGCTGATGTGATGATTCTGATATTTATATGTAGATTATATATACATAAATATCACTTTATACCCATAAATATACTTGGATATAATTATCAGTTGTCAATTAACAATAAAAATTTAGTTATGAGGGAAAATGTTTTAGTTTCTTGTTGCTGATGTAAGAAGTTTGTACAAACTTGGTGGCTTAAAGAAACAAATTTGTTATTTTTTGTTATCTTGCAGTTCTATAGTTCTGAAGTTCTGAAATTAAGGTGTCAGCTAGCTACATTCCTTCTGGAGACTCTAGGGAAAAAATCTATTTTCTCCCTCTTTCCAGCATCTAGGGACCACTCACATTCTTGGGTCACAGCCCTTTTCTTCATCTTCGCAGCCAGCAACACAACATCTCAAATGTCCCTCCCGCTCGCTCTGTTACCACATCTTCGGACTCTGACACTCCTTCCTTCTTATGAAGACTCTCGTGATTACATTGGGCCCACCCCAATGATCCAGTGTAATCTTCCCTCAAGATCTTTAACCACATCTGCTATGGAAGGTAAGGTGTTTAGAGGTTTCAGGGATTAGGATATGGACATCTTCGGGCAGGTTGTGATATTTCCTTCCATAAGGAACAATGGGAAGCAATGGATTATAGCATTAAACATATCAATACATTCTTAGTCTTCCGAGATTATGCCAGGGTCAAACTTTATCATATTTGGGCAGTTCTGACATTTCTCAGCTAGTTTAGAGGTTAGAACAGGCTTCTACAAATCTCACAGAATTCTCAAAGGGTATTTATGACCTACAAAATCTATTTGAGCAGTGGAGAAGGCTCTTGGCTCGAGAAGGAGAAAGGGCTTGTGCACCAAAGAAGGGGATTTTCCCCAAGACTCCTTCTCAGAAACGTACCATTCTCAGACGAAAATCATGCACAAGAATTCCATGGCAGTGGGTTAAAGTTACTTGTTTAATCGAAAGTAGAGATAACCTATCACTTGAAATGGAAATTAGGGCTCTAGAATGCCTTAAATGAGAGTGTTACCACCCTGGGAAACCCCCTGTTGACTTGTGAGCAAGAAAGTAAGGTTGCGAGCAGGTGACCTTTTCATGCCACACAATATATTTGTGACAGGTACTAGGCTGTGTTTGCAGAAACTGGCAACCGTAGCTGTTGGCTTTCCTGCAGAGACAATGGAACCCTTTTTGCATCCTCTAAGGATATCTAACTATTTCATGATGATGATAACTCTTGCCTTTGATTTAATCTATTACTAAGTGTGGGGTCTCCAAAGGTGACTATGTCACCAGAAACTAAACTGCAGACCAGACAGGGGTTACTGAAATTCCATTAAACACTACATTGATTAAGAGTGGTAATTTCAGCTTAAGCAACAACCATGCCAAGGATTCCATTAGAGAGGATGAATAACTTAGATTGTAGAAAAATAATTCATGAGGCTTTGGGTCTACTTGGGCAAATACACAGCAGAGTTTCCCAGGGATCGCTTTCTTACCATATCTCTAGACTTTTCACTACTGTGTTTTTCTCACCTCCACTGACACTGACTGTCCTAACTTCTCCTAACCCAGCCTTACATAAGCATTTCTTTTAGCTCTTTGGCCACACCTCTGTTTTATTTCCTGGTTCTTCTTTCCCCATTCTAACAATGGATTCTCCTAAAGACACAGTCCTTCACATACTCCTCTTTTCCTTATGGACTCTTTCATCCATCCATTAAGCACTTTAAAAAATTTTGTCATGCTTATTTATGTTTAGAGACTTGTATGTGCTCTAGGGATACAGAAATCTATCAGGCACAATCCTTGTCCTTTTTTTTTTTTTTAAAGATTTTATTTATTTGAAAGACACATTTACAGAGAGGGAGACAGAGAGGTCTTCCATCCGCTGGTTCACTCCCCAGATGACCACAATGGCCAGAGCTGCACCGCTCTGGAGCCAGGAGCTTCTTCCAGGTCTCCCATTTGAGTGCAGGGGCTCAAGCACTTGGGCCATCTTCTACTGCTTTCCCAGGCCGTAGCAGAGAGCTGGATTGGAAGAGGAGCAACCGGGACTAGAACTGGCTCCCATATGGGATTCCAGCACTTTATGCCAGGGCTTTAACCCGCTGTGCCACAGGGCCAGCCCCAAATCCTTGTCTTTTGAGAACTCAAACTGGGAAGGGCGACAGACAGGAAATCGGCAAAAATGAAATAGTTTAATAGTATGAAATATATATGCCATATTTTATGGAACTCCGTAGCAGGGGCCTTTATATGTGTTTCCATTTGGGATGTTTTCAGCTACAAGCAACAGAAAACTCAAAGTGACTTAAGCAATGAGGACAAGTATTATTTCTTATACCTGATGAGAGAAAGATTCTGGAATTGGTCAATTCAGGAGCTCAATGACCTCATTAATAACCCATATATTTTCCATCTTTTCATGATTTATCTTTAGCATTGTTTCAGGATTGAAGGACAATTCCAGTTTAAGGTGTCACATGTAGAAAAAATGATGTTTACCTGAAAAAAGATTGCTTGCACTACATTTAATTTTATGAGTCAGAAAATCCTATCTTTGAAGTTTCCACCCAACTTGCCTTCACGACCCATCAACTAGGATTACCTAAATCAGTTACTGACAAGGGGAGTGTAACTGCCATGTTTGGCTTAGACCAGTGAATCTAAACTTTGGCTATGCATGAGAATCACCCAGAGGGCTTTTCAAAGCCCATGCCCAGGCACACCCTTGAGCAATTACATCAGAATGCTTGATTGTTGAGACATGAGCATCAACATTTTTAAAATATGCCAGGTGATCTTGCAGCCAAGATTGAGAACTATTGGTTTAGACCAAACAACCCCTCTGACTTGTCCCACTGGAGAGGGGAGAGCTTCCAGCCTCTCTCAGGAATGTGAGTGCCTGCCATGGGACAAAATTGGGCTTGTATAAGCAAGGACGAAATGATGAATAGCTTTTTAGTAGGCAAAGCACAATGTCTGCCACAGTAACTGACCGGCATTCATGATTTCACTAGCGCTTTTATGTGGAGACTAATGTTTCTAGCTCTGACCTCATCTGAGCTTCAGCTGTCTCCCAGCATTTCTCCTTGGATTTTTTTTTTATCCATGACTCAATCTCAATTTACTCCAAAACCACTTGGGAACATTATTTTCATCTTATATGAGGGGTCATCAAAAAGTTCATGGAAAATGTGCATTCTCCTCTGATTCCAGTTTTTTCTCAGGAATGTTTTTGAAGTACCCTTGTAAAAACAGCATTCTCAGAGTATTTCAGGCTCCAGTTCTTAAAATCTTCTCCATCTCTTTTAGCTCGATTTTAAAAGTTGCCTCACCTGCTCTTCATTTTGTCCCCTGAGATGCTTTCACTGTCTTCTACTCGAGCTCCTTCCAGCCTGGTTCAGGCTTCCCTGCAGTACTACAAGCCTGCCTTCTGTAACAGTTTCTTGATTCCAGCCTTAAAACTCCTTCGGCTCATTCTGCATATTACTTAGGAATTACAGTCCCAAGATTCTGCTTTCATTCTATCATTCCATGCAACGGATTTTAATGCTTACCTAAGCCTACCTGTTTTCAAGGCCCTCCAAATTTTAGGGCCTTAGTTCCTACAGGATGCATTCTCCATTTATTCCCATCCTCTTGGGTCCAGACACATTTGCCACTAGCTACATATGTTTCCTTGGCAAGTTGTATAAGCTTTCTGAGTTTCAGTTTCCTTTGCTGTGAAGTACTACTGTTTTCTACTTCATAGGGTTATTGTCAGAATTAAATGAGTTCTGTTTTTCCCCTGCCTCTCTCATATTGCCGACTCTTTAATACATCAGTTAGTCTTTTATTGTCTAATGCCCCGTACCCTGGGCTCCTTGTTTTATGGATATCTTTTCTCCTCAACTTGACAGTCAAGCTCCCTCATGTGCCCTTTGAGTCATTCCTCTTCTGTGCCCTTCTGAATTCTCCTATTGTATACTGAGCCCATATGGAAGGTATTCTACAGCGCTTGCCAACTTTGTAGGTATTAAGTAGCACAAACTAAAAGTTGACAGAATCTGGTAGGAAGTTACTGGCTGCGGCTCAAGGGGATGGGGCTTATATGCAGAGGTACTTCGTTTCTGCTACCTTGCTTACAGTCAGCAGCTTCCATGCTTACTCTCTGCCACTGAAGTTCAGGTGGTCTAATTTGCATGGAAGCGTCTCCATGCTAGTGCTGTGGTTTGAATATGTCTCTCCCAAAGTTCATGTGTTGAAAATGTATTCCAAAATTCATCTATTAATGGTATTTGCAAGTGGAGCCTTTGGGAGGTAATTAGGATCAGATGAGGTCTTGAAGGTGGGGACCCCATGATGGCATCACTGGCTTTACAAGAAGAGGAAGAGAGACTGGAACTATCATCCATGCTACTTCTTATGTGATGCCTTCTGCCATGTTAGGTTGCACCAAGAAGACCTCACTAGATGCCAGCGCCATTGTCCTTGAACTTCCCGGCCTACAGAGCTCAGAGCAAAATAAACCGAATTGCCTGATGTCAGGTATTTTGTTGTAGCAACAGGAAACAGATGAAGACACTCCATTTCCATTGCCTTCACTCTTAAGGTAAGGTGGAGGCTGGGCCTTCTGTGGCTCTGAGCTCACATTCAGTGGCCTGTTCATCACATCAATAAAGCCTGATATTTTTGGCTTCTGGTAGGGTGGGGTGCTTGTGCAGCTTAGTAGCATGGCTTTCTCATTTGAATCTCCATTTGGCTGTTGACTGTGAGGTTACCAAAGTTGTCTCAAGGTGATAGTGCAAATGCGGATACAGAAAAGTATAAAATTTGTTGGAGAAGGATGTATGGAATTTTTGCTCTTTGGTTTCACATGGTTTTTGACTTTGTTTTGCTTACTTGTTCCCCAAATTGTGATTGAAGGACACTATTTGAACCAGAGTCCGCATCATTGGAAGTAAAAATATTTTGGATGGAAAAATAGGAGACCTGTGTCTGTGTGTACCTTTAGCAAAGTTACACCCTTCTCTTGTGCCTCAGTTTCCTCATCTGTACGATGGCAATACTGCCTGCCCTACCACCTCATGTTGATATGGAAAGAAAGGATGATCAACTGTGTGCTGTACTATGAGAATGTATTATTTTAAATGGAATTTAAACACAATCTGGCTTCAAGGGAACAAAGTTTAACAGCTGGGAATTGGTAGGTTTGCTTTTGTGATTAAGCATAAGATTTACACTATCTAAAGGTGTTTGACTTTCCAACCCTTCTTGCAGTATTTGTAGTTATGCATGTGAGGTGGTGGTGATGGGCTTCTCTAATCTGTATTCTATATGATTTTACCTTGTCTCTCTCTATCTCTATCTCTATATATAGATATAGATAAAATGATTTATTTTGTAAGACTCTTATTTGCAGTGTAAGTCAATTACCCCCTGTTCTTGCAGGTTTCAGTGAACACTAATTAAATTGATTTTGAAATATAATAAACATTCACTAAATACTATGCATTGTTAGCTGCCTTTGTTGAACTTGATTTTATTTATGCTCATTTATTTGAAGATAATGGTTACCCTCAAAGAAGTTTAAGTTTGAGATAGATGAAGGTTGTTTATTTTTTCTGCAATCTCCCTATGGAGTTGTAATGAAAGCAAGTCTTGAACCAAATTTTGTAATGCATATTAGCATTTATGAAATAAACATTCATTTGCAATAACAAAGCTGTTCATATAAGCTGTTCTGTAAGCTTGATGACGTCTCTGTCTCTTAAAATTCTTTGACCACAACTTGCCTTGAAGGGTCCCAGGAGGAATGTACAATCACATTACAGAAGTGATATTTCATTTTATTTTTTAAAGATGTGTTTTATTGATGTGAAAGACAAAAAGGGTAAAGGAGGGAGAGAGTTCCTATCCACTGGTTCACTCCCTAAATGCCTGTAGCAGCCAGGGCTAGGACGGGCCAAAGACAGGAGCCTGGAATTCCATGCAGAGTAGCCAGGACTCAAACCTTTACTCTGATATAGGATGCAGGCATTCCAAGCAATGGCTTAACCTGCAGCACCACAATGCTCTCCCCATAGTTGTTTCTTGTTTAAAAAATGAAATTATTTAAAAAAATGTTTTATTAATAAAAGAGAACAGATTTCATGTATTTCATGGGTACAATTCTAAGATAATCGTATTTCCTTCCCTCTTACCTTTCTCTCTCAATCCCCCTCCTCCCTTCCTTTTATTTTTAATTTTTGCAAAGACATGAATTCTGTAATAAATTTTGCAAATACATTTCAATAATCACAGGCTTAATTCGCCACTAATCATAATATTCAAGTAAAAAGTAGAAAGACCATAGTTCCACAGGAGTATAAACAAGTGATAAAAGCAATCATATCACGAGATATCCATTTCATTCCTATATATTTTTTGTATTCTAACACCCATGTATCAGAGAAAACCTATTTGTCTTGTTGAGACTTCCTTATTTCACTAAGTGTAATGGTTTCCAGTTACATCCATTTTATTGCTAAAGACTATTCCATTCTTTTTTATAGCTGAGTAGTATTCCATAGTATATACATACAACATTTTCTTTATCCATTCATTGGTTGATGGACATCCGGGTAGATTCCATTTCTTTTCTATTGTGGCTTGAGTTGCAATAAACACGAGGGTACAACTCTTTCATATGCAGATTTCATTTTGAGTAAACTCCCAGGAGTAGAATGACTGGGTCATATGGTAGATCTATTTTCAAATTTCTGAGGAATTGGCCATACTGTCTTCCATAATGGTTGTACTCGTTTACATTCCCACCAACGGTGGTTTAGGGTACCTTTTCCACACACCCTCCCCAGGATTTATTGTTTTTTGATTTCTGTTTTAAAGCTATTCTAACTGGGGTGAGGTGAAACCTCATTGTGTTTGTTATTTGTGATTTTTCTGATGGCTAGTGATCCTGAGCATTTTATATATGTCTGGCCATTTGAATTTCATCTTTTGCGAAATGCCTGTTCATTGTCCTTTGTCCATTTCTTAACTAGATTGTTTTGTTGAGTTTCTTTAGCTCTTCATAGATTTTAGATACTAATCCTTTATCACTTGCATAGTTTGCAAATACTTTCTCCCATTCTGTCAGTTGCCCCTTCACTTTGAGGGTATCATTTACAGTGTAGAAGCTTCTTAACTTGATGTAATCTCATTTGTCTATTTTTACTTTGTCTGCTTCTGGGGTCTTCTTTCCTAAGAGGCTTTCCCCTATGCAATGTCTTGCAGAGTTTCCCAATGTTTTCCTCTAGTAATTTTATGGTATCAGGTTTAGATCTTTGATTTGTTTTGAATTGATTTTTATTTAAGGTGTAAGGTAGGGGTCTTGTTTCACACTTCATGCATAAATCCAATTTTCCCAGGACCATTTGTTGAAGACACTGTCCTTTCTCCAGGGATGGATTTTTAGCTCATTTGTCACAGATTAGTTGGTTGTAGATATGTGGATTAATTTCAGGGGTTTCTATTCTGTCCCATTGGTCTACATGTCTATTTTTGTGCCAGTACCAGGCTGTTTTGATTACAACTGCCCTGTAGTATGTCTTTAAATCTGGTATTGTGATGCTTCCAGCTGTGTTTTTGTTGTGTAAGCTTGCTTTAGCTGTTTGGGGTCTCTTGTGTTTCCATTTGAATTTTGGCATTTTTATCTAGATCTGAGAAGAATGTGGTTGATATTTTGATTGGGATCATATTGAATCTGTAAATTTTGGTAGTGTGGACATTTTGATATATATTCTTCCAATTCATGAACATGGAAGACTTTCCACTTGTTTGTGTTTTTATTTCTTTCTTTAATGTTTTATATTTTTCATTGTAGAGATCTTTCACATCCTTGGTTACATTTATTCCAAGTTACTTGCTTTTTGTAGCTATTATGAATGGAACTGATCTTTATAAGTTCTTTCTCAGCCATGGAATTGTGTATACAAAAGCTACTCTTTTTGTGTGTGACTTTATATGAGTTCTAATATCTCTTAGTGGAGTCTTTTGGTTTCCCTATATATAGGATCATCTCATCTGCAAACAGGGGTAGTTTGACTTCCCCCTTCCCAATTTGTATCCATTTCATTTCTTTTTTCTTGCCTAATTACTCTGTCTAGGACTATATTGAATAGCAATGGTGAGGGTGGGCATCCTTGTCTCGTTCTGGATCTTAGGGGAAGTGTTTCCAGTTTTTCCTCAAACAATATGATGCTGGCAGTGGGTTTCCCATGTATTGCCTTGATTGTTTTGAAGAATGTTTCTTGTATACCCAATTTGCTTAAGTTTTTTTTAAAGATTTATTTGTTTACTTGAAAGGCAGAGAGAGGGAGATCTTCCATCTGCTGGTTCACTCCCCAAATGGCTGCAAAGGTCAGGGCTGGACCTCCCTCATGTGTGCAGTGGACCCAGGACTTGGGCCATCTTCTACTGCTTTCGCAGGCCATAGCAGAGAGCTGGATCAGAAGAGGAACAGCCAGGACTCAAACAGGTGTCCACGTTGGATGTCTGCACTCCAAGTGGCAGCCTTACCCACTATGCTACAGAGCTGGCCCTAAGGTTTTTTATTTTTATTTTTTAATATTTATTGATTCATTTGAAAGAGTTACAGAGAGAGAGACTGATTGATCTTCAGTCCGCTTGTTCACTCCCCAAATGGCCGCAATGACTGGAGCTGGGCTGAGACAAATCCAGGAGCCAGGAACTTTCTCCAGGTCTCCCACTTGGGTGCAGGGGCCCAAGTACTTGGACCATCCTCCACTGCTTTCCCAGGTTCATTGTCGGGGAGCTGGATTGGAATTTGAACAGCCTTGACTTGAACTGGTGCCCATGTGGGATGCTGACACTGTAAGTGGTGGCTTTACCTGCTATGCTACAGTGCTGGCCTCTGCATAAGGGTTTTATCATGAAAGGATGTTGTATTTTATCAAATGTTTTTCTGTGTCTATTGAGATAATCATAGTTTTTTCAAGATTTGAGAAGCAGAGAGGTAGGTAGAGAGGTAGAGAGGTAGGTAGAGAGGTAGAGAGGTAGAGGTAGAGAGAGAGAGGGGTCTTCCATCCACTGGTTCACTCCCCCAAACGCCACAATGGCCGTAGATGCGGCAATCTGAAGCCAGTAGCTTCTTCATCTCCCACACGGGTGCAGGGACCCAAGGACTTGGGCCATCTTCTACTGCTTTCCCAGGCCGTAGCAGAGAGCTGGATTGGAAGTAGAGCACTTGGGATTTGAACTGGTGCCCACATGGGATACTGGCACTGTAGGCAGAGGCTTTACTTGCTACACCACAGTGCCGGCCCTATCATATAGTATTTTTATTTGACAGGCAGAGTTGGACAGTGAGAGAGACACAGAGAAAGGTCTTCCTTCTGTTGGTTCACCCCCCAAATGGCTGCTATGGCTGGCGCGCTGTGCCAATCCAAAGCCAGGAGCCAGGTGCTTCCTCCTGGTCTCCCATGCGGGTGCAGGGGCCCAAGCACTTGGGCCATCCTCCACTGCCTTCCTGGGCCACCACAGAGGGCTGGACTGGAAGAGGAGCAACCGGGACTAGAACCCGGCGCCCATATGGGATGCCAGCGCTGCAGGTGGAGGATTAACCAAGTCACGTCGCCGGCCCCTATCATATAGTTTTTATTCCTCATTTTGTTAGTTTGATGTAGCACATTTTCTTCCTTTGTTAAATGATTTATTTATTTGAAAGAGTTACACAGAGAAAGGAAGAGAGAGAGAGTTTCCTTCTATTGGTTAATTCCCCAGATGGCCACAATGGCTGGGGCTGGGCCAGGATGAAGCCAGGAGTTAGGAGCTTCTTTCCCATCTCCTGTGTGGGTGAATGCACCCAACTATGTGGACGATCCTCCACTGCTTTCCAAGGCACATGAGCAGGGAGCTGGATCATAAGTGGAACAGCCAGGATTCAAACTGAGGGACATATGGGATGCTGGTGCTGCAGGCAGCAGCTTAACCTGTTCTACCAGAATGCTGCCTCCCACCTCTCAATAATCTTAATAGTGTACAAAAAACTGTTTTACAGCTCTGTTCCAATGTTTTATGTTACTTCTGTAATTTACATGTTTATGTATTAGGTACCCATTAACATGTATTATAGTTGTTTCTTTATTCATTCGTATTTTATATCATACAAGGACAAAAAGAATGATTAACAGAAAATGAAGAAGAGTTACACTATATATGCAATGCCTCAGGCCTTTATATTTACTGGTGTAGCTACTCTATTCTTTATTTCTTCATATGGCATTTGGGTTAATGTCTGGTTTGTTTTCATATCATAGGATTTTCTTTAGCATTTATTGAATGCTATGTCTGCAAGTGATGAATTACATCTGCTTTTGTTTATCCGGGAATATTTTGCTTTTTCCTTCATTTTTGCGGGATACTTTTTTTTTTGATATAGAATTCTTGGTTTAAATATGTCTTCCCTACTACTTCCATGGTTTTCTGAAGATAACCTGTTAATCTTTTTTTTTTATTTAGTAAATATAAATTTCCAAAGTACAGTTTGTGGATTACAATGGCTCCCCCCCATAGTTTCCCTCACACTCGCACCCCTCCCATCTCCCGCTCCCTCTCCCATTCCATTCACAGCAAGATTCATTTTCAATTATCTTTCTATACAGAAGATCGATTTAGTATATATTAAGTAAAGATTGCATCAGTTTGCACCCACACAGAACATAAAGTGTAAAATACTGTTTCAGTACTAGTTATAGCATTAATTCATGTTGGACAGCACATTAAGGACAGATCCCACATGAGAAGTAAGTACACAGTGACTCCTGTTGTTGACTTAACAATTTGACACTCTTGTTTATGGCATCAGTAATCTCCCTAGGCTCTTGTCATGAGTTGCCGAGGCTATGGAAGCCTTTAGGGTTCGCCGACTTCGATCTTATTCTGACAGAGTCGTAGTCAAAGTGGAAGTTCTCTCTTCCCTTCAGAGAAAGGTACCTCCTTCTTTGATGGCTCTGTTCTTTCCACTGGGATCTCACTCGCAGAGATCTTTCATTTAGGTCTTCTTCTTTTTTTCTTTTCCATGGTATCTTGGCTTTCCATGCCTAAAATACTCTCATGGGCTCTTCAGCCAGATCCGAATGCCTTAAGGGCTGATTCTGAGGCCAGAGTGCTATTTAGGACATCTGCCATTCTATGAGTCTGCTGTGTATCCCACTTCCCATGTTGGATCGTTTTTTCCCTCTTTGATTCTATCAGTTAGTATTAGCAGACACTAGTCTTGTTTGTGTGATCCCTTTGGCTCTTAGACCTATCAGAGTCATCAATTGTGAACTGAAATTGATCACTTGGACTAGTGAGATAGCATTGGTACATGCCACCTTGATGGGATTGTATTGGAATCCCCTGGCACGTTTCTAACTCCATCATTTGGGCCAGTCCGATTGTGCATGTCCCCAATTGTACATCTCCTTCCTCTCTTTTTCCCACTCTTAAATTTAACAGGGATCACTTTTCAGTTAAAATTTAAACACCTAAGAATAATTGTGTGTTAATTAAAGGGTTCAACCAATAGTACTAGAACAAAAAAACTAAAATGGACAAAGTATTACATTGTATATCGACAATCAGGACAAGAGCTGATCAAGTCACTGTTTCTCATAGTGTCCATTTCATTTCAACAGGTTTCCCCTTTGGTGCTCAGTTAGTTGTCGCCAATCAGGGAGAACATATGGCATTTGTCTCTTTGGCACTGGCTTAATTCACTCAGCATGATGTTTCCCAGATTCCTCCATCTTGTTGCAAATGACAGGGTTTCATTGTTTTTGACTGCTGTATAGTATTCTATAGAGTACATGTCCCATAATTTCTTTATCCAGTCTACTGTTGATGGGCATTTGGGTTGGTTCCAGGTCTTAGCTATTGTGAATTGAGCTGCATTAAACATTAAGGTGCAGATGGCTTTTTTGTTTACCAAATTAATTTCCTTTGGGTAAATTCCAAGGAGTGGGATGGCTGGGTTGTATGGTAGGGTTATATTCATGTTTCTGAGGAATCTCCAGACTGACTTCCATAGTGGCTTAACCAGTTTGCATTCCCACAAACAGTGAGTTAGTGTCCCTTTTCCCCCACATCCTCTCCAGCATCTGTTGTTGGTAGATTTCTGAATGTGAGCCATTCTCACCGGGGTGAGGTGAAACCTCATTGTGGTTTTGATTTGCATTTCCCTGATTGCTAGTGATCTTAAACATTTTTTCATGTGCCTGTTGGCCCTTTGGATCTCCTCTTGAAAAATGTCTATTGAGGTCCTTGGCCCATCTCTTAAGTGGGTTGTTTGTTTTGTTGTTGTGGAGTTTCTTGATTTCTTTGTAGATTCTGGTTATCGACCCTTTATCTGTAGCATAGTTTGCAAATATTTTCTCGATCGATTTCTGAGAGTGGAGTATTGAAGTCCCCCAGTACTCTGGTGTTGGAGTCTAAGTCTCCCTTTAAGTCCCTTAACAAGTCTTTTAAATAAGCCGGTGCCCTGTAATTAGGTGCATATATGTTGATAATTGTTATATCTTCCTGTTGAATTGATCCCTTAATCATTATATAATGCCTCTCTTTGTCTCCCTTAACAGTTTTTGTGTTAAAGTTTATGGTGTCTGATATTAAGATGGCTACGCCTGTTCTTTTTTCATTTCTGTTGGCATGGAATATCTTTTTCCAGCCTTTCACTTTCAGTCTTTATGCATCTTGGTTGGAAAGATGTGTTTCTTGTAAGCAGCAAATAGATGGGTTTTGTTCCTTAACCCAATCAGCCAATCGGTGTCTTTTAACTGGACAGTTCAGGCCCTTAACGTTCAATGTGACTATTGATAAGTAGTAACTTTGCCCTGCCATTTGCCAAATTTATTTTCTAATATATGCTTTGAGATTCCTGTGATCTTTTGCTGTGAGGTTTCCTTCCTTTACCTTCTTTCATATTGATGACCATGTTTCTGTGTTTCTCTGTGTAACACATCTTTAAGCATCTTTTGCAGGGCTGGACGAGTGGCGACGAATTCTTTCAATTTCTGTTTGCTATGAAAGGTCTTTATTTCACCTTCATTCACAAATGAGAGCTTTGCAGGATATAATATTCTGGGCTGGCAGTTTTTCTCTCTTAGTACCTGGGATATGTCTCGCCATTCCCTTCTAGCTTGTAGGGTTTCTGATGAGAAGTCTGCTGTGAGTCTAATTGGAGATCCTCTGAGAGTAATCTGGCGTTACTCTCTTGCACATTTTAGAATCTTTTCTTTATGTTTCACTGTGGTGAGTTTGATTACCACGTGTCGTGGTGAGGATCTCTTTTGGTCATGTTTACTAGGGGTTCTATGAGCTTCCTGTACTAGGATGTCTCTGTCCTCTAAACCCGGGAAGTTCTCTGCAAGTATCTCTCTAAAAAGGCCTTCTAATCCTTTCTCCCTCCCCATGCCTTCAGGAACTCCTAGAACCCAAATGTTGGGTTTTTTAATAGTATCCTGTAGATCTCAGACAATATTTTTTAGATTTCTAATTTCCTCTTCTTTTCTTTGGTTTGACTGTGCTCTGTCTTCTAAGTCCGATATTCTCTCCTGTTTCACTGACTGTTTTTAAGGCTCGCTAATGTGCTTGTCATTTGATCTATAGAGTTCTTCATTTTGATTTGTATTCGCTATCACACTTTCCTGTTCTACTAGTTTCTGAGTTTCATTTTGATTCCTCCTTAAGATTTCATTTTCTCGAAGGAGACTTTCTATCCTGTCCAGTAAGGATTTCCATAGCTCAAGCATTTGTTTTTGAAAACTTCTACTTGTTCTTATCATAAATTTTTTGAAATCTGTATCTTGCATTTCTTCCATCTCATCATCTTCATAATCTTGGCTTGGGGTGTCTTGTTCATTTGGGCGTGTCATAATGTCTTCCTTGTTCTTGTTTCCTTGGTTTCTGCGTTTGTTGCTTGGCATTGTGGAGATAGCTTTGGATTCTTCTTCCCTCACTGTGGTGTTTTTTCTTGTCACACTATGACTGTATTAAGTGGACTGTCTGCTTTTGATGGAGCCTTAGAGGCTTGAGATGGGTGTGGCCTGAGAGCTCTGTTTGGTTCCTCAGGGTTGAGGGTGTGCCAAAGGTGACACTCCCAGGTTAGGCGTGGTAAATCTCTCTCTCTCTTTTGATTCAAAAGGGAAGTAATTATTTTTTTTTGGACAGGCAGAGTGGACAGAGAAAGAGACAGAGAAAGGTCTTCCTTTTGCCATTGGTTCACCCTCCAATGGCTGCCGCGGCCAATGCACTGTGGCCGGCGTACCGCGCTGATCCAAAGGCAGGAGCCCGGTGCTTATCCTGGTCTCCCATGCGGGTGCAGGGCCCAAGCACTTGGGCCACGGCGCCGCCATAAACAAGAGTCTCAAGTTGTTAAATGAACAACAGGAGTCACTGTGTACTTACATCTCATGTGGGATCTGTCCTTAATGTGTTGTCCAATGTGAAGTGATGCTATAACTAGTACTAAAACAGTATTTTTACACTTTGTGTGTCTGTGTGGGTGCAAACTGATGAAATCTTTACTTAGCATATACTGAAACGATCTGTATATAAAGATAATTGAAAATGATGGCCGGTGCCATGGCTTAACAGGCTAATCCTCCACCTTGCAGCGCCGGCACACCGGGTTCTAGCCCCGGTTGGGGCACCGGATTCTCCTGGTTGCTCCTCTTCCAGGCCAGCTCTCTGCTGTGGCCCAGGAGTGCAGTGGAGGATGGCCCAAGTGCTTGGGCCTTGCACCAATATGGGAGACCAGGAGAAGCTCCTGGCTTCGGATCAGTGAGATGCACGGCCGCAGCGGCCATTGGAGGGTGAACCAATGGCAAAAAGGAAGACCTTTCTCTCTGTCTCTCTCTCTCACTATCCACTCTGCCTGTCCAAAAAAAAATTGAAAATGAAAGTGGTGTTAAAGTGGAAATTGCATACAAATTAATTTTTAAAAAATATCATGTGGGATCTCTGTCTTTAATGTGCTGTACACTGTTATTTAATGCTATAACTAGTACTCCAACAGTATTTTTTCACTTTCTGTTGCTATGTGGGGGCAAACTGTTGAAATCTTTACTTTATATACAGAAAATCAGTTTAGTATATATTAAGAGAATTGAAAATGAATCTTGATGTGAATGGAAGGGGAGAGGGAGCGGAAAGGGGAGGGTTGCGTGTGGGAGGAAAGTTATGGGGGGGAAGCCATTGTAATCCATAAGCTGTACTTTGGAAATTTATATTCATTAAATAAAAGTTTTAAAGAAGTAATTTTGCACAGCTGAGCAGAATTGAAGGTAGTTAGCAGGCGAATGATAAACCCACAGGAGCCAGAGGTTGGAAGCTCTTTCCCAAGGACCACACAGGGAATCTGTGCTGCCCTCAGTGTGGGCTCAAATTCTCCTGCAGTCTCCCACTGGGTTGCCAAGGTTACCAAATTGTAGCCTCTCTGGAGAGTACTCACGTGAATTCCATGAGTTCTCTCCCCCACCATCTCTTTTTTCACAGTCTCAGTTCATTAGCACCACACATTCACTAGGTCCTAATCTCCTGTCATTTCACCCCCCACCCCAGAGTCAGGTTTTTCTGCTTGGCTGAGGGCGGGTGCAGACCTGAGGTCTCCCTGCTTATGACGTATGTCCAAAATGGTGCCTGCTCTTTGTCTTGTTCACCTTTGAGAGGTGAGCGGAGAGAGAGAAACTCGTGTCCGTATCGGTCACTTTTTTTTTCCTCTCTCTTCTAGTTAGCCTGGTGAACTTTTCCCCATGGGGTTTCAAGCCTCGTTCTCTCTAGTCTCCTCTTTCTGCTTGCCCGCCGGTGTCTCGGGCTATTGAGGTTTGGCTCACCTAGCGTTCCAGTGCTGGTGTGTTGATTCTGCCGTTGGAGTCCCGAACTTGTGCTCCCACACTCTCCACGCAGGTCCACTGTGAATCACTAGTTCCGGAAGTGTGTCTTCTGCTGTTTCTTCCCCTACTCTTCCTTGAAC
This sequence comes from Lepus europaeus, assembly GCF_033115175.1. Classification (NCBI taxonomy): domain Eukaryota; kingdom Metazoa; phylum Chordata; class Mammalia; order Lagomorpha; family Leporidae; genus Lepus; species Lepus europaeus. The sequence continues at coordinate 32,103,970 of NC_084850.1, read as the reverse complement.
CTGCAGTATCTCCACTTTTATTAAACTATCTCTTCCCGGACTATCAGTGTGCTCCCTTCCTATTCCACCATCTTGCTGCTCTCTGTTAATCTTTCTTTTAAATTTTTTGACAGGCAGAGTGGACAGTGAGAGAGAGAGAGAGAGAAAGGTCTTCCTTTGCCATTGGTTCACCCTCCAATGGCCGCCGCGGCTGGCGCGCTGCAGCCGGCGCACCGCGCTGTTCCGATGGCAGGAGCCAGGTGCTTCTCCTGGTCTCCCATGGGGTGCAGGGCCCAAGTACTTGGACCATCCTTCACTGCACTCCCTGGCAACAGCAGAGAGCTGGCTTGGAAGAGGGGAAACCGGGATAGAATCCGGCACCCCGACCAGGACTAGAACCCGGTGTGCTGGCGCCGCAAGGCGGAGGATTAGCCTAGTGAACCGCGGCGCCGGCCTGTTAATCTTTCTTAAAAATGTTTGTTTAAAAGGCAAAGTGGGAGAGTGAGTGGGGGAGAGAAAGATTGATTTTCCATCTACTGGTTCCTTCCCAAATGCCTACAGCAGCCAGATATGGGCCCTGCAGAAGCCAGGAGCTCTGTCTGGGTCTCCTACATGGGTTGCAGGGGCACAAGCACTTGAGCTATCATCTGATGCCTTTCCTGTCACGTTAGTAGGGAGCTGGATCGGAAGCAGAGCTGCCGGAACTGGAGCTGCTTTTCTTTCTTATATGCAATGTGGGTGTTGCAAGCAGGGGCTTAACCTGCGGTGCCACAGTGCTGACTCCTGTCATTCTTACTCAAGATTCCTCATGGGATTCATTACTTCTCTTTTTTGTTTTTCTCAAGATATTTTCTTAGTCTTGTGACAATTTGGTTATTATATTTCTTGGAGTAGATATCTTCAAGTTGATAACACATGGATTTTTTTGCACATCTTGGGTTTATGATGTTTTTCATCCAGTTTGGGAAATTTATTATCTTTCCAATATACTTTTTGCTCTGTTCTCTCTCTCCTCTTGCTTTTGGAATCAGTTCATGCTTATATTTATACTTGATGGTGTCTCAGGGTCTCTTGGGCTCATTTTTGTTTAATCTTTTTTCTTTCTATTCCTGTGATGGATTTTGACTTTCATCTCTAAGTTTTCTAATTCTTTCTACTTCCTGCTCAGTCAGTTGTTAAATACTTCTAGTGAATTGTTCATTTCAGTTTCTATTTTTAAATTTCTATCTCCTCATTGATGTCCTTTATCTTTTGAGATACTGTTTTACTAATTTTCTTTAGTGTTTTTTGTCCATGGTTTCCTTTAGGTCCTCCAACATGTTTGATAGTTCAATTTAACTCTTTGGTAAATTTAATGCCTGGGATTCCCAAGAAAGAATTTCTATTGTATTTTTTTTCTTGTAGATGCACCATATATTCTTGTATCTTTGAATTTGTACCCTACCTAGATTTGGTTCTTATTGCCTGTTGTGAGTTGCTGTTATTTGCTTAGTGGTTTTTTTTCCCAAAATTTTTGTGAAGTCCATGTTCTTTGTCATATGTGGCCCTGTTAGCTTAGTGTTTAGCTTGTGTTTATACAGTGTTACTTTTAATGCTTGGAACCCACAATAGATAAAAGGAAGAGAAAAGAAAAAGGAAGGAAAAATGACTAGTCGCTCAGACTTTGCAGAACGGTTCTGTTTTAGTGTGCCTCTGTAATGCTCGGCTGGGCTAATTACAGCTGTATGATAGCTTTCACTTTCTTCATTCATGGAGCCTAAAGACTAGCCTGAGGTTACAGTTAAAGTCTTCTCAGGACTTTTCAGAGTGTGCCTCCTACACAGGGCATGTGCATGTATTCCTTGATTCACTGACATACACGAGAACTTCAAAAGTCTTTATTTCCACATGTAACAGTTCCTTTCCCACCCTCCTTCTTTCCCGGATTTTTGTCTATTGCTGGTCCCAAATGTTTTCCCTTGCCCTAGACTTCTATGGCCAGTTCCTGTGCCTTTATTTTTTTTGTCCAGAAAATCACCCTAGTGCTGAGAACTCTGAGTTGGGTAAATTGGACAGTAGCTTTTGCGCTGCTTCTTGCAGAAAATAACAGGATGTATGAAGACCCAATTCTTTGAAAATAAGATCCATATTTCTCTGTGTGGCACTGGTTATCCTCACCAGAGGTTTGCACTGTAGTTTGCACTGGCACTGCTGATCTGATGTATGAAGTATGGTGGGTGGGCAATTCGAAAAGATACTGTGCTCTCTTAGCACAAAGCAATCTCTTCTCTCTTCAAGACTTTCCCTGGTCATTGTCAATTTTTTTTTTTCACTTGGGATTCAAGAATTATTCAAAAGTTGATTATGGTATGGTGTGGTTTTTTGTTTGTTTGTTTGTTTTGTTTTTTGTAACTAGATCACCAGTTGCTTTTAAAGATGGACAGAGCCTGGTAGTCCCTACTGTTTTTCAGGTACATCCCTCCCAGAAACAGATCTTGTACCTTAGACAACCAAGACAATTGTTAAAAATCAAGGTCTGGAATAAGGCTCTTTAGGTATTCAGCTTCAAGTGCTTCCTCTGAGAGTCCATACAAACTACAAGATTGCTTAGATTTTTATACCCTGTTTATGCAAGAGTGAGAGAGTCTGTAAAATACTTCAGTCACTTTTTTAAAACCAATGAGAGACCATTTTTTTTTTTGACAGGCAGAGTGGATAGAGAGAGAGACAGAGAGAAAGGTCTTCCTTTTTGCCGTTGGTTCACCCTCCAAATGGCCGCTGCAGCCAGCGCATCGCGCCGATCCGAAGCCAGGAGCCAGGCACCTCTCCTGGTCTCCCATGCAGGTGCAGGGCCCAAGCACTTGGACCATCCTCCACTGCCTTCCCGGGCCATAGCAGAGAGCTGGCCTGGAAGAGGGGCAACCGGGATAGAATCCGACGCTCCAACCGGGACTAGAACCTGGTGTGCCATGCCGCAAGGCGGAGGATTAGCCTGTTAAGCCACGGCACCGGCTGAGAGACCATTTTTAATATTTATCATGCAAGTTAACAGGCCAGTCAATAAAGCCAATTTTTGACATTCATTATGCTAATTAGCAGAGTAGATGGTCCTGTGTTGAAGCAATTGTGGTCTAGTGCTGGCTCTGTCCCTGTTTCTGTATCTTGCTGAGGACAACTGGTTCCTAAAGATAATGCTGAAGTACACTGGTACATACATCATATTATACTGCCTCTGCTGAAATCTCAAAGTGGCAGACGTCACAGCACATGTATTATCACTTCATACAAGAATCCCATGAAGTGGTACTATAATTTTGGTTTTTTTTTTGTTGTTGTTGTTGTGTAAAGAACTTTTTCTATGGGGAGGGTGTTATGGTGCCACAGATTAAGCAATCATTTTGGATGCCCATATCCTGTATTGGAGTACTGGTTTGAGCCTAAGCTACTCAGTTTCTGATCCAGCTTCCTGCTAATTCATCCTGGGAGGCAACAAATGATAGCCCAAGTGATTATGCCCCGGCCACCCATATTGGGGATGTGGGTGGCATTCTGGGCTCATGGCTTTGATCTAGCCCCATGGCTTTGATCTAGCCCAGCCTGTGCTGCTGTGGGCATTTGAGGGGAGTGATCCAGTGGATGGAAAATTGATCTCTCTCTCTCTCTCTCTCTCTCTCTCTCTGCCTTTCAAGCAAATGAAAATAAATATTTGGTGTAAAAATATTTCCAAAAGAACTTTCTGATATCAAATATTTTTAGTGGTTGGAGGCTAGCCCATAGGCAGAATGTGGTCAGATGGTTTCATTACTTGCCTTTGGTCCTCTCAGAAACTTGTCATCTAGAAAATCTCAAGTCCAAAGAGAAATTATGGGAAACGGTAGCAGTGGTCTCTTTTAGGGGTGCTCAAGAAGCACTAGTGGTGGTTCAGTGCTCATAGGGTCTGCAGATGGGTCAGAAACTAGAAGTGAATTTCACTTTCCCTTTCCCTTCTACCCAGATACTAGAGTATGATAGTACTCAAATTTTAGTTCCTCTTGTCTGTCTGAAGGTTCTAGAAATGTAAATAAGGTGAGATGCACTTGTGTTTGATAGGAGTGGAAGACAGTCTTTTAAGAAAGGCTATTAGCAATTGATGACTGGAAATGCATTCATGTGCCACCTAACTTCACTTTGGTCGGTGAGAGACCACATTTACAACAGTGATCCTGTAAGGTTATATCTCCCAGTAACCTTGTAGCATTTTTAGTTTGTATAAGTACACTCGCTGATAGTTACACAACAGAATTCCCTAATGACACATTTCTCAAAACACAGTTGCATCATTAAGTGACACATGACTATAGTTGGAAACATGAATTCAGTTTTCTCCTTGTAGCTTAATACGAGTATCTGCTCATACTGTGGTTTTCGGGACAGAATTTTCACAAAATCTGGAAAGTATTCACAATTCCAGTAATATCTTTAAGTTAACTCTAGCAGAGTTAGCTTTAAGAGGTGGTAGAAAATGAGCTTCTCTTCAGAATGAGATTTGAGGGAGCGGCTACCAGTATGCTACTTCCTTCAAGTTTGCTGACAGTCATTCCACAGTTTCTCTGTGCCTTCAAGAAACTCCTAGTGAAGTCCCAAGTTTGGTAGGTGTTCTAAGCCTTTTCAGAGTAGGTCTCCCACTTCCCTCTCCCCCTATTGAAAAGTGATTTCCTTTTCAGACTTTTGGAGGGCAGACAACAGCATGGGGATCATCAAACTTACACTGGGGGAAATGAGGATATCAGAAACTTTCCAGATGGCTTGAAATGAATGCAGGTGTGCCTGGAACCCTGCCATTGCTTCTCATCGTGAAATGGTAGTCAGTAAAGGCACATCTGATCAACAATCCAATTTTAAATGTGCCAGTGGAATATGCTAAAGAAGTCCAGCAATGAATCTGTTTATTCAGCAGACGTGTCCTCTTTTTGTTATATGCATTTTTATTAGTTTCCTAGATTCTTAAGGCATTTATAATAAGTAGAAAAGCTGATTTAGACAGTGTGAATTATGTTATAAGGACAAAAGAGAAGGGGAAAGGTTTGCATTGATGGGTTGTGTTGTGTGTGTATGCGCATGCATCTGGCATGGAGACAACAATGTCTAACTTGGAAGTATAGATATTTTACACTGTAGCCACGTTGTACAAGTGAATGAGTGTCAGTGATAACACAACAGGCTCCTCTTGGCAATATGAGACAACTTCAAAAAGTTTTTGGAAAATGAAATTAACAGATGTTTATTTTCACATAAAAATGTTAATCTATGGATAGTCTTCAAAAAGCTCATGGAAAATATGTATTATGAAAATATGCATGAATTTCAACTTTTTTATGCACTAAGACTTTCAAGTTCATATTTTCACAAACTTTTTTGAAGTACCCTTGTATATTTTTGTGGTGTTATGGGTTATGTGGTGATGGCTTTTCATTACACTGACATAAGTTCTTAACACTTCTAAAATGCTTTGTTCTCACCATTAGCTTTTGTTTTAAGAGCAACTAACCCCCAGAACATTTATGGCAATTTTTCCTTGACCAAATAAGGATTCTTTTAGTGTTTGTCATTACCATAAAGGGCTGCCCTTGTTGTCTAATATGATGTGGTTTTATGCATTGAAAAACAAATATTTGTTGAGCAGCTGCTACATGCAAAATAATTTTCTGGACATTGGAGATACATCACTGAGGAAAATGAGCACATATTTCTATCCTCATCAAACTTATATTTTAGTGGGCATGGGCAGGCAGTGAGTGAAATATACCAGTTGAGTATATACTACATTATATGGTGATTAAAAATTCTACGGCAGGAAATATAGCAGGTGCTTGGGAGCATTAGGTACAATTGCTTACTACCTCCCTGGGAAAGTCGGTGCTAGCTCTTATTAGCGCTTAAGGTAACAAAACATTTCTTATCTCTGCAGTTAAGCAGACTTTGGAATGAAAAAGACATATTTTGATTTGTAACTTTGTCTCCTGGCTTTGTGACCTTGGGCAAGTAATTTTACTTTATTGAGCATGGAATTTGCCAGTGTTCAATCAGGGAAGTAGAACCATTACAAGTGATTTCGAGCAAAGGATTTATTATGGAGATTTGACCTTATACAATTGTGGGAGCTGTTGTGTTGTATCTAGTGCTGGGCCTGAAATTGGTAGAGCAGATAATCAAAGATGGATGTGAATTGAGGGATATCAAGGTCAATCTCAAGCTCCTGAGAACCTGTTGGAACCAGCAAGGACCTACTGGGATCCACATTCATCTCTCACAGGCTCTAAACCTCCAACTTCAAAGATGGGGGCCATGGGTGTGCTCACTTCACCTGCAGGATACTCCCGAGTCGGAGAAACCAAAGGACGAGATCTTGGGAGTGCCAGAGAAGTTGTGGTCTGTGTTCCCCGAGAATCCAGAGAAGTTGGAGGAGGATTAGCAGTTGCTGTGGGAGGAGATCTCCCTATGTCCAAATTGAAAGCAGGGGGCAAGAACAGCTGGTGCCATCTGCAAATCTTCCAGGAACAAGAAGATGATAGTTGGTGCTTCCCATCTGCTTCCCGAGTCTCGTGTACTATGTCTCATGGCCCGTGCTAGACCTGAACTATTCAGAATAGGGAATGGAGGCCTAGAGATGCTAGTTCCAGCTTAGCTAGGTGACAGAGCACATCTGCCTCAAGCCTGTTTCTTTTTTTTTTCTTCAAACTTTTATTTAATATAAATTTCGAAATTACAACTTTTGGATTATAGCGGTTTTTCACTCCCACCCTCCCACCCACAAACCATCCTATCCCCTACTCCCTCTCCCATCCCATCCTTCATGAAGATTCATTTTTAATTATCTTTATATACAGATAAACTTAGTTTATACTAAAGATTTCAACAGTTTGCACCCACACACATACACAAAGTATAAAGTACTGTTTGAGTACTAGTTTTACTGTTAATTCAGAGTACAACACGTTAAGGACCGAGATCCTACATGGGGAGTAAGTGCACAGTGACTCCTGTTGTTGATTTAACAATTGACACTCTTATTTATGATGTCAGTAATCACCCGAAGACCTCTTTCTTAATGAGGATTAATAATACCTAACTCGTAGGATTGTTGCAAAGAATAGATGAGATCATCTATGTGACAGTACCTAGCACATAGCAGGCAGATGGTCAACTTTTTTTCCCTACTCTCATCCTTTGTGCAAGGCATAAGTTATGAGGGCCTAAGAGATTGTTTCTTTGGGGGAAGGTGAGGAGGGATGCTATGGGTACTATGAAGGTGCCTTTTTTTTTTATTACATAGTTATATGAGATAGAAAGCTGTCTGTTATGTCTATATTTGAGGTTGGCTGCATTTTGAGGATGTGGAAAAGAAACTGAATGCCCTAGGCCATTGAAGATACATCTAACATCCATACCTACAATACAAGAAAAATGGATTGGAACGGACAAAAGTTGGTGGAAAAATGAAACTTAATTTCGGAAGTCACAGGGTCAAAGAATGTCACAGGTGGTAGGGAGTTAGGTGCAAGTTAACTAGTGCGACACTTAATTGTCACAGATGGGGAAACTTAGGCTTAGGGGAAGTAAACTGCCTCAAGTCATCACTTGTTTGGCCCAAGAACATTTTGACAGGTCAGTTCTTTTAGAATCCAGAAGAACTAGTTAAATATATTGTAAGGATAATAAGTACTTTGTTCACTTTCTAATTCACTGTCCTCTATATGACATCTCCCCATGAAAAATTTTGGAAGTGAGTGCCAGGAAAAACTTTGTTTATCCTGAGGAACTAGTGTGCGTTTATTCCTCATAGACAATACAAATCTGTTCAATGATTATGCAGAAACATGACCATTTTATTCTGGCTGCCAGGATGCTCAGAGCCAAATCTGTAAGCCAAATTTATTAACTGTGTAGGTTTCTATGGCTTTCTATCTATGTCCTACCATTCCCTCTGGCTTTGTTGCATTTTACTCCTACCCTTATTTGTGGCTTTTTTTCTCCTGGTCTTGATTTTTGGTTAATATAATTTTTGTGTGTGATGTGTTATATGTATTTTGAGTGACCTCAAATAGTTTGTGATATGGGGAAGTATATAGACAGAAAAATCCTATATTTTCCTTTGTGGTACAATGAAAAAGTGCTGGGCATGTCATAGATTGTAGTGCTGCTCTGCCATGTGACTGGGTTTTTTGAACTTCAGTTTCTTTTGATTGGCTTGGGTATTATAACCTCTGGCACCATTTAGAGGATAGTCTTATTAAAGAATATGGAAATCACACGTGGTGGTTGTTTCTGATCTAAAAGGTATTTTGGGGATCCTGACTCTTAGTTAAGAGACTTGGGGTAATTTGAAAGGAGCATTTTATTCAATTCTGGATAGGAAACCAGGATGATTAAGTCTCAAAATTAAAAAATTGACAAGAGAGAGTTTGATCAATTGATCGATTTTTTTTTTTTTCATTCCCCAAATGCTGACAACAGCCAGATTTGAGCCAGGCCAAAGGCAGGAGCTGAGAACTCAGTCAGATTGTCCTGTGTGGATGCAGGGAAGCAAATATTTGAGCTATCACCTGCTGCCTCTCGGGGTATGCATGCATCCCATGTAGCTGGATTGTAGAGTGAAGCTGGGACTTGAACTCAGGAAGTCTGATATGGGATGTGAGCATCCCCAAAAATATCTTAACTGCTGTACCAAATACCCACCCTATGTCTTAAGAGTAGTGAGAGAACAGTACATAAAGCAGAATATTTTAATTATTTTTGATTTTAAATTTTCTTAATTAAAAATCATCATATAGTGAAATTGGCTTTTTGGTGAGTACACAGTGCTAAGTTTTAACATACATACAGATTCCTGTAACCACTAGCACCAAGAGGATATAGAGCAGTTCTATCCCTACAAGAAACTCCCTTTGACTTTCCATTTATAGTCATACTCTCCTACCCATCTGCCTTGAATTTATTTTAAAACATCCTCAACATTTTATGAGAATAAATAAATTAAGAAGATTAATTTGATATGGCCCTTCACTTTATAGAGTTCCTACTGTATGTTCCCCATCATGGTAGGTTTTGCAGGCTGTGTGCAGAGTATCATGTGGATTAGGGACTTCAGGGATTTTACAATATGGTTGGCAACATCAACTTACACTGCAAATAATTAGAGGCCCTTAAAAGAAGCTGTATGAGCAAGTGCTAAATTGGCACAGACAGGGAGATGGGGAAACATCTGTCTAGGCTAGAATACATGATTCTGTAACTGAATGACATGCTACTTGTATGCATATATAATATATATGTACATATATTTCATGTGAGGAAAGACTAGAATGTATTTAGCAATGCAGAGTAAAGTTTCACCTTTGAAAGTGATATATTAGTCTAAACAGATGAAAGGAAATCACATGTTTGTGAGGGTATTTACAAAAGTCTTCACAATCTACAGTAAAGGAAGTCTACCTAAAGGCAAAATCTATTTTGCATCCATAAAATGTGGAAAGACGGATGAGTGCCAAATGGCTTTGCTCTGTGTCCAGAGAAATTTAACGAAGGTGACATCCAGATATCAATTGCAGAAGTCTGACTACCATTTTCCATTATGAATACAGTGCATGTAAATTTTGAACATATGGCTCCCATCAGTGATCTATGAGGAGGTGATGGAATGTAGGTTGGGGAAGACAAGAGCAAGGCCAAGTCTCTGACTCTAAAGTGAGAGGCAGCTGGACACCATATGTGTGTGCTTAGACTTGGAGCCAGCTTTATGTCGAGGGAGTAGGCAGTCACCCAAGCCTTGTGATTTGTAGGGTGTGGGGAAAGAACCTTCCTTTGCCAAATTGTTCCCCTACAGGCAGGTCCTGAAGGTTGAACTTAACACTGGAGAAAGAAACAAAATGTTGTGTCTTCCAGAATGCTTCTTTAAAATCTAGTGAGCAGAGTAGGGGAGGGACATGAGCCCATTCAGCTGGAAGCAGCCATCTGAACCCTAATGAGGAACAGTTTATCTAATTAGTCTAGCAGAACTGGGGGGAAAGAGTAGGACCCAAGAGAAAAGAATAGGTCTGTGTGTCTGAGGGTGTACGGATGTGTGTGCACATGCATGCATTCTGGGGGTTTGTGTGTGTGTGAAAACAACTGGAACTATACAGATTAGGATGATGGTATTTAGTACACACACACATATTCTGGCCATTAGTTTCATGTTGGGTGAATGCGGTGGCTTACTTTCCAGGGTGGCAGGCCTTTGTAGTATCAGGCAGAGGTACAATTGAACTGCAGAGATTTGCTAAAAATTTTGTCCTCTGAGGCATTCTTGGTTATCTCAAAGGCCTCCCCCCATTTTTTAAAAATTTATTTGAGGGGCCAGTGCTGTGGCGCAGCGGGTTAATGCCCTGGTCTGAAGCGCCAGCATCCCATGTGGGCACCGGTTCCAGTCTTGGCTGCTCCTCTTCCCATCCAGCTCTCTACTATGGCCTGGGAAAGCAGTAGAAGATGGCCCAAGTCCTTGGGCCCCTGCACCCACATGGGAGACCTGGAAGAGGCTCCTGGCTTCGGATCAGCACAATTCTGGCCATTGAAGCCAATTGGGGAGTGAACCATCACATGGAAGACCTCTCTCTCTCTTTCTCTGCCTCTCCTCTCTCTGGGTAACTCTGACTTTCAGATAAATAAATCTTTAAAAAATTTTATTTGAAAGAGCCAACAGAGAGACAAAGAGAAATTTTCTATCTGTTGGCTCATTTCCCAAATGGCTGCAACAGCCATGTTTGGGCTGGACCGAAGCCAGGAACTCATCCAGGTCTTCTGTGTGGATGACAGGGGCCCAACTACTTGGCCCATCTTCTGCCTTACCAGACACATGAGCAGGGATCTGGATCAGAAGCAGAGTAGCCAGGACTCTGGCATTTTGATATGGGATGCCAGTGTCCCAAGCAATGGCTTAACCCACTGCACCACAGTCTGGCCTGGCTTAACCCATTGCACCACAGTCTGGCCCCACAAAGGGCTTTCTTAAACCTTCACGTTACAGAAAATATGGATAAGTCAAGAGTGTGAACCCCGTGATGTGATGCAGAGATTAGCTATTAGAAGTTTTGTGATGAGAGCTTGAAGCCCCACCCATTCCAAACAAATGAGTGATATGAAGAGCAGAGCTTTGATTGCTTCATTCATACTCTGAACCCTAGGTATGGTCCTGCCTTGCATCCTGAAAGTTGACCTTTACAAAACAAGATTGCCTTGAATCCTTTTTCTAAGCTATTTTTAGTAGTCAAGCCCACCTCACTAAATTGGGAAAACATAAATCTCCCTTTCCTTTTGGAAATGAAGGAAAATGTACTCTAAGAAGTTATGAAGATAGGCAAGATCTCAAATGTTGAACTTGACTATTTGAAAAGTGCAAGGAAAATCACTTTAGATGCTTTTCCAATTCTCAGGTAAGAGAAGGAGCTTCACAGAACTTAAAATTTGGGGCCAAAACTAATCCTTTGTCCATTGATGCCTCTTTGACATAAAAGTATTAATTTATCTCACAATCCCATTTCATTTTGGTAGTCCTATAATTCTTCTGTATTCAGAAAGCAATGTGCTTTTCAGGCAGGTTTGGGGTAAAGAGTAATCAACAAAACCCTGTGTGGGTGTGGGTATGGTGTGGCTTTTCTGAGTTCTTTGTGGGATGGGAAATTCAGACCATTTCTCAGCCTGAGTCATTTGACAAAAATTGGATATGTTCATTTGCAGGTGGAAATTTTAATGTGCCCATTAATTTCTTCAGATGATGACATTTAAAGATGAAAGTGACAATGTTGCTAGGGAGGAGTACTGGGGATCATGGGCTTTCTGTTGCTGGGGCAGAGAGCTGTCATTGTGGTTGTGTGAATTGGCTTTGGTCAAAGGGCAGATGCCAGGGTTCTGTTTTGATTTTCCTGTAGATTGATAATGGAAATTTCCCATTATAGTGTGTGGGCATATGATGTATTGGAGATTCACAAATAGTATTCTTGGGCCCTAGTTTCTGATGGATAAATGGGCATCAGTAATTTTTGGGTGATAGCTGGTGATGGGGACCCCAATAGCTTCTAGTAGCCTGTTCCCTTTCTTGGACATTATGGAAACTCTTTCCTATTTCCAACCATGTCCCTTGTGCTTAAATTGTTCCCATTTCTCCTTGGTCAGTGCTTCATTTATATTGAGAATAGCTTCTCAGCACTGTTCTCATCAAATCTCTTCATGGACTATTGGGTCATACTCCTCAGGTCTTCTCCAGGCTAAATAACTTTCTGCAGTGACAATGTAGGCTTTTCTCAACTCACCTCAAGAAAAATGTCTTTTTTGAGAAATGAGTCTTTAGATTTCTTTCTTTGATAACAGTAATGATGATGATAATGTTAATAACTACTAGTCATCTTTTTTTAAAAAAGCTAATATTTATTGAGTTTATTATTTGCTGGGTAATAGGCTAAAGATTTTGCATGTATTGGTTCATTTGATCCTCCTGATAATCCAATAAGAATTATTATTTTGCCATTTTAAAGATTAAGAAACTGAAGTTGAGAGTGACTTTGCCAAGGTTCACACTATTAATTTAACTCTGATGCTCTATAGCTCCTCTGATCATTAAGAGTAATCTGGCTTTCTTACATGTTGGGTTTTCCTCTATATGTGCATATACATTGGAAAATGAGTGTGGGTCAATTTGCTAAATGTGCTCCATGCTAAGGTAGTAATACTTTTAAATGAAACACTAGCTGACCTTCATTGCTACTGAAATTATTCCCTTAGGAATATTTCATTTCTCTTTTCCATTAATAAGATACCTTGAAGAGTGAATTAGTTCTATGAAGGATGCTACATTAAGTTTCAAAGTGCTAAAGTCAAAGGAATTTTAATGTTTTCAGCTTTATTCTATTCACATATGTGGTAGATGATAAATTTTACAACGGTTCCTATTCTGTGCACTTCATCACAGTCATAGGGGCTGTTAGATGGTGGCTAAGAGGAACCACTGCATATCCCCAATGAATGGAATATAGGCCACTTTGTAGTCCTTTATGGTCTAGTAAGAAGGAGTAACCATAACCATACATTGTAGGTGAAAATCAACCATACTGCATGTGGTGTTTGTGTACTAAGTGCATTTGCAGAGTTGCTCCTGAGGAATGCAGACAGAAATATACATTTTCAGGGGATTAAATATTGTCTTGAAAGTCATGGAGCCAGGGTATGGCATTTGGTTTAGGATGGGAAGGCAAAGAACTAAGGAAAAGTAGAGGAATTCCTAAAGTGGAATTCATTAGCTTTGTATTGGAATTGAACTTTTGTTCCCAGACTGGCACTGCTGTATGCTGTGTTAGGCTGGGGACAGAAAGAAGAGCAGCAACACTCAAATCCTAAGCCTGAACTTGGCCCTCTGTAGATGTGCAATCTTGGACAAGTTAAGTCTTCCCTCCGAGCTTGTTTCCTCACTTGTAGATTGGGGATAGGCCTATAGTTGCATTAGAGGCTTTTTTGTGATGGCTAAATGGGTTAATAAATGAGAGGTTGCTTTGAGTCTACAGAGAACATTAGAAACGTTAGTAATCACTAATAATTATCTTTTAGATTGTATTCCTCATGAAATTTCTTTGCTTATTAGCTTTTATCCTCCTTTCATAAATAGCTCTATTATTTTACTGACTATATCTCACAGTAGGGAACTGAAAATGTTGTATTTAGCAATGATAACTATTAAGTGTAGCACTGATCCTGTTTTGTCCCCTTTAGCCCACATCTGAGCAGACTTTGGATGGCCTCCCCCCAGCTGAGGTCAATGAGCTTCACTAATGCTCTTAAATCATTTTGCTGCCTACAACCCACTTATTTCACTTTAAAACTCATAGCTTATTCTTAATCGGTAACTTAAGCCAGTGATCTCCAAAGTGAGGGATGCATAGACATGCAGGGAGTTCAAGATGATCTATTTGGATATGGGGAAACATCAAAACTTACATTTACTTTTTATCTAAAGAAAGCAATTAAGCATTACGATACTTAATCTTTGGATTGCCACTGCCTGCTCAGTTGGATCTCTGTGTTAGGTAATATCACATAGGTCTGTCAGCACCCTGAACAAAGAGTGGGTGTTTCATCATTCAAAGTGGATTTCAGCAAAGGCCTTACTTGCTTTTGGCTTTCAATATATTGCAACACACTGTGGTTACCTGTGCAGGGAGAAAGTTAAGGGTCATATAATCTTAACTAAGAATCTTTAAAATACTTTGTAAGGAGGTGGAGAATGACCATGGAAATCTACTACCTAGAGGGCTCATGAGTTGTCTTGAGGAAAATGTTGTAAAAGCAGTCGAAGGAAGAGATCACTCCATTCTTTTAAACACTGACAAATACTGCAAAGTTGCTGACCTTTTCTTGCTAAGTAGTTGGCAACAGTATAGCACCCAGAAGATACTATTTGTTGTTGATCTATTCCTTCAAGGTGAAGTTTAACAATTTTAACAATGTATGTGAAAAGTAACTGCTTTAAAGAGTGCATTTTAAAACTGACTACTGGGGCCAGTGCTGTAACGTTGTGGGTAAAGCCGCTGCCTGTAGTGCTGACATCCCATATGGGCACTGGTTTGAGTCCTGGCTACTCCACTTCCAATCCTGTTCTCTGCTATGGCCTGGGAAAGCAGTAGATGATGGCCCAAGTCCTTGGGCTTCTGCACCCATGTAGGAGACCCAGCCATTGAAGTCATCTGGGGAATGAACCAGCGGATGGAAGACCTCTCTCTCTCTCTGCCTCTGCCTTTCAAATAAATCTTAAAAAAAAAAAAAACCAACTCTGAATACTGGAAAATGTCTCTTTTATGTAGTTCATTACATATTTTTTTACAGGCAGAGTTAGAGAGAGAAAGGTCTTCTTTCCGTTGGTTCACCCCCAAAATGGCCACTACAGCCCGTGCACTGCGCCTATCTGAAGCCAGGAGCCAGGTGCTTCTCCTGGTCTCCCATGCAGGTGCAGGGCCCAAGGACCTGGGCCATCCTCCACTGCACTCCCGGGCCACAGCAGAGAGCTGGCCTGGAAGAGGAGCAACCTGGACAGAATCGGCGCCCCAACCGGGATTAGAACCTGGGGTGCTGGCGCCACAGGCGGAGGATTAGCCTAGAGAGCCGCGGCGCCGGCCAATGTAGTTCATTACTTTGTCACTGAAGAGAAACGTTAGATACTGGCATACTTTTAACAATTGGAAGGAACTATCTCTAACCTTTCAAAATTTTTTCCAGATGAAAATTTTAGTAAATTTGTAATCTAATGGTTAAAAATGTTAAGATCTCACACCTTGTGGTTTGTTAACATGTGCAACTGACTATAATTAGGAAATAAGTTTACTAGACAAATTACAACAAATACTTTTGAATACTAAAATATAAAACACATTCATGCTATGTTAAGCAGAGTGATATACTTCCTTCTTAAAAATTTATTTATTGAGAAAGAAAAGGAACTCCCATCCATTGGCTCATTCCCCAAATGCCCACAATAGCTGGGGCCAAATTCTGGAGCCTGGAACTCCATCCAGATTTCCCATGTAAGTGTCAGAGACCCAACTATTTGAGCCATTACTTGCTGCCTACTAAGGTACACACACATAAGCATGCAGTTGGAATTTTGAGCAGAACTGTGACTTGAACCCAGGCACTCTAATATGGAATTGGTCTTTCCAACCAGTGGCTTAACCCTAGGCCAAATTACTGTTCCATGCCATGGACAAAAGCAATGATTTCTTCTTCTATTTGGATCTGTGTATCTATATAAGCCCTGTTTTTCAACTAAGACATACATTAAAAGCTAGTGTTTAAACAACCTAAATTAGAGCAAGACCTTCAAATTGCTGTATCATTAGATTTTAAAAATTAAAGAACAGTTTTAAATCACATCATCTCATTAACAAATAATGCTGAACAAAATTATTTTTGTAGAATTAGTCATTTTTAAACTCTGCTGATTGTATTTTGTCATCCTTTTAAATTTATATTATACAATTTACATATTTGTCATCTTTTTAAAATTTATATTTGTTTCATATTAATGGTATAAATGTGTACAATGTAATAGTGCAGTTGTATATATAATTTTAAAATAGTAATATTTGAATTTTTGGAGGGTATGTGCTTTATTTTCCTTTTAAAGTGATGGTAATAAAATTTGGAGGCCACTGAACTAGACTACTAATTGCTGTAGACCCTTGACAGTAGACATAAGCTTGAGATGTCTGCAGCAGCTTCTCTCAAGAGTCTGGCTGAGAGCACTGATATTTAGGTAAGGGATATACTATCCACTTCACCTCCATTATGTGTTTCATCCTTGAGTCAAATCAGATCCCTGAAAGGCTACATATCTAGGTTGTTTAGGGATGGGTCAATGGGAAAAAGTGCTGGAAAGGTGTTAGAAAGTACGTACAGATCATTATCTGGAAAGGGAGAAATGGATCAAAGTATGAAAGGACTGAAATTTGTGATACTATATATTTCCAGCTTGAGCCACATTTAGACTTCAAAAGGGCCAGCCAATGGTAGTGTCCAGTTGCATAAAGCACACAAAACCACAAGTAGGGATGAGAAGTACTAAATGGTATTAGATTGCATTGTTCCTTAATACTTTTATACAAGTAAACCCGGGATGATAGGGTAGTAGTTAAAAGTAAGAACATCAGATAGACTTTAGTTTGAATCCTGGTTTTGCTAGTGGTTTGTTGGTTCTGGGAACTAGGGCAAGTAACTTATCAATTTTTTAAGAAGTATCATTTATTTTCCCCCAGAAACCTTTTATTTAAGGTATATAAATTACATGAATTTCAATACAACTTTAGGAACATAGTGATAGTGATTGTTCCCATTGTACCCACCCTCCCACCCCGACTCTCGCCCTTCTTCCTCTTCCTCCTCCTATTCTCATTCTTATTTTTTACTAATATCTATTTTCAATTAACTTTATACATAGAATATTAACTCTATACTAAGTAAAGATTTCAACAAATAGTATTAAAAACTGTTTCTTAACAGTTTTTTGATTTCTCTTTTGATTTCTTCTATGACCAATGTTCATTCAGGAGCATGCTGTTCAGTCTCCATGTGTTTGCATATGTTCTAGAGACTCTCAGGTTGTTAATCTCTAGCTTTAATCCACTGAAGTCAGGGTAGACACATTGTATGATTTTGATTCCTTCAAATTTGCTGAGACTTGCTTTATGGCCTGGCCTGTGGTCTATCCTAGAAAAAGTTCCATGCACTGGTGAGAAGAATGTGTATTCTGCTGCTGTAGGGTGAAAAGTTTTGTAGATATCTGTTAAGTCCATTTGATCTATAATGTCGATTAACTGTCGTTTCCTTGCTGATTTTCTGTCTGGTTGATCTGTCCATTGCTGAAAGTGGGGTATTGAAATCCCCCATTACTATCGTGTGGGAGTCTAAGTCTCCCTTTACATCCCTTAATATTTCTTTTAAATAGCCAGGTGCCCTGTAATTAGGTGAATAGGCGTTAATTATAGTCACATCTTCCTGTTGAATTGATCCCTTAATCATTGCACAGTGCCCTTATTTGTCTCTTTTAACAGTTTTTGTGGTCTGATGGCTACACCAGCTCATTTTTGGCTTTTGATAGCATGGAAAATCTTTTTCCACCCTTTCACATTCAATCTGCATGTATCTTTGTTGGTGAGATGTGTTTCTTGTAGGCAGCAAGTAGATATATATATTTTTTTCATTCAGCCAGTCTGTATCTTAACTAGAGAGTTGAGGCCATTTACATTCAAGGTGACTATTGATAAGTAACGGCTTGGCCATGCTACTTTTCCATAAATATTCCTATTGTTTACTTTGGATTTACTTTGTACCTTTACTGGGAGATTTTCTGCCTTCACCTTCTTTTATAGTGATGATCATGTTTCTGTGTATGGTACATCCTTAAGCATTTTTTGTAAGGCTGGACCAATGGTGACAAAATTTCTGTTTGTCATTGAAGGTCTTTATTTTACCTTCATTTGTAAATAAGAGCTTTGCAGGGTAAAGTATTCTGGATTGACATTTTTTTTCTCCTAACATTTGGGATATATCTTGCCATTCTCTCCTAGCTTGTAGGGTTTCTGATGAAAAGTCACCTGTGAGTCTAATTGGCGATCCTCTGAGAGTAATCTTGTGTTTCTCTTGTGCACATTTTAGAATCTTTTCTTTGTTTTACTATGGAGAGTTTGACTACAATGTGTTGTGGTGAAGATCTTTTATGATCATGTCTATTAGGAGTTCTATGTGCTTCCTGTACTAGGATGCCCCTTTGTTTCTCCAAATTAGGGAAGTTTTCTGTAATTT
This sequence comes from Lepus europaeus, assembly GCF_033115175.1. NCBI lineage: Eukaryota > Metazoa > Chordata > Mammalia > Lagomorpha > Leporidae > Lepus > Lepus europaeus. The sequence goes on along the minus strand of NC_084850.1, from coordinate 32,085,658 downwards.
TTTCACTAAAAAGGCCTTCTAATCCATTCTCTTTATACACCTTCAGGAACTCCTAAGAGCCATATATTGGGTCGTTTGATAGTATCCCCTAGATCTTCAACACTGTTGTTTTAGTTTTCTAATTTCTTTTTTTGGTCTGTAAAATTTCCAGAGGTTTGTCTTCTAACTCAGATATCTTTCTTCTGCCTCACTGAGTCTGTTGTTAAGGTTTTCCACTGCATTTTTTATTTTATCTATTGAATTATTCATTTCCAATATTTCATTTTGATTTCTAAAATCTTGATTTCATGGGAAAAATGTTCATTCATGTCATGTATGGATTTCTTTAATTTGTGGATTTACTTCTGATTACTTCTAAGTATCCTATGATTGATTTTCTGAATTCCATTTCTGGCATTTCTTCAATCTCTTAATTTTCACATTCTAGTATTGAAGTGTTGTTGTGTTCCTTTGAGGGTGTCATGTTGTCTTCAGCAACTCAAGAAACAAGAATAAAGAATTTATTATTAGGCATTTGTGGGAATACTTGTTTTGATTTTTTTTTTTATCCTGAGATGGATGGCTTTTACCTTTGGACTATGATTCTGTGGCTTAGCGGAATGTCTGTTCTTTCAGTGAATACCCAAGGGTGTGTGCTGGGTGTGGTAAGGAATCTCTGTTCAGTCCTCCAGGGTGAGGGGAATGTCTCAGGTGACACCCAAGTTGGGCATGGTAAATCTCTGGACTCTCACAAGGCTCTTCCCATAGTTTTTTTGCCACTGGCTTGGGCTGCTGCAGTCTGGTCTCGCCTCACTCTCCAAAGCTGGTGCTGAGGCTCTTGGCTACTGGGGTTAAGTTGTGCATGTCCACACCCTGCATGTAGATACACAGTATCCATCTCATTATGTGGAGTTTTCTCTGCCATTTTCTCCCTAACTCTTCCCTGAGATTCCACTCTCTCCATGTTTTGTTAACTATCTGCCCCTAGACTAGAGCAGTAAGCTCTCTTCCTATTCTGCCATCTTTATGCCTCTCACTTATCAATTGTTTTGGTTAATTTAATCTTTTTGAATCTTCATGTAAAAAGTTAGGATCCCAATAACTACCTCTCAGAGTAGTTGGGAGGACTAAATTTATGGAAAGCATTAAGCAAGGAATCTGATATACAGTAGGTACTCAATCTCATAATTCACCAGATAGTTATTTTCTGATTGTTGGGACCAGACTATATGCTCTGTGCTTTTCTATACCCACAGTGCATCAAGATTATATGAGGGGGCCTTAAAAAGTTCATGTAAATTGTGCATTATCTTTAATCCCATTTTCCCATGAACTTTTGAAGTCCTTTTATGCTAGGTGCTCAGTATTCATTGGATTGAACAAAATGGGAGGGAAAGACATGGAAGCAGAAGGCTGATATAGGAGTCTAGTGAAACCTGAAATTAGAGACTTTCAACCAATTTACTTTCCCTCTCTGCTGAAATAACTTATTTTTGAAAGATTCTGAAATTTTTTTAACCCCAAATCTTGTTCCAACAACTGTTTTCATATACAGGGGCTCTTCAAAACGATCATGGAATAATAGAATTAAAAGATAAGCTTACTGGTGCAAAAAATTTTTGAAATCATTCATACTTTCTTCCTAATTCACATTTTCCAAGTACTTTTTCAGAGCCATAATATTCATACAAGTTTCATCTATTTAAGGGGAAAATAAAAGTATTCTCTGTCATGTTGCTTTTCTCCTTATCAGTGACATTTGAGCTATTTGATTTTGACATCTTTCAATCTTAACAGAAAAGCTATGCTGCTGCATCATCATCACTGGAGATTTTAGTGAACACTGTTAAATGAACAGTGATACTTCTGAGGAATTGAATGGACTCTGGGTATGCTGATAAAGGCTCCTTTGACAAGGACTGAAGGTCAGACAACAGTAAGTTCCCTAAGTTGCCACAACTACAAAAGGGTTCTTGGAAAACATGCAGCCAGGCTCCTAGAGAGCCCCCAACTTGTCTTTTTCTACTTTAAACTTCTCTAAAGGCACTTTTTTGACAGTAATGACATCCTTTTTTTCTCCTCTGAATGCTAAAGTAACTTATGCATTTTTCATATGTAATTAAGACACCAAATCTTAGTTTGTCATCTTTTCCATATCTGGCTTAAATTCACTGCATTACATTTTGTAAATATCATTCTGAAACAACTTGCATTACTCAGTCTGCACCTCTTACTTGTGGTATTTGACACTCAAGTTTTCAGTTGGCCACCTTCTTCACTTTTAGCAACTTCACAGCAAACCACACCACACTATGAGAAAACAGTTGATCATTCTGCCACCTCAGAAAGCAGGTTATCTGAGAGTCATTTTAAAATAAGTGTAAAAAAAAAACACACCTCAAACCCCAATGGGCTTAAAAGTGACTTGAGGATGAGTTGCCTTGACTGTTATTGCTACCCTTTGTAGGGAGGGAAAGATCCCCAAATGATTTGAGAATCACTTTCATTCCACTCCGCAGAGCCAAATCATCTGGTCTGTGTGCTGAGTCCAAAAAAACACTGTTGCATATTTCCCCCAAGGAACAAGCCAAGGGAATCTGAAAGATTGCAGTAGGCTTTAGGTGAGAAAACTTCCAGGGTGGAACTTCCTTGAAAATATAGGATATGTACAATGAAAAGTATTGCTCTCCAGCCACTGCATCTGAGTATTTTTTCTTTTATTAAATGACAGAGTGGTCAAACGTCCTATGCCTCTACATTCCTTCACGGCATATTTTCAGCAGTGTTTTCTTCACTTCAGACTATCAAAAAAGGTTTACATATTTTAATCTATTTGAAAGGGAGGGAGAGAGAGAGTTTGAAAGCAAGCATGGGGGAAGAGCTGACATCATGGGGATTTGGATACTGGGTGTTTTTACGAGGCCATGTCAACATCTGTTCTGTTACTGACCCTAGGAACAAGCACTGTGGCCCGAGTTCTGCCTGGGTTTCTCTTCCCTGGGCTCTTGGCATGCTTCGCTTCTTGTTCTTCAAGCCTCAGCCTACATGTCACTTCTTCAAAGAGGCCTATCCTGATGATCCTGTTGAATGTAGCCACCATCCCTCCCAACCTAGTCACTCTCTGCATTATATTCCTCTGAATTCTTCCATAGCAACTTACCTAATTTATCTACCTTATCTTACTTAATTCTCTGAAATGATCTACTTCCTCTACTTTTGTTCCTTCTCTCTTCACTAGAATGTAACCTCGATGCAGAAAGGGATCCTGTCAGTCTTGTTCAGTGGTTGTATATATGCAATGATTAGCATAGTGCCTGGTGCATTCTAAGTGATTGGCAGCTATTTGTTCAATCAATGAACGAGTAGGAAGGCTGGAGGGCAATGCAGGACTGCCACATGTCCCTTATTCCTGGTGTGTATAGCTACGGAAGAGACTCTGCTGAGATTTGTCATACTCACTGACCTCTACCCACATCTGATTCACGTGGGAGAGCAAATGATAGGATCAAAAGAGACTGAACTGTTCAGCGTTTCTAGAGATAGATGTGAAACTTAGTGCACAGGAGTCCAAGTAGCATTTTCATTTCTTTCATGGGTTAAAAGGAATGAATTAGGCAGAGAATGGGTGACACAGGAAGTTGACAGTTGACCCCATTCATAACATTAAGCAGGATTCGATTTTCTGAACTGTGCTTCACAGCAGTGGAACAATAGTTCGCTGTTAGAGGAGGAGATGTGTGTGTGAAGACAGAAGAAAGATAGTTGTCAGGAGACTCAAGCGCATGTTGCTGGATTCAACAAAAACCAAAACCAGATGCCTGGTTAAATTTGAATTTTGGATTTCAGAAAAATAGTGAATACTTTTCTAGTATAATAATAAATCTCTTGCAATATTTGGTGTCCTGAATTTTATCTGGCAACCCTACAAGAGCATTTTCATCCAGTTTTAGTTACTCTATATTATTGATAAGAATACTGTAAGAACTGTTTCAGATGCCTGGCCAACTTCCCTCTCAGCCCATTATTTGTCCTTGGTAACATTTCCTGGAAGCATAGGGTCCCATAATATGTGACTGTACCTTGTTAAAGTGTCAAGTGTTTACAGAGAGCCACAGTACATGTTAGGTGCTGAGAAGCCCTGCAGTAAAGACATGAACATATACACCCTCCCCAAAATTCGATTCGGACTTGAGAATCCACACACACATGCTGCAATTATCTCCCTCTGAGATTCCCAACCTCACATCCTGTGAGCAGCCTTGCTCAATGGTTTGGCTGTGTCAGTGGGCTAGGTTCGGTACTGGCTGACATTCACTTTTCCCTCTAGGGACACAGGATACAGGAATCGGATTTTGATCCTGATGAAGAATTTCATAGTGTTTCTGAGGATCTCACTGCTGCTTCTCAGCTTCTGAGGGTTAGGGCCTGCTTGCACAAGTGCCCAGCTTAGCAGACACCCTGTAATGGGACTCACTCATTGTTTTAGATGTAATTTGTTGTCACGGTTTTTAAAGTAGAGCACAACAATCTTTGTGTGGAAAAAGATGTGTTATCATAGGAATCAATTTGTGCATAATTTTCTAGGTGAAGTCTAGAATGCATCTTCTTTAAAGGTAAACTTAATGACATTTGTTTCATAAATACCATCATTCCTCACTGTCAGTCCTCTGAACGCTCAAGCCTCTGACATTCAGTGAAGCAATAGAGAAATCAAACATGCCTACCTAACCTTTATGAAAATATTTAAAATTATGATTTAATTTTTAATCTCCCATGGCAGCAGTAAAATAAATGATACAAATCTCAACAGGACAAACTGCCTGCTTTGCAATAACACTTGGGGTATGGCCTAAACAGGCAAGATTTCCTTTTAATCATAAACTGATGTGGCATGGGTGTGGGCAAAGGGAGGTGGTAGATGTTGACATTTTGCATTTCCTGGGGACTCATTTATGTAATTGTCTTTCACAGAGGGTAGAGAGTGGCAAAGCAGTTTTGACATGTTCTGTGCTAACAGTTTGGGTTTTAATGTAATGCCTTGTTCTTCCTTGACACTTAGTTTTTCCCTTTTGTCATTAAAACAAACAAGCAAAGAAAAACCAAGCAAACTCAAAATGGGCAAAACAACGACCAAGCAAAAACAAGTAAAGGCAAAAAAAAAAAAAAAAAGGGAGGGGGGCTTTCTAACTTTTTTTTTTTTTGGGGGGGGGAAGATGATCTAATCAGTCTCAAAAGAGGATTTCAGGTTTAGAGTTCATGTGAAATCTCTTACACAATTAGCTAAGGTCAGGGGCAAAAGCCACTGGAGTAGGGACGGGTGGACTTACGGATGCCAAATTAAATAAGGTGGTTTACTGTGTGGAAATGATACACATGCGGTATATTGCAGATGCAGTAATTGGTTTCTCAGTGTGTTTTCACAGTTCAAAGAGCCAACATCAAAAATCTCATAGCCCTAGGAAGCAAATTGTTTAGTTTTACGTTATTTCATGTGCACTAAACATTAGTTAGGCACATGGCTTTATTTTTAGAGACTTATTTACTTGAAGGGCAGAGTTACAGAGAAAGAGGGAAAGAGAGCTCTTCCATCTGCTGGTTCACTCCCCAAATGGCTGCAATGGCCAGGGCTGCTGGACTAGGCTGAAACCAGAGGTCAGGAGCTTATTCAATTTGTCCCATGTGGGTGCATGGGCCCAAGGACTTGGGTAATCTTCCACTGCTTTCCCCAGGTCACTAGAAGGGAGTGGTTCAGAAGTGGAGCAGCCAGGACTAGAACTTTTACCCATGTAGGGTGCTGGCATTGGCACAGCAGGCAGAAGCTTAACCCACTATGCCACAATGCTGGCCCTAATGAGTGGTTTTATGTGACACTTGAACTGTGAATACTTTGAGGCAGGCCACAGCCTGACCCATTTATAGGTACTTGTAAGTGTATGTTGAATCTATGAATATTCTGTACATAACTGTGATTTCAAGATAAAGTATCAAATCTACGAACAATTTTCCATTTGGTTATATCTCATTGGAACCTCTGATTGAACTCTTTGGAACTTGGCTGATTTCTTAGATTTACAGGGTTCCTCACACTTGAGACTATTGCAATTGTGGGCCAGGTGATTTTTTTTTTTTTTTGTTATGGATTCTGTCCTTTGCGCTGTAGAAAGTTTAACAGTATTTCTGGCATCTGTCCACTACATATTAATAGCATACCCCAGTGTCTCCAGACATTGCTAAATGTCATTGTGCCAAGGGTGGGGGTAAAATTGCTCTCAGGTGAGAACCGCTGAGTTAGAAGGCAGTGCAGGTTCAGGTCCAGAGTTCTCATGAGTTCACTCTAGTTCCCTACAAATTACATGATTCTGACGCACTTGCTTTTACAGATGGGATCCAAAGAGCTTTGTGACTGCAAGAGGAGGAGGAGGAAGGTCAGGAATAGAAAACAGGTTGAATGTCCATCAGTGAGTGAATGGATAACATGATACATCCATACAAGGGAAAATTATTCGTAAGAAGGGAATGGAGTTGTGATACATGCTGCAATGTGGATGAACCTTGAAAACATGTTAAAAGTCAGACATACAAGATCACATATTAGAGGATTCTTTTTATATGAAACACTAGAATAGATAAATCAACACAGACAGAAAAACAGCTTGTTGGTTGACAAGGGCTGTGAGAGTAGGGCTGAGAAGAAAACCGCTTAATGGATGTGGATGGCAGGCATTGTAGTGCAGTAGGTTAAGCTGCTGCTTGGGATGGCCATATCCCATATTTGAGTGCTAGTTTGTGTCCTGGCTCCTATGCTTCCCATCCAGCATCCCCCTGATGCATCTTGGGAGGCAGCAGATGAGGACTCAAGTGGTTGTGCACCTGCCATCCGGTTGGGAGACCCAGATAGAATTCTGGCACTAGCTTCAGCGTGGCCCAGACCTGGCTGGGAGTGAAGCACTAGATGGAAGATTTTCCTCGCTTGGTGTGTGTCACTCTGCCTTTCAAGTAGATGAAGGATAAGTAAATAAACATTAAAACTGGATATGTAGTTTCCTTTTGGAGTGATGGAGAGGGTGATTACACAGCATTGTGATTATATCAAATGACAGTTGTTCATTGGAAAATTATTTTCAGCTTTTTTTTTAACATTTATTTGAAAGAGTTACAGAGAAGCAGAAGTAGAGAGAGATCGAGAGATCTTCCATCTGCTGGCCGCAATGGCCAGAGCTGGGCCGATCCGATGCCAGGATCCAGGAACCTCTTCCAGGTCTCCCATGCAGGTGCAGAGGCCCAAGAACTTGAGCCATCTTCTACTGCTTTCCTAGGCCATAGCAGAGAGCTGGATTGGAAGTGGAGCAGCCGAGACGTGAACTGGTGCTCTTATGGGATGCAGGCACTAAAGGCCGGGGCTTTACCTGCTATGCCACAGCACCAGCCCCCTTGGCTTTGTTTTAATTGACATAATTGTACATATTATGTGGTACAATGTGGCACTTTGGTACATGTATGTATTGTGTAATGATCAAATTAGTAGTATATTCATTCTCTCAAACACTTATTTCTTTGTGGTAAGAATGTTTAAAATCTTTTGGCTAGTTTGAAATACACAGTGCAATAACATTATTGGTAGTCATTGTACTGTGGAATAAAACACCAGCACTTATATCTATGTAACTGTAAATTTGTACCCAATGACAACTTCTTTCCATTCATCCCTACCTTCCCGGTCCCTGCTAACCACTGTTCTGCTCTCAACTTCTATGAGATTCACTCATTTAGATTCCACATGTGAGTGAGATCGTGTGCTGCTTGTCTTTCTGTTCTTGGCTTATTTCGCTTGACATGATGACCTCAAGTTCATCCACGTCATCTCAGATGACAGGATGCCATTCTTCTTTATGACTGAACAGTGTCCAATTGTGTTTATGTCCCACATAAATTGTTAATTTTATGTTATACGAATTTCAACTCAACAAATTAAAAGAAAGGAGAGGCCAGATAGACCCTTCAGAGGGCCAACTTAAGCCAAAGGGAGCAGTCTAGGAAAAATAGAACTGCCCAAGTTTTCCATTTTGTTTCAGGGACCACTGAGGGTTTGGAGGAGCTTAAATGGGGCCATGGAGAAGGTTGGAAACCAGATGGGGCAGCAGTCTCCCATCCTCTTTTGCTTGAATCAAAGTTAGCTATACCTAGTGATCCTTAGGGACATTTGGACTAAAAGCAGAATTTCCTTCACATGACTGTCATGAAAGTTCAACGAGTGAATGCATTTTGATTTGCTAGCACATAGAAGGTATTGCCGAAATAGTGGCAATTATTTGTTTCCTGTCTCTGAACAGTTAGGCATCCTTCTGTCCTCTTTAGGATCCTAAAGAGGGGACTAATTTGGACTCTTTGCCAGTTATGCCCCCTCTTTTCACTGAGTAAATTAGAATCTATTCTTCTACATGTTAGATTTATGTCAAAACCAATTATGCCTCTGATCATGGTATACAAAGAATTTCACCTCTGAGGGCAGCTGAAGGTCAGACTTAATCACAACAGCCAGTGCCACAATCACAAGGCACAAACTGGCACAGGGAAGTGATTAGTCAAAAGATGAAGAGCTTCAGTGTCCCAGGCATAGGAGGGATGCTCAAAGAAATGACTTCTTTCTCTTTTAGTGAGGTTTTGGAAGGAACATGGAAACAAATGAAAAACACAAAGAGTTCCAGGCTAAAACTTAATACTCCCCATCAGCTTCTCTAAAATACAATCTTGATAGCTTCTTTTGTGTGTGTGTGTGTGTATGTTTATGTGTGTGTGTATAATATATACATATTTGGAAGGCAGAATTAGGGAGAGACAGATCTTCCATATGCTGATTCACTCCCCCAAATGGCTGCAATGGCCAGAGCTGGGCCAATCCAAAGCTAGGAGCCAGGAGCTTCTTCCTGGTCTCCCTTATGGGTGGCAGGGCCCCAAGGACTTGGGCTATCTTCTGCTCCTTTCCCAGGAGCATTAGCAGGGAGCTGGATCAGAAGTGGAGCAGCTGGAATACGAATTGGTGCTCATGTGGAATGCTGGCGTTGCAGGCCATGACTTAACCCACTACACCACAATGTTGACCCCTACTTCTTTCTTTTATGGTACATTTCATAGAGGAAACTATGAGTATGTGTGAATCTGAAGAAATGTGCCTCAGAAGAGAGAAAGATGGGTTGAAGGGACTTTGGAACAAAACGCATCTTGAGTTATTGCAAATTCCAAGCTCTGCAGTTATGTGCTCTTTCTTTATGAGGAAAAAAAGTGTGTGGTGGGGAGGCTTTGCAGTGCATCTTCTCCATTAGTAGGAGAGAACCTTGAAAGGTTCATGGAAAATGGAGCTGAAAGATGTTTATTTTAGTATAAAATTTTGAAATCCATGAAGTTTTTTCATAATACACATTTCCCACAAACTTTCTGAAGTACCCCTCATTTTAGACCCAGTTATTTTACATGAGTAAGGAAGAGACAAATTGGGGTCCTTTACATCTTGGAGATGGAATTAGATTTTTTTCCTTTTTGACACTGTCTTCCCAGTGGATGCAAGAAGAGTTAGGGAGAAAGATGAGGTAGAATTTTAGACATGTAGAATCACAATCAAATTCATACTTGATCTGCTGCTACCTCTCACACTTCCTCTTTCTTGATTTTATTCTGGTAGTGTTGAAAAATATTGGCTTCCTATCAAATCCAGGAAGAATGTGGGTGCTGTGCACTGGAAGTCACCGAATGAAAATACAATTTCTAAAATTGAAAGCATCTTTTATTGATTTGAGCATCACATTGTCTTGGTAAATAGTATGAGCTTTCTCATTCTGAGGAAGAGATCTCGGAGAAGCCTTTTGCACATTCTCTTGTGGCAACACACCAGCTGTTTTTGAAAAAAGGCTTGGTGCTTTGAGCTAGTCAACCTGGCAGGGGTGGGTGTGTGTGTGCTCTGCCTCTCTGCAGCTTGCCTGCCTGTCCCAGACTAGCAGAGAATTCGGCTAGCTGCCAAATAAGGCCACTGGAGACATATACTTTTTTTTTTTTTTTTTTTTTTTTTATTTTATTGACAGGCAGAGTGGACAGTGAGAGAGAGACAGAGAGAAAGGTCTTCCTTTTGCCGTTGGTTCACCCTCCAATGGCCGCCGCGGTAGCGCGCTGCGGCCGGCGCACCGCGCTGTTCCGATGGCAGGAGCCAGGTGCTTATCCTGGTCTCCCATGGGGTGCAGAGCCCAAGCACTTGGGCCATCCTCCACTGCACTCCCTGGCCACAGCAGAGAGCTGGCCTGGAAGAGGGGCAACCGGGACAGGATCGGTGCCCCGACCGGGACTAGAACCCGGTGTGCCGGCGCCGCAAGGCGGAGGATTAGCCTGTTGAGCCACGGCGCCGGCCCGACATATACTTTTGTAGGTCTAAATGCAACAGGTCCTGGGCAAGGACTGCTGTGTTCTGGACAGCAGTAAGCATCATGAGCACTGGAGAAGCATAACCAAAGCTCTGGTGGGGTTTCTGGTCTTGAGAAGAGAGAAGAAAGCCCCTACGGTTTCCAACAGCTTTGTGGTGTTTGTAGGCCTTCAGAGTTCAGAGGCTGATCCCAGGAGGGAGAGGGCCAGACCTTGCAATTTTCCGGATCCAGGAAAATAAAAAAGAGTGATTGATTTTTTCAGGAAGGGAGCCATGTGCAAAAGAGGGCTTCTGACCCCAGAAGGAGGCATGGGGAGGGAGGAGGAAACAGATGTTTGAGTAATAGCAAAGGGACCCAGGAGGCTGTTATGCTGTGTCAATGATGTAATGCTGAATTGAAATGACTCTTAACTACAGATGTGTGGGCTGTCGCTTGCCCTGGGAGGGAAGAGCATTCCCATGCAGGTGCACGTAGCTGGGTCTCAGACAGCAAGTCATAGACAAACTTGTGCTCGCTTCGGTTTGTGTATGTTTTTTTGGCCCAGTCTGGGCCTTCATTCCTGGATGCTGATTACTCCGTGGATAAAGATGGGCAAAGCTTTGAAATGTGATTCAGGAAGAGCCAATATACCAGGGCCAGAGCGAGGGTTGTGACAGAGCTTGGACAACACATTGATAGCTCCCTTAGTTTTGTGCTTTTTTAGGCTGCTTTCCTTAGGCTAAAGTCTTGCTTTGATAGGATCCCAGAATGTTTTTTTTTTTTAATTTGTGGGTTTCTGCTGGAAACCCTGACTGTGCACAGCTCTCCCTAAGGGTTGAACTATGCACTTTGTCCAACTCTGACTTTATGCTGTGAACTGGCAGATGCCAGGGAAGAAAAAAATGAGCATCTGCCATTACGTTGCTTTAAAACTTATGGTGGCCTTGTATTGCCCATCCCTTTAGCTTCATCTTGTACCACTCTACACCCATTTATGCTCTGGTCTCCTTGGCTTTCTATCAGTTCCTAAAATAAAGCAGGCTTTATCTTACAAAAACGTGGCACTAGCTCTTCTCCCTGTTTGGAAATCTCTTCCCTAAGATCTTTAAAGACCAACTCTTACTCATTTTTCAGTTCTCAGGGCCTAGCCAGTGCCTAGGACATACTGGACACCAAGGAAACTGAATGGGAGCAGATTGTAGTGGACAACAGAAGGTCAGTGGAGAGGTCAGGCTTTGGGGATGGGCATAAGCTAAAGGTTATATGGGAGGAATTGTTTAGTTAAAAAGAGTAAATGCAGAGCCAAGGGGCAGTGGTGACCCATGGGCTTCATCTGTTCTCCAAAGGTCAGAGTTGAGGCACATGGCTAGGCTCTAGAACTAGGAATTCACTGATAGGTGCTGCTCTAACCTGAATCAAGGATGAAAACACCTGGTTAAACTCATTGTCATGACTCAAGTAAGCTAAGGAACAGACCCTGGGATTGCTAGAGAGAATCCCATTTATACTTTTTAAAAAAGATTTACTTATTTGAATAGCAGAGTTGACACAGAGAGATTGATCTTCCTTCCACTGATTCACTCTCCAAATGGCCACAACAGCCAGGGCTGGGCCAGGCTGAAGTCAGGAGCCAGGAACTCCATCAGGTCTTCCACATGGATGACAGGGGCCTAAGCATTTGGGCCATCTTCTGTTGCTTTCCCAGGCACAATAGCAGGGAGCTGGATCAGAAGAGGAGCAGTTGGGACACCAAGCAACACTCTGATGTGAAATGCTGGGTTTGCAAGCAGCAGCTTAACCTGCTGGGCCACGAAGCTGACTCTTCCACTTACACTTTTAGTTAAGGTACTGATTATTGAATAGTGATCTCTTATCATCTCCATCTGTGAGCAGTACAGTTTCCCAAATTCCTTCCCACCCCAGCTGCAATAGATGGCACTCGTTTGCATGTTCATAGTACTCTGTCCTCTCCATCATGGCACTGTCGTTAGTGTACTTGTCTTTGGAGGTTTGAGTCTGTCTTTCATACGTGTCTGTGAGCTCAGGGAAGGGACCATATCACTAACAGGTACTTGGAAAATGCTCTGGGTTTGTTGGATGAATGAATGAACTATTCTCTGATTATAATATGGCTGCCCCTTGTCTTACCATACTCATTCATTTGTTCATCTACTTGTTCCACAAATGTTTTTTAAAGATTTATTTATTTGAAAGATGAAGTTACAGAGAAAGTGATCTTCCATCTGCTGGTTTGCTCCCCAAATGACCACAATACCTGGGGCTGGGCCAGGCTGAAGCCAGGAGTTCCCTTCAGGTCTCCCACGTGAGTGCAGGAATCCAAGCATTTGGGCCATCTTGCACTGCTTTCCCAGGTGCATTAGCAGGGAACTGGATCAGAAGTGGAGCAATCTGGTCTCAAACCAGCACCCATATGGGATGCTGGTGATGCAGATGGAGGCTCTACCCACTATGCAACAACACTGGGCCCTCAGCATATATTGCTGCGGAGCAGCCCATATGGGATGCTGGCATCACAAGTGATGACTTATCATGTAGTGTCACAACACCATCCCTCACACAGCATTCTTACCATAAACAAAGTTAAAAGACAATCATTGATTTAGACTATTTATAGTCTATTTATAGACTATTTATAGTACTATGAATCTAGTACTTTGATCCAGACCCTTGCTAATGCATCTGGGAAAGCCAGCAGAAGGTGGCCCAAGTGCCTGGGCCCCTGCCACCCATGTGGGAAACCAGGATGGAGTTCCAGGTTCCTGGCTTTTGCTTGCCCCAGCCCTGGCCCATTGCAGCCATTTTGGGAAGTAAACAGCAGATGGAAGATCAATCAATCAATCTCTCTCTCTCCCTCCCTCCATCCCTTCCTCTCTCTCTCTTCCTCCTTCCCCCCTCCCCTTTTAAGACTGTTTATTTGAAAGGCAATGTTCAACCTCACTGGTAATCAAGAAAATGTAAATTAACCATGATGAGAGGTCTTTTTACATCTATCAGACTAAAAAAATGAGAAGTCTGACAGTAACAAATGTTGGCTAGAATATGGAGTAGACTCTTCATTCACTATTTGGCCAGAGTGTAAATTAATTTTAGGCACTTGAGAGGAATTTGATAATGTCTGATAAACTTGGCAACATACATACAATCCAGCAATTGCTCTCCTATTTGTCTAGATATACTCACATACTAATGAACAAGGGTCATTCATTTTGGCGTTATTTCTAATAGTGAAAAATTAGTAACAATGTACATGTGTATTAATAGTATAGGTATATAAAATAAGACATTCACGTGGCAGACTTCTACATATCACATGAAAGGAATGATCTCGATTCAGATGCAGCAAAATGTTGGATGACTGAATCAAGTTACAGTGTACATACGAGGATGTGCGTTTTGAGATGCAAGCTCTATGTTCATGGATGTATGTGAGTGCATTTGAAGTATAGAAGAAGGCCTGGAATAATGTACTCCAAATTCATAATGATGATTGCCTTTGGGGATAGGGAAGGATGATGGGATTGGGAGTATGGGGCTGAGACAATCTGACTTGTAGGCTTTTCTTTTTTTATTTTAATGTGATAAGTTTCCCCTGATCTATGTTAACTAATAGAGTACCAAAAAAAAATGTACAGGAGTGAAACTGACATTTTGAGATTTGAGGATTGTTTATAGCCCTTGTCTCTACTGTTGAGGAACAGTGTTTTTTCTTCTATTTGTTGAATTCTTTACTCAGTGTGTGGTTAATCTTATGAGTATAAAGTAAACTGAAAGAAGATCATTGTAGAAATTAAGAGGGAGTAAGAGAAGAAGGAGTAGGAATGGAAGGAGCATGAGTGGGGGAGAGGGTAAGGTGGGAAGTATCACTGTATTTCTAAATCTGTATGTATGAAATACATGAAATATGTTTACCTTAAAAACTTTTAAAAATAAAAATTATTTATTTATTTGAAAGGCAAAGGCACAGGGAGAGAGGGAGAGACAGCAGAGAGATTTTTCCATCCACTGGCTAACTCCCCAAATGGCTGCAAAGTCCAGAGCTGGGCAGGTCCAGAGCCAAGAGCTTTCTCCAGGTCTCCCACATAGGTACAGGGGCCCAAACACTTGGGCCATCCTTTGCTGCTTTCCTAGGCACACTATCAGGGAGCTGGACAGGAAGTGGAGAAGCTAGGATTCGAACCGGTGCCCATATGGGATACCAACATTGCAGGCAGTGGCTTTACCTGGTATGCCACAATTCCAGCATCAATTTTCTTTGTATATGAAGAGTAGTATGCTGATAAACATTTAACAATTGGCTTTCCAGGAAATAAAAAAAAACACATTGATTTATAATGTTTGAGAACTTCCATGGTATAATGCTTTCACTGTGACCAGTTTCAAGCTACCAAAGGTTTAGCCATTAGGTGGCAAAATTTCTAAAAATTTGAAATAAAGCTCTCAAGAATAAGTATGAAATGGTTGCAACATACCATTCTATGTGTATATTGTGTGTGCATACACATGTATGTGTATAAAAACTTGAAACATTGATGAAACTATTCCTCAGTTCTGTATATTGGAAGCATAATATTTGTTGTATAATCCTTTGAAGTTTTATACATATATTACATTTCTTGTAAAAATAATTCTGTATGAGTCAGAATTGGTAAAAAAAAAAATTGACAGATTGTTACTGAAAATGTTGTAGGGGCCAGCTCTGTGGCACAGTGGGTTAACGCCCTGGCCTGAAGCGCCGACATCCCTATGGGTGCTGGTTCTAGTCCTGGCTGCTCCTCTTCCAATCCAGCTCCCTGCTATGGCCTGAGATAGCAGAAGATGTCCCAAGTCCTTGGGACCCTGCATCTATGTGGGAGACCTGGAGGAAGCTCCTGGCTTCAAATGGGTGCAGCTCTGGCCATTGTGGCCAATTGGGGAGTGAACCAGCGGATGGAAGACCTCTCTCTCTCTCTCTGCCTCTCTTCTCTCTGTGTAATTTTCAAAACGAATAAATAAATCTTAAAAAAAAAAGTGTTGTAAAGCAGAGCTTTGTCCTAGATGATTTTCTCTATATTTGGCATCTAAACAACTTGTTGAATATATTGAATAAGCACATTTTTCTTGAACATTTTCCTCTCTACTGGTCACATAGTTTTATGTACCAAGAGCAGCTTTCAGAAATAGCCAATTTTTATGATCAAAACAAAAACTTACAAGAGAAAAAACCCCAGCTAACAGAACAGTAGACTTAAATAATTCCCAAGTATCTCTCCCAGGGCCTGACACTTTGTTGACCCATTAGCAGAATTCGTTTCACTCCATTGATATACTGGAAAAACAATTGCTAGATCAGTTGGACTGTATGTGGTTTTTTTTTTTTTAAACAAGCTTCAAAGGTTTAGAGGGGGGATGCTATGTTATCCTGCTGAATATATTGCTGTTACTGCTCTGGGTTACCACAGCTGAAGGAGGGTCTACTCCTGTGTGGAAGGAAGGAATAGAGCAATTAAATGTAGGAATGGTTTTTCCCTGTTTCCTAGTCATCTGTTATTTAGTGAGTTCCTAGAATAAATCAAGTTCCCATGGCTTCAGGCACTGAAGCGAACACAATGAGGAAGCTAGTCTTTCCTTATTGATTATAGACTCTTCCCTTTTAGGGATCCAGAAAGAAATGCTTTAAAATGCATCTTCTCTCTTCTTTCAATTGTTTTTAAAATGATTTATTTTATAAATAAAATATAATTTAAAATTATGAATAAAATTTAAATTATATGATTATAAATAAAATTGTATAAACATCATGTGATAATATCTTTATTATAAGACATTTATATACTTGGTGTTTTGTAAATTCAATTTTTAATAAAACAAAACACAAAAGATCTTTATAAATTTATAGAGTAAATTAGGAATAAATGTAGATTTATAAAATACATTTTATAAATAGTTGCAGATTTGAAATTAGATTTATAAATATTGGAATAAATTGAATATTAAATTTCTGCTTTTCAATTAGATATGAAGTTATTACTTATTGTAACAGTTGTATTTAGTTGAAAGTCCTGCTATATTAAACATTTATGTAAAATCAAATATGGTAATTAAAACTTGACACAGAGAAGTGCTAATCATACACTGCACATTCTTGACTGTGTCTAGCCTACATAGCATGCTTTCCAGACAGATGATTCTTCTATAGAACCAGGATCATTATAAACAAGAATTTGCTCATATTCCTGATTGAGATTCCCATCTTTTCTTAGCACGTGCCACTGAAAAATTTCTCATCATTTACTTCTATTTCATTTTTTAATTTACTTACTTTTTTTAAAAAATTATTTACTTGAGAGGCAGAGTAGAGAAAGAGGGAGGAACAGAGAGGAGAGATCTTCCATCCTCTGGTTCACTCCCCAGATGGCCACAACTGCTGGAGCTGAGCTGATCTGAAGCCAGGAACTTATTCTGGCTCTCCCACATGCATGCAGGGGCCCAAGCATTTTGGCCTTCTTCCACTGCTTTCCCAAGTGCATTAGCAGTGAGCTGTATAGGAAGTAGAGAAGCTGGGACTCAAACTGGTGCCCATATGGGATGCTGGTGCTGCAGGTGGAGGCTTAACCTACTACCCTGGCCCCTTCATTTACTTATTTCTGCTTTTGCATATGCTTTCAGAATTTATTAGTTTGTGTTTCTATTACTTTGTAAATAAAACCAGTAAAGAAAAACGTATATTTTATTTTTGCACTGGGTGATAATGACCCAAAGATGAGTTAGTAAGAAAATAAATTTTAAAAACTGTTTCACTGATTGAAAACAACAAAAAAAATTGTGCATTTCTAGTACCCAGGGATTATCATTCTTAACTTTTTGATGTATTTTTCCTTCCAATTTTTATGTATACCTGGTATATGCATAATATATTCACAGTCTTTACCTTTCATTGCATATTAAAATCACAAACGGATTTTTTTTTTTAAATCAAGACTAGGAGAACACTCTTGGACCATTTGAATCAGAATTTCTGAATGTGAGATCCAGGCATGGTGGTTTTTTTTTTTTTAATTTTTAAAAATTTTTTGGTTGCCAGGAGCAGAATCATCCCCAAAACAGGTTTAAACAATGAGAGTATCTCTTAATTGCAGTTAATTAAAGTCTAGAGGTAATGAGGGCTTCTGGCATTGTGTGATCAGTATTCTAGCTAAGTTTCTCTGCAGTTCTCCTGATCGCTCTCCTCAATGTGCCAGCTTCTCTCCTGGTTCAAATCAGGTACCATAGCTTCCTGTGACTCAAGAAGCTTTGAATGAAAGTCCTAAATTCTACTGATGGGACCAATATGAATTAATAACTGTGGTCAGATGATTGCTGTGGACCTTTGCTTTAGACTTAATGTTGGCCATCCATGAACCGCAACAAGGCAGGAAATTTGGATGCTTTTAGGAAGACGACAGGAGAGACTGGATGTTGGATAAGCAATGCATGATTATTGGCTACATAGTGTTTAGCCACTGTGAATCATACTTTTTATAGTTTCTTAATTTAAAAATACAATATTTAAATACATTTTGAAATATAATTTTAATTAGCTACATAATAGTGATTCATATGAAATATATACTATTATTTAACACTTGCCCTTTCTTCGTACATTTTAAGTTTTTTCAAATGGAACAATCAATAGCTTTTAACTAGTTATGACCATGTGACCCACTATGCCTGGAACTGTCCACCTCAATATCTATTGTCTTGGAATAATCATTAATAATGCCTTATTTAACTCTCAAAAGTATCCTGGTGGGGCCAGCACTGTGGCACAATGGGTTATGCTGCTGCCTGCAGCACCAGCATCCCATATGGGTGCTGGTTCAAGTCCTAGCTGTTCCACTTTTGATCCAGCTCCCTGCTAGTGCTCCTGGGAAAGCAGCAGAGGATGGCCAAATCCTTGGGTCCCTGCACCCATGTGGTAGACTTGGAAAAAGGTCCTGGCTCCTGGCTTCAGCCTGACCCAGCCCTGGCTGTTGTGGCCATTTGGAGAGTGAACTAGTGGATAGAAGACCTCTGTTTGTCTCTCCCTGTCTCTCTGTAACTCTTTCAAATAAATAAATCTTTAAAAAAAGTATTCTGGTTTGGAGGATAAATTATATGATCATTTTATTTTAAGCATAAAGATCTCCACCCAGGTCTCCCATGTGGGCAACCAGGACCCAAATACTTGGACTATCTTCTGCTGCCTACCCAGATACAAGTACTTGGGCTATCTGTCATATGCTTCCTCCTGGCGCATTAGTAGGAAGCTGGATCCAAAGCACAGAGTAGTTGGGCCAGGAACCAGGCACTCTGATATGGAATGGGAGCATCCGAAATAGTGACTTAATCCACTGCACCACAGGAGTCGCCCTCCTGAATGTTATTTTTGCATGCTTAGTGTCCATTTGTATATCTTATTTTGTGGCTAGTTTATGTCTTTTGCTCCTTAAGAATCCATTTTGTATGGGTCCGTTGTCCACTATATTTGTTGAAATAATTTTTCTGTTTGCACTTTGTTATCTTTCTTTATCACACTAGAGGCTTTATAATTTTAACTGTAGATACTATCATTGAGTATGTTTTCATTGCTTTTATGCTGGGAAAGTCCATCATTCTGAGATCAGATTGATATTCCTCTTTATGTTTATTATCTACTTAAAATTTCTTGTAGCATTTTTAGATTAAAGAAATATTATTAAATATACCTGGAACTCATTTTGGTATAAACTTTGACTATTTGGTCTCAATTTATTTAGTTTTTCCATTAGTTAAACGATTTTTCATATCTCATTTTGATTGAAATTGCCCTACAGTGTTAATTAAAGGGAAGAATTGACCTCTTTATGGTTATATGCCTTATGTTATCAAGGCAGTTTGAATGTGTACTTATTTAAGTAATTTTTTTGTTTCAGTTTGTGTTTTTCCTCAAATAGATGCAACATACTTCTCAAGTATCTCTAGGCAGTTCATATAACACATTGATAAGGTGAATAGAATCTCTTCCCGCCTCACCATTCTATTTTCTCACGGTTTGCTGTGATATAGGAAATGTATTCATTTTGTATATTTTGTATGCAGCCACTTATTACTGCTCTTAGATATTCAGTTGATTTATTCTCTTGGTGTTTCTAGGCAGATAAACATACATAAACTGTAAGAAGTATAACTGTGTACACTTTCTAATAGCTGCACTTCAAAGTGTTTTTAGTAAAACATAAAATAAATTTGAAAAGTGTACAAGAACATAATGTTTATTGTGGGATGTATTCCTGGTTTGTCTCTGCTAGAAGGTAAATGCTTTTAGTGTTTTACTCTTAGATAAGACATTGGCATTTGGATTAAGAACTATCTTTTACATTTTAAACAATTAGTTATATTTGAAAGGGAGAGAGACTGAGAGGAATCCCTCATCTGCTGGATTACTTCCCAAATGCGTGCAATAGCCAAGCCTGGACCAGGCTTAAGTCATGATCCAGAAACTCAATCCAGGCCTCCCATGTGGACGTCAGGGATCCAAATACCGGAGCCATCACTGCTGCCTACCAGGGTGTACATAGCAGGAAGCTGGAGTCAGGAATGGAGGCAGAACTTGATTCCAGGCACTCTGATATAGGATGTAGGCATTTCAAGCTGTGCCAAATGCCCACCCCAAGAAATACATTTTATTCTCAATCAAAATTTATTTTAAGCTTATTGATTAAAATTGAATTTAATCAAGCATACTTTTGCCATTTATCTTTATAGACACGGTACTTTTTTGCCCTACTGATGATGAATAATATGAGTAGATTTCAGTATGTTGAACTTGCATATAAAAACAATGTATTTCTGAATGTTAGTGAGTTTCCTTTGTTGGTATTTTATATGGAATGTTTACACTTGTGAGTAAGATTGGTCAGATGTCTGTCTTTGCGCTATCTTTATCAGATTGGAATAAGAATAATCATACCTTTTGAAAAGTAAGTTGGAAAGTTTCTATTTTTATCCTTTAAAGTTTTGTTTGAGAGGCAAAGTTGGAGGGAGGGAGGGAGAGAGGGAGGGAGGAAAGGAGAGAGGTCTTCCATCTGCTGGGTCACTCCCCAAATGGCCACAACAGTCGGAGCTGGGCCAATCCGAAGCCAGGAGTCGGGTGCTTCTTTTGGGTCTCCCACATGGGTACGGGGGCCCAAGCATTTGGGCCATCTTCTGCTTTTCCAGGCCATAGCAGATAACTGGATCAGAAGCGGAGCAGCTGGGACTTGAACTGGCGCCCATATGGGATGCCGGTGCCACAGGTGGATGCTTAACCACAGCACCGGCCCTTTTTATGCTTGTTTTTAAAATTTCATGTCATTTTGATTTCTTCTTTTCTTTTCTGTTTTATTCCACCCTCAAAGTGACAGTAACCTAATACCATTTCACTCAACTGTCAGCCCCAAGAGGGTGGGGACAGGGTTTATATTTGCTTCCCATTCTATCCACAGCTCTCTGGAGCAGACATGTGAGAAGATGAAATGATCTGTTCCATAACACAGGGAATTGTGGTGAGAGGCTTTAGCTATTTCTTTATCCTATCATCCCTCTTCCACTTACTTCTCATTTATTAAAGCCTACCTTTACTTTTTAACCTCTGGTAATCTTAGCTCCATTCTCAGTACTATACCGAAACAATTCAAGTCTGCACACACCAGTGGCCTTTTTAGTGCCCAAATGGTCTTTTCTCAGTCCTCTTGTTCCTTTCTCTCACTGTAACAACTGCTGCTGGAGATCTCTTTACATTCTGCCTTCTGGTGCTTTGCACTATCCTTTCTTGCTCTTGCATCTCTAATGACTCCTGTCTCCTGTTCCCTCAGTTTTAATCTTTTATGATAATCCTTTAGATTTTTAGCATTCCTTCCGCAGGTCCTATCTTCAGCATTTGTTCTTTTCTTTATCCATCCTTACTAATTGAATTCATTTCTGTGTCTTCAACTATGTGGATGCCATCTGTGAGGGTTCCTAGTATAGTGACTATCACATGGTGGGTGATCAAGAAGTGTTAATCTGGTTTGGGCCTCAAGTCCATATGTCTAGGCTTAACTACTTCTGAATCTGAGCCTTGAAATTGCAATTGGCTATTGAATGATTTTGATGGGATATCCTTCTAATACCTCAGGGTCCGTATGTGTGCAACTGAACTTGCCAGCTTTCCTTCTCTCATGTCTTTCTTCCCAGTGTCCTTGTTTCTATTAGTTGTGACAATGTGTTCTGTCATAACTCAATGTCTTGTGGTGGGCATTGGGAGGAATGGAGAGTACATATTACTGTCATGTAAAATTGTTAGCTCAGTATTGCAAGAGCTCAAGGATTTTCAGGGGAAGCTGAACATTCAAAGGAAAAATAACATTTTTGAGTGTTGACAACTAATTGATTAAAAAATCTGAGAGCAAACAGAACAGACTGCTTGGCTCATTTTGACCTCTGGGATGCTGGTTTTCAATCTTTGGGCCTGAGAGTTTTCAGGCTGATAGTTAAAATGCAATTTTCCCTATAGATGTTTTTAATTAGCCATATTGAAATATTATGTGTATACAGTAAGATGCATATAGTTTAAATGTTCAAATCAATGAGGTTTTTGTTTTAACAAATATATACACCCATGTAACTACTGTGCCCATAAAGATGAATAATATTTTCTTATTCTTTTCTAGTAAGTCCTTTCCTACCCATAGCTGCTGTTCTTTTACAAAAATATATTTAATTTATTTGAAAGGCAGAAAGAGAGGGAGGGGGAGGGAGACAGGAAGGGAAGAAAAAGAGTGAGGGAGAGGGACACAGGGAGGGGAAGGGGAGGGAGAGAAAAGAGAAAAAGTAAGAGCAAGAGAGATTTCATCTACTGGTTCACTTCCCCAAATGCCTACAGCAACCAGGGCTGGATTGGACTGAAGCCAGGAACACAGAACTCCACATGGGTCTCCAGCAAGAAGCTGGAATTGGAAGTAGAGCTTGGACTCCAATATGAGATGTGGGTATCACAAACAGTATCTTAACTACTGTGCCAAATGCCTGTCCCTGCTATTCTTAATTTCTGCTAACATAGTTTAGTTTTTCCCGATTATAGAACTTCATATAAATGGAATCAAACTGTATATACTGTTTCATGTCTGCCTTTTTTCACACAGCATAGCATTTTTGAGATTCACTAGTATTCTTATGTATCTCAGTAGTTTATTCTTTTTATTGACATGTAGTATTTCATTTTATATAATGCAACTTATTTATCTAGTTTCCTGCTGATGTCTCCTCTAGGATTTTAAGTAAAAAAATTTTAAAATAGGACTATAACTGTGGAGTTTTAAAAAACAAACTAGACATCACTGTGAGCAGATCTAATTTTGGTTACAGTTAACTTGTTGGAGAGTAAGATGCCTTTATGTTCCTCTCACTGCTTTTCTTGAGCGTGGGTTTCTTCCACATCTTAATCACTTATGTCATTCATTGTCCATTGTTAACCATAATCAAAGTACCTGAGCTCACTGTAAACAGAGCAGAAGTGATACTAGCTTTACTCTGTGCCCCCATCTGGGATACTAGTTCCTGATGGCTGTGCTGGCTATCTGGTCATAATGTTTATAGGTTTGCATGATGCAAATCATATCTCCTTATTGATTGATTGCGCTAGAAAACCTTAGTGGTAGATAAAATGTCTAGTTACCACTCCTGGAAGTTACTTTATTTTTTAAAGATTGATTTATTTATTTGAAAGGCAGAGGTAGAGAGAGAGTGAGTGCTTCCATCTACTGGTTTACTCCCTAAATGGCCACAATGGCCAGGGCTGGGCCAGGCTGAAGCCAGGAGCCAGGAGCTTCTTCTGGGTCTCCAGCGTGAGTGCAGGGGCCCAAGCACTTGGGCCTTCTTCCACTGCTTTCCCAGGACATAGCAGAGAGCTAGGTCAGAAGTGGAGCAGACAGGATTCAAACTGTCGCCCATATGGGATGCCGGCACTGCAGGCGGTAGCTTTACCCAGTATGCCACAGTGCTAGCCCCTACTATTTCAGGTATAAACAACAGGACGGTGAGTAAATTTATTACTGCTCTTATGTGTTAGATAGCTTTGAATAATTAGCCAGTGTGAACATAAATCCCAAGATAAAATGGGAAATATATCAATTATATCAGGATATTAGGGGTATACATTTGTGAATTCATCATTCACTCAAAAAGCATTAAATTTTGTTCTGAGTTTTCAAAAACAGGTACAGTTGAAGCACCTTCTATACCGTTTTAGAGTTTGATTTCCCTCTCTCCTTCTCCCTCCGGGAGTAACCACTATCCTGTGCTTTATATTTAACATTTCCACATTTATGTGCAAACTTCTAATGTATACATATCTATAAAGGATATTTAGTATAGTCTTTCCTTTTTAAAACAACATACACAGCAGCATCTCATATTTTTATTTTACAACTTGTTTTTTTGCTTAACCTTATATTTGTGAAAGTTTCCATGTTTTTAGAGCACTAGTTCATTCATATTAATTTCCCTGTAGTATTCAATTAAATGAATGTTCCACAATATATTCATCCATTCCCCTGCTGTTAGTCATTTAGGTGGCTCCGAAATTCTGTTGCCAGAAATCCAACAGTGAGCATTCTTGTGTTAGTCTCCTAATGTGCACATGTGAAAGATTCTGTAGGTTTTTTACCTTCAAGCAGAATTAGCAGAATTATTAGGTTACAAAATATGTGTACCTTCTCCCTCCTCTCTATCAAATACTTCATAGTTTATTAATAATTATTTAACAGATTTCCCTGAAAATTTTTAAGAGTATATTTTAATAGTTGGAGTTTAGACTCTCACTAAAGCAGAGGTACAAAATATACTTCCCCAAAACAAAACACAAGTGTACTTCTCTTGTGAGGCATTCTAGAGTCCAGTTCAAGTAAGTGACTGTCATATCTTTGCTCTGCCGTTTCCTAGGGTAAAGTTTTACAAGCTTAACCTTGCTCACTACTTGATTTTTTATGATCATGAGCTAAGAGTAGTGTGTGTGTGTGTGTGTGTGTGTATATTTTTAAGTGGTTGAAAAAATATTTCACGACACATGAAAAATATAAATTTCAGTGTCCATGAATAAAGTTTTATTGGAACACTGCCATATTCATTTATTTCCATATTGTCTAAGGTCACCTTTGAGCTTTAGTAGTAGTTCTGAGTATTTGGACACAGGCTGTATTGATACAAAGCCTAAAATGCTTATTTTCTAGTCCTTTGCAGCAAGTTTTCTGACCCTTACCTTAGGATGCTCTCCATGCACCTTCTAAGCTGTACAGTCACAACTTATTTCTAGCCTTGAGAAGGAACAAACGAGGAGCAGAGAACAGTTATTTTCCTTTTGAAAAATACAATCCCATCATGTATGTACCATTGGCCAGAACTTTTGTTTTTCTCTTGTTGATTTAATTCCTTCAGCTTTATAGTCCAGCTTTGTCTTCATTGTACTTATGTATTTCATTTCTGCTATCCAGTTTCTTATTTTAATTTTAATTAGTTTTAACAAATTCAATGTGCTTTATAGGTAAAATTCTATGAACATAATGATAGTCCCCTCCCTCTCTCTTTCTTTCTCCCTCCCATCCTCCTTCCATCTCCCTTACTCTGTTTTTTTTTTTTTTTTTTTTTTTAGATTTTGAGATAACATTTTAAATTTACATTATGGTAAAAAGGCTTAATACTTCACTGAATAAGTAGCTTAACAAGTAAAAAGCAAAAAGACCCTAGTTTAATGGGAATACAGACAACAGCCATAAATAATAATTGAATGGAAAAATGACCATTTCACCCATATACAATGAACTTTAATCACATTTTTTCAAATATTTATTTATTTGAAAGGCAGAGTTATGTGGAGACAGAGAGAGAGAGAGGTCTTTGATCTGCTGGTTCACTCCCCAGATGGCTGCAACAGCTGGAGCTGTGCCACTCCGAAGCCAGGAGCTTCTTCGGGGTCTCCCATGTGGGTGCAGGGGCCCAAGGACTTGAGCCATCTTCTATTG
Source organism: Lepus europaeus (assembly GCF_033115175.1). Lineage (NCBI taxonomy): Eukaryota > Metazoa > Chordata > Mammalia > Lagomorpha > Leporidae > Lepus > Lepus europaeus. Next base: position 32,060,262 of record NC_084850.1, on the reverse strand, counting down.
TTTTCTCAGGCCATAGCACAGAGCTGGATGGGAAGTGGAGCAGCCAGGACTCGAATCGGCACCCATATGGAATCCTGGCACAGGAGGCTGCGGCTTTACCCGCTATGCCACAGTGCTGCCCCCCCCCCCAATATCTTTTTAAGTCTATTTTAATCTGTATGGTTACCCTTTAGTCATTTCTTTTCTTTGCCGTTTAACTCTTAGAGAATAAAATCTATAATTTCCAGTAGTCTGGGTTTTGCTGTTTTTGCACGTCTGGTTGAGTACAACATGTTTCTCTGTCCTCTATGTTTCTGGCAAAGTTGGCAAGTGGATCCAGAGACTGGATCAGACTCAGGCTTGATTCCTTTGACAAAGTTTTAAGTGGCAAGACTATGGGAGATATGCAGCATCTAATCATCTCTTTTTCTGATATTAGCTGCTATTGATATTTAATGCCTGTGTTTATGAAGCCATGGTGATTGTGAAATTCTGATAATTATGTGTGTGTTTATATATTTTTTTGAGTTTTTTTTTTTTAAAGATTGATTTATTTGAAAGGCAGAGTTAGAGAGAGCGAGGTCTTCCATCTGCTGGAGCTGGGCCCATTCAAAACCAGGAGTTTCTTTTGGGTCTCCCACATGGGTGACAGGGGCCCCAGGACTTAGGCCATCCTCTACTGCTTTCTCAGGCACATTATCAGGAAGTTGGACCAGAAGTGGATTTTTTATCTTCGTCCGTTATTAGATTACTCAGTGCTACAGTGCATATGATTCAAGTCTTTTGAAATGATGGATTTAAATCCTTTGTAAGTTTTATTAATTTGGCTAAGCTGGAGCTATGTTTGCCAGAATCCCCTTCCTGCTATGGCACCAGAATGGAATTTGCCAAAAGAGAAATTTGAGTGAGATTTGGAAGGCAGAAATGAAACGGCTATCTCACTGTTGAAGGTTATTGTTACAGGCAGGGAGAACCAGATGCAGAGGTGCCTGCAGCTGCCAGTGTGTCCCTGCTTTCCCTCACTCAGAGTCTAGCTCTTCTTCCCAAGTGCCAGCTTTGCTGACCAGGGTGAGTGAGCCCAGACAAGTGCTGTGGATTGTCAGATGAGATTTAGGACATCCAGATAAATTTGGAGCCTCAGATAAGCAATAAATTTTTTCACTGTAAGTGTGGCCCATTGTATGTATACTCATATATATTTAATACATATATGTGTACATATACATATATATTTTACATATGAGAGTACTTGAAAAGGTTAGTGGAAATGGAATTGAAAGAAAAACTTATTTTGGTGCAAAAAATTGAAATTCATGCATGTAAGAGGTTTTCAAATGTTCATGTATTATGAAAAAGCTGTGTAAGAATTTCAAAATTATTTTCATCAAAATAAACTTTAAATTGCATTTCCCACAAGTGTTCAAATACTCTCATGTGGTTTTACGCTCACACACATGTATGTGTAGTATATGTACAGTACATGTATTGTGTGTGTGCATACATGCATAGTAAATCTGGCAACCCTACCCTAGACCCACGGCCATATGCAGAGGAAACTGCCTTCTGTAGACTTCTGCATCAGCTGTCCTCTGCCTTCCCACTCTGGTAGCTGGTCATGCCTGCCTATTTCGTGAGTTTCTTCTGATCCTCTAATTCTCTTTATCCTTATTTTCCTAGCTTTTTAAATAATTGTTGATTTTCATTACTCTAAGAAATTTCTTATTTTGTAATACTCATAAGGGTTCCTTGTTCCTAATTGAATCCTAATATAATCCTGTGAATGTAACCAAGGCTGTCATACCCTGTGCGTAGACCAATTCTAAAATTTGAAAACCAAGTACCACATACATGTTTGCATAATTATTATTCGAGGCTGAGTTACCTAATTTTGGGCCAAAAAATGCCAAGCAAGTCAGGGTGCTAAAATTACTTCATATTTTCTATTGATCCTCCTATCAAAGTGAAGTGGATTTGCTGTATGTGGGTATTTTATGCTATTTTCTTATAATCATTCAATTGGACAAACTTGTCCTATTTTGGTTTGCCAAATGTTTGGCTCATGAGTTTCCTGTACAGTTAAGTCACTTTCCCTGGAGTTTTAAATTACCTAAATTTATTTCCCTCTCTGCCTGTCTTCCTTCCTTCTTCCTTTCTTTGTTTTGTCATTAGAGCTCTGACTGAAGAGCCAGATGAAGTCTTGGAGAATACATACAATCCAGTTTGTTCCCAGTTAATTATCTAAAGTGCTACAGCTCCATCAGGAGGGAAAATACTGAGAATATAGAACCAGACCATCAAGTGGTTAAGCAACCTGGATGTGGGCTATAGACTCAAATCCAAAGAATTGCATAATGTTTAAACTGAATTTAGTGTTTCTGTGCTATGAGAGCACATCATTTGGAAAGCGTTCACATGGGATTTCTTACTTTTTAAAGATTTATTTATTTATTTGAAAGAGTTACAGAGAAGGAGGGGGAGGGAGGGCGGGGAGAGAGTGAGAGAAAGAGAAATATCTTCCATTCGCTGGTTCTCTCCCCAGATGGCTGCAACAGCCAGAGCTGAGCCAGGCTGAACCACGTGCTTCATCTGGGTCTCCCACATGAGTGGCAGCGTTCCAAGCACTTGGGCCATCTTACACTATTTTCTCCAGGCCATTATCGGGGAACTGGATTCTAAGTGGAGCAGCTGGGACATGAAACGGCACCCATATGGGATGCCAGTGTCACAGGAAGCAGCTTTACCTGCTATGCCACAATGCTGGCTGCACATGGGGATTTCTCCCAGCATAATGGCGTTAGAAAAAACACTGCACCTGTTCACCAGTGTTGCACAGATTATCAGATTCTCAGGTCCTGGCTAAAAAGTCTGGTCAATAAACAACTTAAATCCTAGTGATAGGGATTCCAATTTTGGGAAAGTATTACTGCTTCCATAGTAGGTATCTTTTTAACTTTGGGAAAGTGTTGAATTTATAGAAATCATGAAAAAAATGAAAACCATGATACCGATACTTTCATGTTAACTTCAGAAAGTGTTTTTGTAATCAGTAGAGCAATTTTTACCTATGATATTTTCAACATATATAATGTTAAGAGAATTTGACACATGAAAATATCAGATTATATGATTCCAAGTGAGTAATTGATTTTATAATTTTTTTTGACTTAAAAGGAATAAGAAAATTCTGTTTCTAAACAGTATTATAATGTTTATACAAACAAGATCCATATGTATTTATAAATTTCATTTATTTACTAGTTATTTAAGTACATGTTTAATTATTGTGCTTGTTTAGTGCCTACTAGGGAGTATTTAAAATATTTTTAAAAGAAAATTAAATATATTTACCAATGTGGTTGAAAAATTTGAAGGGTATTTTTAAAATTTTTAAAAATTTTATTTAATAAATATAAATTTCCAAAGTACAGCTTATATTTTAAATTAAGTTGCACATTGGACTGATTAATAAATACAATAGTATTGGCTGGCACCATGGCTTAACAGGCTAATCCTTCGCCTTGCGGCGCCAGCACACCGGGTTCTAGTCCCGGTTGGGGCGCCGGATTCTATCCCGGTTGCCCCTCTTCCAGGCCAGCTCTCTGCTATGGCCCGGGAAGGCAATGGAGGATGGCCCAAGTCCTTGGGCCCTGCACCCGCAAGGGAGACCAAGAGAAGCTCCTGGCTTCGGATCAGCGCAATGCGCCGGCCGCAGCGGCCATTGGAGGGTGAACCAATGGCAAAAAGGAAGACCTTTCTCTCTGTCTCTCTCTCTCTCACTATCCACTCTGCCTGTCAAATAAATAAATAAATACAATAGTATTTTAAAATTGAAGTTAAAAGTTCAAAAAAGGCATAGATTTTAAATTTCTTAATGTATATTGAGATTAATCAATTGTAATTAATCATGTAATCATTCTCTTTGTTGTGTGTATATATAGAAGTCACTGTTATTCACACCAAGAAACTTGCATTGTCATTTTCTTCTAATTCTATTGAACTTTGCAATATCTTAAATTTTTTAAAAAATTTACTCAAAATATAAAGTGACAGGGGGAGGGAGAGAGAGATCTTCTATCAGATGGTTCACTCACTAAATGGCCACAATAGCCAGATCTGGGCCAGGCTGAAGCCAGGAGCTGTATCCTGGTATCCCACATGCGTGGCAGGGATCCAAGCACTCAAGCCATCTTATCCTGTATCCCAGATGCATTATTAGGATCAGAAGATGAGCAGCTGGGACTCAAACTGGCACTCATGTGGAATGCTGGTGTTGTAAGCTATGCCTTAACTGCTGTACCACAATGGCCTCTAATATCTTGAATTTCCCTCCAAATTTTTCATTATGCCATTTATGTCATTGAGGCCACATTTCTTCTTTATAGAACCTCTGTTTTCCTACTCTGATGTGCACTTGTTGTCTTTCAGGCCTGCTGCATAGCTGTAATACTAGAACTTCCCTCTCCTGCTATAATAAATCCACTGTTTTGTTCATCAGGTTATAACCAAGACTTCTGCCTGTCCTTCAATTTCTTTTTTTTTTAAGATTTATTTATTTATTTGAAAGAGAGGCAGAGAGAGAGAGAGAGAGCCAGTGAGCGAGAGCGAGGGAGAGAAAGAGGTCTTCCATCCTCTGGTTCACTCCGTAAATGGCCACAATTGGCTGATCCAAAGCCAGGGGCCAGGAGCTTTTTTCGGTTCTCCAACATGGGTGCAGGGGCCCAAGGACTTGGGCCATCTTCTGCTTTCCCAGGCCACAGCGGAGAGCTGGATTGGAAATGGAGCAGCCAGGAGTTGAACGGGTGCCCATATGGGATGCCGGCACTGCAGGTAGCAGCTCTGCTTGCTATGCCATAGCACCTGACCCTAAAGTCTTATATTTATATGTAAATACTATCTAGAATATCCAGCTACACCACAGTACTGGTCCCTGTCCTTCTAAAATAGTAATAAACCCACTAATATTTTGATGGGCAAATAAGACATTTCCTGGCCTTCCTTGCAGTTAAGAATGACTGTGTAACTAAGTTATGGGCAATGGAGTATAAGTGGAAGTAACACCTGCAATTTCCAGATTGTGATTTATTTGAAAGGCAGAGTGACAGAATGAGACATACATGTACACACAGAGTAATTTATTGATTGATCAATTGATTTTTCCATCTTCTGGTTCACTCCCCAAATAACCAAAACAGCTAAAGTTGGACCAGGCTGAAACCAGGAGTTGGGAACACCATCTGGGTCTCTCATGTAGGTAGCAGGAGCCAAATCATTTAGGCTATCAGCAACTACCTTCCCAAGAGCATTAGCATGGAGTTAGATTTGAAATGGAGTGTCCAGACTCAGTGCTTCAATATGGGATGCTGGTGCCACAAGTGTTGGCTTAAACCACAATGTACCACGATGTCAGGCCCTCTTTGTAAGTCTTCTAGTTACTGTTCAATATGCCTTCATTTCAGGCTGGGAGGCAGGTATTGGATCAATGAACTTTCTCAACTTTTACTTATTTGGGAATATGTTTTTCCCACTTCATTTTTTGAAGGCTAGTTTTGTCAAATATAGAATTCTTAGTTAAAAAGTTTTTTTTTCCAGCATTTTAAATATTTCCTGGTACTACTTTCTGGCCTCCATCTTTTTGAAGGGAAATTGGCTGTTGATCTTTTGGAGAATTCCTTGCACTTGGTAGGTCCTCTCATCCTGATTCAGAGATTGTCTTTGTCATTCAACAATTTGATCATAAGCTGATTTGGGTGAATTCCACTGAATTTATCCTACTTGATATTCATGGAGTTTCTTGAATGTTTAGATGCATGTATTTCACCAATCTGATTTTTTCTTCATTATATCTATCTACAAATTTTCTTTCTGCTCATTTGTCTCTACCTTCTTTCTGAGAGTCCTATTATGCCCATGTTAGTATACTTGATGGTTTCCCGCTGCCCTTAAGCTCTAATAATTTTTCTTCAATTTTTTCTTCCTACTCCTTACACTTGATAATTTCAGTTGACTCATCTTCAAAGTTCTCTAATTCATTATTTTTAGAAGATTTATTTTACTTGTAAGGCAGATAGAGCAAGACAGACACAGAAAGAGATCTTCCACCTGCTGGTTCACCCCTCAAATGACAACAGCCAGACTGAAGCCAGGATCCTGGAACTCCAGGGGTCTCCCATGTGGGTGGCAGATGCCCAAGTACTTGGGCCATCTTCCACTGCTTTCCCACGTGCATCAGAAGGGAGCTGGATTGGAAGAAGAACAACTGGGATTCAAACCAGCGCTCTGATATGGCATGCTGGCATCACAGGCAGTAGCTTAACCCCTAGCGCCACAATGCTGGCCCCTCATTCACTATTCTCCCTGCACAAAACTGTTGTGAACTGCTCTAGTGAAATGTTTAAGTTATTTTTCTTTAAGGCTGCAGAATTTGTTTCTTTCTCCCCCTTTCTTATAATTTCTTTTGCTTTAGTTGAATATTTTCTATTTAGTGACATAGTGTTTTCTTGACTTCTTTGTCCATGCTTTTCTTTAGCTCTTTGAGCATGGTTAAGACACTTGACTTTAAAATCTTTCTAGCAAGTCTAGTATTCTTCAAGGGCAGTTGTTGTTGATCCCATATTTTCCTCAAAATGGGCCATATTTTCCTGTTTGCATGCTTTGTAATATTTTGTGGAAAATTGGACATGTTGAATATTTTAATGTAGTGACTGTAGATATTAGATTCTTACCATTTCCCATAAGACTTGTGTTGCTGCTGGTTTTATTTGTACATGTTTGGTGACTTTTCTAAATGGTTTTTGTAAAGACGGTATTGTGTGTTGCACGTGGTCAATTGAAGTATGTGGTCTGCTGGTTTGGTGGTTAGCTCGTGCTTTGACAGAGCTTCCTTCCATGCTTGAGGTCAGAGAAAGAAAAGAATACCTGCTATTAGTCTTGACACATTGGCTCTGTATCGGAACACTCCTTCAGAGCTTAGCCACATTGGTTACAACTCTGCGTCAGCCTTCACTTCACGCTTGTGCAGAGCCTGAAGGATGTCCAGGAGTGAAAGCTTAGGATCTTCTGATTTTTTTTTTTTGCACATGCTTTCAGCCTTGAGTGGGTGCGTGACCTTTTGAATTCCTCAGTATTTATGGGAGTTTTTAAAAATCCATTATAACTACACACAGCTCTTTTTCTAAACGCTTCCTTCCAACACTTCTTGGTCCATCTGTTGCTTGTCCCTGTCATTGTCCCTTGCCACATCCTGCAGCAGCAGTTAATACTTGTTACTTTAAATGCTTTTTGGCAAATGCTGTCAAAGAAGCTTCTCTAGCCCTAGGAATGCTGTAAGTCATGTGAGAGAAAGCCAATCCTTCGGATCTGTTATTCAGGGGGACACCAAGCATTTAGATATAGGCAACCACAAGTTTGAGAGTAGATTCTACATTGTTCTCTTTGGTACTAACAACCTGCACTAGTAGCGAAGGCTGCAACCTTTAGAGCCACTGCTGATCTGGGAATTAAGGTATAGCATGTTGGCAATTTTAAATGCTAGATTGCTGGGGCTGACATTGTGGCACAGCAGGTTTGGTCATAGCCTCTGATGCCATATAAGTGCTAGTTCAAGTCCCAGCTGTTCTACTTCCCATCCAGCTCCCTGCTAATGCACCTGGGAAACATCAGAAGATGGTCCAGTCCTTGAGCCTCTACCACCCATGGGGGAGACCCGGATGGAGTTCTAGGTTCCTGTCTTAGACCTGGCCCAGTCTGCTGTTGTGGTCATTTGGAGATTGAACCAGCAGATGAAGGTCCATCTCTGTCTGTCTCTCTCTCTGCCTTTTAAATAAATAAAACATAAAAAATGCTACTATGCTATCTTACCACACTGCAGTCATTTCTTTCTTCACCAAGCCTTCTCTGATGTAAGTTTTGGACTAGATTTCCGAGTTCTGCAAAAGTTCATCCTGATGGTTTTTGCTAGCTTATTGCTTGTTTTTGTGGAGGAATAGAGCACTGGAACTCTCTAGCCTACCACTTTTGGTGGTGTCATTATTCTGTCCATTTGCTTTTAAAGAAACATTACTGGGTAGCTGGTGTGGGTTTTCCTTTTGCTGTTGCATAAGCAAGCGTGTTTTCTGGGTAGCTCTCCCTTCTGATGACTGAATGGGACTTCTGACAAGGAAGCCTTTATGAGGTTGGACAGGAAGGGCTGCTTGCTTGGCAAGTTTCCTCCGGGAGTGAGTAGGCTGGCAGTTGGCTGGCTACATACGAGTTCCCTAAATGTCTAGTGAGAAGAGTATTTCTTTGAAAAGGCAATATGCAAATAAAAGTCTTAACTTTCTTCATGGCATTGTTATTTTTTTTCTGATAAAAATCCTCTAGTTTTATCTTGTGTTGTTTTGCTTGTTGGCAAATGCCCATTAATAGTATTGTGGATGAGAGGTTTGGGAAGAATGTGGTGGGGGAGACCGATGCAGCTGTTCTGTTGTACAAATCTTCAATTAATTCCCCAGTTTAAAGCCCCACTTCTCATTTGAGTTCCCTTCTGTACTTGCTGACTCAGAGCCCAGAATATTTCCAGGGTTCTGCCAGGAAGGCCGGCTCTCATCTCCTCTGTAGCTTCTTCATAACATTCCCGGTTGTGGTTTTATCCATCTGTTTCGCCTGACAACTTGCTCACATCTACTTTTCCTCCTTCCAAAAATGTGTTGGGATCTCTTTTTTTAGTGATCTCCTCATCTTCCAGCTAATTGTGTTTTTTTCTTTAAGGTTTTATTTGGTTATGTGCTGTTGTACTTTTATTTAATGGAAGCAAGGAGGGATTTGAAACAATGCATGTACCTAGTCTATCATCTTGAACTGGGGGCCACAAATAGCTTTGAGCACTTTCCCTGCACCAAGTAGTTTCTGGGGAGTAGAAACGTGAATGGAATTTATTGGTATCAAGGACCTCATAGGGTTGTAGTGAATATACCCCTAGGCAATGAATATTAAAATGGAACTTCTTCTGCTTTCTCAGTTTTAGATGAGGACCTAAAGCTGAAAAACAAAGGGTTCACATATTCTAAAGGGAGGAGACATTGTCATTTGTATAGAACTTGTGAAATGGCGTCCTCCAAACCATGATCTGTTGCCTTTAGTTCATTATCTACCACAGATTATGTAAGGGAGCTGGGGATTGATTGAGGGGAAAGTGGTAGAGAGGATGGTTTTGCAGAGCTATGTGGGAGTGCTATAAAGTTTGTCCTCATAAGGGAGTGAAGGAGGCAACTGCTCCCCCCCATACTTAAGTGGAATGGGGCTGCAAGAGCACAACTTTAAGAGCCTGACACGTGTTCCCTGGAGATGAACATGTATAGGAGCTAGCAAGTGACTCACACTTGAAAATCTGAAGGTAAGAGGGAATATGGCTAAAGCAGTCTGACAAGACAAAAGAGTAAGAATTGCATTTGCAGTGCACTGTACATCTGCCAATATACGGGCAAAGCTGGCTGTTTCCCAGGGGCAGACACAGTGTCCATGCTAAGGTCATTTAGTAAGAGATTTCCCCTATGAGGATTGCTCAGAGGTATGAAGTGATCCCAACAGAGGAATGGACCGATGGAAACCCAGGTCAGAGGGGTTGAAGAAGCTGACCAGAGGAAGTGTTGCCCAGGTCAAGGAATCTGCAAGTGAGAGACCTCTGCTGACTGGTGGGCTTCAAAGAACCCTCTCAAGAAGGCATCAGCTTTAGAGGTCTGCCATACTCTTCAATCAGCACCAGGTTAAGGCAGACCCAGTCTAGAAAAGCTGCTTTTTTGGTCCTTTCTGGTCCTTCCCCACGCTTCAACCTGCAGACATGATTGGAAATAGCATAGGAAGGTGGGGAAGAGAGAAAGGAGAGGGTAAGGAAAGGGATTCGTTTGGGAAGTTGACCGTGCTCTCCATTCTTCCCCTACCACAAACTTCAAGGCTGAGTTAGATGGAGCTAGGGGAGGAGAGAAGCTTGGAAACAGGTAACAGATTGAAGCTGTGATATATTGGACTGTACTAGAATTTTTAATGCCTAAAAAACAAAGCTAGTTTTTAATATCTGAGAGTGACTGAAAAAGGTATGAGATCTGTCTGAAATTTCAAGCAGGGGTGGGAAAAAATGATTCCACAGAGCTTGTGGTGTGAAGCAGTGGTGTGAAAGAATTATATTCCTTTCTGCTTACACCCTACTGTGTCTAGCTCATTCAATAAACCAGTTTATATAAGTGCTACACCATATGTATAGTCAAGGTTCAGTGACTGGGTAGCATATAGGAAAATTAATAAGCTCATCCCAGGGAGGCCAGGGAAGGCCTGATGCTTTTTTTCAGAAGAGTTAGTGCTTGAGTTGGATCTTAAGGATGATGACGGGATTTGCTAGGGGAGGATGAGGTAGGAGGACATTCCAGGAAGATGGAACAGCATGTGCAAAGGTCGGAGGTGCATATGGGCAACTGCGTGTAGTTTCTGGATTCTGGATCAGTGTAGTATCAACTGCTATTGGATGGGAGAGAGCTAGGGTAACATTTAGGATTCTGCTTAGGAAATGCCTTTTTTACTCTGAAAAGTGACAGAAAGCTAAAAGAGCCCAGTAGGGTGTGACAGGATCATATTTGCATTTTGAAAGATCACTCTTGTCACAATGTGGTAGGTGCATTGGTGGGGATTGTGGAGGCTGGGCAATAATGCCTGGTTAAAATGGAGCCAGTCAGTGAGAACTCTTGACTGTTTAGAAATACTCTAATAATAGTCTGATCTATTGTTAACAACATTTGATCTAAATAGAGCAGTGTTCCTAGATTGAGTGCAGGGTGGAATTTGGACTTCTCTGGGCTTATGCCCTGAATTGTAGGATAGGCAGCTATAACTTTTTAGCACCAGGCCTTAAAAGAACTGGGGCTAGGGCAAGTTTTTTTTTTTTTAAGATTTATTTATTTGTTTGAAAGTCAGAGTTATATATATAGAGGGAGAGAGAGAGAGAGAGAAAGAGATGATCTTCATTTGTGGATTCGCTCCCCTAGATGGCCACAACGGCCAGAGCAGGGCTTCTCGGAAGCCAGGAGCTTCCTCTGGATCTCCCACATGGGTGCACTTGGGCCATCTTCTGCTTTCCCAGGCACATTAGCAGGGAGCTGGATGGGAAGTGGAGCACCTGGGACATGAACTGGTGCCAACATGGGATGCCAGTATCGCAGGTGGTAGCTTTATGTACTATGCCACAATGCTGGCTCCAGGGCAGTGGTTTTTAACCTAGGTTCATGGATACAATCCATGGTGTCTGGGAACTTGGAAGAGAAATTGCATCTTCGAAAATTAACATTTTTCCTCAATTATAAGCAGAGATAACAACCCACAGTGGTGTTAGCAGTGTCTGTGACTTTTAGAAATCAGATATTTTCATACCTCATTACACTTTTCTTGAATGTCTGAAAATGTAATTTATCCTGGGATCTACATTGTGGTGCAGCAGGTTAAGTCATATTGCAGTGCTGGCTCGAGTTCCAGCTACTCTGCTTCTGAAACAAGCACCTGGAGAAGCACTGGAAGATATCCCAAATGCTTGGGCCCCTGCACCCACGTGGAAGACCTGGATGGAATTCCAGGCTCCTGGTTTAGGCCTGGCCCAGTTCTGGCTGTTGTGGCCATCTAGGGAGTGAACCAGCAGGTGGGAGATTCTCCCTCTCTCCCTCTCTCCCTCTCTTCAGTGTGTGTGTGTCTCCCTCTCTGTCACTGCCTTTCAAATAAATAAAATCTTTAAAAAAAAGTAGTACATGAGTATTTTTAAGATTTATTTGAAAGTCAGAGTTACACAGAAGGAGGGGCACAGAGACAGAGAGGTCTTCCGTCCAATGGTTCACTCCCCAGCTGGCCGCAACGGCCAGAGCTGCACTGATCCAAAGCCAGGATCTAGGAGCTTCCTCCAGGTCTCCCATGTGGGTGCAGGGCCCAAGGACTTGGGCCATCCTCCACTGCCTTCTCAAGCCACAGCAGAGAGCTGGACTGGAATTGGAGCAGCTGGGACTGCTTTGAATTACTGTGGTGGTTGGTCTGCCACTGGGTCATTTATTTAAAGTATTCATGAAAAGCATGTATTATACAAAGTTTGCTTTGGAAATCATTTGATAATTGTGTCATATATCTGTTTTCCTTTGTAATCCTATGTATTTTGTTTTATGCACTTAAGAATGTTATTCTGAAAAAGGTACATAGGCTTCATCAGACTGCCAAAAGGGCATGTGGCATTAAAAGGTCAGGAACTCCCACTGTTTAAGGCAAACAGAATCACCGAGATTTATTACTCTGTCCATTGATAAGTGAGACTGAATGGCTTATGATGAAAAGTGGTATCTGTACATTCTCACCAAGAGATTTTTTTGCTTACTTATACTTCCCACTCTTCCTCTTCTCACTGAAAAAGATAATGGAGCCCAACCAGCATTGCTCCCTGCTTTTCAGCAGAGTACCATGCAGATCTGATATCTCTAGACTCCAGTGTCTCAGCTTCAGTGAGACATCAAGCAGTCAGGTGGGGATGGTAGGAAGCACCTTGTAGAGGACAGTGGTACCTGTTTGATGCCATGATTTCCAATTAGAGAGTGGGGAGGGGAGGTACAAGTGGAAGACACCAAGTGGTTGCTGATTGGACAGCTGGCTAGATTCTTGTGTGCTTGTAAGGTGACCTTCCACTTTCCAGGAATGCCTGCTAACACTTTGGAGGACCCTTATTTGAGAAGCAGCTAGGATTTGGGGTATACAGAATGAAAGAATTGGTAATATTTAGTGATTACATCTACTAGAAACCCTATAGTATCCACAGGCTGAAGCAGCCTGAAGAAATGTGGGTTCCGGCCGGCGCCGCAGCTCACTAGGCTAATCCTCCGCCTTGCGGCGCCGGCACACCGGGTTCTAGTCCTGGTCGGGGCACCAGATTCTGTCCTGGTTGCCCCTCTTCCAGGCCAGCTCTCTGCTGTGGCCCGGGAGTGCAGTGGAGGATGGCTCAAGTGCTTGGGCCCTGCACCCCATGGGAGACCAGGATAAGCACCTGGCTCCTGCCTTCGGATCGGTGTGGTGCGCCGGCCGCAGCGTGCCAGCCGCGGCGGCCATTGGAGGGTGAACCAACGGCAAAAGGAAGACCTTTCTCTCTGTCTCTCTCACTGTCCACTCTGCCTGTCAAAAAAAAAAAAAGTGTTCCAAAGCTGTTTGTTGCGAGAGTGACAACTGTCCTATTGGTTTTTATGTTACTTTTTTATATAAAAGAGAAAAAGCCAAGTGAGTGCTCCTTTTCATGTTCATTATTCCATTAGTTGAACAGCTTCTACATGTATTTGCAGAAATATTTTATGACTTGAGAATAACTTTGGAGGTTGAGAGCATGGTTCCCCCAGCATTTGCTTTAGAGCTTACTTGAATAGTCAGCTCCCAGCTTCCAGAACAAATCTTAGTTTTCTTGAACAGCAGTATCCCTCAGTCGTTCATTGATGTATGTTTTAATGGAAAAAGTGCCAGGTGCTTCAACCTCATCCCCCACAGGCTTATAATTAAGCCATCAGTAGTTTGCTGTTGGTTAAGAAAAATTTTTGGTTTGTTTTATATATGTATATATATAATATATAATCAGAAATTTCCAAATCCCATGAGTTGGAGATGTGCCACTGAGAATGCTGCTACCCTGTGATTAAAAAAGCTGAGTTTATCTGCTGTGTCCATTGAGATTTATCAATTGTAAATTGAGATTTCTTGCATTATAAGTGCGGGTATTCTTTAATGAAGGCTGTGATGTTAACTAAAATGATATGTGATGCATGCTTAGAATAGTACTTGTTGGAATGGAGTGAGTGCTTGATAAATATAAGCTGTCATAATCGTCAGCAACATCCCAGCCAATAAGCATAGATTTGAAAATACACCCAAAGGTGCTGTTCTACACAGAGTGTACATGTGAGTAGAGGAAGGCAAGAATTGGAGATAAAGTCTCTTAGGTGTATGTTGACTTCCATGGTTATAAATTTTAGTGGAGAAAGAGATAAACTAAAATGGCTCAGTTATCTTGGTAAAGGGCTTAATTTGTTAAAGATAGCTTTACTCATATCTTTTTCTGTGAAAAGTTAGTCCTGGAAGATCCGTAGAGGAAGAGGGGTACATGGTCAAATAAGTTTATATAGTTTTTCATCTGTCCTGCCTTGCAGGATCACCTGTCATTTAGCATATTAAGCAAGTTGAACAGTCCCCCAGAAAATAAAGCCATTTAGTTTTCTAAATGCAAGATGATTTTGAAGTATTTATTTAATTTATTTGAAAGACAAAGAGAGACAGATAAACAGATCTTTCATCTCCTGGTTTACTCCCCAAGTGCCTACCATATGCAGGGTTGAACCCTGCTGAAACCAGGAGCCTGGAACCCAATCCAGGTCTCTTATATGAGTGGAAGGGATGCAACTTCTTAAGCCATCACCTGCTGCCTCCCAAGGTGCACATTAATAGGAAGCTGGAATTGGAAGTGCAGCTGTCTGGTACTTAATCCCATAATCTTCTAAATTCAGTTGGACAAAGTTCCTTGACCACATAACTCCTTTTCTTGTAACCTTAATATTCCTAGGCACTGGTGTTCTCTATTTAGCGGGTGTCCTTTCAATGATAACTAATTTTTTCTTCTTTGGAGAAAGGAGTTTCCAGTCACTTTCCATATAGACTGAGTCAGAAGGGCATCTTCATGAGGCTGCCTGAATTATGCAGACATTCACTGGACAGATGTACAGAGCCTGGAGAGAGGGAAGGGCAGTTACCATGAGAAGTCCATGGAAGGAATTTTCAACTCCTTTGTCCTGAGATTTGGAGTTAAGGAGATTGATCAAAGGGCAGATTGCTCTATTCAAGGTCTGATGTTGGAAGAGTTAAAAGGACCCATGAAATAATGTTACCAAAAGTTTTGAGGTCTGGTAGGTGGGCCCTAGCGCTAAGAGGAAAGAAGTGTATGTTGGTAGGACCAACTGTGTAATTTGTGTTGACAGTGAAAAATGAAAATGCAAGGACCCATTGTTAAAAATTGAGAGGAATTCAGTAATAGTAGAGCAGTAAACCAAGGATATGACTGCACAGGTTCTACACTCATGGAGACAGCTCTGGGTTGTGGTCTTGGTTTTTTGAGGCTGTACACTAAGAACTGTTATGGCCCTGTCTCTTCTAAAGCTGATTTAACACCCACAGAAGTATTTGGGTGTGACTTGAAATTGTTGGTCACCACCAGGTGTAATAAAATGCATTGAGGTTAGCTTCTTTGACGCACTAACAGTTTTTTTTTTCATTTTTTTATTGCTGCTGTTGCAACTTACCACAACTATAATGGTTTAAAATAATATAAATTAATTAAATTATAGTTTTATAGTTCAGAAGTTTGGAATTGGTGACATTGGTTAAAATCAAGGCATTGGCAAAACTGATTCTAGGGGAGAATCCATTTCTTTGCCTTTTCCACCTATAGAGGCCACCTGGACACTTTGGTTATAGTTCCCTTACTCTATCTTAAAAGCCAATAATGTTGCATTTCTTAAGTCTTTAGTTATATATCCCTCTGAGTTGACTCTTCTTCCTGTATCCAATTTAAGGACACTGGGCCCACCTGGATAATCCAGCATAGCCTCCCTACCTACTGATAGCAACCTTGACTTAATCTGTAATGTTAATTTTCCTTTTCCACTAAATTAACATATTCATAAGTTCCAAGGGTTAGGACATTATTCTGCTTAGAAAACTTAGAATATAACCAAACTGTATATTGCCTTTAAAATAAGTTTATTGAAATATAAAATATAAAAGGTTCCCAAATCTTAAGTATACACTTGATGAATATTTGCATAGACACCTGTTTAGTTTGTAAATATATTCCTGTGTAAACAACTCAGATCACATTATGAAATATATACAGCACCTCAGAAGATTCCTTCTCAGTGACTGTCTACCCCCAGAGGTAATCACTATTTTGTCTTTTATCACTGTCAGTTATCTATTACAGACCACTCCAAAAAAATTGGTGGCTTAAAATAATAATCATTTTATTTGGTTACAATTTTGTGGATCAGTCATTTATAATGGATTCAGCTGGGCAATTCTGGTCTCACCTGGCCACATGGCAGCTGTTTTGGCAGCTTGATTGGGCTGGATGATCTGAGATGATCTCATGCATGTTTGGTGATTGATGCTGGACAAAGATATGGACATCCAAGAACCCCAAATAGACATGGTCAGAGAAGATCTTCACCACAACACATTATATTCAAACTTTCAAAATGTAAAACACAAAGATCCTAAAATGAGCAAGAGAGAAACAAAAGATTACCTTGAAAGTTTCTCCAATAAGATTGATAACAGATATGTCATTGGAAATCCTATAGGATAGGAGAGAATGGAGGGATATAGTCCAAGTCCTTAATGAAAAAACACTCAGCCTTAGAATACTGTACTCAGCAAAGCTCTCATTTATAAATGAAAGTGAAATAACAATCTTCTAAAGCAAACAAAAGTTGAATTTGTCATCACCCAATCAGCCTTACAAATGATATGTAAGAATGTACTACACATAGAAACAGGATAACCAGCATCATGAAAGAATGTGAAGGTAGAAAACCTCTTAATAATAGTACAAAGGAAATAAAAAACAAACAATAGGAATATTTATGGAAAAATGACAAGATCAAGTCATAACTTATTATTAATAACCTTGAATGTAAGTGGCCTCAACTCTCCAGTTAAAAGATATAGACTGGCTGAATGGATTAAAATTGTTAAATCAACAACAGGAGTCACTGTGCACTTATTCCCCATGTAGGATCTCTGTCCTTAATGTGTTGTACAATGTGAATCAATGGTATAACTAGCACTCAAACAGTACTTTACACTTTGTGTTTCTGTGTGGGTGCAAACTGTTGAAATCTTTACTTAATATATACTAAATTGATCTTCTGTATATAAAGATAATTAAAAATGAATCTTGATGTGAATGGGATGGGAGAGGGAGTGGGAGATGGGAGGGAAGTTATGGGGGGGAAAAAGCCACTGTAATCCAAAAGTTGTACTTTGGAAATTTATATTTATTAAATAAAAGTTAAAAAAATACCCATCTATATGTAGCTTACAGTAAACACACCTCACCAACAAAGAAACACACAGACTGAAAGTGAAAGGATAAGAAAAGATATTCCATGTAGATGGAAATAAAAAATGAGGAGTAACTACCTTAATACCATACAAAATAGACTTAAGACAAAAACTGTTAGAAGAGATAAAGAATGACATTATGTCATTGATTAAAGAATCAATTCAGGGGCTGGTGCCGTGGTTCACTTGGTTAATCATCTGCCTGTGGCGCCGGCATCCCATATGGGTGCTGGGTTCTAGTCCCAGTTGCTCCTCTGCCAGTCCATCTCTCTGCTATGGCCCAGGAAGGCAGTGGATGATGGCCCAAGTGCTTGGGCCCCTGCACCTGCGTGGGAGAACAGGAAGAAATACCTGGCTCCTGGCTTCAGATTGGCACAGTGCTGGCCGTAGCAGCCATTTTGGGGGTGAACTAATGGAAGGAAGATCTTTCTCTCTGTCTCTCTCTCTCTCTCTCACTGTCTTACTGTCAAATAATAAAAAATAAATAAATAAAAACTTTAATAGTATAACATTCTTTAAAAAAATCCATTCAACAGGAAGATGTGACTATAGTAAATGTATATGTACCAAATGCTAGAGAACCTAGCTATTTAAAATAAATGTTAATGGCTCTAAATGGAGATATATGCTCCAATGTAATCACAGTGGGAGACTTCAACATCTTTCGTCAGTGGACAGATCAACTAGGCAAATAAATTAACAACAGAGCTCATCTATACTGTCAATAAATTGGATCTAATTGATATCTATAGAACATCCCAGAGCCACAGAATACACATTCTTTCTATCAGTGTATGGAACATTCCCTAGGGTAGAATATGTACTAGGCCACAAAAACAAGTCTCAACAAATGCAAAAAATTAAATCATGCCATGTATCTTTTCTGATCACAGTGAAGTGAAGCTGGAAATTAATAACATAAGAAACTCTCTTAAAATATATATAAACATATGGAGACTGAATGATATGCTCTCGAATGAACAATAGGGTCGTGGAAGAAATCAAAAGGGAAATTTCTTGACACAAATGAAGATGAGAACATATCAAAACTTAAGGGATATAGCAAAAGCCATGTTGAAGAAAGTTTATATCACTTAGTGCCTACATCAAGAAACTGGAAAGAGATCAAATAAATTATCTAAACTTGTATCTCAAGGACCTAGAAAAGCAAGAAAGAACCAAACTCCAAATTAGTAGGAGGAAAGAAAAAATTAAAAATTAGATAAAGAAAATGAAAACACAAAACAAAAGATCGGTGAAATGAAGATCTGATTTTTTTCTGGAAAAAAAAACTGATAAAAATTGGCCCAACTAACCAAAAAAATGGAGATGACCCAAATTAATTAAATCAGATGAAAAAAGGAGATATTACAACTGATGTCACATTGTAAATAATTGAAATTATAGAGTATGTTCTCCTACATCAATGCAATTAGATTAGACATAAACAAAAATGTCACTAGAAAATCCTTAAATCTTGACAATTAAGAAATATATTAGAATAACTCTTGGATCAAGAAAAAAAGGCATTGTAATGGAAACTAGGAAGTATTTTGAACTTCATTTATATAACATACAAAAACTATTCCTGTGTCTGGTGTTGTGGCTTAGTGGGTAAAGCTTCTGCCTGCAGTGCTGGCATCCCATATGGGTGCCTGTTTGAGTCCTGGCTGCTTCACTTCTGATCCAGCTCTCTGCTATGACATGGGAAAGCAGTAGAAGATGGCCCAAGTGCTTGGGCCCCTGCACCCGCATGGGAGATCTAGAAGAAGCTCCTGGTTCCTGGTTTCAGACTGGTGGAGCTCCAGCCATTATGGCCATCTGGGGAGTGAACCAGCAGATGGAAGACCTCTCTCCCCATCTGCCTCTCCTCTCTCTGTGTAACTCTTTCAAGTAAACAGTTTTTTTTAAGATTTATTCATTTATCAACACAATAGACAAGGGCTATAAACAAACATTGTGCCTCAAAGTGTCAATTTCACTTCCATAGATTACCTTTTAGGTACTCTATTAGTTACTACAGATCAGGGAGAACTATGGTATTTGTTTTTTTGGGACTGGCTTACTTCACTAAATGTAATGGTTTGCAGTTGCATCAATTTTGTTGAAAACAACAGGATTTCATTTTTTACTGCTGTGTAATATTTCATAGTGTACATATACCATAATTTCTTTATCCAGTCTTCAATTGATGGACATTCTGGTTGATTCCATATCTTAGCTATTGTGAATTGATCTGTAATGAACATGGTGGTACAGATAACTTCCATATACTGATTTCATATTCCCAGGAGTGAGATGGCTGGGTCAAATGGCAGGTCTATATTCAGATTTCTGAGATATCTTCACACTGTATTCCACAGTGGCTGTATTAGTTTACATTCCCAACAATAGTGGACTAAGGTACTTTTTTCCCCACATCCTCACGAGCATTTGTTGTTTGTTGATTTCTATATGAAAGCCATTCTAACTGGGGGGAGGTTAAACCTCATTGTAGTTTTGATTTGCATTTCCATGATGCCTAGTGATTCTGTGCATTTTTTCATGTGTCTGTTGGCCATTTGAATTTCCTCTCTTGAAAACTGCCTGTTAAAGTCTTTTGCCCATTTTACTTGATTGTTTCATTGTTGTTAAATTTTTGAGTTCTTTATAAATTCTGGATATTAACCCTTTATTGGTTGCATAGTTTGCTAATAATTTCTCCCATTCTTTTGGTTGCCTCTTCTCTTTGCTGAGTGTTTCTTTTGTGATGCAGAAGCTTCTCAAATTGATGTAATCCCATCTGTCAGTTTTGACTTTGATTGCCTGTGCTTATGGGTCGGTACTTCTCTTTCTTTCTTTTTTTTTTTTTTACAGGCAGAGTTAGAGAGACAGAGAGAAAGGTCTTCCTTCCATTGGTTCACCCCCCCAAATGGGCGCTACGGCCGGCACTGTGCCGATCCGAAGCCAGGAGCCAAATGCTTCCTCCTGGTCTCCCATGGGGTGCAGGGCCCAAGCACTTGGGCCATCCTCCACTGCCTTCCCAGTCCACAGCAGAGAGCTGGACTGGAAGAGGAGCAACTGGGACAGAATCTGGTGCCCCAACTAGGACTAGAACCTGGGGTGCTGACGCCGCAGGCGGAGGATTAGCCAAGTGAGCCGTGGCGCCGGCTAAGGGGTCGGTACTTTTCAAGAAGTATTTGCCTATGCTAATGTCTTGGTGGGTTTCCCCAATGTTGTGTAATAATTTGATGGTATTGGGTCATAGATTTAGGTTTTTGACCTTATTTTGAGTGGATTTTTGTGAAAGGTGTAAGGTAGGGGTGTAGCTTCATACCTTTGCACATGGAGATCCAGTTCTACCAGAAGCATTTGCTGAAGAGACTATCCTTGGTTCAGGGTTTGATTTTAGCTCCTTTGTAAAATATAAGTTGGTTGTAGATGTGTGGGTTGATTTCTGACATTTCAAATCTGTTCCATTGGTGTACAAGTCTGTTTTTGTGCCAGTACCAGGTTGTTTTGATTACAACTGTCCTGAGTATGTCTTGAAATCTGATTTTGTGATGCCTCTGGGTATGTTTTTGTTGTATAAGATTGCTTTAGCTATCTGGGGTCTCCAGTGTTTCCATATGAATTTCAGCATCATTTTTTTGATATCTGAGAATATTTTTGGTATTTTGATTGGTATCTCACTGAATCTGTAAATTGCTTTTGGTAGTATGGACATTTTGATGTTGATTCTTATAATAAATGAACATGGAATATTTTTCCATTTTTTGTGTCTTCTATTTCTTTAATGTTTTGTAACTTTCATCATAGAGATCTTTAACATTCTTGGTTAAACTTATGCCAAGGTAGTTAATTTTTTTGTAGCTATCATGAATGGGATTTATCTTAGCAGTTCTTTCTCAGTCGTTGCATTGTCTGTGTATACAAAGGCTACTGCTTTCTGTGTATTAGTTTTATATCCTGCCACTTTGCCAAACTCTTCTATGAGTTCCAGTAATCTCTTAGTGGAATCTTTTGTACCCCCTTTATATAGAAACATGTTATTTGCAAATGGGGATAGTTCGACTTACTCCTTCCCCAAATGTATCCCTTTGATTTCTTTTTCTTGCCTAACAGCTCTGGCTAAAACTTCCAAGTCTAAGTCGAATAGCAATGGTGAGAGTTGGCATCCTTGTATGGTTCTGGATATTGGTGGGAATGCTTCTAACTTTTCCCCCATTCAATAAGATGTTGGCTGTGGGTTTGTCATAATTTGCATTGATTGTGTTCAGGAATGTTCCTTCTATACCAAATTTGCTTAAGGTTTTCATCATGAAAGGATGCTTTTTGTTTATCAAATTCTTTCTCTGCCTCTATTGATAACCATATGGCTTTTTTTCCTTCAGTTTGTTAATGTGATGTATTGCATTTATTTGATTTGCGAACATTGAACCATCCCTGCATATCAGTGATAAATCCCACTTGATTTGGGTGAATGATCTTTCTGATCATTTTCTGTTGCATTTGGTTAATATTTTGAGGATTTTTGTACCAATGTTCATCAGTGAAATTTGTAGTTCTCTTTCTCTGTTGTATCTTTATCTGGCTTAGGAATTAATGTGATGCTGGCTTCACAGAAGGATTTTGGGAGGATTCCCTCCCTCTCAATTGTTTTGAATAGCTTGAGAAAAAACGGAATTAGTTCTTCTTTAAATGACTGGTAAAATCCAGCAGTGAGGCTATCTAGTCCTCGGCTTTTCTTTGTTGAGAAGGATTTTATTACTGATTCAATCTCCATCTTGGACATTGTGTGCATCATTTTTCTATCTTCATGGCTCAATTTTGGTAGGTTTTACGTGTCCAGGAATTGATTCATTTCCTCTAGGTTTCCCAATTTGATGGCATACAGTTTTTTGTAGTGATTCTTTTTATTTCCATGGTATCTGTTGTTACATTTCTTTTTTCATCTCTGAATTTACTGATTTGGGTTTTCTTCTTTTTGTTAGTTAGGCCAATGGTGTATCAATTTAGTTTATTTTTTCAAAAAACCAGCTCTTCATTTCAATGATCTTTGTATTTTTTGTTTCAATTTTGTTTATTTCCTTTTTCCTAATTTGGGTTTGGGTTGCTCTTGTTTTCCTAGGTCCTGGAGATGCATGAGAGCTCATTTGTTTGGTGCTTTTTCAATTTCTTGATGTAAGAACCAATTGCTATAAACTTCCCTCTTGACACTGATTTTGTTGTATCCCTTAGGATTTGACATGTTTTCTTGTCATTGCCAGAAATTTTGGGTTTCTCTTTTGATTTCTTCTATGACCCACCATTCATTCAGGAGAAAGTTGTTCAATCTCCATGTGTTTGCATATGTTAGAGATTCTTGAGTTGTTGACTTCCAGCTTCATTCTGTTGCGGTAAGAAAAGATGTGTGGTATGATTTCAATATTTTTGAATTTGCTAAGACTTACTTTATGGCCTATATGTGGGCTATCCTAGAGAAAGTTACATGCACTTGTGAAACGAATGTGTATTCTGCAACTGTAGGTTGAAAACTTCTGTAGATACCAGTTATGTCCATTTGGTCCATAGTGTCAATTAACTGTTGTTTCTTTGATGGTTTTTGTCTGGTTGATCTGTCCATTGCTGAAAGTAGGGTGTTGAAGTCCCCCATTACTATTTTATTAGTGCCTATATCTCTCTTTAGATCAATTAGCACTTTTTTTGAATAGCCAGGTATCCTGTAATTGGGTGCATGTATGTTTATTATAGTTACATCTTCCTGTTGAATTGATTCCTTATTACATAGTACCCTTCTTTGTCTCTTTTAAGTTTTTGTGTTAAAGTCTATTTTGTCTGATATTCAGGTGGTTTTTTGCTTTCTGTTAGCATGGAATAACTTTTTCCATCCTTTCTTTCTTTTCTTTTTTTTTTCTTTTTTGACAGGCAGAGTGGACAATGAGAGAAAGAGAGACAGAGACAAAGGTCTTCCTTTGCCGTTGGTTCACCCTCCAATGGCATCGCGCTGATCCGAAGCCGGGAGCCAGGTGCTTCTCCTGGTCTCCCATGCTAGTGCAGGGCCCAGGACCATCCTCCATTGCACTCTCAGGCCACAGCAGTGAGCTGGCCTGGAAGAGGGGCAACCGGGACAGAATCTGGCGCCCCGACTGGGACTAGAACCTAGGGTGTCGGTGCTGCAGGTGGAGGATTAGCCTATTGAGCTGTGGTGCCGGCCTTTCCATCCTTTCACTTTCAGTTTGCATGTATCTCTTTTGGTGAGATGTGTTTCTTGTAGGCAACAAATAGATGGGCCTTGCGTTTTAATCCATTCAACCAGTCTGTATCTTTTAGCTGCAGAGTTGAGGCCATTTACATTCAAGGTTACTATTGATAAGTAACAACTTGGCCCTGACATTTTCCATAAATATTTCTATTGTTTGTTTTGTGTTTCCTTTGTACTTTTACTGAGAGATTTCTTGCTTTCACATTCTTTCATAGTGATGACCATGTTTCTGTGTGTTGCACATCCTTAAGCGTCTTTTGTAAGGTGGATGAGTAGTGACAAATTCAATTTCTTTTGTTATGGAAGGTTTTTATTTCACCTTCATTCATAAATGGGAGCTTTGCAGGATATTGTGGATTGACAGTTTTTTTTTCCTCTGAAGACTTTGAATATATCTTGCCCTTCTCTCCTAGCCTATATGGTTTCTGATAAGAATTCATCTTTGAGTCTAATTGGAGATCCTCTGAAAGTAATCTGGTGTTTCTCTCATGCACATTTTAGAATCTTTTCTTTGTTACACTGTGGGAAGTTTGACTACAATATTTTGTGGTGAAGATCTTTTCTGGTCATTTCTATTAGGAGTTCTATGTCCTTCCTGTACTTGGACATCTCTTTCTCCAAATTGGTGAAGTTTTCTGTGATTATTTCACTAAATAGACTTTCTAATCCGTTCTCTTTCCATGCCTTCAGGAACTCCCAAGATCTGTATGTTAGGTCATTTGATAGTATCCCATAAATCTCAAGCACTGTTTTTAATTTTTCTAATTTTTTCTTTTTTTGGTCTGACTAAGATTTCCAGAGATTTGTCTTCCAACTCAGATGTTCTTTCTTTTGCCTCACTGAGTCTATTGTTAAGGCTTTCCACTTCTTTTTTTAAATTTGATCTATTGAGTTCTTCATTTCTAATAATTCATTTTGATTTCTCTTTAAAAGCTCAATTTTCTGGGAAAAATTTTCATTCATTTTATGATTTGCTTCAGATTATTTCTGAGTAGTCCTATGATTAATCTTTTGAATTCCGTTCCTGGAATTTCATCAATCTTTTCATCTTCACATTCTAGTATTGAAGTGTTGTTGTGCTCCTTTGGTGGCATCACGTTGGCTTCCTTGTTCTTATTTCTTGAATTTCTGCATTTATTTTTAGGCATTTGTGGAGATACTTGCCGAGTTTTTTTCCCCTCTGATGGCTTTTATCTTTGCACTATGCCTATTTGGCTTAGTGGAGTGTCTGATCTTTCAGTGAATAGGAAGAGGCATGTGCTGGGTGTGTCCAGGGAGTTCTGTTTTGAGTTCTAGGGTGGGGGGAGTCTCCAAGGTGACACCCACGTTGGACATAGTATATCTCCTCTTTCTTTAATCAGAGGGAAGGGTTTGAACAGCTCTGTTAGCATAGTCTTACCCTTACCCTCCTCTCTTCCAAGATGATCAACATCTGGTTACTATCCCCATCGGGTGCAATATTCGTCTGTGCTGGCACAAGAACCACACAAAGAATCCATATAGTCCTCAGTATGAGCATGGATCCCCCCACAGTGACCCACTCCTGGCAATCAGGTAGTCCTGAGCATGTGGAACCGTCCACAGCGACTGCCTAGAGACCCAGCCTCAACCTGCATCCTTCCATACAGCCACATTGTTTCAACAGTTCCAGCATACAAGGCTCCCACAGTCATGGGGCACCCAGGATCCACCCGTCCTGCCACTCCATCCTGTGCACAGAGAGGCAGAGACTCTCCCAGAGCCAGCTGCCTGTGGTTGCTCAGCCTAGAAAGCTTGAGCCCCAGGGCCTATGATATTTTGGGAGTCTGGGGACACCTCATAGTCTGACATTGGTACCCAGTCTGTTATCAGTTCTCCCAGCCAGACTCAGGTGTCTCCCTTTGGCTGGTTGCTGGGCACAGGGACACAAGCTCGCACAGCTGTTACATACATACAAAATGGCACTTGCCCTCTCTCAGCCAGTTGTGGGGCACCATTGTAGGGGGATAGAAGTAGACAGAAACATGCCCCCTTTTTCCCTCTAGGTTGGGCTCTAGGCTGGACTCACGACAGGCTTTCCCTGCAGCTGTATCTCCAGTGGCTTGTGCTGCTGCAGTCTGGTCTCTTCGTACTTTCCAAAGTTGGCACTAAGGCTCTTGGCTGCTAGAGTCCTGGTTTTATCTTAATTTAATCAAGAATCTTAACATGGAAAGCAACCCTCCCCTCCCAAATCTTACATGATTCTCCTATGATAGCCTCTAGTAAAAGTCAAGTGCACACTGTATAGTAACATGTAAAAGGGAGCAGCTAACTGAGCAACAAGTGTTGCTTTCTAGCAGTATCAATTAATATATGGTTAAAATGAGAAAAAAAATCTAGAATATCACCAGAATATTGCTGAGACCAGTGGTTTACATATTCTGGTTCATAGGTCAACTCTATCAGGATTTCCTGGTGAACACTTTGAGTTCCCATCCTTAAAGAGTTGGGATCCAGTCCTGGAAATTTACATCCTATAATTTCATTGGGTGATCCATTCTCATGGACATTTAGACTTGGGAAACAGTACCTTGTACCATTTCTCTTAATTAACAGTTGTCTTCATGGTGCTATTTAAAGTGATCTCATTCAATAAGTGTGTGGAATATAGAAAATCTGTTGCTATCAACGTATCACAAATAAAATTGTAGAGACATGCATGGAGAAATTCTTCTAAGTATGTACTCACATATATACACACCATGAGACTTGTACAATTTTGTTAATTATAACTTGTTACTGGCAAAAAGCTGGAAATCTAAATGCATGAAGAGTGGGCTCTTACACAGCAGTTAAAATGAATGAAATAATCTACAGGTATCATCATAGGAAGATCTAGAAAAATCATGTCAAATGAAAAATGTAAGTTTGAAAAGTTGATACTTCCTATCAGAGTTAATGCTAAATATTATTTATAGAAAATACTATCTTCAAGAATATACACAGGGATATCTATGTCAACCTTGGGCTATTTTGGAGAAGTAAGGGAATAAGGGAGGGGAGGAGAAAATATGATAGAGGAGGTCATTAGTTACATCACTAACATTAAATTTCTTTAAAGGAAAAGATCTAAAGTATGACAATATTGACAAAGTATTCTCAAATATACCAGTCTACTACTTCATCACTGCCTGATCTTGTGCAGATTGTTTAACTTTCTTGAGTCCCAGAACCCCGATCTGTAAAATGGTATAATAACTGTACCTATAATTCACAGATTATTTTGAGGATCAAATGTTATGTTACTATATAACATTTTCACATAGTAATGGCATAGTAAGCACTTCCTGAATTATAGCTGGTGTTATGATAGGCCAGAAAGTATAAAAAACGTTCATTCAGTTGGTGGGTCAGAAAGGACAAATGGGAAAAAGGTGCATTCCAGAGAGATGACATCTGGCATTTCAGAGCAGATGCATCTTTGCCGAGGGTACAGGGCTTGGAGCATGTCCAAGGGCAGAGAGAACAGGGCTGAAATATTGCTTCCTTATTCTGTTTCTCTATTGGTTGCAAGGTCTGTCTCTCCTGAAGTGTGCGTGTGTGTGTGTGTGCGCGCGAACTTATGTTTATTAGGGTAGTAAGAAATGAGAGCCCTTACTTGGCAGAAGGTGATCTAAATCTTGTGATCTAAATTCTTCTAAGTTCTAATCAATTCCAAATTTCCTTAGAACCAACAGGCACCTTCAGAGAATGGTCTGTTGTCTTCTAGCCACTGCCTTGTGAAAACCAGGATGGCAGTGGAGTGTGGGACCCAGGCGCTGCAACTACAGACTTGTGAAGAAGTCACTGTTACCTCTTTTTAGCCTTGAGCCAAGTCTGGAAGGAAAACTGATCTCTTTTATTGATGGCTTTATGGCCCATCCTTCTCAGGTTAGGAAAATTTGGCAAAGACAGTTCACCAACACAAAACAACTTTGTGTCTGCTCACTCTTATGGCTTATTTTACCATATACACACACTTGTGTTGTCACTGTGGATCAGGTAAACTTGACTGAATTGTATTTGCTTACAATGTGACATTGTGTTTAGCTATGCTCACACTTGTGTTGATTATCTGCAATGGGCTACTGCCCATGCAGTATGCTCACACGTTAAAAATCTTCTGAGAACATGTCTCTAGTATTTCTGAAATAAACTGCCTCGTTGCCTCTTTTCTTTTTGTATCTGCCAGGCAGTTACATTGAAGGGGTCATTGAGGGTACAAAGTACAAGGAAAGAAAGCGTAAGTTATAAAAGGTGTAAATTTTCCTAAAGCAGTAAAAGGTTGTTTCTCAGTACTCAGCACATACAGCTTATATTTACTGTATATGCCTTTTCTCTATTCTATTTACCCCTCTGACTCCCGGGAGATTAAATCTGCACAAGCGTAGCTACACACTAATATGATGAACTTTAAAATGTTATTTTCCTTCCTTTATCATCAATGATTATCATTTAAAGTCGTTTTGAAGGCTTTGTGACAGAGGTTGTACTAAGATTGAAAGTATATGAACTTACTGAAAATCATGTAAAATTAGCTATGTTTTTAATGTGGTTTCTCAGATTGATTAATTTATGCAATTGGATTGTTCTGCTGCCTTGTAAACACGCATTCACACTTTGCAAACTTGCACACCTGCAAAGTGAAGTGTGGTGGTATTTATGGTATTATCAGTATTTCATCAAGAATGATAACTCAGTCAGGTTACCTTTTAAATCTACTTTATAGGCCATTATATATCACCTTCCTGCTTCTGTGCAGTAGAAATTGATTCCATAAAGGTCCCAAAAACCAAAAGAATTTTAAATGTAGTATTTTTTAAAACACCTTGGCATTTATGAAGTGTTATAACATTAATTTGGAAATAGTTGGAAGTTGTTATAAAGTTTAACAGTATATGAAAGCACTTTCTCAAAGATAGATGTATCAGTTTGGATGTGGTGAACTTTTCTCTTTACAGGTGTGTGTGTCTTTAAAAAATTACTTTTCTCCTAATAGAAACTATGACAAGGTTATGCCCCTAAAAGTTTCAGTCTGAATTTTAACCAGGGTTATGGAAATTGTGGAATAGTATCTGTTTCTCCTCCTGTCTTTAATTAGTCATTTGTTCCCCCCTTTTGGTATTTATAAGCACTATATTTAATAGGGGCTATGCTAGATTCTAGGAATTCAGAGATGAAAAGATGCAGTCTCTGTTCTTGGGACTAAGTCTAGTTGGTGAGACAGAAGAATAAAAAACTAATTACAGCATTGGTGGTGGAGAGGTTGGGAAAGGCTTCGTGGAGGAGACCATGGTTGAGCTAGAAGGATGAGTGATAGCTGACAAGGAGATGAGATTAATCTTATTTGGGATATTAATGGTTATGGGGTATGATAGCACTCTTTATACCAAAAGTAGAGTAGGAAACATCAAGCCTCCATCCTTCCATAAAAATATCCAATGAGCTGGCACAAACTCTAAGAATCAACTTTTTCATAACTCTAGAATCTAGTCAAAAACAAAGCGGATGAGGGGAGAGCAGAGTGGTGAACAGTATTAAAGCTGCAGCTCAGAACACCCGCATCCCACATC
Organism: Lepus europaeus; assembly: GCF_033115175.1. Taxonomy (NCBI): domain Eukaryota; kingdom Metazoa; phylum Chordata; class Mammalia; order Lagomorpha; family Leporidae; genus Lepus; species Lepus europaeus. The sequence continues at coordinate 32,031,330 of NC_084850.1, read as the reverse complement.
TGTCTTCAGTTCCTGGTTCAACTCCAAATTCCAGCTTCCTGCTAATGCACACTCTGGAGGTGATGGTGCAGCTACTTGGGTTCCTGCTACTCACGTGGGAGACCTGAAATGAATTCTGTCCCTACCCTGGATGTGGCAAGCATTTGGGGAGTGAACCAGTGAGGATCATTCTCCTTCCTCTACACTGCCCCCCCCCACTTTAAAAGTAAATAAAATAAATTTTCAAAAGCCCCCAAACTTACAACAACGAAGGGAAAGGCTGAGGAAGAGAGAAGCTGCTGCACTGCAGTAAGGGAGCTCTCTGGTACTTTAAATTCCTCACACACCAGATCAGAGGCAGCCAAGAAGACAGCAGCCTGTACTCTTGGTGCAGGTTGCCAAATGCCAGAAGGAGCAATATGGACCTTATTTTCCAAAAGCTGTGGTTGTGTGTTTCAATCTGCCTACTAGCTCCCTAGAGGAGTGGTGCAAGAGCTTGCCTGTATTTTGTCTTTCTGATTCAGAGTATTCCTAGGGCTGGGGTGGCTTCCCAGGTGGCATCTGCCAAAACATTTAAAGTGAACGTATTGACTATAGAAGTCTGGGGCAAGAGGTAGCAGTTAGAACAAGCCATAGATAGATCAAAAAGCCTGGTAAGAAAGAGGGAGGGAAAGGATTACACGGGGAAGTGAGGGACTTTTATAAAGCTCCTGCATTAATTAGAGAATTGAGAAGGCCATGCATATGCCCAAGAACGGACACATACTCAGAAAAGGCCTGAGGGGGCCAGCACTGTGGCACAGCGGGTTAAAGCCCTAGCCTGAAGTGCCAGCATCCCATATGGGTGCCGGTTCTGGTCCCAGCTGCTCTTCTGATCCAGCTCTCTGCTATGGCCTGTGAGGGCAGTGGAGGATGGCCCAAGTCCTTGGCCCCTGCACCCACGTGGGAGACCTGGAGGAAGCTCCTGGCTTCAGATTGGCGCAGCTCCGGCGGCTGCAGCCATCTGGGGAGTGAACCAGTGGATGGAAGACTCTCTCTCTCGCTGTCTCCACCTCTCTCTGTAATTCTGTCTTTCAAATACATAAATAAAATAAATCTTTAAAAAAGGGCCTGAGAAGATTCCAAGCTTCCACTTCTTGCTGATTTTCAGTTTTTACATAAGGAGGAAGTGAAGGCAAAGGCAGCTTTATATTGGTCTGGATCAATGTTGAAGGATTGTACCCAAACTGAGTCAATCTTCCGAGAGTGGGAGAGTTTTAAAAATTCTTTCTTTAAAAATTTTGGGACTTCAGTTGTTTATGGAAACTGTCAATACACACTTGTTGACCACTAACCTCATGAAACACAAACTTCAATGGCCACAACTGACAAACAGAAACTGTATGAAAATTATTTAGCAAAATAACTAAAACAACATCCCTAAGTAAACAGCAACAAACTAAACAAAAAATTGAGTTAACTTTTTAAGGATTTATTTATTTGAAAGAGTTACAGAGAGAGGTAGAGACAGAGAGATCTTCAATCTGCTGGTTCACTCCCCAGATGGCCGCAATGGCCGGAGCTGCACCGATCCGAAGCCAGGAGCAGGAGCTTCCTCCGGGTATCCCACACGGGTGCAGGGGCCCAAGGACTTGGGCCATCTTCCACTGCCCTCCCAGGCTATGGTAGAGAGCTGGATTGGAAGAGGAGCAGCCAGGACTAGAACCAGTGCCCACATGGGATGTGGGCACCGCAAGCAGAGGACTGACCTACTGCGCCAAGGTGCCAGCCCCCCTGTTTTGTTATTTCTAATTAATCCTTATCATTTTCTTTTTTTTCTGCTGGCTTTGAGTTTTTTTCTTTTCCTAATTCTATAAGGTAGGTGTTTGGTTGTTAATTTGATATGCTTATTTGTTTTGAAAAAAAAAAAAAACTAGGCATTTATAGCTATAAACTTCTTTGGAAGGTATGTTTTGGTTTTCCCTTTTCTCAACATATTTTTAGTTTATCTTGTGACTTTTTCTTTGGCACAATGATTATTTAGGAGTGTGTTAATTTTTACACAGTAGTATATTTTGAAATTTTCCTTCTGTTGCTGATTTCCAATGTCATTCTATTGTGACCAGAGGACATATGTAGTATAATTTCAATCTTTTAAAAATCTATCGAACTTTTTTGGTGGCCCAACATGTAGTATATTCTGAAGAGCTTTTCATGCGCACCTGAGAGGAATATGTAATTTGTTGTTTGGGATTGACTGTTCTATAGATGTCTTTGTTTTACGGTGTTGTTCAAGTCTTATATGTTATTCTGATAAGTCTTCCAATTCATTACTGAAAATGGGATATTGACAACTCCAACTGTTCTTGCAGAACTGCTATATCTCACCAATCTGTCAATTTATGCGTGTATTTTTGGACTCTGTTGTTAGGTGTATGTATGTTTATAATTGATATGTCCTCTTGGTGGAATAATAATTTTAAACATTATACAGGACTCTTTTTATCTCGTAACAGTTTTTTCTTAAAATCTATGTGATACTTGTAAAGTGAGTTTAGCCCTCATTTACTTACTACCTCCATGGAATATAGCCTTTTCTTACTTTAAAAAAGAGGATTTATTTATTTACTTGAAAGGTGGAATTACAGAAAGAGCTAGAGAGGAAGAGTGAGAGAGATATTTTTGATTTATTGATTCCTCAAAAGGCTGTAACAGTCAGGTCTGGGCCAGGCAAAAGCCAAGAGCCAGGAACTCCTCCTCGGCCTCCTATACTGGTGGCAGGGGCCCAATTTCTTGAACCATCTACTGCCTTCTCGGGCTCATTTATCAGAAGCAAACTAGCCAGGACATGAAGCAGCACTCCAATATGGGGTGCTGGCATCACAAGTGGTGGTTTTACCTGCTGCACCACAATGTCAGCCCCTGGAATACTCTTTTCAATCCTTTTATTTAAAAAATTGTTTATTACAGAGGCAGAGAGAGAGGGATCACTTATCTGGTTCACTACCCAAATGCCTACAACAGCTGAGGCCAGACCAGGCCAAAGCCAGGAGCCAGGGATCTAATATGAGTCTCCCTTGTGAATGGCAGGTACCTAACTACTTGAGTCATCACCTGTTGCTTCTCAGGGTGTGCATTAACGGGAAGCTGGAATCAGGAACAGAGCCAGGAATTGAACCCAGATACCCTGGTATGGGATGTAGGCCTCCCAAGTGGCATCTCAATTGCTTTCCTGAATATCCACTCCTCAATCCTTTTACTTTCAACCTATATTTGTCTTTGGGTCTAAAATGAATCTCCTATAGACAACACATACTTGCAATAGATTTAAAAATATTATCCATTTTTCTAGTCTTTGTTTCTTAGTTTAATATAGTTACTGATATGGAAGTACTTCCAACATTTTATCATTTGTAATATCTTTTCCCCTTTAATTTCTCCATTATTGTCTTATTTTGTGTTTCATTATTTTTATAATGTGTCATTTTGATTCTCATTTCCTTCTTTGCAAATTTTTAGTTATTTTCTGAGTAATTACCCCAGGATTACAGTTAATGTGTTAATTTTTGACAATATACTTCAGATACCAACCTAATTTGAGTAGTCTACGAAATTCTTTTCTCATCTATAGCTCTATTCCCTTCATGTTGTTATTGCCATAAATTACATCTTTATATATTACATGCCAACCAACATGAATTTATATTTTTTGTTTCTTAAATCACATATTTAAAAAAGAGGATTTAGAAGCCAGAATACATTAACTATATTTTTTGTTTTTATCTATATAGTTACCTTTACGATGTGCTTTATTCCTCATTTGGATTATAGTTATTCTCCATTTCTCCTAGAGAAGATCCGTATCACAGGAGGAGTTTTTATTCTAAGGTACTATTTGACACCAGGGTTGTGCAGGTAATACAGGAATGAATTTACAAGGAAAATACAAGGACTTCATGGTTCAATCATTTAATTTTCATTTTTTCTTTAATCTTCCCTTCTGAATTATTTTTAATTTTTTTCAAGATTTATTTATTTGAAAGAGTTACACAGAGAGGAGAGGCAGAGAGAGAGAGAGAGAGAGAGAGAGAGAGAGAGAGAGAGAGAAGTCTTCCATCTGATGGTTTACTCCCCAATTGGCTGCAATGGCCAGAGCTGCACCAATCCAGAGCCAGCAGCCAGGAGCTTCTTCTGGGTCTCCCACATAGGAGCAGGGCCCAAGGACCTGGGCCATCTTCTACTGCTTTCTCAGGCCACAGCAGAGAGCTGGATCAGAAGTGGAGCAGCCGGGTCTTGATCTGGCACTTCAGGCCAGGGTATTAAACCGCTGCACCATAGCACTGGCCCCTTATTTTTAATTTTTTAAAAATTTTCATTTTATTTGAAAGACACATTGAAACACAAACACAAACACACACACATACACACATACACACACACACCCCTTCCATCCACTGATTCATTCCTCAAATGCCTGCAAGGAGCCTGGAACTCCATTTGGGTCTCCTACATAGTTACAGGGGCCCAAGCACTTGAGCCATCATTTGCTACCTCATAGGATGCATTAACCAGGAGCTCGGGACCAACCGAAATGCAGCTCGGACCAACCCCCATATTCTGTTATGGGATGTGGATGTCCCAAGTAGCTTTAAAAAAAAAGATTTATTCGAGAGGCAGACAGTGAGACAGATCTTCCATCTGATGGTTCACTCCCCAATGGCTGCAACAGCTAGAGCTTTGCCGATCCAAAGCCTGGAGACAGGAACTTCTGGCCTCCCACATGGGTGCAGGGGCCCAATGATTTGGGCCATCTTCTACTGCTTTCCCAGGCCATAGCAGAGAGCTGGATTGGAAGTGGAACAGCCGGGACTTGAACCAGTGCCCATATGGGATGCTGGCACCACAGGCAGAGGATTAACTCACTGCGCCACATCCCTGGCCCTCCAATTAGCTTTTAACAACTTTGTCAAATGACCATCCCTCATTAAATTTTCTTTTATGTTTTGAGATTTATTTGTTCACTTGAGAGGTATAGAAAGGGTGTTAGGAAGGGAGGGAGGGAGGGAGGGAGGGAGAGAGAGAAAGAGAATGAAAACAAAAGAGAAGAAAATAAAAGAAAGATCTTCCGTCAGCTGATTCATTTCCCAAATGGCTGAAATCGCTGGGGCTGGGCCAGGCTGAAGCCAGGAGGCTGGAACTCCACCCAGGTCTCCCACGGGGGTGGCAGGGGCCCAAGTACCTGGGCCATCTTTTACTGCTTTCCCAGGCACATTAGCAGGAAATGGGATCAGAATTGGAGCAGTCAGGAGTGGAAGCAGGGCCATATGGGATGCCGGCATTGTGGGCAGTGTTTTAATTCATTGTGTTTGCAACAGCAGCACCTCGCTGGGTTTTCTTGATGGTGGAGGATTGTAAATTTATCTGATCAGGGTGAGGAGCAAAGCGTGCAGGCTGCATGACCGACCCCATAGAATGTTTGAAGCAGTAACCGAGAGTACCCGGGATGGAGCTGAGGTAAAAAGTCCTCATGCACACGCCTATCCAATTCTACCACCTCTCTAGGAATTCATTCATAATGCTGGGACTTGTTTTTTCCAAGCTCGTGGAAACAGTTTCTGTTAGCTCGCCGCAGGCTCCAGCGCGAGCACTGACTCTGTCTTCCCTGTAGGTGGCGCTGTGGCACGTGAGGCTGTCCCAGCAGGCCTTGCGTGCGTGACTCAGTGCTTTGCTCTGTGACGCGCCACTTGCCAACGGTTGGTGTGGTGAGTGAATCAGTCGCTTGGAGTGACCACCAAAGGCAAGGCGGGAGAAAGAAGCGAAGCGGGTGGCTAGGACTGAGCAAAGACTGAAACAGGGCCGAGCCAGGAGGCGAGGGAGGGGTGGACCAGTGGCGGCTGCCACCGAAGGCGGTTGCCTGACTGGCCCGCGGCGGCCATGGCTGTGGACTTTGGGGATCCCGCCAGTGGTTTCCACCACAATGAGGTGATCCGTTTTATCAACGATGAAGTCCTCATGAATGGCGGCGGCCCGGAATTCTACGTGGCCTTCCGCTCCCGATCCTGGAGTGAGGTCGAGGACCGGCTTCAGGCAGTCGTGGTCGACCCGCAGGTACCGCGGTCCCTCAAGAGGGCCTGCGCCTGGAGTGCGCTGGCTTTGGCTGTGAGAGCTGCCGCGAGGCAGAGGGAGCAGCAGATGCACAGGCTCCAGCAGCTGCAGGAGCAGGTGGAGGAACGCGAGGTAGCGTCCTGGGCTCTGGCCTCTGAGCTGCAGCAGCTACGAGAGAAGCGTGAGATGGCAGCAGCACAGCTGCACTACGTACGGGCCGCCCTGCAGGTGACGCTGAATGAGCGCGATATGCTGTATCAGAGGCTGCTCCAGATGGAGCCATCTACCCAGTTTGCCCCTCCAGGCCATGAAATGGGTCTCGGGCTGGGGGCTGAGCAGCAACATTGGGCTGCAGCGTGGCCCCTGAATATAGAGCAGCGGAGAGGGATGGTGGCTATGGAGGCACATGGCAGGCTGTTTGGCCAGATGCCAGCTCCAACAGCTGTTGTTTCCATGCCTGGACACCCAGACCCCTGGGTCCAGACTGTACAACCACCTCTGCCAATGACAGTGCCAAACTCTGTTCCTTTCTACCCACCAGTGGGGTTCCCATTCTTGCTACCTCTACAACCCACGGTATTCATGGGAGCAGAAGCTGCAGCAGTTCCACCTTCACAGCCTCCTGTGGGGATCTTCCCACCTGGCCCGTGGCCTGCAATGGTCTTCCAGGAGGTGGCCCCTCAGAAGGACAACAACCAGGAGGCAAGTGCTGAGATCCTCCAGGAGACAGTCCCCCCTGGGGACAACACCAGCCTCAGCCAGGAAGAACATCCAGAGATACTCCAGGAGATGGCCTCCCTGGGTGATGGTGGAAGCCACAACCAGGAAGAAGTCGTGCAGGGGATCCAGGAGAGAGCCGTTCCCAGTGACACAGGGAGGCGCATCCACGGAGAAGGTCTAGAAGGCCCTCGGGAGATGGCACCTCTGGAGGACAAAGGGAACCATACCCAGGGAGAAGATCTAGTGACATCCCAGGGACTGTCCCTTCTCGTGGATAGTGAGTGCAGTAGCCAAGAAGAAGAGCCAGGAAAGTTCCAGGGGATGGGCACCCTGGTGTTTCACAGAAGCCACAGCGGGCAAGAAGGTCCAAAGAAGTTCCAGAGGATAGCTCCCCTGGAGTTTAGAGCAAGCCACAGCCAGCAAGAAGGTCCCGAAGAGGCCCAGGGGTTGGCCTCCCTGCGAGACAGCAGGAGCCGTGGCATAAGAGAAAGCCCAAGGAAACCGCACACACAGTCGCGGAAGGCCAAGCAGCTGAATGGAAGAACACCCTTGGAGTCCCAGCAGCAGCCTGCCCTAGGCTACTCTCCAGGAAATTGGGACTGTCCTTCGTGTAAAACCAATAATTTTGCAGGGCGCAAATGCTGCTTTAAATGCAAGAGAGTCTTTAGGCCAGTTGAGAGTAGATGCGTTGATCCAGGACAAACTCATTGATTTCAAGAAGGTAAGTAAGAATGAAAACACCCCCCCCCCAAAAAAAAAAAACAATTTCATAAGATTCCCTTGCTTATCAGAAACTAACTTACACACAAAAAAATTGAAACCAAACTTATCATAGAGAAAATTAAATTACTCCATCATTCCATTACCCAAATTAACCACTTTTGAGCCCTGTGGGTACACATACACACAAATGCAGATGTATTTATATTTTTATTTACTTGAACAAAGAGGGACTACTTTTGTCTATAATGCTTGCTTTAAGTGGTGAATTTCTCATAACTGCATTTAAGTTTTGCAGGTGATGCATTCTGGATGGCTGATAGTGATTGACACCCTGGAGGAGCTGCAGTCATGAAGCCTTGTTTGTTTTCATTCCTGACTTCTTTAACTCTTTTCCTTGAAGGTGCCATGTTTGAGTATTTAGCTGGGAGCAGCCCCTTCAGTTTAGAGTTATAAGTTGTGTTGAACTTTAGGAACACCACTTTTCCCTGAAAATGCTATCGTTCCTTTGGAAACCCTAGCAATTTTCATGTTTGCTGCTTTTTTCAATTTCATAGAAGAGATCCCGTTTTGAGTGTCAGCCACACCAAACCTGCTTATTGCCGAAGAAGCTGAACCTGTCCTATTAGAAGATCTCCCAAGAGCCAGAAGAAACACCTGATGGACCCATATACTTCAGTGAGACTCCGGTGGAGAGAGGATCCCAGAAATGTGAGAGATGTGTGGACACTCATTAGGCGGATTAGAAGAACAAGATAGTTCTGGTAGAATTGTGTTTTTCCACTGAAACAATAAATTAATTTGAAAGATTTTTGGGAGCTGTTATATTAATTGCATAGGTGATAGCAAATTAAATTAATTCCACTTAATTCATTAAACAGATATTGTATAGTTTGTGTTACAAGCTAGACTTATAAGTTATTGTCTGATGCATATATCATAAACCTTTTTTAGTTAGTCTGGTTAGATGATGGGAGAGAGTATAATTTGGAATGTAGATTCCATCAAGGGTATAGATGCCTTGCATGCAATGTGGCCTTGGGAAAAGCCAATTGAAATTACAGTCAGATCTGTTTTTTTAAAAAGATTTATTTATTTATTGGAAAAGCAAAGTTACAGAGGCAGAGAGCGAGCGAGAGGTATTCCATTTGCTGGTTCACTCCTAAATGGCCATAATGGGCAGAGCTGAGCTGATCTGGAGCCAGGAGTTTCTTCCCAGTCTCCCACGCAGGTGCAGGGACCCAAGGACATGGACCATCTTCCACTGCTTTCCCAGGGCATAACAGAGAGCCAGATCAGAAGTGGAGCAGCTGGAACTTGAACCGGTGCCCATAGGGGATGCCAGTGCTGCAGGCAGCAACTTTACCCACTATGCCACAGTGCCGGTCCCTTCAGATCCATTTTTGAATAAAACTCATCGAAATAGTATCCTGATCCACTTTTTAATAAAACCTGTTGAAATAATATCTAGGTCCATTTTGGGATAAAACCAGTTGAAATAGCATCCAGATCCATGTTTTGCAGGGGCTAGGTGTGGGGCAACACTGATTGAAATAGCATCCAGATCCACTTTTGGGCAAGACCCATTGAAATGACATCCGTGCCCCCCCCCCTTTTTTTTTTTTGCAGTTCTGAGAGCAATGTGAAAGAACTTGAGAACTTGAGTAACCAAGCTGTTCATCACATTGCCCCCAAGTGCAACAGATGAGCAGTGGCAGAAATCAGAAAAGAGGCCTTATGAAAGTGGAGGCAGGTCTTTTCTGATTCTCTGCTGGTTTCCTCCCTTGGGAAGGACAGCTGTTTTCCTTGGTTTCCCACAAGACTGCCTGAAAGATCACTGGGTTTCTTTGAAGGACAGTGCTTAGGAGAGTGTGGGCTGCACATTCTGCTCCTTTGTTTTAGGCTACCCTCATCCCTAGGTCCTTTCCGGTGAGCAGCACATGAAGGACCGACTTTGAGGCTGCCAGGCTAGAGATGGTGTTTCTCTTATGAGGACTGACTGGCCTGGTCTGGGCTAGCATTCTTGAGAGTGCCGCCTGGGCCCCTTCCCTCCCACTACAGGCTCTCTCTTTCCCATGGCAGCTGCTGCAAGGCAAGGTAGAGCCCAGAGGTTGAGGGAGTTAGATACAATCTTAGTCTGAATCAAAGGTGTCCTAGAGTTCCCTCACTAAATCCTGCCTGACTCACTGAGATCAACCGTTGCCAGGGGTTTTCTGATTCTAACCAGTAATAAAGAGTGTGTACTTGCCTACTATGTCTTATGTGTCATTTGTGTTTCTGGGCAGATTTGCTCAGAGGTGGCAGCTTAAATCTTTTCCGCATCCCACTGAGGAGAAAGAAAGTTCGTTCTCAGTCACTGCTGGAGGGCCCCTTTCTTCTTGTGAGTTACCCAAGAATTGGCGTAGTGTACGTGAGACTCCTGATTCACCGTGACTGTCCCCGCTGCTCTCACTGTCCACATCTGCATAGTACCTTGAAGGCGGGCATGTGTGCTGCTCCGTAGCTGGGGAGGCACAGAGGATGGAAACTAAAAACCTGGGGTCCAGCCTCCCTTCTGTGTACCAAGAAGGGCTGTTTCCCTGAGGCCCTTGTCTCCCTGAGATCCACTGATGTCCCAGGAGCAGCCCCCCTGCCCTCCAGGCGCTGTCCCCTCTTCCATGCATAATCCAACCGAGGTGCTCAGGATTTGGGGAAGGAGCCAGGCTACAGACTGCTCACAGGATAAATGTTCCGAGAGGTGAAAGGGAAGAGCGGAGAGGCCAGCTACCTGCTTGGCACAGGGACATAGAGCAAAAGCGACCCTGCCCCACCAGCTTTCTCACTTAGAGTTGTGACTACAGCGGGTAACTTGGGAAGGGAGGGCCAGAGAAGAAAGGTTCCATCAGGGAAATCAGATGCAAAGCTAGGTTTTCTGGGTTGTGGAAGGTTTTGTGATACTCTTGTGTGTGCTGAAAGCGCCAATTATAAGAGATTATTAATGGTAATGAGAGCTACCACTGAGAGCTTCCTATGTGCCAAGCACCCAAGGTATGTTACCTCTTTTGGTGACTGTAACGTGTAACAGGAAACCAAACCAACCATTCTTTGAAGTGGGTACAAATGTGGTAAGTTAATACCCAAATTTGGGAATTGGTGGCTCCAAAGTAAAATTTTACTGGTTCCAATATCTGTCCTCTTTTTGTAATGTTATACTACCTTAAGCTTCTACCCTTACAGAATAATACATTTGCATGTTAGCAAGGATCATCAATGCTTAAATCCAATGAAGTTGTAAGGGAGAGACTTTGAGGCATAATGGCAGTCGTGGTGACACGTCATGGAGCTGCTGTTTTAGAATCTCTCAAGTTTTGTGATATGTGACCACCTAGGCTACCAGTGAATAAGACCATTTATTATTTTCATTTCCAGATAAAGAAAAGGGTGGTAATTTAGGTCATGGAGTGGTTTATGTTTGATTCAGCTGACTGACCTTATGAAAAGTTTGTGTCTAAGTTTAATATAATTAAGATAGAGCACATCTTGACTACTTACCTGAAATCTGTCTGAATTACTTAATTTGTTTTAAGTAGATAAGATGCCAGTTATAAATGTCCATTGTATGTATATATTTTTTTCAGTGAGGAAGGAGGAGGAAAGGAGACTTCAAAACCTAAAAGGTAATCTGTAAGAGTGAAATTGATGCTTTGTGATGTGATTTTGAACAGCCCTTGTGTTGACTGTTGAAGAACAATGTTTTTTGTTTGATTTTTTTTTAAAATTTTTTTCATACTGTTTGAACTCTCTATTTAGGGTTAATCTCATGAGTATAAAGTAAACTGAAAATATATCTTTGTAAAAAAAAAAAGAATGGAAATGGGAGAGGCAAGAGGAAGAAGAGTTGGGAATACGGGCAAGAGAGATAGGGTGGGAAGAATCACTATGTTCCTAAACTTGTATAATTGAAATGTGTGAAGTTTGTATTCCTTAAATAAAATTTAAAAAAAGGAAAAAAGAAACTTCAAGCTCATGTTGCAAAATGGGGACTGGAATTGATGCTTTTAAATTCAATCATGATGCTAAGTCTATGACAGAGGCAAAGAAGTGCATAATTTCTTTATTGCATCCTTTGTAAAGTCTCAACACCATGGTAGCATATCCTTGTTATATGGTGCAGCCACTGTACATAGCACTCTTGAGTGGTTTCCTCACTTTGAGCCACATGATAGGGTGAATGCATTTACTGATGCTAAACCTCATATGCGTTTAAGGATACTAAACAACCCTAGCCTCTGAGGTTGAACAGATTTTCTCATTGACTATAATGTTTATTTTTTGCATTTAATAAAAGTGTCTAGAAACAATGAAATAGGCATAGGGAGTGTTGCTGCACTGGGTATCAATACCCCCAGGAAGCCTAGTACAATTCCTTGAGTACAACTGTCCATTTGGTGCACTGTTGGAAGCACTCTCTTCAATGGACCCAAGAATTCTTCCAGCAGGCCAGATTGTAGCCTATCTAGCCTAACTTCTCTGGGGGCATAAAGCAATTGTTGGAAAGCAGTATATCATCCTGAGTGTCAATTTTAGAGGCAAGCAGTGCCACCAGGAATCTTTAGCTTCCTTTATTACTTTATAGATCAAGTGCACAGCAGGCATTCAGGGCAGGCTTGCTATGAGCTGGGCCAAGTGCTCTACTCTGTGGAAGGTATCATTATTGCCCTCACTGACCTCCCATTCTATTAGAAGAAATAAGGTAAGTACGCACAAAACACTAGTTCGCAAGTCTTTTCATCACTTGTTCTGTCATATTTTTTTAGCCTATAGATGTCAATTTTTGTAAGATTCTATGTATGAAATGGCATCAATTAATAAATGATCATTTTCTTTTTTAAAATTAAAAAAAAACCTATATAATTATAAAGCTCCTCACAAAGTTCATATGATTCTAAGAACAACCACTTATCATTTTAGTACAGGGTTTTTTGAGGATTCACTGAATCCTATTATTAATACTATTATTTTTACATATAGCCTAATCACAGGCCAAAGGACTATTTTATTGGGCTCTTTGTAATACAATACCTCAGAATCCATTAATACCACCTTAAAATTCTATAAACTTGGGAATAACAATTAGGGACAAACCTCTCTAGAAAGCTAGTAGTTTTTTTGTTTGTTTTTTACTTATTATTTGAAAGGCAGAGTTTCACAGAGGCAGAGGCAGAGAGAGACAGACAGGTCTTCCATCTACTGGTTCACTCTCCAAATGGCCACAACGGCTAGATCTGGGCTGATCTGAAGCCAAGAGTTTCTTCCAGGTCTCCCACGAAGGTGCAGGGGCCCAAGGACTTGAGCCATCTTCTGCTTTCCCAGGCCATAGTGGAGAGCTGGATCAGAAGTGGAGCAGCCGGGACTCTAACCAGTGCACATATGGAATGCTGGCATTGCAGGCTGCAGATTTATCCACTACACCATAGTGCCAGCCCTGAAACTAGTAGTTTTAATACATGCTGCATGCCAGAAGGTACTAAGATTTTATAGGAGTCTATGTTTAATGTGTACCATTTTGGATTGCAAATGTTCCATGAGAGCTAGATGGTTTCACATTGTGCCCTCAGTCAACAAAAAGTTGTTAGGAAAATTGACTTTTCTTTACTTCAAAATAAAATTCAATATTGCAGCTTTGCTCAAGACATTCTCTAGCTCTTTTTTTATATGTATATCTATTATTTTAGGCTTTATTCTTCATTCTGCACTACATTATGAAAATAATTGCACACAAGGCAGAAACCTATGATTACTTTTGTAGTAGGCTGCATTAAACCATATCTAAAGTTTATGAAATGATGACAAAAAGCCCTCTGAGAGTTTAGTCTGTAAGTAAAAGTTTTAGGAGATTTAATCTGATTTACTTTTTCCTTCATATATTTATTTTGATAATTTCAATGAACTGTATTCGTTCCAGGTTAGAAAAGGATTGAGCAAATATTGAAAATTTCATATCTTTACAATTGCAATTCCTGATACTGTCTATATAATTTTGAAACTTCTAAACATATATGATTTGTTTTGTGAAAAAACTCATACTGCTGAACTCTCATTGATCAATGATTCTAGCATTTCTTCATGAGATATTTATTACTGAGAGTGGAAAGAAAAATAATGCCAATGTTGCATGTATACCTGACTCCAAATGTGTTTAGAAATCTACCATTAGCTGCTTTGTTTGCTGAGCTATAATATTTCATTTGTATTTACAAAACTGCTGAGGGAAATGTTTATAGTACATTTCGTTATATTCCTTTGCCAAATTTTGGTGTTTGTGATGTATAGATCAAAGTGTTCATTCATGTTTTAAAACATCAGAGGTTTCTTACAAAATACTCAGCCAAAAACAGGGAAAGTAACAGCTTCTTGGACTTTAATCTTTTAAACTCCAGTGGTAGAACTTTATTTGTGAACTTCCAAGAAAAATAACAGATTTTTTTTTATGAAAAACTGGAGCCTCATTTACAAAGAAGTGATAATTGCTTGTGCTGATATCATACCCACGATGAATGGAGGTAGAAAGAAAATTCAGTAATGATCCAAAGGAACCTTAGTAGATGAGGCCAAAAGAGCTACATAATTCGTTCTCTGTCAGATGTTGAGGTGTGGGAATATAACGAGGTGTTTTTACAAACCAAATTTAGGCAGACCACAGGGTGCACATTGGTAAATGATGAATGTGAAAGAGGCTGATGTCTCAGAAATGATAAATTACTTGAGGCAAATGAAAAGCCATGTTCTGCAGAGAATTCTCTCTGAAAAAGGAATGAGGAGGAGAGAAAGGAAGGGCATGAACTGAGTGCAAGGTACTACATTAGGATCTAGGTGTACTAAGAAGACTGTACCTTCATCTCTGTCTTCCAGAGGTTCACAGGCTAATAAGAAAAACTAAACGTGAATGTTTTTAGGTTCCAGGCACATTGCATGTGCCAGCATGTTTATCCTCAAGGGAAAATATGAAAAGTGACAGGAAGTATAGCCTTCATGTTGTCTAGGAAAGGGACAAAAAGAAATGGATAATAAGAGCTTACCTATGAATATATGTCTACCCAGCATGAAAGGTGCCCAGGTTGCTTTAAAAACAAAACAACCCCCAAAGCAGCTCAGGAACATTCTCTTACTTTGGGTGGATAAGCTAATAATCTAGATTTTATACCTGGAACTCTAGGAGAAAGACATTGACTCTAAAGATCCTTCCAAGACAGTAATCAAAGAGACCTAGGCTAAAACAGGGTGTCAGCTGATAAGCTATATCAGATACTATATTTTATCTTTATTTTTTAAAGATTTGTTTGTTTGAAAGGCAAAGATACAGAAAGGAGGAGAGAAAGACGGACAGAGATCTTCCATCCAGTGGTCTACTCCCCAAATGGCTGCAATAGCTGGACCTGGGCTGATCTGAAGTCGAGAGCCAGGAGCTTCTTCCAGGTTTCCCATGTGTGTGCAGGGGCCCAAGGACTTGGGCCATCTTCCACTGCTTTCCCAGGCCATAGCAGAGAGCTGGATTGGAAGTAGAGCAGTGAGACTTGAACTGGCACCCATGTGGGATGCTGGCACTACAGCAGAGGACTAACCTTCTATGCCACAGTGCTGGCCCCCAGATACCATTTTCATATCACACACAGGCATGCTCAAAAGTATGGGGGCAACTGACACTTGAGAAGTGTAAGAAGAACATTCTAGAAGTCAAAATTATAGTTTCTAGATAGACTGAACCCCAAGCAACCTAGTGCAGTGGTCTCAAAATTAACATTGGGAGGCAGAAGAAATGCACAGGCTCCATATTCAGTGGCCTGTGCTCAAATCTTGGGACTGACAAGCTGTGCCACCTAGGTTCTCTTAGTTTTGACTTCTTTGTGGCTAAAAATGAGGGTAAAAGCAGTATTTGCTTTATGGGGGTTACTGATATAAATAAATGAGATTATATATTTCTAGTGCTTAGCAAGATGCCTGAAATGTAGTATGCAGTTAACAAATATTAGCTATTGTTATTATTTTAGACAGAATTTCAGCTCAAATTAGGGGGTGTCTCTCGAGTCATGAAGAAAGTAAAATCAGGTCAAATAAAAATAACTGTACATAGAAGACAGAAATATAAACAACTGGTCTTTTCAATAAGATTTATATACATATAGAATATAAACTGAGTTAGACATGCCACTACTGTGCACCTAGATCCCTACACTTTCCTCTATCACAAGTCTTATTAAGAGACTTGTAATTGTCTACTTGTTCATCATCTTCTCAGGACTACGAGCTACTTGAGGGCAGGTACTATGCTTTTCTTCTTTCTAACCTAAGTACCTACTATAGTATCTGGCATACAGTAGACACACATGTTGATTGAAAGGATAACTATATTTAAAGCAGGTTTAAATAAACACAGCAACCCTTTCTCTGGCTTCTCACAAAAGGGCATTAAAAAACTTATCCCCATAGGTAAACCCAGATATTATTGAAAGGAGGTGCTCTTATTTTTTAAAATGTATTTTCTTTCCTCTTTTTTAACAGGAAATGATTTTAGTAAGTGCTGAGAGAATGTGTAAACCCATCATAGGTGGGTTTATCATAGGTGACACTATTATAACACTGTCACAGGAGAATTCACACTTATAGATAAGTTAGTGGAAGAACAAAGTTAGTTTTGAAAGGTTAGAGAAAAAGATGCTGAAATGTCAGATGCCCTCTATAAACTTGACCACCCTTGGCATCCTTCTTTTAATCTACCTGGGCTTGAGAAAAGCCTAGGGCATTTGAAATGAAGACAATTAACACCTCAGACAGGGCATCCACATGTAAAATTTTGTCACCTCTCAAAGACCTCAGGAGGTGACAAGTTTAGATGAGAAGACACTTTCAACCTTGGCTGACAGCTCCTCTAACTTGCAATACTTTTATATTTGTTTTAAATGGCATCTATATCATAAGAAGTCATAGTTTTCTTTAAACTGTGAAGCCCTCTTCCTCTGCTCTAGAATTTTTATTCTTTAGGCTCTTTCAAAGCACCAAGAAGAAAAATATTTTCCCTACTGGGTGAGATTTCAGGAAACAAGTCTTGCTTATTCAACACAAATGAGTTCAGTCCATTTTTTCTGGTTTCTCTCTCAATAAGCCCATTTGGCTTTCCTTTAGAGCCCAGGGTATTATAGCTGGAATTGAACTAAGGGGTCATATGTTTCAACTCCATTTGACAGATAGGAAAAATGGGGCTCAGAGAGAGGAAGTGAGTTAGTTGCAAAACAGGGTGTAAAATTTGAATCTCATAATTACTGGCCTAATATTCTTCCAATTCACTTTGCCATTTTCTTTTTTTTTTTTTTAAAGATTTTTTTTTAAGAGTTACAAAGAGGCAGAGGGAGGAAGGGGTGAGAGAGGGGGAGAGAGAGGTCTGCCATCTGCTGGTTCACTCCCCAAATGGCCGCAATGGTCAGGGCTAGGCCAATCCAAAGCCAGCATCCAGGAGCTTCTTCTGGTTCTCCCAGGCGGGCCATTTTGTACTGCTTTCCCCGGCCATAGCAGAGAGCTGGATCGGAAATGGAGCAGCCAGGACTTGAACCAGCACCCATATGGGATGCTGGCACTGCAGGCGGCAGCTTTACCCGCTATGCAACAGTGCCAGCCCCCATTTTGCCATTTTCAAAGGTGGGCTACAAACATATAGAAACTATATTTGTGTGTGTGTGTGCGCACGCATGTGTGCATAAAATAGTATCATTTTCTAAAGTTATTTGAAAGAGTGACACACACACATGCACACACACAGTTTTATATTTTCCGGTTCACTCCCTAAATGACTGCGACAGCCAGGGCTGGACTATGTTGACCAGGAGCCTGGAACTCCATACAGATCTCCCACAGGGATGGCAGGGGATCAAGTACTTGGACCATCTTCTGCTTCCTTCCCAGGAGCATTGGTAGGAAGCTGAATTGGAAGTGGAGGAGTTGGGATTTGAATTGGCATTCTCATATGGGATGCCAGTGCCACAAGTAGTGGCTTAAACCGATGTGCTACAATGCTAGCCCATGTTTTACTTTATTTCCTTAAGAGCATTAATTTAAATCACTACTCAACATATGTAGCATCTACCATGTGTCAGACACGGAAGATACAGTGGTGAACGCAATCCTGCCACCTTGGACCTTATACAGACAATAAACAGATGATTTTGCTCCTAAGTGGTATATATTTTGTACCTGGAACCCATTGTTCCTATTACTCTGTTGGCACTTTCCACTATCTCCATTGCTCTCCTCTTTCATTTTTCCCCCTTTCCTCTCTGGGGAGAGATAAGGAAGCCAGCCATTTCTGTGCCTCTTTTTTCTACATTTTAAGCTCAGTGTGTAGCACTAGAGTGACGATGTCAGTATTTTTCATCAACACTACACTAGTGGGCTGGTTTGGCTGTCAGCTTGCTTGTGAAATGACAATGAGGTATTGGATGTGAGAGCTGTACTATTACCTTATAATTTATCCGCCGTTTTTTTTTTTAAATGTGATTTTAGTTGTGCTGAACCCTATCATACCTGGCTGCTTTGACAGGAGTGCTATTTTAGCAACATGGAACAAAACAGAGAAAGAAAAGAAGTACGTATGGTACACTTGTCCTGTCAAATCCAGGTTGCTCTGTTCCCAAGTGTGTGGATGATTTGTCAGAATTGTTTAGAGACAAAAAAGAAAAGTTACATTTTGTTTTTAATCTGTGTCACACCAAATGTTCTCACAGTTTACTTCACAGGTGGGCTGTTGCCTATATGGGCTTATATAAGGGGTTCCCCTTCCCTGTCTTCTTTCGTATTGAAATTCCACCATTGTGATTAGTTTCTCTGGGATAATCCTTTGCACGTTCAAAATACAGAGTCCAGGGTCTGGCGCTGTATTGTAGCAGGTAAAGCCACCACCTGTAGTGCCGGCATCCTACATGGGCGTCAGTTCAAGTCCTGGCTGCTCCACTTCCCATCCAGTTCTCTGCTATGGCCTGGGAAAGCGGTAGAAAATGGCCCATGTGCTTGGGCCCCTGCACCCATGTGGGAGACCCAGAAGAAGCTCCTGGCTTCGGATTGGCACAGCTCTGGCCGTTGTGGCCAATTGGGCAGTGAAACAGCAGATAGAAGATTCTCTCTCTCTCTCTCTCTCTCTCTCTCTCTCTCTCTCCTTCTCTGTGTAACTGCCAAATGAATAATTTTTTAAAAAAAGCTATACTACTATAGTTTAATGATCTGTGATTGCTTTGAAATTTACTGTATATGGGTGAAATGACCATTTTTCCATTCAATTATTTATAGCTGTTGTTTATATTCCCACTAAACTAGGGTCTTTTTCACTTTTTACTTGCTAAACTTATTCAGTATTAAGCGTTTTCACTGTAACATAAATTTAAAATGTTACCTCAAAAAGGAAGAGAATATTATGTTTGTGTCTACAAAGCACGTTCAATCTGTAAAAAACTAAAAATCGTTAAAAAGTCTATAAAATGTGAAAAGAAATGAAGGAGACTTACATTTCAGGTACTAAGGCTGGGCATTCTTCCACCAAGGAGAGCTGTTGTTGGCTACCACTGAAATCTTAAAGGATTGTCTTTAACCCTCATAGTTGGAGGAAAAATAGCCACCTTTGGGTCTGAGCATCCAATTCATTGGTTAAGACATGAGGGTTTAAATGTCCTCCCAAGAGAGTTCCCAGCTCAGACGCATTCTCAGAAAAGTAGGTGCTGAAGTGGTGAAAGGGATACAGCAGACAACATAGCTTCAGCTCTTTGTATTCCAATTCTAAAAGTATTTTACATAATCTAACGGGACATGTGTGAGACTATTGAGTTCTAGGCATTAAACGATGTCTAGCAAAAATGGAGGAAGTTTTTGGGAAATATTACTTATTACTGTTTGAAATAGAAGCAACGCTTTATTTCAGAGAAGGAAATGTAGGCTGAAGGCTTTTAAAAAATTAATTACAGCTTAACATCAATTGAAGAAGAAGCCATTCTATAGAAACAACAGAATAAAAGTTACAATACAATTATCAACATGCACAAAATGTTGTAAAACCAGTTTTATGGCTGAAATGCTGAAAAGTGGGCCCTACACACCAAAGGGCATAGACAAATCCATGTAATGATGAAGACCCAGTTAAATGATTTGGTCTTCATTCCAGGGCCCAGCAAATAGACAAATCTGGAATACCTTTGGACATGCAGTGGGATTTTTGTGCCTCCTCCAGCACATTGGGATCCTAGACAAGGTGCTAGAAAAAAAAATCAGTATTTACTTAGGACCAGGATCATTCAAGATGACTATCTGAGTTAGGAGCTTAGAGGAACTTGCCCAAAGTCCATTGTTCACCTGCTTCATCTGATTCTGCAGGAGTCTCATGGCCATGATCAGTAGTAATTGCATATAGAAGGTGCCGTTTCGGTGCTTTGGTTTCAGAGCTTTTAGTCCTTCCGTTCTCAGTAGGTTTCAGCCCCGCATGACATGCTGCCTCTATCATCAACTCCTTTGAAGATCTGGTAAGCTAAGTCATTCCCGGTGGCCCCAGGGGGGAAAATGCAAGAATAGAAGCATTACCAAGCACTCTTGTCAGTGGGTGAGAGTCTGCATTGGCAGTACAGCCCAAATCGTGCAAAGTCCGTTTTCCAAGGTTGCACTCTTTGTAGGAACCCTATGTTGGTTGGGGGGTGGGGACCACACCCGGTGACATGTTCGATAGAACCAAGCGGCTAAGTTGCTGAGCTGGTTTTAATTGAAGTGTGAGAGGGAGGTTTTTAGGCAGGTAGACAACATCCTGTTGTTCCGGTGCTTCTCTTTCTTTTTGCACATTTAGCTGAACTGGGAGTCAGGTGGCTGACTTGTGCCTGGCTGCAGCAGCTGCATCTCCCAAGTACCGTCTGCAAACCTTGGCCTGCCCCAGAGTCTACTAGGCAATGGATGCGGTGGCTGTGTATCACGGCAAAATCAGCAGGGAAACCGGGGAGAAGCTCCTGCTCGCCACCGGGCTGGACGGCAGCTATTTGCTGAGGGACAGTGAGAGTGTCCCGGGCGTGTACTGCCTTTGTGTGCTGTGAGTACATTATGGCTGTGGCGGCTCAGCTGCACACAGGACCTGGACCTGGGCCTGCGCAGAGTGTGGGCAGTGGGCACGGGGGACCCGGGGGCAGGGATGCGGGTGGCAGGTGTTCATTAAGATCTCCTCTCTGTGGCCCTGAGACTTCCTGTTCAAGTCCAACTTTGGCCGAGTGTCTTCCTGGGGATTTCATTCCCTGGCTGCCGCCTCTCCAGGAGGACCTCACCAGGGACTTTCTGGGCAGCTGCAGAATGTATCCTTGAGGATATGGGGACGCATGGCCTAGAATTTACCTTTGCTGTGAGACTCGGGCTCCTGGCTTCTGTCTTGACTTCCAACAGAGGCCAGCAAGATGGAGTCCTGGAATGATGGGCCAGTCAGATTTGGGGCCCCCAGCTCTGGAGGGAAGGAAAGGCCTCTCTTGAGATGGTTTGGAAGTGTCATCCCAAAGGAAGAACACCAAATTCAGGGAGAGGAGGCAGACTAAAGGGCAGAGTCCATTACTTTCAGAATGCGGCCACCGGTTGGGTCAGGACGCAGAAATGGGGTGTGTGTGAGTAAAACTGCTGCTCTGGATCGGCTTATTTAGCTTCTTTTAGAGGAGGTGTGTGGGGCACAGGAGGTTTTAAAAATAAGACCCTCCTGCATGAAAGCTAGGACTGATAGTGGTAAAGGGTGTGGCGGGAAAACACCCTCGTCATGATTCAGCTTTGCCTTTGTCTAGGCGTGTCTCGGTCTAAATGCCCCATTTTGAATCAGATGCACCTGCTTCTTTGTTCCAGGGCTCCAGAGGCAGACAGCTGTGAGAGCTAAACCCTGTGCTGGTCAGATGCCAGGTGTGTGGCCTTGGCAAATTAATGTCTTGGTCCTTCAGTTTCCACATCCATTAAATGGGTATTACCCACCTCACAGAACTGTGAAGTTTCTGTGCCGTAATGCACGTAAAAAATTAACACTGAACCTAACACATAGTAAGTGTTCAGTGGAAATAAGATATTGGTATTATTACAACCAATCTTCTCTTTCAGTTGATTACTTTTAATACTCCTGGGAAGGACCTAGCTGAAGCATTGTCACCACCAGGATAAAACACCAGCACTCTACATTAGGTTCTAGACAGAAACAAAATAAGGGCTAAAGCTTGGTAGTCAGTTCAGTATTGATGATACATGGATTGCATATTGGTTTTTAAAAATGGTCAAGGTTTGTTAGTAGTAGCTCTGAGATTGTACTAAATACATTCATCATAAGGACTGCAAAGGAAATGTACAGAAGTTATTGAATCTCTTGAGCTTGCAGCTTCATGTTTTCCTGATATTACTGTGCTTTCTGAGTGAAACCAGGAGAGGGTGATGAAAGCCAACTAGGATTCTTAGGCTCTTTTCTTTTTAATTAAAAAAAATTTAAAAATTTAACTGAGATATGAAAATTGTACATATTCATGGGGCTCCATTGATGTTTTGATACGTGCATACGTCATGTAGTGTTCAAATCTAGATAAACATGTCAATCTCCTGCAAGCATTTGTTATTTCTTTATAGACAGGCTCTTTCGTTATCAAAAGAAGGTAGAGGAGTGAGTGGGAGGGTTGAGGGGGCTGCTTTAGGGAAGCTAGCCAAGGAGGTAACGTGCTCCTTAGCTTAGCGGTAAAGAGGAAGGCACAAAAGAAGCCTGGGCAGGGGTCGGGAGAGCAGGGGACAGTGTGTGGCTACATACATTAAGGCTTCATTCTTGCTGGCCTCCTGGCCATTTCTTAAGCTCACTGAGTATGCTTTCTATTTAGGGTTTTTGCCCTTAATGCTCCTTCTGCCAAAAATTTGATTTACATGTTTGGGCAACTGACTCTTCCTTCAGAGAGGCCTTCTCTGACCACCCTATCTAGACTAAATGCCCTCTATCTCTCCCACTTACATGCTCTTTATTTTTCTTCAAGGAGCTTTAAAGGCCTGACATTTGCATGTTTACTTAACTGTATTGCTGGGATCTTCTAGAAAAATGTAATCTCAGCTGGTGCCATGGCTCAATAGGCTAATCCTCTGCCTGTGGCGCCAGCACCCCGGGGTTCTAGTCCCGGTCAGGGAGCCGGATTGTGTCTCTGTTGCTCCTCTTCTAGTCTAGCTCTCTGCTGTGGCCCGGGAGTGCAGTAGAGGATGGCCCAGGTCCTTGGGCCTTGTACCCGCATAGGAGACCAGGAGGAAGCACCTGGCTCCTGGCTTCAGGTTGGCATAGCGCGCCGGCCACAGTGGCTACTTGGGGGGTGAACCAATGGAAAAAGGAAGACCTCTCTCTCTCTCTCTCTCTCACACACACACACACTCTCTCTCATTAACTCTGCCTATCAGTCAATAAATAAATAAATAAATAAAAGAAAAATGTAATCTCTGTGAGGGCAAGGGACTTCATCTCCAGCCCCAGGAATACAGCCTGGTGCGTAGATAGGCACTCAAAATATTTCTGAATTAACCGACCAGTGAACTATAGAAGGAAATTCTGTTTTTCACTGCAAAGAGCCTTGATCCAGGGGCTTGCGTTTTGGTGAGATGGGTAAAGCCACTGCCTGCAATGTCAGTATCCCGAAGGGGCACCAGTTTGTGTCCCGGCTGTTCCACTTCCAATGTAGCTTCCTGGAAAAAGCAGCAGAAGATGGCACAGGTGTTTGGGTCTCTGCACCCATGTGGGCGATTCAGATGAAGCTCCTGGCTTCTGGCCCAGCCCTGGCTATTGCATTTATCTGGGGAGTGAATCAGCTGATGGAAGATCCCTCCCTCCCTCCCTCTTCTCCCTTCCTCTTCCTTTCTCCCTGTGACTCTGACTTCCAAATAGATAAATAAATCTGTGCATTCATTGTGGGGGGAAGAGCCTTAATCTGTCATTAAGGGGGGCTGTCATGGAGCTTAATCTGTCATGGAGGGGGGCTCCAGAGAAGTCACTTATATTCTCTGGGCCTTAGTTTCCATGTTTATAAAACAGGAATAGTAATGCCTGTCTTCTGCAAGTTTGCTGAAAGTGAAATATGCAGAAGAGAAGGACAAGTGTAGCCTTTTGCCCATGTAGGCCAGAACCATACAAGGGACGAATTTAAGCAGGAGGGAAATTCAATTCTCAAATGTGTAAATGTAGTTTGTATGACACTTGGGTGTCCATGAAAGCCTCCTCATGAAGCCGCAGAAAATAGTAGGCAAATTGAGAGTTCCTTACTGTGTCTTTTGACTGGTACACTCTGGCTTCAAAGTTTTCTGAGATTGTTAGGGTGATCGGCACACTGTGCTGCAGAGGGAAGACACAAGGGCATTTTCCTTTGATCAGTGTTTCTCAACCTTTTTGAGCCACGTAGCCTTCTTGATAAACATAAACATTTCATTCCCTTTTTTTATTAAATCAAATTGTATTTTGAAATAAGCCCTGTACTCTTTTTAAACCAGAACACTTATGCTTGAAATATGCAGCTTAGGTGGTAATGTAAATGGTATCATGTACTTATGAACCACAAGGTACAGCTAACAAACATGCATTGATTATAGGGTTTACTCAGAATGGTTTCTCATTCTCTCTCTCTCTCTCTCTCTTTTTAAAGATTTATTTATTTATTTGAAAGAGTTACACAGAAAGAGAAGGAGAGGCAGAGAGAGAGAGAGAGAGAGAGAGAGATCTCTTCCATCTGCTGGTTCACTCCCCAATCAGCCGCAATGGTCAGAGCTGTGCCGATCCAAAGCTAGGAGCCAGGAACTTCCTCTGGGTCTCCCACATGGGTGCAGGGGCCCAAAGACGTGGGCCATATTCTTCTGCTTTCCCAGGCCACAGCAGAGAGCTGGATTGGAAGCGGAGCAGCCAGGACTCGAACTGATGCCCATATGGGATGCCGGCGCTGCAGGCAGCGGCCCCTCTCATTCTCTCTTGTTTGTTCCCATTAACCAAGATTTGGTTGAGCTTTAGTTTCTATACATATTTTTAAAGATTTATTTATTTACTTTGAAAGTCAGTTACAGAGAGGGGGGGTGGGAAGAGAGAGAGAATGTGAGCTTCTATCTATGGATACATATCCCCAGATGGCTACAACAGCCAGTTTTGGACCAGGCCAAAGCCAGGAGCTTTATCCGGGTCTCCCATGCAGGTGGCAGGGGCCCAAACACTTGGGCTGTCTTCTTCTCCTAGGCCATTGGCAGGGAGCTGGATTGGGAGTGGAGCAGCTGGGAAATGAACTGTTGCCCATATGGGATGCTGAAATCACAGGCTGTGGCTTTACCCGCTACACTATGGTGCTGGCCTTTCTGTATTTTTCTTGTAATAGATTTCAAATGCCTTTCAAACTGTACTTTAAGCTGTATTCTCACACTACACTTGCTCTTTTCTCCAATTATGAACCCTCTAATCATGGATTTCAGATATGGCTTTTTCTTCTGTTTGGTTTCAGAAGCCAAAGCTTTATGAATTTCACAAAGCACTAAAGAAGTTTTCCATTTATCGGACTATTCAACTTCATTTTAAGTCAGGGGTTTTTCATCCAATCATATTCTTTAAGCACATCTGGATTTTTGTATCATAAGTCTATTAAAATAGTTCCTTATACCTATTCAATATAAAAAATTTGAAAAATATAGATAATGGAAATAAGGGAAAAAGTTATCTATAGTTTTACAACCTAAAGATAGCTATTGTTGAAAATTAAGTGAATTTTCTTCTGTATCTTAATAAGATGAATTACTTTGTGAGCACACATGTGCTCTTAAAATATTGTATTCTGCGTTCCCACTTAACATGTAATATCCACTTCTTATAATGTTCTTACAAATGATTTTGAAGCATTACTTTTAATGGCCTCATGATAGTCTAGCTAGCTAGTGAATACCACACTTCCCTTTCCTAGTCATCTGTCTTTAGACATTTGACCCTTTCCATTTTCTTATTATAAATTTCATCATGACTTGTACTTCAGTGTATAAAGGTTTCCTTGCATTTATGATTATTTCCTTATGTGATTTCTGTGTAGAATATCTAGGTTAGAAAAGCATGAACAGTTTAGGGTTCATGCTCAGCAAATCTTTCCTTCTCAATGGTTATTCTAATTTATGTGCTCACCAGTAATGCATGAGAATGTCTCTCACTGCATTTTCTTCCTACAAGTAGGAAAACTACTTTTTCTCCTTTTTGTATTTCTTCAATTGTTAAGCATTTTTATATGATTGTTTATATATATTTCCTCATTCATGAATGGACTATTTCTGTACTTTTGTCCTTGAACCATTTGGATCTTCTTATTTTTCTTAGCATATAAAAGCATACTAATCACTGATGTGTTACAGGTATCTTTTCTCACTTTGGTGTCTGCCATTACTTTTCTTGATACATAAGAGTCTGGGAGGGAAGAATGGAGGCAAGGAGAATCCCTTCTACAGGTTCACTCCTCAAGTCATTGGCAATGGCTGGGGCTGGGTCAGAACAAAGCTAGGGGCATTGCAAACAGCAGCTTAACCCACTCTGCCCCAACTCCAGCTCCCTGGGATTTTATTTGATGTGTATAAAGAATATAATTTGATATTGCTTCCAGATAGATAGCAATTGTCCCAATACATTTATCAAAGAACTTTAATTTTTCATTGATTTCTTAGGCTTTTACCATATATTAAATTCTTATATATAATAGTTTCTAGACTATATTTTTGGCTCAATTTCTATATTATTTTTAAAGATTTATTTATTTATTTGAAAGGCAGAATTACAGAGAGGCAGAGGTAGAGAAAGAGGTCTTCCATCCGTTGGTTCACTCCCCAGATGGCCGCAATGGCTGGGGCTGCACCGATCCGGAGCGAGGAGCCAGGAGCCTCTTCCAGACTCCCATGAAGGTGCAGGGGCCCAAGGACTGGGGCCATCTTCTGCTTTCCCAGGTCACAGCAGAGAGCTGGATCAGAGTAAAGCAGCTGGGACTCAAACCGGCGCCCACATGGGATGCCGGCACTGAAGGCGGCGGCTCTATCTGTTACGCCACAGCGCTGGCCCCAGTTTCTCTATTCTTATACCAATAGTACTATAGAACAATAATGTCTTGATATATTTAAAGATTGTTTACTTTTTTCTTAAATTATTAATTAGATGTGGATTTTACAAACATTACTGGTGCTTAAGATAATGGTGTAACTGCAGGGTATTGCGCCTTCCCCAGGCTGCACAGCAAGAATACCCAGTAGTGTGGTGGAACTTGTAGCCCCTTCCAAGGCCACGACTCTTATGGCCCATGGATGTCAGCCCAGGCATTCCCCTGTGCTTGGCAAACTGCTTTGGTGATCCACCAGGCGTCAGGATTCCTTCTCATAGCTTTACGGAATGGATCAATGAGGATAACCTCATATTTCATGTGGAATCTTCTCCACAGTGGCATCCAGCTCGATCCTTTGCAACAAAATGAAGGCTTCATGAAAACTTTATCTGGTTAGCAGCATAACGGACAGGCTTGTCATCAGATGCACCCTTGGGAACTGAGTATAGCCACAATAGCGCACATGAGCCCTACATACGGCATAACGCCACTTGGCCTTATATCCCAGTTTGTGTACTTTGCTGGGCTGAGTGTGGTGAGGTGCCCTGTGGAGTGCAGAGAGCTGGTAGCACTGCCAGCAGTGGACTCTCTAGAGAAAGCATATCATATTACACTGCTGCTTTCTCTCTAGTTCCTATATGTACTTGTATGCATATATCCTGGCTTACTTGATGGCTGCAGAAAGGCTGTGTGCTATTCTTACCTGTTGGTTCTTTGAAATGAGATCTAGGCGCTGTGGCTCAACAGGCTAATCCTCCGCCTTGCGGCGCCGGCACACCGGGTTCTAGTCCCAGTTGGGGTGCCGGATTCTGTCCTGGTTGCCCCTCTTCCAGGCCAGCTCTCTGCTATGGCCTGGGAAGACAGTGGAGAATGGCCCAAGTCCTTGGGCCCTGCACCCCATGGGAGACCAGGAGAAGCTCCTGGCTTCGGATCAGCACGATGCGCCGGCCATTGAAGGGTGAACCAATGGCAAAAAGGAAGACCTTTTTCTCTGTCTCTCTCTCTCACTATCCACTCTGCCTGTCAAAAAAAAAAAATCCAGAATAATTTGGTTAAGCTAAAAAAAGCCATTGGGAGTACATTAAACTAATTAATACATTCTTGCAAAAATATGGTATGTCTCTCCACATAGAACTGTTTGTCTATCAATAGAGTTTTGTATTTTTCTTCCTGTAGGTCTGCACAGCTTTTGTTAAATTTATCTCTACCTCTTGTGTCTGTTGCTTTTTGGTTTTTATCATAGATGAAATCTGTTTCCACTATATTTTCTGTTGCTAAGGAAAGCTATCACTATATTGATTGCTTTTTTGAACATGCAAATAGCTATTTTGACTTTAATCTGTTTAATTTTAGAAGTATATCAAGTTTGTTTTCACTGAGATACATGTGTGCTTTCACATTTCTTCCTGTTTTACCCTCAATTTAGATAGCCTTTGGGCAAGTGCTGACAATTGGGGTTGTTTGATAATGATAAGAAAACTGATTTAATATATTTAAAATAATTAGCATCACAAAATAGTTTATTTCCATAAATAGCTCCTTCTGTAAATATCTGCTTTTGTTTGCTACTTATCTGATGGAAGATTTGGAAGAAGAAATGCTATTATAATTCTTTAGCCTCAGGGGCACATAATGAAGACATTTGACATACATGTCTTTAGATAAAAGCATAATTATCTTTTTGCCCTTTAAGATTTAAAGGGATGAGTGAGAATAAAATGCTCATCAAACAACTGAAATGGAGAAATGGGGGAGAACAATGACAAAATTCAAATTCCAGTTTATCAGATATAAGAAAGGAGAACGGGGGCCTGGCCAGCATCCCCTATGGGTACCTATTAGTGTCTCAGCTGCTCCTCTTCCTATCCAGCTCCTTGCTAATGCACCTGGGAAAGCAGCAGAAGATGGCCCAAGTGCTTGGGCCCCTGCACCCACATGAAGGACCTGGAAGAAGCTCCTGGCTCCAAATCAGCCCAGCTCTTTGGGGAGTGGACCAGTAGATGGAAGACCTTTCTTTCCCTCTCTCTGTAATTCTGCCTCTCAAAACAAAACAAACCCTTAAAAAAAAAAAAGTGGTGTGGCAAAGCACTTGAAGTTATAGCTTAACTATTTTTTTGTTTTTGTTTTTCTTTATTTTTGACAGGCAGAGTGGAAAGTGAGAGAGACAGAAAGGTCTTCCTTTGCCATTGGTTCACCCTCCAATGGCCGCCGTGGCCGGCGCACCACACTGATCCGAAGCCAGGAGCCAGGTGCTTCTCCTGATCTCCCATGAGGTGCAGGGCCCAAGCACTTGGGCCATCCTCCTCTGCACTCCTGGGCCATAGCAGAGAGCTGTCCTGGAAGAGGGGCAACCGGGACAGGATCTGGCACCCCAACTGGGACTAGAACCCGGTGTGCCGGCGCCGCATAGCGGAAGATTAGCCTAGTGAGCCACGGCGCCGGCCTAGCTTAACTATTTTTATGAGAAATCGCAATTTAACTTAGATTTAATTTTTAAGAATATTTATTTGTTTGAAAGGCAGAGTGACAGAGAGGGAGGGAGAGCAAGAGCGAGTGAGAGATCCATCTTCCATCTGCTAGTTCATTCCCAAAATGGCTACAACAGCCAAGTCTGGACCAGGCCACAGCTAGTAGTCAGGATTCCATCCAAGTCTCCTATGTGGATGGTGCAGACATAAGTAATTGGGGCATTTTCTTCTGCTTTCTCTGGCACATTATCAGGAGTTTGGCTCAGAAGTAGAGCAGCCAGAACTCGAACCAGCTCTCTGATATGGGATACTGGCATCATAAGTGCTGGTTTAACCTGCTGTGCCACGCCAGCCCACATTTAACTTCTGAATTAACATTTAGTTTTTTAATTCAGTGGTGCTACATCTATCTCATGACAACTTAGGTTATCAAAATTATTTTGGATTTTCTGAGTACAATGCATTAACAACAGAATGAGCCTGAAGGATTAAATCTGTCACACATAAACCACAAAATGGATGATTCGTAGTCAAATAAAACATGTGCTGACTATGTTTGACAATTTAAAATTGAAATTGCCAGATTAGTCTAAAGATATCAGATTAATCAAAGAGGCATTCCAGGTTGACCTCATCCAACTTCTCTTCAGCTTCCTCCTCTGCTTTTTCTCTCAGTGAAAGTCTCCAGCCCTATATCCCAGCAGATTCTCTCTCCTTTTTAGAATTGTGCTTTTGGTATTGCTTTTAAGATCAATTTCCTCAAATATTAGGGGTTTTCAAAATGCTTGTGGACACATGGATTTAAAAACTTTTGTACCCAAACTTGTTTTTAATTCCATTTTTAAAATATTTATTTATTTGAAAGGCGGAGTTGGAGAGACAGAGATCTTCCATCGACTGGTTCGCTCCCCAAGTGGTCTCAATGACTGGGGCTGGGTCAGAGCTAGCATAGAATGGTGGTTAAGATCCCCATGTCTTCCAGCCAGACCCTCTGGGTGTGCATTCATGCTTTGACTCTTAACTAGCTATTTACCTTGGACATATCAATTAAAATTTCTGTGCCTTAGGTTTCTTATCTGTAAAATGGGAGATGGGGTTAATAATAGTACTTATCTCGTGGTTGTTATGAGGATTATTAAATGAGTTAGTATTTGTAATGTTAACATATATGTATTAACAAAAAAAAAGACTGAGGGCAGCGTTATGGTGCAGTGGGTTAAGCCAGTACTTATGATGCCAGCATCCCATATGGACATCAATTCAAGTCCCTACTGCTCTGCTTTCAATTCATCTCTCTCCTAATGTACCTGGGAAAGGAACATAAGGTGGCTCAAGTGTTTGGGCCCCTGCACCACATAGGAGATCTGGATAAAGCTCCTGGCACCTGGCTTCAGCCTGGTAAAGTCTTGGCTGTTGCAGCCATTTGGGGAATGAACCAGCGCATGGAAGATCTCTCTTTGTCTCTGTCTCTCCTTTTCTCTGTCACTCTACCTTTCAAATAAATATTTTAAAAATCTATAATTGTAATTTAAAGTTAGACATCATAAAATGTGCATAAATAAAAACTTCTTGCGGCAGTTCAGGTGAAGAAAAGGTTATTGTCATAACTCACCAAAATTAGCATTACATAGTTTTATCATCAGACTTGAAGATGAGTGACTTTTGACGTATCAAAAATTCAGATTTCACTTTTTGAAGATTTATTTATTTGAAAGAGTTAGCAGGGGAGAGAGGGAGAGACAGAGATCTTCCATCTGCTCATTCACTCCCCAAGTAGCTACAATGGCTGGGATGCCATCCAGGTCTCCCAGGTGGGTGGCAGCATCCCAAGCTCTTGGACCAACTTCTGCTGTTTTCCCAGGCATATTGGCAGGAAGCTGGATTGGAAGTGGAGCAGCTGGAATGCTCATGTAGGATGTCGGCATCAAAGATAGCCACTTAACCTGCTGTGCTACAAAACTGGTCCTCCCACTCACTTTTAAAGAATGAAATTTGGGGCTGGCATCCCATATGGACACCTGTTCAAGTCCTTGTTGCTCCACTTCAGACCCAGCTCCCGGCTAATGTGCCTGAGAAAGTAGTGAAAGATGGCCCAAGTGCTTGGGCCCCTGCACCCATGTGGGAGACCTGGAAAAATGTCCAGGCTCCTGGCTTCAGCCTGGCCCAGCTCTGGTCATTGTGGTCATTTGGGGAGTGAACCAGTGAATGGAAGATGGATCTCTCTTTTCCACTTCTCCCTCTTCCCTCCTCCCCCTCTCTCCTTTCCTCTTCCCCCCCTCCTCTCTCTCCTCTCTCTGTAACTCTGCCTTTCAAATAAATAACATATAATTTAAAAAAAGTTTGGACCACGGGAAATTCTGAAATCGTTTGAATCAAAATCAAGTATGACAGTATAGGTTACTATTCCTCTGTATATAAAAGTTCTGAAGTACTTGTTTAAAAAGCAGGCACATTATAATTGTGTTGAATTTTGCACATAGCATTAGTTTGTATAGATATAGTGGGCAAGGACACTAGCCTGCTTTATTTGCAGTGTCATGAAGAAGTCAGATGTCACCAAATCTTTTGTATAGTCCTTGAAGTGGTATGAAGAAGGAATTGATGTGGTTTTGTCAGTTTGAAATCGAGATCTGCCCTCAACACTGACCCACTGAGAAGTGTCACGTTGCTTTCTATCTGCTCAGTTCTAACCCAAACACTTTTTAAAGGATTAAGGACAGCTTTAGATGAAATGAAGACACATTTTATTTTATTTATCATAAGAGACAGAAAGACAAAGGCAGATAGCGAGATCTCCCATCCATTGGTTCATTCTTCAAATGCCCACAATGACTGGGGCTGGGCCAAGCCATAGTCAGAAAACTGAAACTCAATCTGCGTTTTACTGTATGGGTAGCGGGAACCCAACTACTTGAGCCTGCTGCCTCCCAGGCTGTACAGTAGCAGGAGGCTGGAATTGGGAGCAGGAGCTGGGACTTGACTCTAGATACTCCCTTGTGGAATGCAGGCATCTTACCTGTAGGCCAAATGCCCACCCTGAAACAAAGACACATTTTATTATCAGCAGAAACTCAATGAGTTGATACTTTGTAGTCATTAAAATGCAAATGTTAGTCATAAAAATAAATTAATGGTAACAATAAAACCCTACCATTCTCTACCAATTATTTTCTGGAATTTTTGTGGTAAATTAAAAATTTTAAGTTCCAGGTTGATCAAGTTTCTTTAAAAAAATGAATAGGGGAAACATTTAAAATCATAGTACTTTCTAAGTGTGTATTAATGGGGAGAGAGTCAGAAAAAATAAGCCTAGGAGATAATCCTACAATTTAAAAAAATGAATTTTATTTTTCTGGTTTGTGATTTACTCAGGCAAGTTGATAAATTTCAAATTATAATTCTTTTTTCTATAATATGATTTTAATCACTTAAATAACTTTATAAGGAAATTTAATATGCAATGATGTGTCTACATTTAAATTTGCTTTTAGTTTATAAACCCACGAGAGAAAGACAACACTGAACAGTTGTAATTAGTGTGGACTATCATTTTATGTCAACATAGTCCATATACTTAAATGTTTTTGGAAAATATGGGACTCTACTACCTTTGAATTGTGGTATAATTTTTAAAAATTACCTTTAATTTATTTGAGAGATAAATATGGAGGTAGAATATATTCCCATCTGCTGGTTCACTCCCCAAATGGCCAGGGCCAGAGCCGGGAGCCAGGAGCCAGGAACTCACTCCAAATCTCCCATATGGGAGGAAAGAATCTAATTACCACCATCACCACTGCCTCCTGGAGTCTGCATTGATTGGAAGCAAGAGTCAGGAGCCAGAGCCAGAAATCAAACTTGGTCACTTTGATGTGCGATGCAGGCATCTTAACTGCTAGGCTAAATGCCTGCTCTCTGATGATTTTGAATTGTTCTTTCTGCTATATTTTTCTTTTTTCCCCTCTTTTTTTATAATTTAATTTTTTGACAGGCAGAGTGGATAGTGAGAGAGAGAGACAGAGAGAAAGGTCTTCCTTTTTGCCGTTGGTTCACCCTCCAATGGCCGCTGCGGCCGGCGCATCTCGCTGATCCGAATCCAGGAGCCAGGTGCTTCTCCTGTTCTCCCATGGGGTGCAGGGCCCAAGGACTTGGGCCATCCTCCACTGCCTTCCTGGGCCATAGCAGAGAGCTGGCCTGGAAGAGGGGCAACCGGGATAGAATCCGGTGCCCCGACCAGGACTAGAACCTGGTGTGCCGGCGCCGCAAGGCGGAGGATTAGCCTGTTAAGCCACGGCGCCGGCCTATAATTTAAAATTTAAAAAAAAAATTGTACTTATTGTGGACATGATATTTTGAAATATGTATACATTGTGGAGTGGCTAAATTGAATTAATTAGCATGTATCACCATTGTGGAGAGACAGAGAAAGAGACTGTATCTGCTGGTTTACTCCCCAAGTGACCGGGATGGCAGAGGCTGGGTCAGGTTGAAGCCTGGAACTCCATCTGGGTCTCCCACATGGTGACAGGGCACAAAACACTTGTGCCATGTTCTGCTGCCTTTCCAGGCATACTAGCCAAAAGCTGGGTTGCACCTAGAGCAGTCAGGACTCGTGTCAGCACTCACATGGGATGCCAGTGTCACAAGCAGCATCTTAGCCTGCTGTGCTATAACGCTGGCCCCACAATAGAGATTTTAAAGGTATTCCTCTTGTCTAACTGGAATTGTGTAACCAGCACATCCCACTCCCTGCCCCTCACTCCCACTGCAGCCCCTGGTGAGCACCAGTCTCGTCTCTGCTTCTGTAAGTTTAGCCTTTTCTTATTCCATATACGAGTGAGATCATGTGATGTTTGTCTGTCTATGCCTAGCTTATTTCACCTTATCATATTTCCTCTAGGGTCATCCATATTATCACAAATGACAAACCTGTTTTTTTAAGGCTACAAAGTATTTTATTGTGTATAAATACCACACCTGTTGAATCTATTCATCCACTGGCGGACACTTACATCTGGGGTGAGGCTTGAGAGTCTGCATTTCTCACAAGCTCCCAGGTGATGCTAACGCTGTTACCCTGGGAGCACTTATTATATTGTACTCTTTTAGAGCTCTTCCATCCCTGACATATCATGGAAGGCTGACGACAGGGGATCCTTGGTGAGATACTTCAGCAAATTAAAGTTAAAGACATGAGCCGATATGTTATTTGAGGAATAAAATAATTTTGCTCATTGAGAAATTTAAGGGATTTGATGGAGGAAGGAAATTGCTAATATTAGATGAGTTAATCACGAGAAGTTTTATGTGTCATTGCCACCGGGTTGTTCAGAGACTGAAAGAGGTAAGAACTTTTGAAGTGGTACTCGAGTTCCTGCTGCTTAACTGAAAGTAAGATAAGATCGCATTCGTTAGGAAACAATTTTCAAAACAGACTCCTTCATTTTGACGAAATGAAGCTGATGATACTAGGGAGACGGATTCCCTGCATTTTTTAGAGACTCCCTGCTTTAGAAGGTGGAAAATGGATTTCTTACCATTTTGTTGTGTTGTTGCTGGGATTTAAAATAATGCATTCTCACATTACCCTTAGTAAAACTGAATTATTGCAATTACTTCCCTTAGGGAAAATGGAACTAAGGATTTCATACTGTTTCCTGCTTTCGTCTCCATTTTGTTGTGTGGCTTTAAGGAAGTCACTTAAAGACTTCTACTTTGAGTTCTTACATAGTACTTGCTGAAATTAGTAGACTTTGAGGTACATTTCAATTACTTGGAAAAAACAAAGGATTTCAATACTGTAACATGTTTATTCAGCTTACTATAATAAATAGGCATTTTAAAGCATATTTTATATATATGATAAAAATTCTGGCAAATCTTTATAACAAAAATGAAAGTTTTCATGTTATCATGCCAGCAGTCAAATTAAGCTTTTAGTCAGAATCAAAATTCAAATGAACCTGATTAAAGTATTTTAGATTTTTTTCTTTCGATAATCAATATCGATGATTATTGATTAAAGATATAACTAGTTATTTCGTATATTTTAAAGACTTTTAATTCTTTTTTTTTTGACAGGCAGAGTGGATAGTGAGAGAAAGACAGAGAGAAAGGTCTTCCTTTTTGCCGTTGGTTCACCCTCCAATGGCCGCTGCAGCTGGCTCATCTCGCTGATCCGAAGCCAGGAGCCAGGTGCCTCTCCTGGTCTCCCATGCAGGTGCAGGGACCAAGGACTTGGGCCATCCTCCACTGCCTTCCCGGGCCATAGCAGAGAGCTGGCCTGGAAGAGGAGCAACCGGGATAGAATCCAGCGCCCCGACCGGGACTAGAACCTGGTGTGCCGGCGCCGCAAGGCGGAGGATTAGCCTGTTAAGCCACGGTGCTGGCCAAAGACTTTTAATTCTAAAGGGAGTTAGTGATAAATGTGGTTAAAAAGTTCAAGCATGACACTCTGTTTGTAATAATCTAGTCTTTTAAGTTTAAACACAGTGTTTTTAGCTAGAGTTTAGTGTGCATCCTAACCAAGGATCTCTCTTGACCCAACTTACACCTAAGAATGGCAACCAGAAAATATGCTGAATAAAAGCATGTTGACTCGGATTCAAAATTTGAAATAATTCACAATTAAGTTCTCCTTATTTTTCTGTGAAGTCAAAGTTTATTAGGCAAGTTCAGTAGCATTAGCATATAATGTAATATAAAATCTTTATTGCAGTGTGGGAATCAAGAGCTGAGTCTCAGTGCCAAATAAGCCTGATTGAAACACACCTCTGCTGCTTGAGCTCTAGTCTGACTGTGGCTACTTTTTTCTTTTTTTAAAAGATTGATTTATTTGAAAGGCAAAAATACAGAGAGAAAAGGAGAGAGAGAAAGAGATCGATCTTCCATCCACAGGTTCACTCCCCAAATGGCGACGACGGCTGGACCTGCTTGGGATCTATCACCTCTTTATTCCTTCTGCTTTCTCCCTTTCAGAATGGGAATGTCTGTCTTGTGCCTGTCTTACCATTTTTGTCTCAAGATGAATGACAACTCAAGTTTCACTCATATTTGTTTAGATCATATTTAGATGAGACTTTGAACTTAATACCAGAATAAGTTGTCTTTTGTGGCTATTGAGGTGGAATGATTGAATTGTGTCTCTGCAAAATATATTTAAACCCTTATCTCCAATGTGACCATTGTTTGGAGATAAGATCTCTAGGCAGTAATTTAGGTTAAATGAAGTCGCAAAGATGCGGCCCTAATTGGATAGGGTTGGGGGGACCTTATAAGAAGAGAAAGGGGAAGGTGGAGGGAGAGAAATATCTCCCATGCATGCACTGAGAGGCCATGTGAGCATACACCAAGAAATCATCCACTAACAAAGCAAGAGGAGAGGCTCCAGGCAGGAGCCTGTCTTCCTGACACTTTCATATTAGGCTTCCCAGCCTGCAGCACTGTGAGAAAATACATTTTTGTTGTTAAAACCACCCAGTCCATGATATTTTGTGATGGTAGCTGAGCAGACTAACACAGCATGTAAAACTCTTGGCATGTAGTAGAAATCAGTTATACAGATATGCAATATCTGTGCAAACTGAGTAATGAGAGAGAATGTTTTTACCAGTTGAAAGGACAAGCTGCTTTCAAGTACTTTAGCAGCACTCGTTTTTAATTCAAATTACTATTACTACTATGTTATATTATAGAATAATGTAGTAACAACAATGTATTACTATATAATAGTAGCATAATGATAGAGGCATTATGTTCTTATAGTTTTCTAATATGTTTAAATAATAATGTTAGTTTATGGGGACATGGTAGTGCCTTATCTCAGTGGAATGTTTTTGCCCTAAAACTCTTTGTGTACTTAAAAATGAAAAGGCTACATTCTGTCAAAACTGTTTAGCAATTCATGGTTTTGATCAATTTCAACAAGTCTGTTTATTTCTGTCTAAACAGTCTCTGTACTATACAAATCCCTAGGAGTATGAGTTCCCACATTTTAAAAAATGAGAAGCTAAAAGCTCGTTGGAGATTGTGGTTAGACAGATATGATATGGAAAAAGTTAGATTCACTGGACTTTGCTACCTATGAATGCTTTGGTGTCATATATGATCCAGGATATTCGTATACAGCGTTTATATATAATCGTAAGCTGAAATTCAGAGCACCCCTTGTTCTTTTGGAATTTTTTAGTAATGGAAATGTATTCTTTCACAGGTATCAAGGTTACATTTATACATATCGCGTGTCCCAGACAGAAACAGGTTCTTGGAGTGCTGAGGTATAGTTTTTTTTCTTTATTTTTGCTTGTGTGGGTATCAGGCAAGTGTCTGGAATTTAGGTTGGTTTTATAAAACAAAAAGAAGTCATATCATACAGTACCAACACATTACTCATATTTAGGTCATTAAATATCCAATCCAAACTTGTTCATGGATCATTAAGAAGCCTCCAGAGAATCTTGGTCCCAGTCCTATTCAGCCACCATCGTGTGGAATGGTATGACTTTGGAGGAAAGCTCAAAAAATTGAAGGAATGTGTCAAACGTTTAGTGCCTATGTGAAACTCTAGAAAGCATATCAAAAACAGGTGAAATACTTAAATTGGCAATTGTTCGTTGAATAATATTAATATATCGGTGTTATGGGTGATTAAGAATTATGATTGTTGTTTGCTAAGAGCCTCAAACTTCCTTGGGGAGATGTAACATGAAATCAAATAGTCAGTAGTGTGAGGGCCTGTGCCTGGTTGTCAGGTGGACCCAGGTTACAGGGATGGTCTACCTTCTTCCTTGCTCCTTCCGTGACTTTGGGCAGATTACTTCACTTTTGCAAAGCAGTTTCTTTATCTGTAAATTGAGCTGAACATCCATCCCTTCCTCACAGGGCTCATTTTTAGGAAAAATGGGATAATGCATGTAATAAAGCTCTTATCCACAAGGCCTGGTACACAGTGAGTCTTTAAAAATGGGACTTACTGAAAATTACTGAACAATATGATTATGCTGTCAAGTGCTAAGTTATCTAACATGGGAAATCAGAGAAGGGAGTGTTTTCCAAGTATTAGGGTAACTGATGATGCTGTACGTGAGGATATATGGAATAGAGAGCTGTGCTCGTTAGAATCCTGGGGTTCTTCTACCTGGAGGACTTGGGACTACCTGGGGGCTTGCAGGGCTAGAGGAGGTAAGTGGGTGTGCTTCTGGTATCTACTTGGGTTTTGATCTGAGTTCTTTTTTATTTTTGCTTATAACCCAGGGGATCTGAATAAGATATCATTAGAAAAAAGGGTTCTTATGGCTTTGAAAACATTTGAAAGCCACTGGATGATTGCAAGAAAAGTCTGTGGAGTGAATCCATTTCCATGGACCACGACAGTGCAGTATATCACATCTTACCAATCATAAAGGCTCTACAACTGGAGATTTCAACCTCAAATGCTTTCTCTGCTTTCTGCCTCTCTATAACAGTCTTTCTTAAAATTATTCATTATAAGCTTTTGAAAATTTAAATGCTAATTTCAACCTCTATTAATACCTCAATCATGCTATGCATTTAAGAAACTCTAAAGTCTAGACCTAAAAAATCAAAATAGCTTTGAACTTTACAAATTCATAAATAAACTGGAAAGTACAAATAACAGACTATAAAAATTTTGAACTACTGAGATGAATTAGGGCAAGTTTTTAAACACATTAGTGCTTTATATCAGGATAATATTTTAACACTAAAGGGAAAGCAATAACATTTCTAATTAAAACTACACCTGTTTATTTCTTTAAATTCTCTATCACTGCAGAGATGATTAAAGTTATAATCAAGAGTGGTTATGTATAATAACAGAAACACATACACACACACATATTTGTATATGATTTGACCAGAAATAGCACTTCTCCTTAGGTAAGTGCCCTTCATTTGCT
This sequence comes from Lepus europaeus, assembly GCF_033115175.1. Classification (NCBI taxonomy): domain Eukaryota; kingdom Metazoa; phylum Chordata; class Mammalia; order Lagomorpha; family Leporidae; genus Lepus; species Lepus europaeus. The sequence continues at coordinate 31,992,327 of NC_084850.1, read as the reverse complement.
GAAGAAAATTCTTTATGGAAAGGATATTAAATTCTTAAAGCTTTAACAACCTTATTTTTTCTTTCCTCCATTTCGAGTATAACATTATATGAATTTTGATACATGCTTGTGATCATGTTAAAGAGGAGAGGGCTTATTGCACATAAATGCCCCCTCATGCCCTCGTCTGATCTAACCTTATTTATATAATAATACTGTAATTATCTGCACCAAGAGAGCAGAAGATTGGCATGGATTGTTACCAAATAGAAAACAGTTTAAAAATTCTTTAATTGTTGAAATTCATATTGCATTTTTCCTATCTGCCAAATTGGCCGTCTTAGTTATGGTTTGCTAATGTGAATATTAAACTTATGTGTATTCTCAGAGCTCATACCACCTGACTGGAAGAGGTTTCTCTAGAGCATATTGAAGACCAGCTAGGAGCCAACACATATTTCCATGAATAACCAAGAGGTGACAGTAGGAGAAATGTGCACATTTGAACAATAGCTGAGCTCAGTGACAGGATAGGAGCTGTCAGTGATACAATTCTTGTGGTAAATGCTTTTTCAAAATTGGGTAAATGATAGATATTTATACTAGTTTTTTTTTTGTAACAACTTTTTAGTTTGCCACACTGTAGGAAAAATCATAAGAGTAGTACTCTAATCTCTGTCTAAAGATTATGCATAACATCTGAGAAAGGCTGAGATTTGTTTCAAAATTGAATATTGGATCCTCTGAATTATGGAAGATGTTATATATTCTTAGTATTAGATTAGATTATTGCATAGTGTATTAAGTTATCCCGTGTGACTCAAGTTAAAATTTTACTAGTTTTTTTTTTTTTGACAGGCAGAGTGGACAGTGAGAGAGAGACAGAGAGAAAGGTCTTCCTTTCTGCCCTTGGTTCACCCTCCAATGGCCACCACGGCCTGTGCACCGCGCTGATCCGAAGGCAGGAGCCAGAGGCTTATCCTGGTCTCCCATGGGGTACAGGGCCCAAGGACCTGGGCCATCCTCCACTGCACTCCTGGGCCATAGCAGAGAGCTGGCCTGGAAGAGGGGCAACCGGGACAGAATCCGGCACCCCAACTGGGACTAGAACCCGGTGTGCCGGCGCCGCAAGGTGGAGGATTAGCCTAGTGAGCCACGGCGCCGGCTAGATTTTTTTTTTTTAAAGATTTACCTATTTGATAGGCAGAGTTACAGAGAGAGAGAGAGAGAGAGAGAGAGAGAGAGAGAGGTCTTTCATTTCCTTGTTCATTCCCTAAATGGTTGCAACGTCCAGAGCTGGGCTGATCTAAAGCCAGGAGCTTGTTCTGGGTCTCCTGTGTGGGTGCAGGGGTCCAGGCACTTGGATCATATTCCACTGCTTTCTCAGGCCATTATCAGGGAGCTGGATGGGAAGTGGGGTAGTGAGGACTCAAACTGGTGCCCATATGGCTTGCCAGAGCCACATGTGGAAGCTCAACCTACTACGCCAAAGTGATGGCCCCCTAAAACTTTACTAAATTTTTAGAGAATTATACATGTAGTCAACTATCCTTTATTAACATGTGCATTGGTTTTACATTGTATAAAATCTGGCCGCCCCTTGCTGACTCAGCCTGTGTTTTTTTTTTTTTATATTTGATTATCAGATCAGTAGATGCTAAATAATTTTACTTATTAACCTAAGCAAAATGCTGTAAATTCAGTCACTCATTTGCCAATGAGAGATTGCATCCCAAATCTGAATTGCTTCTGTACAGCTGGCACTATTATTTCTCTCTGTTGGCATGGATAATTAAGTGTTAACTGGATATCAGTACCCAGAAAAATAATCCTTCTCTTGATAAATGGTTTTTTACAAGCCACAAGGACAGTCAAAAGATATGTGGTTTGCCTTCTTTTGACACTGAGGAGGGTGTATGTTTTCTCTTCTAGTTAGTGATTGTAGCTTCGGTAGCCCCTCTTTGGTTCAGTCCTAATCTGAAAGGCAAGAAACTGTGTCCAAAGATCCAGAGCCAGTTCTGCCTGCGATTGTCTACATGAATGACCTTGGGCAAGCCGATTAATTTCTTTGTGTTTACATTTTCTCATCTGTCAAAATGGGAATAATTGAATCTGCTGACAACTGCCAATCTGTGAGGAAAGAGAGGCAGGGGATGAGAAACTGCCTTGAAAATTAAAAAAGTATGCTAAGGAAATTGTAAGAAAGTATTTTTGTAGCCATGGCCTGCATTTGCAAATTTGGAGGTGTTATCTTGGAGGCAAAGAATTGTCTTGACCTCTGAAAGAAAGGCTATCTTATTCTGGATGAAGTCTCAATGGAGTTTTAGGCAGGGGTTTGGATCATTGTGGAGTTTGGTGGGAGAGGGCTTTACGTCTACTGAGAGTATATGGGTGCACAATAGATGAGGGCTAAAACAAACTTTTGTAATGTTTTCAGTGAAAAATCACCCCAGTGTAAGACATGATCAGAGTTACTATGGAGAGTGTGCTAACTCCTGTGCGTGCTGGCGGACAGAAGTCTGTATCCTGGCCTTCGTGGTTTCTCATTAGATGCTAAAAACCAAACAGCCTCCCCCTCAAAAATCTTCCAGATGGAATAGTTGATAAGAACTTTGTTGATAAAAAACAAAAACTAGCCATTGTTGAATGGCTCATAGCAATACTATTTTATTTCCTGTGAAATGACAGTTCCGAGCTACTGCCTAAAGCGTGGCTCACAAGCTTTTGCAGGAAATAGTTGTTGATTTCAGGCACTGCCTTTGCAAGAGAACTGATGTCAGGAAAGGAACACATTTTAATAATTGCCTGCAAACACTGCTCTCTTTAAAAAGAAACAAACATATAAACGTGACCTTTATAGAGTCTTCTATTCTCATGTCATGGAGAAAGCATTGTCACAGTGCAGTGCTGACGGAGACAGCCATTTTGGGGAGAACAAGGAAGTTTCCCAAGGAAGAAACAATTTCATGTGAAGGATGAAGCTGGACATATTTTCAGGCTAAAGAGTATGAGGGCTAACTACCCATGCGCTTCGTGTATTGCAGTAGTCAAATTTTAATTTCTTGCACAGTATTTTATATAATGGAGCTATGACAGGGAAGATGGGCTGTAGGGTTTTTTTTTTGGGGGGGGGGTTGATTCCTCAGGCTTTTTATTAATGACCTGTAGTATCTGTGTGCTTGTGTGTGTGTGTGTGTGTGTGTGTTTCCCTGCTTCCCTCTGTTCGTGAATTCATTGTGGGTAATGGCCTGTATACCCTTAGAGGTTCAGGATGTATGATGGGTAGCAGGCAGGAAGGGCAGAGCGAGGAGCAAGAGCTTGTACAAACTAATACCACCCTTGGGAGAACTTAAATGACAGCTCATTAGCTTCCCTTGTAGGGAAGTTCAGCCAACCAAAGTAAGCTCTTTCGGAATGTTGTTTTTCTTTCCTCCTTATGTTTTCAAATACTTAAACAAGTTACACAAATGTTACCTCTCTAAGCCCCCCTTGCACATTTTTTTAGGCCTTTTTGTATCCATATGAGCTAAATAAATAATTTGCTTGGCCTTTTATTTTTCAGACAGCACCTGGGGTACATAAACGATTTTTCCGGAAAATAAAAAATCTACTTTCAGCATTTCAGAAGCCAGATCAAGGCATTGTAATACCTCTGCAATATCCAGTTGAGAAGAAGTCCTCAGCCCGAAGTACACCAGGTACTACCCATATGGGCCTACTATTATTTTTTGACAGGGCTTGGAAGTTCAGGGTTATGTATGAACCTATTTATAACAATACCATCACTTAGAAGTTCTTCAAGAAAGATGCAATGAGAAAGTCGAGGTAGCTGGAAGATCAAGTGAGTGGTAATTATGTGCTGCAGTTTCAACATGCTATACTACAAACTTTAATAAAGCTGTGCAAAAATGTCAACCATTCTGTAAACCCACAACATTTTAATCTCTATTGTTCCATTTTATTCTCCTCAGTCACTTTGTATGTATGTAAGTCCTATTTCACTTTACTAATTCAGACACTAGCAATTTGAAAGATGGGATATTTCAGGGAGTATCTCAGCTGTTCTTTACCTTTGCTTAGTAAACTTTTTTTTCCCCCTTCAGGGATATAAAAGCTAATGTTACTTGGTCTATGTGATCCTGATGTCTGAATTGGTACTGCTTAATTAATGAAATTTTATTGTGGTAAAGAAAATTAAATTAGTGGGCTTTATTATTCCACTGGCACAAACTGCTATAACTCCTGAGCAAAGCTATTTTAGCTGGTATGTCAGGCTAAAAAGAATACCTGCAGATGCCTGTAATGGTCTGAAACGTGACTGTATGCCTCTATTGAAAGGGATAAATCATAGCCGGTGCTGCAGCTCACTAGGCTAATCCTCTGCCTGTGGTGCTGGCACCCCCAGTTCTAGTCCCGGTTGGGGCACCGGATTCTGTCCAGGCTGCTCCTCTTCCATTCCAGCTCTCTGCTGTGGCCCGGGAAGGCAGTGGAGGATGGCTCAAGTGCTTGGGCCCTGCACCCGCATGGGAGACCAGAAGGAAGCATCTGGCTCCTGGCTTTGGATTGGTGTGGCGCGCCAGCTGTAGCAGCCATTTGGGGGGTGAACCAATGGAAGGAAGACCTTGCTCTCTCTCTCTCTCTCACTGTCTAACTCTGCCTGTCAAAAAAAAAAGGGGGGAGGGGTAAATCATTTGTTTGGAGTAGGAGGATATGCCTTGATTGAAACAATAAATATTTATGATAAAAGAAAATGAATCATTATGTCCTTTTATTTTTTTGACAGGGACTCAGGCATAAACTGACAATTAGACTCAAGTGGCAAATTAAATTAATGAATACTTAGGCTTAATAATGGAAATATAAATAGAACTCTAATTGGCTAATTGTTCTCTTCTGCCCAGTATTCCATTCTTTAAAACTCAGTTTTAAATAATAGTTGCTTAAGGTGTATCATCGTGTTATATTGTTGTAAATTTTATGCAGTAGGAAATTTGATTATATGTTTGAGTTAACTTATACTGTAAATAGTTTGAATGCTTATCTTTTCTTGATTTTTGTTATTACTTTTTTAGGGAGAAGAGAAGATCCTGATGTATGCCTGAAAGCACCATGAAGAAAAAGAAAACACCTTGTACTTTATTTTCAGTAATTTAAATATATGCTAAGTCTTATATATTGTAGATAATACAGTTCAGTGAGCTACAAATGCATTTCTAAAACCATCATAGTCCTCTAATGGAAGCATCTAGCCTGATGTTCAAGCTGAGATGGGCTTTGTAGATAATGAAGAGCTTTGAAATGAGGATTGGGAAAAAAAATAATTCCCTAGGTTATCTTCAGTTATTGTATTTACAAATGGGAAACAATTTAAAGCACAATGAATACTTTATAAGCGACTGATATAAATTCTTGCCAAATACAAATAAAAATAATACTCAGTTTTTGTCAAAAGCACCATTTTTAGTGAAATATTATTTGAGAGTTACCGATTTGAAATTGTTTCGCTTTGACTGTATGGAGGGATGTTGGTTAGTAGCCTTCATCTTTGGCATATGCAGTTCTCCATTAGCTATGGTGTCATAGGCTCTTTTGGGATTCATGAAGCTGTGTACTGTTTGCTAAAATAAGAACTAGAGAAAGAGCAAAGCGTTTCTGTTTAATTCTGAAAGCCACCTTCTTGCCTAGTGTTCTGATGTAGTACAGTAATCATCTTCATACTAATATGGAGTTGAAAATCCCACAATTAAAAATATGCTCTAAATATTGATTATATTTGATGCTCCAGGATTTGAACTTAGAAATCTGATGAAGTGTATTTTTCATCTTTTAGTTTACCTCTGTGCAGGTTGTTTCCACTACACGTGAAACCTGACTTAAAGGGCAACCTCAGCAGCTGCAGGTCTTCCAGTAAGTCATGCAGAAGCCCCTCCCTCTTAGGTATCCCTAGAAGCCCATTGGAAAGCTTACGGTTGCATTAATTTTTAACAATTCCAAATGATTGAAACCTAAGTGAGAGTCCGAATTTTATGCAGTATATTCTTTTCACATTTGTGTTTGCATGACTTGTGTGATTGATTTTATGTTGGGTTGCTTCAGGGCTCATAAAATTGCTTCAGCCAACAAACATAAGAGGGCACGGGGCGGTGGGTAGAGAAATAAAAACACTTGATCCCTGTCCTTGGATAGCTCACTGTCTAGTTGCACAATAAAACAATAATAAAGGTGGATAAATACATGAGAAGTGAGATTCCCCATGTGTAGGTAGGTCTGCCTTTAGAGGCAGAATGAAGCAACAGAAATACTGTGGTTTCTGGCCTACTGGAAAAGGCTGAGCTTTATTGTGAACTAATCAATTGGGATTCCAGGTTGTACATGCGTATTGGTGGGCTGGTTAATAATTAATGGACTGCTGAGAGACAGTACTACTCCCCATGTGCTGTCAAGGTCCGATTTGTGAACACTGAACATCGATGCTGTGGGAGTGCACAAGGTGGAGTACAGCCACAATAAGGTATAGGGCATGGTTTGCTATTTCTTGAATTAAGAGCATCACTTTAAATTGTAAAGGATTCCAGAAAGCCTACTTTCGAGACAAAAATGCATGTGTTTCTTATTTTTTAATTATTTGAAGCTTGAGTTTAAGTTATAAAATGTGTAGCTAATTTTTACTCTTGAATGTGCTCATTCTGGATTAATCCTAAACACATGAATCATGTTTGCATGTTCTTTTATGAGAGCTTTTTTTTTTTTGAAAACAGCTATCTTGAATCATTTATGGTCTTTCACATTTTAATAAAGTGTTTGAAAGCTTCATTTACCTAATTTGTCTTAAAATACTCCTTTTGAAAATATGCAGAGCAGAGGCTATTAATAAAGGAAATAAAGCATTGATGAAGGCCATCTTACTTATCTTATTGAACGGGTCCCCTGGAAAGGTAAGTGCTTTTCTGATTGTGCTATTGTCAGATTTGCCAGCTGATGAGCCCACCCCCTGTCTTCTTTGGCTGGCCTTTTATTCATCAACTTTTTTTTTTCACTTTTTCTTTCCCAACATGCACAACTTGCTGTTTCCCAGTACATAATAGCTTGCACCTTTATAGAGAGGTCACATCCTTGCCATATCTGAAACATTGCCATGCTAACATATACCTGTAAGATGCTGAGTCAAGATAGAAAAATGCACATATATTTCCAAGCCTACACTTCTCTTTGGAGAAAAAAAAGTGTGTCAGCAGGCCCACCAGGAGCATGACAGCTTATCAAATACTTGTTCATTTCCTCTGAAATTTGCTTTTACGAGATAAGGTGAGTGAGGACAAGCTTAGGTAATTGTCTGTTTGGCTGTTACAGACAGGGAACCTTTGTTCATAGGTAGAATGGTGCATATGTAGAATAAGTCTACAGAGAATGCCTTTGATTAAGTCCTCCTGTGTAAATACAAGGCTGAATTTAAGATATTCTTTGGTAGAATAGATAGAAAATTAAAATGTGAGAACTAGCTATAAAATCTGTTAAGAATGTTTTAACATCAGCGTATATTTTATTTGATTCACTTTATTGAGTTCAGAATCCAAAGTCTATTAACAGTAAAATACAGATTTGCCCTTAAGCATGTCAAGGTTATAAGATGCCTAGTCTTCTTGTTAGGATGCTATAAATTCAACTTTACCACCTATGTTTGCCCTTGTAGTAAATGGGTTACTATCACCTTGCACTGTGTGGCTAAGAGTGAAGTGAAACTACCCACTTTGAACACTTTCATAATTTGGAGTCTTGGCCAAACTTGTAGTAAAAGGCTGAATTCTTACCAATAGGTTTACAAATAGACTTATTTTTAAAAATGTACTAAGATGTAACAAGCCTGATGAACAGGATAAAGCTTATCAACCTAACATATATGTCTTGCTTGCATATATACATACACATGCAAACACACAGAAATTGAACTGTTCTCTCACAAGGCAGCAAAAGGCAATAGCATATTCAATACTGGACAGAGAGCATAAAAGCAGGAATGCATGAGACCTGAATTTTTTTTTGGCTTTGTCATAGATTATCTATGTGACCTTAAGTATGTCAGCCAAATAGGAATAATGTATCCTCACAGATTATTAAAGAATTGCAATTATAAAACTTTAAAGTAGTAATATTGATAAATGTTTAATAGCATTGATATTTGAAAATTTTTAAAAGGGAAAGTGAATGGAGAAGAAATGCGGAAAAATCTCATTTCCTTTAATGATTCTGTCAGTGTAGGACCTCTTGTCTTTTTTTTAAAATACTCTGAGGGTGGGGTGAGCTGCACATTTTGAAGAAGAAATTCCCAGGTGATACTAACACCCTAGTCTTCCCCCACACGCCCTACTGTTTTGGATGATGGGTTATGTTGAGACAATCAAGGGTGTTGTTTGTTCCATGACTCTCCTCACTGTACCTGTATATCCCTTATCACTGAAGAACACAGCAGCAGGGTGCTGTGAAGTGGTATAAATTCTAGCATTCCAAGCAAATTTCAGCTACGGGCTCTCTGGATTACATGTGTCCCCCCGTAGCAGATTAAAATCTGTTTGCTAGCTTTCCAGTATCACTTGTAAATACAACTTCATATGGAAAATAACTCTCCCATGGTGACTGTAATTGCCTGGGATGTGGGCTCTTACAATAACTGTTGTTTTTATTCATCTTTTGTGTTTGCCCCTCTCAACGTCCTTTTTTCTTTTTCTTTTTGCTCATGTATTTGGGTGCCCTGGTCTCCTAGCTTTCCCTTATCCCTCTTTTGCGATTTTTAAAAAATTTCCTTTCTATTGCTAAGCAGGCAGAAGGGGGCACTGAAACCTTTGGAAAAGTCATAGCCTAGAGGCATTTACATTTCCAGCAGCTACTCTTCTTTGTTTATTAAACGGTCATTTGTGTCCGAGATCATATTTGTATGAAACATCAAAATGAAGAGACGTCTACCTGGGATCAGGGCCTCTCTGCAGCTACGTTTTCAAAACGTTTTCAATGACATGGTTTCATTGTTCCCTGTTAGGGAGCCACTCACTTTTCCTATCTCGGGTGACCAGGCTGACTTAAAAATGCAGTTTGGCGCATGAATAAAATGGGACACCATTTTCATTTGCAATTTTATTTTTTAAAAATGAAATATTCAAAGTACTTTTCTTTCAAATATCGACACATAATGTTTGACTTTAAATATTTACAGCATGTTGTTGTGATGCTCTTGTAGAAAAATGCATGCTTCTGGCCTGAAAGCCAGAGCAAAATGCAAAAGACCATTTAACTGCAGCCAGAGAACATGAACCTGTACAGTATCCAGTCACTTTTCAGCACAGGAATGAGAGCAGGAATACAAAATTGGAACCTATTGTTTCCTAGCAACATGGCTCAGGCCATTGTAACACAATTTCAGTATGATTAGAACCTCTAACTGTTGTTATATAGAAACTGAAAATGTTGGCATACACTGTAAACATCTTTACTTTTCATGAGAAAGTAAGCAGCTAAAAAGAATATTTTTCTGACATAAAGGCTATACTTCTCTCTCTCTCTTTCTCCCTCTCTCCCCCTCCTTCTCTCTTACTGATACTTTCGCCTGAAGAATAGTAAAGATTTAGACATTGTCATGATTCATACAAGTAAAATATTTTCAAGGACACAATCTGATAGACTAACATTTATTTAAGAGGTTAAACTCCACCACTAAATCTAAGGAAAGATTTTTAACTGCCAAACACATTTCCTTTGACAAATAATGTAAGATGACAACTGCCAAGACAAAATCCACAGCAAGTTTAACTCTAAATATTTTCAGTTACTGTTTAGGAAGTAACTTCTTACACACAGTAATATATTTGGTCCTTAAGAGCTTTCACATGAAGGACACACTGAAATAATAGTCACTATTTTGTGATTGAATTATTTTTGTTTTCTGTGTTTTTTTTTTGTTTTGCTTTGCTTTTTTATTTTTTGTATTTTTTGTTTGTTTTTTTATTTGTTTTTATTTTGTTTGCAGAATAAAGAACCTTACAGAAGGCTGTGGAAAAGCAGTGTGAGATCTGAAGTACTAGTTAGGTTAGCTATGTGTATGTGAGTTCCAACAAGAATGTTGTGTACAATCTGTAGCCTTATGTGTTTTCCATAAGCTATAATACACTCCAATCTCTCTGAAAATTTCTATCAATACTTGGTTACTGTATTTTGGCTTCCATTTATACCAAATGCCATTATAATTGCCCTTCCATGAACATATCTTTATAAGTGCAAAAACTTTGCCCTTTCTCAGGTGATATTACAGTGGGGCCTGGTCTGGTTAAAACATATTTCTAAAAGAGGAAAGAAAGAAAAGAGTCAAAGTAATATGATGGAGTGCCTGAAACTGTGTCAATAGTAATGAAAAAGAAAAGTCGCATGAAAATCATAACATAATCTTTACCTCTCTGTAGGCAGCAAGTGAATTCCAAATTATGCATTGTCAAGTGTTCATACATTTGGCTATGTTATGTATACTATGTTATATATGTGTAGTTTATATATTATAGGTCTTCTAGATAAACTGACAGTAAAGACGCTTATTTTATACATAATTTTGAGGGGTTAAAATAGAACATAGACTTATTTCTATGGTGTTTTGTTGAAAGTATGAATTCAGCTTTATTTCCTTGCCTTCTGCAGTCATGCTTCTAGTCAATTATGATTAGAATGACAACTACAAACAAGCATATTTAAATGTTTGTTAGACTTTGAATTTTCAGCTCATTTGGATCTCTAGAATATAGTGCAAGAGTAAAAACAAAACAAAATAGCACAAATAAAATAGGCCTAACGGAGAAAAAGAACAACCATGCAGTATTCCCTGCCTCCATCCCACAGTGTTCTTCATAGGAGAATCCAACTGCTGTGCTCTCACTTTAACTTACTTGAGTGGTGTGTGGCTGTGCAGTGTCAGCCACCTGTTTTCTGGGTATAAGAAACTCATGTATTTCTCTTAAAACTGACTTTCATCAGTAAATGCAAGTGAATTGCTGTTTCATTAATTTAGACTTCAGAGCTACAAGGCAATGAAGTTGTTCTTTCTATTCAGCCGAATTGGAAGTGTTTAATATCTCCACATTCATATTGAGAAATGCCAAAATGGTTCTCTTAGATTTACTACTCATTAGTGCTAACATTTTGGTTTTTTTCCTTGTTCCCCCCAAAAAACTTTAGGAGTTGTAAAGAGAACAATAATAGTTCAAGGCAGTATTAAAACCGCTAACAAAAAGTGCATTTCCTGAATATAATACAAATAGAACTTTAAGAAACTAAAGGCACAAACTAACTAGATGTGTATTACAAACTAGAAATGCACAGTTCAAGGTAATTACTATTAAGTAAACGCTTCAAATACATGTTTCTAATGGATATTTAAAGCAGTTTGACAATGATGTAACAGTGAATTGCAAAAGAGTATAACTGTTTAAAATATAAGCAAAATAGACTCCAATATTGATATCTTGATTTAGTGATAAAATACATTGACACACGTATGAATGTATTCTTTATATACAGTTCACAAATTATTTTTCCGTTTATTTAAAAGAACATCAGAGGTTCTAGAAACTTAAGGTCCATTTTCGAGGTTGATGTGGAGGTATTCAAATTTTCAACAAGTTTGTTAGTCATTTTAAAGTTCCATCTGGAATAAATACTGTGCCAAGCCTGATTCGGGAAAAACTCAATACTACAATTTTTGTCTGGATTAGCAATATCTTGAGCTAGTGCACTTGCAGTTACAAAGAGGAATGCATTCATGAGGATCTCTCTCTGTCTCTCTCAATATATGAATAAGAATGTTGTTATCCCAACCTAAAGGTTTTGAAAATGAAATGTTTGAATACCCTCTCCCCTAATATCTGTTGAGGTCCTTTGCTTTTCCTCAGTCTCCTCTGTGTGCTTTGAGTCACCTTAACAGGAGCCTAGATTCTGACTTTGCAGATTTTCAGGGACTGTCATCACAAAGCAAGGCCACTTAGGTAGTAGCTGGAAAGAATCCAAACTAACATTCCATCATAAATTCTCCTTCAGACACAGCAAATGTTCAGACTTGGTGCTGAAAGTGCAGAAGCTGGCTCAGGGGGATTCTCTCCAGGCCACATTGTGGTGTATTTTTGTCTGTGGTAACTTACAATTACACAGCACTCTACAAACTGTTTCTTTGTCACTAGGCACAAATCTCCCAGCTCACTAAGGGGCTTCCTTTCCTGTAGGATTCATAGAGATTGAGCAACTGCGCCTGATAGTAACACTAATCCTGACCTTTCTCCAAATTTGAAATGATCGCACAACAGATAACTTGTCCTGGACAAAATAGTCATTTTCCTAGGCAGGAGAGACGATGAAATAAAAACAAATGGGTAAAGACTGAACTAAAATAACTAGCTGTATGAATTCAGTTAGTAAAAATTAGTCTGCCTCTCCATACACAGTTGTAATGTCCTCGGTTGGAAAGGGTTCACTTAATAAATTTCCCGAATGTGGCTGGGAGATGGTCAAGACAAACTACAGGTTTGAAAGATAAATCTAAGTGGGCTGAAACAATGTGACAACTACTGTGAGATCTGGTTTGGTCTTTCACTTCACTCCTAGGTCTGGTTTCTTTTAAGGTTTTGGCTCTTACGAATGTCTGCAGTAGTAGTAAACCTATTTATCAGCATCCCAGGCACGACGGCCTTCTAAAGCCTCTTTTTGATTTTGTTTTGTGTTTTTTTTTTGTTTTTTTTTTTGTTTTGTGGTAACAGAATCATACTTGTTAGTAAATTACCTTTCACGTGCACAAAACCATTGGATTAGTGTACAAATACTGAATCACTAATGGGAAACTATGACCAAAACACACCTTATATAGAAATGAGAAATCCCTACCCAGGTTACTAAAAGCTATGTTTATATGATGCCCAAACAGCTGGACAGTTGGGTAAAAAGAACTCGGTCAAAACAGGTTGTGTGAGAGAGGTCACGTGGGCCAGCTGCTTTGGTATCACGTCCACACACGCGAACAGTGGCTCTTCAGGCTGCTTACCACACCTCCTGGGAAGCGTGGCAGACAGACCGCAGCCCGCACACGCCGAAACACAGCACAACAACATGGCATTTACTTGAACGAGCAAGGAGGAATCACCGGGGAGGAAGGGCAAACGGGGCCTGATTCTAGGAGATGGTGGCTGAGGACGTTTTACATTTCTTTTTAAATTTCCTATCACAGATCTGGAAAATGTGACAGGGCTGGCAGTCTTTGGTGCGATTGCACCGCCTCTGCAAGACCTGCCAACAGTTACGTGTGAAACCCGGTGTCACAATCCAGATAGAGAACCTTGGGTTCCTTCTGTGTCTCTGAACATACAAATGGCTCAGCGAATTTCAAGTGGTGCTTTCCGGAAACTCTGAGCTGTTGGAGTTCTACTTGTGTTATTTTGAATACTGCCACACAAGAACTAAAAATCTCATTTCGTAAAGAGTTTAAACAAACAATATTAAAATACCATCTTCCGTCACATTGAAAGGCAGTTGGATATGTTTTTCCTCCATATTTACATATACAGAGTTCTGATCTAGAAAACCAATACAATAAACCGTTTTATGTTTTAAAAACAGGCAGTCTTTGGTGACGCAAAGGCAGAGATTTTTTTTGTTACCTCCTGCCTATTTCGCTCTGTCTCATAAAGTGAATATTGTTGGCACTGTCAGAAAGTTCCAGATACTGCTCAACAGACAAAACAAAATACCCATCATAACCTTGTACCCTCCCGGTGCTCAGCAGCTGCTGCTTTTCCCCCTCTGTCCATGCCCGAATTCCCTCTTCCCCTTCTTGCAGGCGTCTTTGTTCCTTAGTCCAGGCCTGGGCCACGGCACGCTGTCTGGCGATCTCCAACACGTGATTCTTTTCTTCTTCCACAGTTGTCCCATACCGGATGTTGAAGCACAGGGCTCCGTGTTGGAGCTGAATATCTGCAAACCGTCTAGTCCTCCCATTCAACACAGAGGTCATCTGGGACACCGTGACATTGACACCGTTCTCCAGAATGCGCCTCCCCCCAGTGTTACCGATGAGCACCAGGTCTTCCTCCAGAGACCCAAGCTTGATGAAGTAGTGAGTGTCCCTCCCCTCTATGGTAAAATGTAGATTTTCCAGGTAATGAGCATTATTGAGAATGGCAGCGAGCCGCCTGCTATCTTCATTGGCTACTCCTATGATATCAGCTGTTACTATGCCATCCTTGATGGCAAACTTTATACCTTTTCCAAAAACCGAAGGGACAGCGGCAAACCGTGGTTGCTTTCCTCCTTCAAGGCACCGTCCGTCATTGTAGCGGGGAGTCATGGGAAGTTGGTCCAAGGAAATGAAATTCCTTAGCTGTTTCTGGAGCTCACACTGAATACCCAGGATAGTCTAGGAAACAAGAAAGGCCCAGTTCAAATATGGCACAGGGTTAGACACCTGTCAGACACCTGGGGATTGTGGGAAGGAAAGGTTTGTAAGGTTGCTTCCTTCTCTTTTGGTGAGTGATCTGAAAGCAAGCCAAATTTGGAATCTTCTCACCAGGCCTTTGGAAAAGAAAAGACTAACAGGTGCCTGATCACTTATCATTCTTATATCTTGATTGAAGCAAACATAAGGAAATGTATGCAGATGATATCATAGAATTTCAGAGCTAGAAAGTGCTTGAAATGGGTTCAGATCCCCCCAAACACTTAATTTTTGCCAAATCAACTGACATTGACTAGATGTTATTGCTGCATCTGGAGTAATATATCAGGTACAGTGAGGAAATAGAGCTACACCCTGTGCATGTCTTTAACTTTCAGCTGTTTGTCACCTTACAAATATCTACAGTAAAGAAGCAAGAAGTTCACTCACATCTTTAGTGTACTTTAGAAGAAACTTTTTTTTATTTTTGGCAGTTCTCAAACATATTTACATAGAAGTTCATAAGTATTTTCTTTCTAAGTATCCATTATGAAGTGTCAAGCAATTTTCAATGTTTTGTTTAATAAGGATTTTTTAAATTATAGAAAGTACTTGTGTATTTTCAAAAAAGGATAAGCCCATGGGATCTACTTAGAATTTCTTTTCCCTTATAAGTTTCAGACTCCACCCAAATTTTAGTTTTATTTTGTTAAAACCATTGTTTTTACAAATGTAGGTAGTCCTGTTTCTTTCCACTGAAAGAAAAAGGTTTTTCTGTTTTCTTTTGTACCTCATTATCCAGATGAAATCATTGTTAAATATTCACGATTTTGGCTTTCCTATTTGGTTCAAAGACTTCATCCCTGTAGTATTATGTTTGCTTCATCGCAATAATATATTTTATTAAGATAATTTTATTCTGGTCAACCCATGTTCTAAGGTACCACATCCTAAATTATTTACAGCTGGAAATCTGATTTTTTTTTGGGGGGGGAGTCCTTTCTTATTTTGTTGTTACATTTTAAAAATGTTAACAGACATATGAAAAGTATACATACTTTTGAGATACTATCAGTTACATATTGAGTTACATATCAGTTACATGCATACATTGTATAATGTCCAATCAAGGCAAATATGCTGATCTCCCAAACATTTAACATTTCTTTATAATGAAAACCTCCAAAAATCCTATCTTCTAGTGTTCTTAATAGAGGACTATATAATACATTAATGTTATCTATAGTTGCCCTACTGTGCAATAGAACCCAGAACTTCTTGCTCCCACCTAGCTATAACCTAGTACCTGTCAAACAATCCTCCCTCCCCAGCTTCTGGTAATCACTGCTGTATTTTTAACTTCTATGAGATCACCTATTTTCAAGATTGCACATATGAGTAAGATCCTGTGAAGACATTTCATTTTTTATGTTTCCTAGTGAGTACTCTTTCCTATGTAGAATCCACAATCACCCTTGGTAACCTGCTGCAGAACTTTAAAAGTTCAGTTTCTTTTTCCTCTTGTTTGTTAGTCATCACTTTATCAAAAGCCCCAATTTCCTGATCTTTTCCTCATGGGAGTTTTTCCTTACCTTGTCATAAGTCATGACCGTTTAGTGAATATTCAAATAGACTCAAGAATAAGTAAGCAAATGTATCTAAACAACATTTCATGGTATTACATGCTCTTGTGTTGTTTTTTTTTTTTTTTTTTCAGTTACACAGAGATGGTAAAACTTTGCTCACCTTTCCAGGATCCCACTCTTGAGTTTTTGTCTGAAGCTGTAGAAGCTCATATGTTAATTCCAAATTTTCTAATTCTGGTTTGGGAAATCCAGGAAGTACATTGTGTAACTGGAAACCAAATAGCTCCAACCAACTTCCAATGTCTGAGAGAGAAAATTTAAAAGAAAAAGAAAAAAAAACTTTTAAAGCTCATACTTCACAATCGTTGTTGAAAACATGAAAGATGCCTTCAATATGTTCAGGCAATGGGAAGTTAGGGATCAAACTCCCTCCTTTTATGACCTACTGTAAAATACATGATCGTTCCTCTACAGGGAACGATTTCTGCTTGTAAATAATCCTAGAGCTAGGCTCAGGTTACTGCCTTGAATTTTTTTTTTTTTTTGGTAGTGTTTTTTTTTTTTTTTTTTTTTTTTTGGACAGGCAGAGTGGACAGTGAGAGAGAGACAGAGAGAAAGGTCTTCCTTTTGCCGTTGGTTCACCCTCCAATGGCCGCCGCGGTAGCGCGCTGCGGCCGGCGCAGCGCGCTGTTCCGATGGCAGGAGCCAGGTGCTTATCCTGGTCTCCCATGGGGTGCAGAGCCCAAACACTTGGGCCATCCTCCACTGCACTCCCTGGCCACAGCAGAGAGCTGGCCTGGAAGAGGGGCAACCGGGACAGGATCGGTGCCCCGACCGGGACTAGAACCCGGTGTGCCGGCGCCGCAAGGCGGAGGATTAGCCTGTTGAGCCACGGCGCCGGCCGGTAGTGTTTTTTTTATTTATTTATTTGAAGGAAAGAGAGAGGTCTTCCATCTGCTGGTTCACTTCCCAAACCGTCAGGACAGCCAGGGTTGGGCCAGGCAGAAGCCAGGAGCTTCATCTGGGTCTCCCACATGGGTGCAGGGGCCCAAAGACTTGGGCCATCTTCCCTTGCTTAGCAGGGAGCTGGATTGTAAGTGGAGCAGTTGGGACTCGAACCAGTGCCCAGATGGGATGCTGGCATTGCAGGTGGCGGCTTAACCCGTTACACCACAACACCTGCCTTGAACTTTTAATGTGGTAGTGGTGCTAAAGTCACATTGATGGTGATATTATGTTTATGTGATGCAACATAATTCTGAATTTTCCTTTTATGATATTATTTATACAAGCTTTAAAGAGAGACACAGTGTAGAGGGGGAGAAAAAAATGTAGTGGGATGGAAAGCTTTACAGTTTACGTTAACTTGCATGGTTTGCTCAGTTTAGAAAACTAAGTGAATGCACAAGAACCTGTGGGCTAACTGGCAGGAAGAGGAAGCATATTTACAAAGACATTGAGATTCTGTGATAAAATCAACAGTACTGAGTTATTTCAAGTTTAGCTGAAAGCTTTACACTGTTTAAATACCTGTGGTATACTTGGCGACATCTTGAATTTTGCCAACTGGGTAGTTATTTTCAAAGGAGTAGAGGTTGAATGGCTTAGGAAGGAGGTTCAACTCTTTCCATATGTGATGATTGGGCGTTGTCCATCTACCAGCGACAACATCATAGTCTCTTTGTCCCAGGTGTACTAACTTAGTGAGAAAATCATAGAGTCCTCCATGAAAACCAATGATGACCTGAAAGTCAGGGTAAGTGTCATGATAGATATCACCATAAGGTGTGTATAATATCTCTTTTATCACCTGACCTCGACTGCTGAACACAGCTAGTGGGGTACCTGTATTATCACAGGCTACATAATACTCTTCACCACTGCTTAACTCCATGGCGATAAGATGACCTTGGAGATCATAATACAGAGATGTAATCTCTGAGCTCGTGTGGTTGTACAAATGAGTCACTCTTATGGGGTTGGCAAGGTCTGCATAAAAGAACTGGAGGTGCTGCCCTAGGCTGGACTTACTGGCAACACGTCGCCCAAGCCCGTCATAGTAATATTGTACAGTCCAGCCAGAAGCCTTATTGTAGGCTTTCTGCAGCAGACCATTAGAATTATATTCAAACACATCATTTCCCCTCTGCCTCAGAAAGCCATCTTCATCCATTTTGTACTGAATCTCTCCTAATCTGGTGATGCGGTCTCGGAGGTCATATCGGAGAGGAGTAAGACGAGCACTATTTCCATGGCTTAGGAGGTTGATATTTCCATTCAGATCATAACTATAACGCCACTGGGTTTTGTCATTTACAGAAACAGTTTGAAGTTGCCCATCAGCATCATATTCGTAGAAGTACCTTGTTATATTGGCATCTACTCCTACCCTTATGTCACATATTACCATACGGCCCATATTATCATATTGAATAGTCATCCAGTAGGCAATCGCCTTTAGGATTTCATATTGGACTTCAATGACTTGTCCATTGGCACTAAAGATCTTGGTGTGCTTCATCACTGTAGTAGTTATGACCTGATTTAAATCATAATTAATGACACTAAATTTTCCAAACTGCTCTGTTCTACCGGAGACATCAACATATCTGTACAGATCTATGGGCAAAGGGGTTTCATTGATCACAGCTTGCATGCTGGTGACACGGAAGTTGTTGTAGCTGTAGTCAAACCGTGCATTCACAAGACCTTCTTCACTGAATCTGAAAATCTGGCGTCCAATAAGAGGTCCTGTAGGAATCAAAATTAAAAATGAGAAAGGAACTAGGTGATCAAATGTGGGACAATCAAAAAGTCTAGTGTTATTTCAGTATTGATGCATTTACATTCAAAATGGAATAGTGGAGAATGACTTCTGATACCTAATTCCTGGACATATCTTATAGACTTACAAAGGTGATCCAAAAACTTCATGGAGAAAGGAAATGGAAAGGTATGTTTCTTTTAGTGTTACACATTTTTGAATTCCATGCACAAGAGGGGAGGTCTTCAAAAAGTTCATGGAAAATGGGTATCATGAAAAAACTTTGGGTTTGGAAATTTGGGCACCCAAATAAACTTATCTTTTCATTCCATTTTCTTAGAACTTTGTGAAGTGTCCTTATATATTCTCATAGTGGTAGTCACCAAATATGGAAAAAATTAAAAATATTATATCATTATAGGATAATCTAATTATAGAAACCACAGAAGTAATATTCCATCCAGTAGCCTGGGGTGATAAAACTGATATAATGAACATGCTTTCAAAGGTGCTTTCATTTCATTTAACCTTTGCTATAAAGTCAAAGGGTCAGGTTTTGACAAAGCCCAGTGCTAAAGTAACTGGATCTGGGCATTTTTATACACCCAACAGATGAGATATATTCGAAAGTTCTGACTTTTGAAGATAGTTTGTCATCATCTGAGGCTTATAGAGATTACCTAGGGCTTGAGCTCATTTCAGTGAAACTCATATCTTGCAGCTGCATCTTTAGGAAGCTTTGGTGGTGAGAAGGAACAGGCATACAGTTAGACCAGATCTGTAGATCTCAACTTTCTTGAAAGCCAAGAGAAAGAGAAATGCACTATATGTCTTTTAAAGAATAGACTTTCATGTAGACTACAAGTGTTTTAAATTTTCCATAGAAGATAATTTGATAGCTAAAGTGAAAAGTCGTTGGCTTGGAAGCATAAAGGTCAGTGCTTCTCAGACTGTAGTCAGTAAAAACATCATAAGAAAATACTAATGTTGTATACATCAGCACTTTTTCACAACAAACCTGTTTGCCTGTATCTGATTGTGCAGATGAATCCATCGTGCATCAGGTGTATTGTCTTAATCACTCCAGAAGACTCTTCATATGTTAATGTGACCTGAGTGGTATCATAGAGAATCTCCGACAGCCTTGCTTGCTTGGTGTACTTGTGCAAAACTCTGCGCCCGGTCCCCAGATGCAGGGTCTGCAGGAGTCGGCCATCTCGACTATAGTCTTGGATAAAGGAAGTGCTACTGTCTGGTGGGGTGTAGATGTTCCTGTAGTAGCCCACTGAAAGCATGGTTTGTAAGCTGTGGCGCACCATGCTAGGCATGGTGACTGAGAGAAGACAATCCGATTGGTCATACTCAAAGATGTAACGCCGCTGGCTATGTAAGAGAAGCATCACAGACTGAAATGAGACAAAAGCAAAATAACATAGAATGTGTCATTAAAGTTGAGAACATTAAAGAAAACACACCTTCATCCATCCATCACTTAGTAAGGGGTAATGGAATTGAAAGCAAGTAGTCAAACCAACGTGGTGTGAAGTGTGCTATCACAGGGCTGGTACTGAGTGCTTCTGGGAGACAGCAAGAGCAGATAACCCAGACTTAAGAGGCCAGGGAAACCTTCCTGGAGAAAGTGACATCTGAACTGAGACCTAAAGGATGACTAGGGGTTGGGCACATAGGGTGGGAGAAGAGAGACAGTACTCCGAGTAGAGGATACAATATTATGAGGGTCTGGATATGAAAGAGAACATAGCTTTGTCAGAGAATGACAGGAACTGGCAGACAATGGGGTGGGAGTGGTCAGTGGCAGGAGATGAGAACAGCTGGGCCGGGCTGGGTTCAGATCATGTGGAGTGTTCTAAGTCATGCTAAGGAATTCAAACTTAAGTGTGTTGACAACAGAGAGCCATTGACGGGTTTAAGCCAGTTGAGGGAAGGGGTACCGTGGAGCTGGGAGAAACTGTCAAGTTGGTATTTTAGAAAGGTCCTTGCTGCTTCGATGTGAAGGTGGATTGCAGAGAGGTAAACCAAGGGCAGGGCACTTCATGTATTAACTCAGCCACAAAAGTGCCTTAACAAAGCCAAAAAGTTATTGACTTCACATAGTGGTGTTTTTCTGTGAAGCTACAAAGTATTATTATTTTGCAAGTCATGCTTTATTAATGTTTGAATTTACATTTTCATGGAAGGGAAGCATGATGTTATGAGTGAATAATTCTCTGGTTATGCAACCCCTTTTCCTGCAACTGATTTACTATTTCAGAAACAGCTATATGTTGAAGAATGATGCCTAGTATGTAATAGGTGTTTCATAAGCATTGGTTGATCTTATTTTAATTTTATGTAAAAGCACTGTCTTACAGAGAACACTGATTCACTAACATTTAACTCTCATGTTTAAATTTTTTTTTCATTTTATTTATTTGAAAAGCATAAAGACACAGAGAGAAATAGAGAAAAGTTGCCAGTGCTGGTTCACTCACCAAATGCCTGCTGGGTCAAGCTGAAGCCAGGAGCCCAGAATTCAATCCAGGTCTCCTAAGAACTTGGGGCCAGTACTGTGGCGTAGCAGGTAAAGCTGCCACCTGCAGTGCCAGTATCTTGTATGGGTGCCTGTTCCAGTCCTGGCTGCTCCACTTCCCATTCAGCTCTCTGCTGTGGCCTGGGAAAGCAGTAGAAGATGGCCCAAGCGCTTGGGCGCCTGAACCCGTGTGAGAGACCTGGAAGAAGCTCGTGACTCCTGGCTTCGGATAGGCACAGCTCTGGCTGTTGCAGCCAATTGGGGAGTGAACCAGCGGATGGAAGACCTCTCTCTCTGCTTCTCCTCCTCTCTGTGTAACTTTGACTTTCAAGTAAAATAAATAAATCTTTAAAAAAAGAGAGAGAGATCCAAGAACTTAAACCATCACCTGTTGCCTTTCAGGGTGCACACCAGAAGGAAGCTGGAATTGGTAGTGGAGCTGGGAGTTGAACCCAGCCTTCTGGTATGGGATGCACGCACCAAAAGCAGCACCTTAGCCACTAGGCCAAATGCTTGCCCCTAACTCTCATCTTTTAGAGAGTCTAAAGGAGCTTTAATGCTCTCCTCTTGAGAATTACCTTATCAAGCAAAAGGATTTAACTGAGCTTTATATTCTAAACATTATGTTATGAAAATGGGGATTTTTTTCATTTTCTAAATATAAATAACTTACATATTTATGAATGTGAATTGCATAAACATGTAATATGCAGTTACATCTTCTAAATATGAAATTATATTCTGATACTGAATGTGCTTTTGGAAACTGCATATCTTCCCTACCCTTCTGAGATTACTGAGTTTGAACTGCGTGTCAAAGTCAGTGGTTACTTGCTTGTTCATTCTTTCTTTCTTTCTCTCCTACCAACACTATGGCTGAGGATCCAGAGGTGGGTGCTGAATTCCTGTCAACTCCTCACCTGTGGCCACTTCCAGCTTGCCACTGTTGTGACCTCTGAAAACCTTCCTGAAATACAGGGGCCTTGGAAATCCTGCGTGAGCCTGGGGAACATGAAGTGAGAACGCTTTCCCTTGACCAAAGAGGAACTCAATAGAACCAGCAGGGAATTTTCCTATCAAATTGGCAGTAAGGTAGAAGGGGACAGCAGGGTAGAAGATGCCTTTTCATTATCTCTATGCTGAAAGTCAGACTTCTTAGCTCCTTTCCACTCTACTGTCAATTCTCCACCAATAAGTGACATCTGTCATGTGGGCCAAGAACAATCACCATATGGTCTCCATGCATTATCTAGTATCAGCCTGCCTGGGCCATGCCTTTTCCAGTCACTATGCCAGCCTTGCCAAACATTTACAGCACATCATTATTGTATTCTCTCCCTCCAGCCTGCAATAAACCACTGCTTGAATCTGCTCCTAGGTGGGGCTGATGCTCAGCTGTCTTGATCTGTTTTAAAGCTTCTTGCCAATAGCAAAGATGTGAATGATGTGAACAGAAGTTTCATGAATGTAAATATTGTGTTGCTAGAATACAATTTAGCCATCATGAGGCTGCTTTTCACTTTGGGTGGGTATTATTATCAGTTGGTTCAAAAACAATAAAACAGGGGCCAGCTTCGTGGCGCAGTAGGTTAATCCTTTGCCTGTGGCTCTGGCATCCCATATGAGCGCTGGTTCTAGTCCCAGCTGCCCCTCTTCCAATCCAGCTCTTGGCTATGGCCTGGGAAAGCAGTGGAGGATGGCCCAAGTGCTTGGGCTCCTGCAACTGCATGGGAGACTGGGAAGAAGCATCTGGCTCCTGGCTTCAGATCAGCGCAGCTCCGGCCATTGCAGCCATCTGGGGGGTGAACCAACTGAAAGAAGACCTTTCTCTCTGTCTCTCCCCTCTCACTGTCTGTAACTCTACCTCTCAAATAAATAAATCTTTTAAAAAAACAATAAAACAATGCTTATGAGTGTGTCTAATGTCCACAGTGCTGCTACAGGATAAAAGTCCATTTACTATTAGTCCAAATAACAGAGTTACAGGACTTTTATCATTCTGATTGACTGTGTTTCAAAGGAAAAATAGTCATGATATATACCCAATTTGAAGAAGCGAAGAGAGTAATTTGACTAGTTAAAGCATTTGAATGACCACGAGATGGCAGTATGTAGCCACCTGGAAGCGCAAGCCTAAAATTGCATTCTGTCCCTCTAAGTAGCATTTGAAAACTTCAGCCCCAAAGAGGCAATTTTGTTCAAATGCATTAAGACTAAAGCATCTTATTAAATGATTATAAAATACATTTAAATTAATTTTCAAAATTAAGTTGACAAGAATGATTTTAGGGCACTGAAAGACTTAGATTTCCTGTAATACAAAATTGTAGCCCCACAAGTCTTCAAAAAATAACCCAGAGAAGTCTCATAAATTAAGACAGAATTAATGACCACGTAGAGGAAAGTTAGGAAACAATAATTGATTTTTTTAACAGTGAAGAAATCGTTTAAGCAACCACAGCTATAACCAAAATAATTGTGGTTTTTTTCTTCCCCCTAACGGATAAAAACCATTGTGCATGAAAATGATATAACTTTCACTTACTCTAGAGAAAGTCAAATTAGTTTCACAAAACTTCTGCATGTTAAGATGAAAAAAATCTGCTGTCTTAAAACCTTTATTTCTGAAGGACAGAGAGAAACAGAGAGCTTCCATCCTCTGGTTCACTTTCCAAATGCCTCCAATAGCCAGGGTTAGGCCAGGCTAAAGCTAGGAATCCAAAACTCAATGCAAGCAGGGACCCAAGCGGTTGAGGCATCACCTGTAGGCTGCGGAGTACTAGGAAGCTGGAATTGGAAGCACAGCCCAGACTGGAGCCCAGGCACTATGATGTGGGATGCAGGCATCCTATGTGGCATCTTAACTGCTGTGCCAAATGCCTGTCACTGCTACTACCTTAATGTATGACAGTATAGGAAGGGCAAGAAGATCGACAGAAGTAATACCAGATTATTCTGGGGATATAAAGAGAGATGCATTTTAAAGTTTGCTAATTCCTACTTTATAGTACAGGAACCATCACCTTTGTCCCTGCTCTGTCACAGTGAAAGGGTGTGTTGTCAAAGGAGACTCAAAACCTAATCAAGTCACTTGAAACAGTTACACCCATAAATCACATTTTGGCAACTTCAATCTTCTCTTTTTTTTTTTCCCCCTGGAATCACCATTTCCAAGATGTTTAAATTTCCTTTCTTGCCTCTTCTCTCCTCCTCTCCTTGTTGCCTGCCAGCCTTTGTCCTTTCCTGTTTTGGCCTACCTTCGAGTGGCAATAAGTGCTAGCTGGCATTTAAAATCTCTAATTGGGTATTCTATATCATTTCATCTAATCATACTTATTCAGTGAATTAGTTATCACTGGTAATAATGTTAATAAAATCAATTTCACGATAAATGATTTTGAAAGTAAAGAACCATTCCATAATGTATTTTGTAGGTTTGGAGTTTTGCATAATAGAATTGCTTAAATCAAGACTACCCCTTTTTTTATTAGACGAGTAGAGTTACAGAGAGAGACAGAGAAAGGTCTTCCTTCCGTTGGTTCACCCGCCAAATGGCCACCACAGCTGGTGCTGCGTCGTTCCGAAGCCAGGAGCCAGGTGCTTCCTCCTGGTCTCCCATGCAGGTGCAGGGGCCCAAGCACTTGGGCCATCCTCCACTGCCTTCCCGGGCCATAGCAGAGAGCTGGACTGGAAGAGGAGCGACCGAGACTAGAACCCGGTGCCCATATGGGATGCCGGTGCTGCAGGCGGAGGATTAGCCATGTGAGCCACGGCGCCGGCCCCAAGACTATCCTTTTAATTACAGAACAAATTAGACATGAGGACAGGGACAAAAGTCAACTAAAAGTCATAAACAATTTCACTTGTCTCACTAGTCAATAAGCTAGTCTTTGGAAGTCACTGGGGTTTTTCATGATACTTTATTTTGGGTCTGTAAGATCTCATTTTCTGCCCACTGTAGATGTTGACAGTCTCACAGAGGGTTTTTTTTTTTTTAATTATTGCCAACCAAGTTTCTATAGGAAAGAGAATTCCCGTCAAGTTTGCTGCACAGGATTATCTGTTCAAGCAGATCTCATGAGCTAATCAGCTAATCCAGAAAAGAGAAATGATACAGTATCCTCACTGGTGTCAGAGAAGAGGCTAAATAATTGCATTTGGGGTTGAAATTTAAGTTTTTGGGCTCTTGTTGCTATACAGGTGGCCTAAAAGAAATCTTAGCGGCCTAGAGCTCATTTTCTATAGACAGCTCATTGGGTCATATTCTGGTGCTAATGAGGTTGGAGTTATGTGCTCAAACCCATACATACTCCTAAGAAGTGGTGGCTACTTCCCTAGTCACACGGAGGACCTGTGGAAGGCTCAGGACAAACCCATCCTCGTTGCTGGAAAACAAACTCGGCCGATGTTCTATTAATGATCAGGGGGCATGCTTTTCTCATATGAAGGTTTTCAAAAATGTGCCTTAAAAAACACTTTCTGGAGCCGGCACTGTGGTAAAAGCACTGCCTGCAGCACCAATATTCCATATGGGTGCCTGTTTGAGTCTGGGCTGCTCTACTTCTGATCCAGCTCCCTGTTAATGCACCTGGGGAAGCAGCAGAGGGTGGTTCAAGTGCTTAGGCCCCTGCACCCATGGTGGAGTCTCAGAAGAGGCTCCTGGCTTCAGCCTGGCCCAGCTCTGGCCGTTGCAGCCATTTGGGGAGTGAACCAGCAGATGGAAGATCTCTCTCTCTCCCCCCTCCCCACACCCCATAACTCTGCCTTTCAAATAAATATTTTTTTAAAGAAACACTTTGCCTGTGCATAAACATTAAGCAATATTTGGATTCAGTTAGTGTCATGACAAGTTTGGCACTTTGTCGACATTAGTCATAGGATTTTGCCAATCATTCTAGTTACTGAAATCTCAAAGAGGAAAAACCCAATGTATTAGAGGCAGATTGTCCCAGTAAAGAGGATATATTTTTTAACGAGTAGAAAAGCTCCGCATGATTTGGCACAAATAGTGAAATTTCGCTAAGTGAGCTGTGAGTTCTATGACTTTTCCAAGAACGTCTCTGGGTTACCTTACACTGATTACCCGTGAATCCTCAAGGGAAAGCATGTTTCCGTTTTCACAGAAATTAATTCAAGACTGCTGAATTCAGTTAAATGTATAGATTTGGGAAACAGAGGCATTATCTGAGGCAATCGCATTGAGATGGCAGATGGAGATCAATTACTCAGATTGTCCTCTGGTACTGGTCAGGTCAGAAACCATGTTGCTGTGTAGGGGCTGATGTTTGACAAACGGGTCCAGCTGTGGAACGAAAGTCCTCTCTTGCTTGCTCTTATGAGAAGGCGGAGGCCCAAAGCTCCCATTAGAGATTCGAATGCACACAAAAGACTATTCCCAATGAGATCCCACTGCCACCATTCCCTCAGGCTGATTATTTTTGAAAAATAGTTCTTAAATGTATATGACTCCAATTTCACTGACTATCCGAACAATTAGAATTCCTTATCCTCGGGGTAAGAGGCCCTTCCCCAGAGCTGACATACAATAACACACAGCTTTAGAATTTCCCAGCTATTTTCCCTCAGTCTGCGTTTTCATAATAATAAAGATACCTTTTCAAGAGCATGAACAGATAAGCACAAATGAGGAGAAAGCTAAGCCATTATCTCGACTTCAGTTTGAAAGAGTACTTGGCAGAGTGTGGGATTAGGGAAAGTTTCCAACTGAATGAAAAACAGCTTATTCTCAGAGGCTCCACTTTTTTGGGGGGTGGGGGGGTAGGGAAGGCTGTAACTTCTACAGAACATCCAGACCAGACTTTCTAATTTGGCCATGTTCAATATTCTCGTCAATATTCTCACTCAGAAACTTGTAACTAGTCACCCTCCTCCCCATTACTTACTTTTTTTTTTTTTTGACAGAGTGGACAGTGAGAGAGAGAGAGAAAGCTCTTCCTTTTCCGTTGGTTCACCCCCCAATGACCGCTACGGCTGGCGTGCTGTGGCTGGCGCACCACACTGATCCAAAGCCAGGAGCTAGGTGCTTCTCCTGGTCTCCCATGCAGGTGCAGGGCCCAAGCACTTGGGCCATCCTCCACTGTACTCCCTGGCCACAGCAGAGAGCTAGACTGGAAGAGCAGCAACCAGGACAGAATCCGGCACCCCGACTGGGACTAGAACCCAGTGTGCCGGCGCCGCAGGCAGAGGATTAGCCTATTGAGCCACGGAGCTGGCCAGTACTTACCTTTTCCAAGTAGGTGTAGCTCCAGATTTTCCCATCAGCCCAAGTTCTTGAGATGATTTTTCCACTCTGATCATATTCCATTTTTTCATTCCATGTCCCTCTTTGAATAAATGTCACCAATCCCGAGGGTGAATACGTGATATTCACTTCATTATATCTGCTTACTGGAGACCATAGAACAGGTCGCCCAGTCTGGTCATAAAGAATGCGAAGGGTGAATTTTCGATGGTCGTCATAGATCTTTCCTGTGCGGGTGATATGATCAAAATCTATGGAGAGCAGGTTTCTGTTATGGGCCTACAAAAGAGAGAGAGAAAATACATTTTCAGCTCTGCCTGGTTTCCCCTCATCTAGTGCAGCCTCAGTTCTGAGGATGCTCCTGATTCTCCCAGCGACGGGGTCTCTCTCACCTCGGAGTCCTGTGGTTTCATGTTCCTCGGGTGTCACTTGCTCTTTATTCACCCATCAGAGTGGGCATTCCTGGAAGGTCATGGCTATGTCTTCATTCCTGCGAGAATACCTGTCATAGTCTATCTAGACCTTCAATGTATATTATAGGTTGTTGACTGTCTTTTGCTCAGCTCAAGCCTCAAGCATGGCCACAGTTTTTCTTGGTTCTGTGACTTGACTTTATGTGAGTCAGATGCCTATGAGGGAGTGGGGCTTGCTTCTCCTTTTTTTTTTTTTACCAGTCAAGTAGCTAGAACATAGGATGGTTTGGCTTAGTTCTAGTTCTAGACTTCTGCATACCAGCATTCCATCTAGGTACCTTGAAACCTTGTAGCTGACACAGTGAGCCTGATCCAGGGAACCTTGAACAGGATTCCATGAAAGAACTCACAGGTACCTGGATTTGATTAAATTCTTCTTGGTCCACACAAGATAGCCAAATAATTTTAAATATTTAGTAAAAAAATTTTAAAAATCATCAAAACAATTTTTACCAGATTTTCAAAATAAATGGACAGTTGACCTGATTTTCTTCCACTTTTGAGTTAGTTTGCCAGACCCACCAGTAATGTCTGCCTTGGCTACCTAATTAGAAAAGACACTACAGAAATGCTGCTTTTGTCTCAGAATGAAAGTTGCTGTTCCTGATTCTGATGGTTAAGGGGACTCAGTCCCTGCTGGCCTGGGTGCTGCAGGAGGCTTTGTGGAAGAGGGAGTTTTGGAGCAGGGGTAGCAGTATCAGAGAAGGGCTTTGCAAGTTGTATTTTATTCATTTTAGGTCAGATCAGTTTAGCTAAGTTTTAGTTTTTATTATAACTTTTTATTTTGAAGTAGCCTGACTCACAAGAAGTTGCAAAAAATGGAAGCAATCCCCTGTAACTTTCACCCAGATTTCAGGGGACAGACTTCTGATTTGGGTGGAGGGGGTCCAAGCAGATTGGGCAGGAACAAAGGCAAGAATGAAAAAGCAGAGACTTTGAGAGGTGTAAATAGCAGTAACCAGAGCGAGGAGACGTTTAGCTAGTTACTTGTCTATGCACCACTCATTTCTTCTATCTGGTTTCTTAGTTTTCTCATCTGTGAAATGTGAGTGATATTACTACTTTGTACCACAGACCTGTGGAAGAATTAAATGAAATGACACATGCAGGTACTCAGTAAACTGTGAAACAGCATTAGTTATTATTTCTACAATACAGGGAACACTTTACCCATTTTATTTAAACTTGTGACTAGGCCCATATGTCGGATTCCAAGGTGATTGTAGCATAGTGTACTAGATTGTTATCTGGAAGAATTGTCAACATGATCCCAAGCAGGAGGTTAAATATCTGGTTTAGTGAGGGAGGGGAAAGAAGCCAATGTGAGGGTTTGGCTACATTGTTCACAGTTGGACTAAATCTATTTACTAGCTATTTAATCAAAATAGCTCTTTACTGGCTATATTTCATCAAAATAGCTGTTTGCTAGCTAGATTTAATCAAAACTTTCAACTGTTGTGGTCAAAAATTCCTTTACGTATTTGACAGCTGCAGACTGCATTGCCAGAAATTTGCACATAAGCACACACGTGAACATTTTTGGTAAATCTGGGGGTGGAGGGGTGGGAGTTCTGAACTTCAAGGGGTCTCCAGGGTCCAAGTACAAAAATCTCTGTTCAGAAAGTTTTTAATCTTTACTGGCTTGGAGGACTTCAAAATTCAATACTGTCATATCAGACCCTTCTTTTGCTCAGTGATATTGTGCACGTTGTTGTTGTTTTTTTTAATGTTTATTTTTCATCTGCTTGAAAGGCAGAGTGACAGGGAGGGAGGGAGGGAGGGAGGGAGGGGGAGAGAGAGGGATAGAAAATCTTCCATCTAAAGAATGGGGCCAACAAAGAAGGAGGTACTTTTCTCTGAAGGGAGGAGAGAACTTCCACTTTGACTATGGCCCTGTCGGAATAGGATCGAAGTCGGCAAACTCAAAAGGCTTCCATAGCCTTGGCAACTCATGACTAGAGCCTAGGGAGATTACTGACGCCATGAACAGTAGTGTCAAATTGTTAAGTCAACAACAGGAGTCACTCTGTACTTACTTCTTATGTGGGATCTGTCCTTAATGTGTTGTCCAATGTGAAGTAATGCTATAACTAGTACTAAAACAGGATTTTACACTTTGTGTTTCTGTGTGGGTGCAAACTGATGAAATCTTTACTTAATATATACTAAATCAATCTTCTGTATAGAAAG
This sequence comes from Lepus europaeus, assembly GCF_033115175.1. Taxonomy (NCBI): domain Eukaryota; kingdom Metazoa; phylum Chordata; class Mammalia; order Lagomorpha; family Leporidae; genus Lepus; species Lepus europaeus. The sequence goes on along the minus strand of NC_084850.1, from coordinate 31,962,097 downwards.
ATAATTGAAAATGAATCTTGATGTGAATGGGATGTGAGAGGGAGCTGGAGATGGGAGGGGTGCGAGTGGGAGGGAAATTATGGGGGGGGGGGAAGCCATTGTAATCCATAAACTGTACTTTGGAAATTTATATTTACTAAATTAAAAAAAAAGGTTTTGTAGAAAAAAAAATCTTCCATCTGCTGGTTCACTCCCCAAATGCCAACAATAGCCTGGCTGGGGCTACACTAATGCCTGAAATCCAGAATTCAATCTAGGGTTCCCAGGTGGGTGGTAGGGACCCAAGTACTTGAACTTGTACCTGCCTCCCAGGATGCATATTAGGAGAAAGCCGGAATTGGAAGCAGAAGTACAAGGATTCAGACTGGCACACTGTCATAGGATGTGTGCCCTGCAAGCAACAGCTTAACCTACTGTAGCATAAGGCCCACCCTCATTTTGCTTACTAAAGTAACCTCCTCCACCTCCCACTCCCAATTATAAAAGTGATAGTTTTATTGCATAAAAATTGGAAAATATAGAAGTGTACAAAGAAAATAATTACTTGTAATCTCACCTGCCAATGAGAATCACTGTGAACACTTTGCTGAGTTTTGTTCCAAATATTTTTTGCATAATCCCTGTTCATACATTTAAAGTAGGATTGTACTTAAACTTCTATGTCTCATTTTTCTAGCTAATGTTTTATCGTCAGCAGTCCTCATGTTATTAAATATTCTTAAAATATTGCTTTTAATGGCAGCATATATCTTACCACGTAATAAACATTATCCATTCTTCTATTGTTGGCAATTAGAATTTTTCCCATTTTTCTTTCATGTCTTTTTGTTGTACCTTTTTGTAAATAAGTATTTCCTTAATATGGAATCCTTTGAGTGAAATTACTGGGTCAAATGGGAAGAGCCTATGAAGAGACTCCGGATGCAACTTTTTTTACCAGTACATTTTTATGGGGTACAGTGCAGTATTTCAACACATAAACATAGCATAAACTGATCAAACCAGGCAAGGAACGTGAGAGAGTATAGTGCAGAGGCTATACAAATTCACACACCCATTAACTAGTAGTGGGAGAGCCCGCCTCATTCCAGTCTTACTAGGATTGAAAATTATCCTTGTTAGCAACCTTTTCCCAATATTAAAGTAGGAAAATGCTGTGTCACTGCAGCCGAAATGTGCATTTCTTAGATTACTGGTGAGGCTGAACCCTTTCTGCTATCTATTTGCCATGTCTGTGTCTCCTGTGAATTGTCTGCTCATGACATTGGCCCGTCTTTCTACTGGGGTGTGGCACTTCGCTTTTTACGCTCCTTTGGATTTCGGTTTCTTCACCAGTCAGCTGAAGCTAATGAGATTTGCCTTTAATTTTGAATTTCTGCCAAAAAAGGACCTATCAAATATTCCATGCTATGAATTCTATCCAGAAAACTAGTGATTACATACTCCAATTATTTGGGGAGACATGCTGTGAGTCTCAGGGGTAGGTTTAATTCAAGGAATAGAGCCACAGATTGCGAATCATGACTGTTCAAACCATCTGTAGCCAACGTGTGCTGCGTTGAATTGCATAAATATACAGTCACCTGCTGTGATTGCCTAAAAGGTGACAGAGAAGCACGTATTTCCTGCCTTTGGATATGCAGGGTTTGGAAGCCTATAGGAGACCAGGTGTTCTTTCTTCAACTACCCTTCCTGTGGTTTTATAGCCATGGATCTCCAACTGTAATACCATTCATTTACAATAGCCGTGAAATATCCGTGGACTCCCAGGGACAGTTGTAACCATTACAATTTATGTTATAATGATAGTTAAAGAGCCAAAGTAGCAAGTGATTTCCAGTTCAACTAAATTTGTGGTTTTATGTGTCTGATAGATTAAGTTTACTACTCAAGAACACATTTCTTAATAAAGTCATTGCTTCTACCCAAAAAGGGATCACTGTTTAAAATCCACTACAAACCAAGCAGAGGAAAACTCTAATGTTTTTTCTCTGCCTGTCGGGACTTCTTCAGCCAGGCATCTCTGTTTCTGGATAATACACCCTGATATTTGAGGCAGGTGAAGTGCTTGTTTCAAAGTCAACTTTGGAAGCTAATGCAAAATTCAGCTCTGAGCTGAAAGAGGATGAAAGAGTAAAAAAAGGCCACAGGTTCCCTTGAGTCTCCTGTGGAAACCATGTGTGAGAAGCCTGGGAAGGAAAATGCTTTCCCAGGTGAGCTCTCCCAACCTCCCGCTTGACTGCCTCTGTGGTGTGAATGAGAAGTAGGTTGAACACCGCTGTCTGCTGGGGTCATGGGCAAGGTTGGGAAAGCTCCATAGATGTGCTTGCTTTCCTAAAAGCAGGGGTCGGCGCTGTAGCATAGCAGGTAATGCTGCCGCCTGCAGTGCTGGCATCCCATATGGGTGCCGGTTCAAGTCCCAGCTGCTCCACTTCCCATCCAGCTCTCTGCTGTGGCCTGGGAAAGCAGAAGATGGCCCAAGTGCTTGGGCCCCTGCATCTGCGTGGGAGACCTGGAAGAAGCTCCGGACTCCTGGCTTCTGATTGGCACAGTGCAGCCATCTAGAGGGGAGTGAGCCAGCAGATGGATGACCTCTCTCTGCCTCTCCTTCTCACTCCGTGTAACTCTTCCAAATTAATTCATTAATTAAAAAAAGCCAATAGTGCTCGAACTAAGTGTGAGCCAACAATCCTTATTTCCACTCTTCTTCCAGTCTATACAAATCTGAAACAGGGGGGAAAGAAAAAGGACAGGAATTTGGGAATAGCTTTGCTATTCAAGTTTCACAACTGATAAGCTGGGTTGTTGTGGTAAGACAGCTGGACTTGCTGATTTTTTTTTTTAATAGGGGAAGACACAGCTATGTCGTAGTTTATCTTTTGGTTTCCTTTTTCCCCCTACTGTATTAAAGAGCAGTGAGAAGGCCTTGAAGTGTGTCCATAGTTGGGCCAGAGAGGAAAGAGGGAAGAATGTGTCCTGGTGAGCTGGAGACAGTGTTGCAGCATAAATGAGAGTGCCTGGGGAAGGTGGGTAGGGGAGAGGCTCCAAAGGCAAGTGTCTTCTGCCTGCCTTCAGAGCCCTTTCCTGATCTTTCCCAGGGGTTTGTATTTTAATTGTTCAGGACAAGGTCCTCTGAACCCTTCCAATTTGAGGTTCATTCAATTAGTAGGATAACGCTACGTTAGGTTGTTCTAATGGCAATTGCTGACATTTGACTTTGTTTTGGCCTACACAAAGGGCAATTTGCTATGGTTCAGCCTACACACACATACACACACACACACTCATGTGTGGAACTGAGCTACGCTTACAGCAGTTGATTTTCTTTCCTCTTCAAGGAGCAGAGGCTGAATTCTCAAGGACACTGTCGAGCATTTCAGCTCACGGTACAACTGACTTACCTGTTTAATTTTTGCTGAAGAAGTCGGAAGATGAATAAGTGAGAGGGGCCAAATAGCCACCTTGGAGTTTGGAAGATACACCGCATTTAATTTTCATGAAGTTATGAGAATGGATAGGAAAGTCACAGCTGATTTTAAAGTAGCACACGCTAGGCTGCTCCCACTAGTTCTAAGGTAATTAGTACGTGATACCTCTACATTGACAATCCAAATCTTGGGCCTGCTTTTATTTCATAGAGTTGCTGACAAATGAACAGGTATTTATTTAGTATTAGCCCCCCTCTCCCTTACATTTTATCTGGAATTTCCTGATTCTTTTCTTTTACTCCTAAGATAACTCTCTCTACATCAGCAGCTCACAAAATTGTTGCACCAGAAGGGTTCTTAGGAAATGGGCTATTGAGTCAGTTAGGGTTCAAATCCTGTAATCACCAGTCACTAGCTGTGTGACCTCTCTGTGCCTCAGTTTCTTCATCTGTAACATGGGAAGGATAATAACAAACTTACCTGACAAGGTGTTAAAATTGTAAATGCATTCATCATGGCGCTACACAGAACAAGGTCTCCCTGTGTGTTAGTTGCTATTACTAGGCTTAATGGTAATAGTGCAAATCACAGAGATTGCACAATCCATTTCCCTTATTTTGAAGAAGAAAAAAGTACAGAACTATGAGTATAGCAGTTTGTCCTCAAAATCTTACTCATTATTCTACTCACCTGACTTGGGCCAAACCATTTATCTTGGACACTTTCCCCCTTAGATGAACTTTAAATACTTTCATGTTGATTACTTTACTGTTATGTGTAACCATACAACATATATATTAAAAAGTTTTAGAACAAACCATTAATGTTTATATATAGGTGAAACAATGGGTAGAATGACACTTTTTAATTATCCTGGCCTTGATCTAAGATGAACAAACAGAATAGTTGCTATGATTTGAAGGCCTTCAAGAATTCTTTGACCCAAAATGCCAATACTGCCAAAGTAGCATTGATGCTGTAAGTTCTGTGTTTCCGTGTGACTCATTAGGGATAGCAGCACTGCTCTTTGGGACTGAAATATACACCTACATATATACCTACGTATATTTACCCAAGAGGCAGCCACACACACACACACCCCCCCCACACAGAGAGAGAGAGAGAGCGAGCGAGAGAGCAAGAGAGCGAGAGAGCGAGAACACTCTTAACCACTGGTTCACTCCTCAAATGCCTACAACAGTCCCAGGCCCAGACTGGGGCCATCACTGCTGCCTCCGAGGGCCTGTGCTACCAGGATGCTAGAAGCAGGATATAGATATCTTAAACAGCATCTTAACCACTAGGCCAAACACTTCCTCTGATATATTTGTAAAACGGGTTAAGCTATCTTCAAGCAGTTTCCTTATCTGGATTTTCCTAAAATGAGTGCCTCCAATTAACCCAGAGAGAAGGAAGTTAATGAGAACTCCAACTGGGAGCACCCTGGAGCTCAGGGCCCTGTCAACAAAGGCACTTCATGGGGCCGGTGCTGTGGCTCACATGGTTAATCCTCTGCCTTCGGTGCCGGCATCCCATATGGGCGCTGGTTCTAGTCCTGGCTGCTTCTCTTCCGGTCCGGCTCTCTGCTGTGGCCTGGGAGTGCAGCGGAGGATGGCCCAAGTGCTTGGGCCCTGCACCCACATGGGAGACCAGGAGGAAGGCACCTGGCTCCTGGCTTCGGATCAGCACAGCGCCGGACGTGGCGACCATTTGGGGGGTGAACCAACGGAAGGAAGACCCCCCCCCTCACCGTCTATAACTCTACTTGTCAAATAAAAAATATTTTTAAAAAAGGCACTTCGTGAGGATAGAAGGAAATGCTGGAACTCCCTCAGCTGTCCCCCAATCCCCCATCCTTAGTCAGCCTGAAGCTCTAAGCTTCAAGTAGACTTACTTCCCCCTTTAGAGCTCAGCTCACATATGAATGTTCACATGTTGCATTTAAAAACTGACCAACCCTATTCTCACTTATCTTTGAGCAGAGAAAAAAAATCAATTGTGAGGGTTTTAGATTAGTCCTTGCTTCATTTTGCTTATAAACACATAATCATGTTACTTGATTTTATGACTTTGGTTGGAAGTGCTAAGCTTCCTCCATTTTTTTTTCTTTTTAATAGAGAAGACTGCAGTTCCGGGGTTTTGCTGTAACCTTACTACTCAGTCTGTGAAATCTCATAAAGAGCTCTGGGACTCAATGCAGGGATAAGTATCATATGACAACATTATTATCCATGGCCACAGCAAGGTGCAATCTGGATGTAGTTCCTAAACCAGTGTGCTTTTGGTGACTGTCCAATTCTTTTACAATTGCCTCTATTGTTATGTGCACTCTAATTTCTCTCCTGTCCAGGGAAATGTATTTATGGGGACAGATTGATGCAGCAGATGAGAAGATACATGGACGGGATGTGAAAGGACTTTGCAAGGAAGATGATTCAAACACAACTCAGGTTGGGGGCAAATGGATTTTTAAAATAAATGAAATTTCAGGATGTTAATGTGATCTATTTCACGTAATGAGGCAGGTGAAGGATGGCCCCGAAGTAACAAATCCCCTGGCTGTTCAGGCTGAGCAGGGTATCCTGTTTCCCAACAGTTTGCCTCCCTCACCTTGAAGAGGACCCTGACTTTTTGTGGAAAAAAAAGTCACTGATCATTAAAGAAAAGCAACTCTTGTTGCTTTGCCTCCAAAGACAGGTCTATTCCTTTCTGATTTTTTTTTCTTTTCAGCTAGAAGATCTACAGTAGGTGTGATCAGATTTTTGGAACATTTGACATCCATCATTTTACCCAATGGGCCTTTAAATGAACCTGTCACTTTGTGCCTGGACAATTAATGCTTTATAGTCCGCTGCCTGAGCATGTTTGCAAATCACAACCACATTTTTGTGTGGATTTTCAAAGAGGCGCCCTATGTCCCACGGTTCCACAGAGCTTCTGTGTTGTGTGACTTTCTGAAATCCTGTCTCAGCGGCTCTGGCCATCGCACCTGCCCTCATTTCAGAATGGCTGCTTCGGCAGGAGAAATAAATGTTCATTCCCAGGTCTCAAGGTAGTTGAGGACGTTACACATATGCTCTCAAACGTGTCGCTGCATATTTGGCCCAGAAGGAAGGAAAGTTGTCAGCTTGGCCCTTGAACGCTACCTGAAGTGAAAGGACACGTCTTTGAAATCATAAAGTCAGTGGAGAAAGAGAATTTGCTTTTTCAAAATAGGATCTTGGGGTGTGGTACAGTGGGTTAAAGCCGCTGCTTGGAATGTCCACATCCCAAATCGGAAGGCCTGGGATTGAGTCCAATCCAGCTGCCTGCTAATGTGCATCCTGGGAGGCAGCAGGTGCTGGCCCAAGCACGTGGGTCCCTGCCACCCACTTAAGAGACCCAGATGGAGGTCTGTGCTCTTGGCTTTGGCCTGGTACAGCCCTGGTTGTCGCAAGCATTTGTAGAGAAGACCAATGGATAGAAGATTCTTTCTCTCATTCTCTCTCTCTCATTCATTCTATCTCTCTCATTCATTCTATCTCTCTCTCCTCTCTGTCTTTCATAAAAATAAAAATCAACATTGAAAGAAAACTGGATCCTGAATAGCCTTTTAGGAGCATATTCATTCCATTAAATTGGGTATACCTAATCTGGGCAAACTGAAACAGCAATATAAAGAAAAATCCCTAAACTGAGGCCATCAGGCAAGAATTAGTCAGTTAAACAGCCTCCCTCCTCCAGGCTTTCCCTGCCTGGAGGCCAGCCAGTTGTCCTGTACCATCCACACCTGCCAGTACATTAGAGTCGATTATTTGTCTCTTTTTGTCAGCATTAAAACAAGGAGTCAGGCCCTGCCAAGGTGGCTTCACTGAGTGGGGCAATGATTTATAGATTAATTATTTTAAGGAACAAGGCAGCACAGCATGATGCAGTGGAAAGAGTGCTGTGCTAGGCAAAGACCTGTGTTTCAGCCTTGGCTCTGTTTCTTTATAGCTGTTTGACTTTGGGCAAATCACTTAACCTCTCTGGGCCTTAGTCTCTGTCTCTGTAAATTGGGAACAAAAATTGATGGTTGTGCTGATTAGATAAAGTCCTGGCAATGAAAGCGCTTTGTTTACTCTAAGGCACTAAACATACATAAAGTATGATCATGGTTATTAGATTTCTAAGGACATGCACAGTAACACACCTAGCCAATAAGGAGCTCCATCCTTCAGTCCCAAGACCTCTGGGACTAGCTTCCAAGTCACACAGAGGAGAAGGTCATGAATTTGTTGTCCTTATAATCCACTCAACTCTATTACAATATGGGAAATGGGTCTAGTGATAATTAGTATTAAGTAAGCACTTAACTCTTTCATGACCATTAGTTTCTCAACACTGAAAACAAGTGGGGCTATGGGGTGCAAATTAATTTATAGTTTCCCTCCATTATCCATACTTATGAAGAGGACAAGACAGGGTTTTATAGAATATGGAGAATCCCAAGGTCACATGGTATAGGGCGAGCTATCCTAAAGAATGGAAAATCTCAAGGTCACACACCATAAGATTTGGTTCATAATGTTTGATTGAGGTTCTAAGCTGCAAGAGGGGCTAAAAATCACTTTTTCAATATAAATTTTCTGTGGTGAATCCATGATGTTGATAACCCATACGTAAATAACTCTTTCTTTTCCAGTACTACATTTTCATGTCATAGGTTAAAAAAAAGGCATTTCTTAAGCCAGTTGTAAAACTGAGAATCAAAGCCAGCTCATCTAAGTTCCTTATCCAGGGTTTTACCCACAAGACCCCATTCCTCAAAGGACTTGTATGAAAATCCTTACTGCTATCCACACAGAGACCTTTGACTACTTGGACTGGGCTCGCTTCTCAATTCAGTGGCATATCTGGTAAATATTCTGTTAGAGGCTGGTCAGTTGAATCAAAACATACAAACTACCTTGTGCACATAGACAACTACAGTGGTTGCTACAAAAACACTGAATTCTGTGTCTATGGGTCACCAGTAGAACTGATTGAAACTGAGCACGGTTGTAGATTATTTTGTCCAGTCATGTGACTAGTTTGTGTGTTTCTCCTTGGAACTGGGTGGTCGTTGGCTGTTGCATGCATTTCCAAAGCCATAAGATAACCAAATTTTTACTGTGAGTGAAGGCCATGCAAGCAGCTCTGGTATCCCAGGTGTGGTGTGGGTGCTCAAAGCAGGTCTGGCCTCAATGGTGAGTGAATGCTTCTTGTAGGTTGGCAGTAGCTCTGGGGCTGATACTGAAGTTACTACATTTGGAAAGTTGGTCATGTCATCAGTTAATGTTCAAGGAGGGACAGGTAGTCAAAGTGCTGTGGTGTCGGTCAGCATTGTGTACTGCAGGAAAGCAATTTTGACAGAGATCTCTGGTGAACTGTGGCAAAGGTGCTTGGGAAGGACCTGAAATCTCCCAAACCTTTACTTCTCGCCAGGCAGCGCTCTCGGAGCCCCCCAGCCCAATCTCACAATTAAGCCTTGACTCTTTTGGCCCTTAATGTTTTCATTGCAATGATATCATTCACTGTTTTTTTTTTCTTTTCATTTTGCCCTGGGGCAAATATTGCCTTAAATCTCATGTCTGTCTGTGTGTGCCCAACTGGTCTTTTCCAGTTCCACCCAAGAGCAGGGATGCCTGGGTCAACCCACTAGGCCTGAGAAGCATCCCCAGGGCATGCTGGGAGGGATACACTAGAGGGCTTCCTGACTAAACATATTTCGCCAGCTAGACTTTCTTGGTGCCTGAAATTGCTACTATTACAGCACTTTAGCTGGCTAATGACAAAGAAAGCTCCTATTAGAATGTTCATTTAAGGATACCGAACCATTATCGGCCATTAGCATCCTCTCTTGAATTAGTATATCATATAAGCTAGTCAGTCACCTAGAAAAGCTGTGGAGAAACAGGACTTCTGATTAGGGAGGCTCTGCAGTTAAAACAACAACACAACAGCAAAAGGCATAAACGGTCTAGATGCTATGGAAGGTCAAGCCTTACCCTCAGCCTCCTTTCAAAAGCTGAAACGTTGCCTTTGCTTTGCTCCTTCCTCTGCCGCCATTCGATGAGGTTTGCATTGTGCTCTCCAGGCAGTGAGATGTTGCATTTGCCCAGGGTGGGGTTGACTGCCCCGGCCAGGATGTGGGGTTCTGAGCTGAGGCTGATCTCCATCCCGCTGGCAAAGGTGACTCGGAGGGATCCATCTGGACTCACCCGATAGGTACTTTGAGTATTTTCTGTCGACAGAAGAACGCAGACGGAAGAGGGTGCGGACAGGGAAGCAGAAACAGGGGAGAGGCAAGTTCAACTTTAGGAGGCATGTTTGGGGAAGGCTGAGCAGGTGGGGCGTTGTGGAGCTAATTGCTTTCTGGGCTAGACAGGCGGATGCGCTCTGCCCATTTGGGCAGGTCCTGTTATTTTCCCAGCTGGATAAAAGACTCCTGTGTAACACTGCAGGCTGTTTTGCTTGTTTTTCATCCGTAGAGGATTCTCTCTCAAACGCCCTCTCTGACTTGTTGGATCAGCTTCCTCAGTTTGATATGTGGGGAACAAGAATGGGAAGAGCAGAAAGCTCAACTCAGTATCCTTACCACCTGGGAACACCATCACCGTTACTGTACCCTACAACATGATAGCACTGACAAAAGTTGGCTCTGTTCCTCCCAGACTGCTGGCCCACCATTTAATGACAGAATGAGTCCTTAATGGCTGGGCAAGAGAGAAAGCCATTTCTTTTCCTCACTTCCCCTCCAGCTTCTAAGGCAGTCCTTCCAAATCCTATCTTACTTCCCTCTCTCCCTCCTTCCTCCTTTTCTTCTTCCATTCTTTCTTAGCTCAGTCTCTTTGAAGGGAATGAGCTTTTGGTTCTGTTACTTCATTACTATTCCTGCTTGTGGTGTATCCTAATGAATACTACTTATTCACCCGTGTCAGCATTGCTCTAGAATGCTAAGCTCCAATAGGGTGCACACTCCATTTTTTTTTCAGACAGCCTAGTCAGGCACAGAGAACTTTACAAACAGCTGGGCTGTAGGAAACGACTTGGTGGAAAAGCAGACATGGTGGGGATTTCACCTCATAACTGCCAGAGATGTGGCCCAAGGGTGAACGTGAACTTGTGGAAGGTGTGAATCTGTCTGGCCTTAAGCCTTTATAGCTGGAACATGGGGCAGAAGAATCCAGTTTCTCAGCAACAGGTGGGCTCTATCTATTAATGATGTGTGTGGCTTTGAGGTGACATGATAAGACACGTGCTGTCATAGTCAGGTGAAGTTGGAAACATTCTTACCTTGCTTTAAAATATATATGGTACTGGTTGCTGTCAAGTTGGTTGACATGAGGACATTTTCACGGTTGGAAGTGTCTAGCTCCACCTTGGTCAGTTTCTCCAGATCACTGTGGAAGCTGCTGACCTCCCCAGTGGGAAATGTTGCATTGGTCAGATGTCCCTCGGGGTCATACCTGAGGAATGTACCCAATCACAGTTTTGAAACCTCTTGGCATGGATTACAGGCCTTTGCAAAAATAAAAATCACTTGCAGCTAATACAGTTTAACTTTGAGTGATAAGAAGTATTATTAACCTTGTTCAATAAGAAGAAAAAGGTCAGAGAGATGATTAATCAAACGAAGGTATTTTTTGCAGCTTCTGAATTCTTGATGACTTCCTTGAGCTGTGCTGTTTTACAGAAAAAATATATCTGGTAATGAATCACCAGGGTGGAAAACTGATTTATGAATCATGTCCTGCTGTGTGCAATGTTGCAAGGAGGCCTCTGCTTGCAATTTGGGTTGATCCCATTAGATGTGATAGATTACAAAATCCAGCAGAGGGTGCTGTTGTCAAAGGGAAAGGAGACACAAAGGGGCCCTCAAAGCCTGAACAGGCCAATACACTGACTTTGCATTGTGATGGGAAAATTATAATTTGCTGCAGTTTAAGTTGCCAAATTTGAAATGAATGAATCATTCTTCCACCAAAATGAACAAGCACACAGGATAATGGGAATGTGTTCATTAAAACATTCTGGAGCCCCCCTGATCTTGGTGTCACTTAAATTCTTTTTATATTTTTAGAGTATAGTGCATGATGTTTCGTAATTTGCCTATATGAGTAAGAGACAAAAAAATAATAATTACCTGGGATAATAGGCAATAGTCTATATCTAGAAATACAGTGTAGTGATTTTGTTTTTTCTTTTTTTAAAAAAGTCAAAATGGCTGGCAATCTTACTGTCCTCCAAATGGAAACTGCTTCCCTGAAGGCTTTTGATGTGCAGCTATTCTTTCATTGCCAATAGAACCATGAAAAATAAACACTTCATGAAAAGTAAAGACATGCACTTGGAAACCCATTACTGTTTTCTTTTCAAGTTGCAAATTACAAAATATTTAAGCACGTTTATTTGCTTTTAAAATGTTAAACAATTATATTCTTTTTGCTCAAACTGATCAGCCTATAGCCTCACTTGTGGGGTCCTCAATGGTGGAGACTGGCTCTCACTATCCCTTCCCCTTACAATTGTGCAAAACAGTAATCCACTGTTAATCCACTAAGTTTTGAAGAACTTGGTCTGGGTGGTTGCTCAAATTTTACAACCTATGCCAGCCTTGGCAGGCTTGGAAGAAGCAATTGTACCATATTTTATGAGACAGAACTGACCTTGAGGGTATAAATAAGGCTGCGTCAAGTTTTAGTTCTGTGTGTACACACGTGGGTGGGCACACACTCATGGAAGCAATTCAGTCAGTCGTGTATGGGAATAAAAAGAATCCAATTGGTCATTTGACATCACAGACTGGCTACTGGCTACATCCTCGGTGTTTGAGTATTCCCTTGGTTTAAATGAATTTCAATCAAAATGGTCAGTGTTGCTAGCATGCCGCCAAGGACTCATGATGAAAGAAAGGCTGAAGGGTGTGGTTTTGGCCTCTGGTTAATGGCTAGATCCTTCCCTCTGCCCAGCCTGTTTGTCTATGGTCTGCCTCTGGGGTTCTGTGGCTGCAAAAAGTAGGCACCTGGCAGGACAGGAGCATGGAAAGGCCTGAATGTCAGTATGGCCCCTACCTTGTCTGCCTGGTCTGCTTTCTAGGAGACGAAAACAAAGTCTAGCCTTTGTACTCCCAAGGTACCAACCTGCTTTTCCCTGCAGGGAGGAGTTTCTTGGCAGCAGATAGAGAAAAAGCCTTGCCTTCCTCATCAGAGAGATTACTGCTCCCACAGCCTGGAATATGCAGGTAGTTTCTCTCTGTTGCGCATTTAGCACCAGCAACTCTGTTGCTTTCCCTGTCCTGATTTCTAAGGGGTTTCCTCAACCCTTGGTGACATCACTCTTCATCATTCCCCAAGGAAATGCAGGTAAGACACCATGGATGCAGTTGCTGATGGACTTCCCAGCTTGGGGGCCATTTCTTTTTTTTTCCCCAATCACACAGCTCCTCGTTTGAAAGATTTCCTATAAAGGGGACAGCTGTGGTTGCAGCCACTGCTCAGTGCAAGATGACAGTCAAATACCAATTAGCAAAGGCCTGTAAATATATTTTATTTTTGAACCCAGCTACCAAACACGTTTTAAGCTAAGATATGGGTGCTCCTTGTCTGAGATACATTTAAAGGCTTATTCCTATAAGCACAGGCATGCCCCCATATACTCTGGTCCTGTTTCTAGGCCCTAAATCAACAACAGTACATTTGGAGAGGAAAGCTCAGGAGTCCTGTGTGAGACTGTAATTACCCAGAGAGATCCATCTGGGAGGCTGTTGCCTGGTTCTTTTCTGGCAAAGGGTGCAGTGGTGTTGGCAATTTGGTATCACTTCCCACATGCCTGTCCACTTGCTGTATAGCTACAAAATTATATTGCCTCCTTTCCTTTCTGTGGCTGGACAGGCATCTTATTTAAAGTGTACATTGGAGTGTAACTGTATCATAAGCAAAGCATCCCATTCTCCAAAGCACTCATGCACCCCAGTTCTGCTAGTCACAGTCACAGCGGTCACACTTGATGCTGTCTGCACTGTGGTGTTTCTCGTTTGTATGGCCTTGGATCAAATATACAGGCCCACTTCTGTTTTGTGGAATCATTTCCAAAGGAAGAGTGATAGGCAGATGTACACATGAGTGGATAATTCCCACAAGTTTGGAAGGATTGCTCAAAGAGGATAAGAAATAAAGGGAGCCTTTGATTTCCTATGGCTTGTTTGAGTTATTCACCCCCCTCCCCTCCCACTGCCATCACAGGGGAATGCATCCTTCCAGACTGAATGTCAAAGAAACAAGTTTAATCAAAATCTCTTATGCTATGTGTTTCCCTTTGGCACAGAGAGCACAAGCCAATATGCTCCAACTGATCCCCTCAGGCCACAACACAGGGGCAACCCCTCTTCCTCCCAGGCAAGGGCATGACACTCGCCTAACCAGGTGCACAAATCCTGATTGGTGCGTCAAGTCATCAGGCAATGCCTGTTGCCTTTATAATCATCAGAAGTGAGTACATGGGTACAGTTAACAGAGATTTGCCATCCAATTGTCACTTCCTGTCCTGCTTTTACTACAGCTGTCTATTGTGGGTGTGTGGGGGGGTCCCCACAGTGACATATTGCGTGAACTTACCCTTTTGCTCAGTATCACCATGATAGACTTTGTGTACATGAACTTGTGTGTGTGTGTGCATGTGTGTGTGCGTGCACTTGTGTACACTGGTGAAGCAAAGGAAGTATCTGTAAAGGAAATCACAATTCAATCCTGTCTTTGAGGAGCATATAGATTAGTTGAGGAGATGATATTTACACATTATTAAAAATATGTTTGGTCTGGCAGTTTCTCATAGGGATAGCTTGCTTTTTCCTTTGAGGACAATTGAAGCCATACCTAAGCTGTACAGGGTAGAAACTAGAAGCTCCTCTACCTTGGTGTTTAAGAAAATACTGCTGATTACAGAAGGAAAATTCATTACCTATTTTTAAAAGGAAACACGAGGGAGTCAGATCCTCTTTCCATTTTCATTTCAGAAAACAGACCAACTTAATAAGCATTCTTTACAAAACACTGGATTCCCCTTTCCTCACCAATAACTGCATTTGGCTTCTTATGATTCAGTTCCAAGTCCACAATGCCCTTCTCTCTTCATTTGTCCTTCATTCAATAAATATCAGAGTTCTGTGCTAGTTACTGGGTTATAGTGCTGCATGAAACTCAGTCTACTAGGGCAGATCAGACATGCACTCAAATAACTGCAATGCCAGAAAATGGCCACGTCTTTACGTAAAGAAGGAGCCGCAGAAGGTCAGAAGAGGTGGAGGTGATTTCTAGCCTGGCTGAGCAAAAGAGGAGGAGGAGGAACAGGAGGTGTTTGAATCCTGGGGGCTGGCAGAAATTGGGGAGGGGCTTAAGGGGTTCCAAAACAAGGTCATGGCATGATGGGAAGCAAACAGGTGGATGGGCTATTTATGAGGCCTGAGGAGACTAGGATGAGCCAAGCAGTGCTTGGGTGGCAATGAGTAGAGTGGGAGACATGGAGCCAGGAGAATTGGTTAGCAGGTAGCTTCAGTTAGTGTAGGTGTAAAACAGAATTATAGAAGCTAGTGGCCTCTGGCCTTATTAAATGTATTGTGATTGCCTGTCAGTGGGTCTAGTCTCCCGCACTAGACTAAACTCTCCAATCTCTGGTTGGGGGGAGGTGCAGTGTCTCCTTCATATTTCTATTCTCGGTATCTGGCTCAGAGCAGATTCTCACTGCACCTACTTGGTGAAGGAGTGTCAACAGAATGCTGCCAGTGTAAATGGAAAGGATGAGGTAGATATGAGAGCCAGTGGGGTTGTAGAACAGACAGAATCAGGTAGACCGGTGTTGGGAGGCCACGCTCAGCTTGCACCAATGGTATGTGCATTGCAGCGAAAGTTCCCTATCAGCCTCTGAGAGCTTTTTCTGCCCACAGCCTCCAGTACTTCTGTTCACTGCCTGTCTGTATTTCAGTGCTCCCCAGCATTACCCATGACGGTTCTGTCCGCCTCGTTCTTGATCCTTATCAAGGGCAAAAAGCACAAAGAGAGGTGTCTGAGGAAAGGTGTTGAATCTGTATCTCTGGAGACCTGAAAGAACAGTTGACAATTCTATGTTCTTCTTTAATTGAACTGGAGACAGGTGGCCATAAGACCATATGGTGCCTTAGTTCCCTTCCTACTCTGGGATTCCAGGAGGCCCTGGAAAAATTAAACGTGTTCGACTGACTGGTCAGCACATAAGCATTTCTATATGGGCATCACTCCCTACCCCCAGGCAGATATCTTACCCAGAGACTCAGCTTGTTGACCTTGCCCTTCCTCCCCCTTATAATCTTACCAGGGCAGAGGGGGAGTCCCTCATTAGCCATCCTTGATAGAACTGATATTTGAAAAACGGCCTCGAAGGTACCCAGGGATGTTAGGATGGCTTTACTGACTCATCAGTAGGTGTTTTTATTTTTCATTTTTTTTTTGCTCGTGGGAGTGGGAGAATGCAGAAGACTGAGGGTCAAGAGATAATTTAAAAACAGAGTCTCCTTTAAGTGCAAGGGCTTCCTACCTAAGGTAAGGGACCTGAGAAACTGTCACCTTGGTCTGACCTGACAGCAGTGACACAACTGATGCTTTGGCCTTAGGCTGGGTCCTCTTCCACTTAGTATAGCATCAGCCTTTGCCAGGGTAATGCAGAGGACGAAAACAAAGGTATCCTGGCTACTCCTGGAGTCTTGTGGGGGAACGAAAGCTCACCTGCTGTGTGACTCACAGGACCCCTCCCTTGGATGCCAACTGTGACAGGGTCATTACAGTTAGGAGCCTGCCAACCCCTTAGACCAGAACACCTGCCTCATTCTGTCAATCTTCTGGCCTTGACAGTCACCTCCTGCTTAGCCATTTCTCTGTAGTCAGCTTTTCCCCCTTGACACTCATGACACTTAAGGGCAGTGAAGCATCACACACTAATACTTGGGGTGTGCAATTATTATCTTTGTCTAAGTCAAACAGAATTATAAAAATCAATGAACAATTTAAACAACATTGCAGTACACAAAAGAAGCCTACACACCACCACTACACAAGATGCATTTTTAAATCTCATTTGGATTATCTACTGCTTAGGGTCATTTCTCCTTTTCATAGCTGTAGATAACTGAAATTTGAATAAATTATTGGCTGGGTTTCTACTGCACAGCAGTCTTCCATAGTGCCAGTTTCTCTCTCTCTCTCTCTTTCTCTCTCTCTTCCTCCCTCCCTACTTCCTTCCCTCCCTCCCTCCCTCTCATTTCAGAATACAGCTGCTATTCCATCTTCCCTTCAGCTCCAGAAAGAAGCCTCTCTTTCTCACTCCAGAAAAATACTCAAGATCTTTTATCAAGGCATGGCAACCTTCTGTACTGTTCTGACTTTGCCTGGAATGGTAGGGCCAATCCTGTGTCCCTCAATTGCAGAAAGACAAGGAAATCTTGAAGGAGTGTTCTGAATTAGCTAAGCATGGATGAAAGAGAAAGAAGTCAAATTTTGTTCAGAATACACAATTAGTCACATTGGGAAGGTTGGGAAGGCGCTCGTTCTTGTGTGTACATGCAAGAAGGGACAGGGCCTGTGTTTTGTTGGGGACTGCCATTCAGCATCAGAAGGCATTGCTTCGGGAAGAAGAGGTACTCTCCCCTCTCAGCAGACATGATGTGGCCAAGAAGGCTTCATCTTGATTCTGGAGACTGTTAAGAAGGTTGGAGAAGGAACAAATGGTTGTTCACCTCCTTTTTTATCTCATGGTACTGCCACATTCCTCTTTTCTTGCTACAATTTCCTACCTGTCCAGACTTTGCACAATAGTTCTGATCCAAACATGTTCCTTCTCTTTCTGGAAGGTGATGTTGTAACAGTGAAAAGAGCAATGAAATAGAGGCTTGAAGACCTAGCTTGACTTGGAGAACTAAGTTTGGAACAGGAAGGCTGCTTCCCTATTCTTAGCCTCAGTGTCTTCATTTGTATTGTGACTTCCAATTTCTCTCTGTGGCCCTAAAATCCCAAGATTGCCTTCATGTGGATCCCTACATTTCTCATCTCTTGGTGGCTCAAGACTGGCTATTCAATAATGATGTTAGTTGATTGCTTTTCACTAACTGCTGGTCAAGTCCTGGTAACAGGTCTGTGCTCCACTTGCTATGAGGAGCCTGCCTCCCACACAGTACCAACACCAATGTGCTGCTTGTGGAAAGCAGACACACAAAGTGATTTGACAACAAACTTTTCTTCTTTATTTGACATTATTGTTTTTTTTCTTCTGTGTTGGATTAATTATTGTCATCAGCAAACAAATATTGCATCATTTTTCTCATTTGAAAGATTCTTTCTGTTTATTCCATTTCCTCCTCAGGTCCAATTTTTCTGCTCTTCTTTGGAGCAAAGCTCCTCAAAAGGGGACTTTACATGCTGTCTTCAATCTCTCTCCTCTTTATCGCTTTGTTTTTATGATTACTATTGAGGTATAATTCACACACCATAAAATTCCCTATTTTAAAATATACAATCATTGACTTTCAGTAGATTCATAATGTTGTGCAACCACCAACACCCAAATAAACCCTGTACTCATTAACATTCACTCCCCATGCACTCTTCTCCCCAGCTCTTGACAACTGATTCTACTTTCTGTCTTTATGGGTCTGCTTGTTATAGATATTTCATACAAATGGAATCATACATCATTGCATATAAGTGGAATATCACATCTGTCCTTTGGTGTCTAACTCCTTTCATTTAGCATGTTTTCAAGGTTCATCCATGTGGCAGCATACATCAGTACTCCATTCCTTTCCAAGCAAAAAATAATATTCTATTGTATGGATATACCACATTTTGTTCGTCCACTCATCACTTTGGGAAAGGAGTGTGACAGTTGCCAGAATCAAGATGGAGTCATCTGTGACAATACTAACAATAAATAAAGCCAAGAGGTTAGGAACAAAGGGTTCTTATTCAGGGTGGCCCGATGGGGACTATCACAAAAGATCCTGCCAGAATGACAACACTGCAAAAAAACCATCACAACCTATACCAAGAAGTACTTCTACAAGAACATTTGCCCAGCAACTGTCTGTTCAACCTCAACTAATGTCACCCTGGTTGTTACTCATTGTGGCTAAAGATTATTGTTTGTAAATATCTGCTGTAATCTCCTTCATTTTTTGCTATGAAAAACTTTCCCTTGCTTCAGCCTTTTTGAATACACCCAGAGTTTACTATGGCAGGCATAATCTCATTGCAATGCTCTGTACCCCACCCATATCCCCACAAATGATTATTCTTTGGAGAGTCTTTCTGATTAAAAAAAATTAGATTGATGACTTGATGGGCACATAGGGTATCTACACTATTTGTCTATAATGAATAATGCTGCCACAACATTTGTGTGCCATTCTTTCTTAAATCTGTTCTAGTCACACTTTGGTCCCCTACTGTCATAGCATCTACTCATCTCCTGGGAAAAATGGTCTCCAGTGTTAAATGGAATCGTCACTTCCTGGTTCCCTCTTGCTTTACTTATCACGGATCTCTGATACAGATGATCCCTTATAGCTATTTGAATTACCTCTTTTACTTGGTGCTATGGATTGAATGTGTCTCCTTAAATTTTTAAGTTGACACTTAATCACCAATGGTAATTTGTTCATGAAGGATCCTCCCCCAATGAATGGGATTAGTGACTTTATAAAATGCCTGGAGGGTGTGGTGGAATGAGAAGGCCATGCCAAGGTGGCCACTGGCAAGCGAGTGTCAGTTACTCAGGAACAGCTTTGAAACCCACCTGGCAACGGAGCCCGCCTGGCAACAGGCTGTGATTGGTTGGGGCATAGACTGCCCCTTGACCAGACTGGCTGGTCTTGGCTATCTAAGCAGCTGTAGCAACTGAAATAAATGAGTCTGCAGGCTGCTCGCCTCAAGCCTGCTTTCACCGACTCCCGGGGTCTGTGTGGTGACTCCGAGCCTCTTGCCCCCACCGCTGCTCCTCTCAGAAACGAATCCACTGCAACATTGTTGAGAAATCAACAGCAACATCTGGAGCCCAACGTGGGGCCAGGAAAGAAATCAACCGATACATCTGGCATGCCAACGTGACTGAGAGAAAGACAGCTGTCGGACTCGGAGAGGTCCCCCCTGGATTTCGGCAAGAAGGCTCCTCAGTGTTTTGTGTGCTGTTCGGTTCTGTGAGGGTGAGCACAGAACCCCCTCCTACGCCCCTTTCCTTGTCCTTGTCCTTGGTCTAAGTGACCCCAGGTTAGCACACACCGCCCAGAAGCGTACGTCGCTTCTCAGCTCCTCCTTTTACTTTCAGTTCGCCCGGCGAATTCACATAAGGGACTGATCATCCCAGAATTCGGAACCAAGTCATCTTCCCTCACTCGAGAGAGGTGACGCTCCAGAGACACTGTGTGGGCATACGGCCTTGACCTAAAGAATCAAGGAAGTCCCCCACTAAGCACAGGACATACGTACGATCTGATACACCACTGTCTATCTGTCTAACGTAGGGAAACCTCCTGCAAAATGCCATCAACAGCTGAGGTGCTAGGAATTTGCTTTGTTACGGCAGCAGCGCTGTACGTGTCTTTCCTTTGGCTAGAGTTGGCATGCCATGCCGCTCTTAAGCGCTCAGATATGGGAAAGATACCCCCCTCTCAGAATCCTGTGCAGATTATCAAACATAGTGAATCTGTGAGTGATAAGAGCCTGTCACTCTAGGCCTCTGTCTCACAGACAATGGTTGATGACTTAGGGAGAGAGAGCTCTGACAGTGAAAATAACAATGTAGCAAACAAGGTAGCAAACAGGTAGCAAACAAGGTAGCAATGCCTAGTCAGCCACCCCCCACATACCCGTGGGATGAACAAAGAGGACCTCTAGACAATAACTCATGCGAGGTCATCCCATCCGCACCCAGCGAGGATCCCCATATTTGTGGCAGTCCTCTGGCACCCCAAGCTCTCAGGACAGCTGCTAGATCCCATGCCATCAGCATGTTTGCTGTTAATGTAGAAGTGTACGCAAAATTCAGGCCCTGGATTCCATCGCCTGTAAAAAGGCTTCTGCTAACCAAAGGTCGAGGATATGCTTGTGTCTTTCCAGAGAGTGTGGAACAGCCCATTTGGGTACCAGCCAGAAACATCAAGCCTGCAACTGACAGCCAACCAGAACCAGCTGAACAAGACCGAGACTCTGCCTTGTTAGCAGACACACCTGCCCTATCATCCTACCCTGAGAAACTGCCCAAAACCATATCTGTTACTGTTGTGTACCCCACTAGCTCTGGTCAGCCACCTAAATGGCCCACAGCCTGTGTGTGGTCATGCCATTCCTGATAACTATTATTCCTCATTCCTACCCCCATCTGAGCAAGCAATCCTGTGGTCTCTCGATTTGAGCGCTGGTTAGTCTGATGGGTAAGATTCCCTGGGGGACAACCTAAGACAGGCACAGCTGCATACGGAGACCACATGGAAACGGGGTCAACAATGGTATGGCCAAGAATCATGCCTCCCATTGCTCAAAAATAAACGAAAAGGGGGAAATTTGGTGGAATGAGAAGGCCATGCCAAGGTGGCCACTGGCAAGCGAGTGTCAGTTACTCAGGAACAGCTTTGAAACCCACCTGACAATGGAGCCTGCCTGGCAACAGGCTGTGATTGGTTGGGGCATAGACTGTCCCTTGACCAGATTGGCTGGTCTTGGCTATATAAGATGTAGTTCCAACTATAATAAATGAGTCTGCAGGCTGCTCGCCTCAAACCTGCTTTCACCGACTCCCCGGGGTCTGTGTGGTGACTCCGGGCCTCTTGGCCCCACCGCTGCTCCTCTCAGAAACGAATGCACTGCAACATTGTTGAGAAATCAACAGCAACAGGAGGGAACTAAACAGGTGTCTTTTTTGCCATCCACTCTTCTGCCATGTGAGAGCATAGCAAGGGGTGCCATCTTGGAAGCAGAGAGTGGCCCATGTGCTCCTACTCTGCTGACCCTTTGATCTTGGATTTTCCAGCCTCCAGTGTGTGAAGTTTCTATTGTTTATAAATTAGCAATTTAAGGTATATTGTTACAACAGCATAAATGGTCTAAATCACTGGGTTTCCAGGATGTGCCACTCTCCTAACATGTGTCCCCATTGTTTTCCTCTCCCACAGCCCCCACCCCAGCCCCACTCTTGTTAGGTTCCTGTTGCTCTAATACAGCCTGTTTTCAATATTCAGTGATTCTTTAAAAACGCAAGAGTATGTCATGCTTTCACCCAAAACTCTCCAGCGGCTCCACCTGTTAGAGTGAAAGTCAAAGCCTTTACAGTGGTCTACAAGGCCCTACATAAAGTAGCTCTGGCCACTTTATTGATTTCATCACCCGATGATTCTTACTCCACTCCTTACTATTCCTTGAACACATCAGGCTTGTTCCTGCTGCAGGGCCTTGGTATTGCTGTTCCCTCTGCCAGAATACCTCCATATCCCCACCCCCACCAGATAGTCATATGGCTTACTCTCTCACCTCCTCTAGGTCTTTGTTTGCATACCTGGCACATAGTATGTACTTGGAAAATATTCGTTGAATAAATGAATTCATCGTTGAACTGGTCATTTTGAAAAACTAGTTCATGCACCAGCCATTCCTTAGTGGGGGACTGAATTCAAGTGTTGGCTTTCATGATAGTTATTTACCTAATTTCAGCTGCAGTGTGATCTGGCATGGCCTTTAAAAAAGATATTCAAGTTTCTCATCAGAAACTTTGTTTCTCAAGGGTAGTATATTTTAAAACATGCTCTCCTGAGTCAGACTGCTGGAGTTTGAATCTTGCATAATCTGTGTGAATGAGGATGAGTTAGCCATGCTATGACTCAGTTTCCTCATCCATAAAATGGGCACGCTAAGAGCACCCATCTCATGCTGTTAGAGGGATCAAAGAAAATAATGGGTGTATGGCCGGCGCCGCGGCTCACTAGGCTAATCCTCCGCCTTGCGGCGCCGGCACACCGGGTTCTAGTCCCGGTCGGGGCACCGGTCCTGTCCCGGATGCCCCTCTTCCAGGCCAACTCTCTGCTGTGGCCCAGGAGTGCAGTGGAGGATGGCCCAAGTGCTTGGGCCCTGCACCCCATGGGAGACCAGGATAAGCACCTGGCTCCTGCCATCGGATCAGCGCGGTGCGCCGGCCGCAGCGCGCCAACCGCGGCGGCCATTGGAGGGTGAACCAACAGCAAAAAGGAAGACCTTTCTCTCTGTCTCTCTCTCACTGTCCACTCTGCCTGTTAAAAAAATAAATAAATAAATAAATAAAATAAAAAAAAATAATGGGTGTAAATTACCTAGCCCAGTACTCAGAATTTAGTAAATCTTTTATGAACAGTAGCTTTTATTTACTCCTACGAAGATGTAAGATAACTTTTTCAAAAAACAGAGGAAGACTTGCAACAGAAACAGCTGAATCCATTTTTCTAAGTAAGACTAAAATAGCTGTCCTGCTCTTTTGTATAGATGGCATTTCTTTGGGAAATGATCCAAAATTTAAAAACGAGCTGTTTTGCCCCATCCCTCAGGAGGCTATATATATTCTCTACATCCTGACAGACTAGCCACACTTGGAAGTCTAGTACTTAACATCTCCACTTCGCACATTCTTCAACTTCAGTGCCATTCTAGACTCCGGGTTCACATCCCACACCTTATCCTCACTCCGTATTTTGGTTTAAAATCCAGCAATCTCATTGCAGGGAAAATGCTTCCTACCAGCTTTTAAAATGGGTCGTCTGGCAAACAAGGGTGTCCACGCTCTAAAGGGCAATGACAATGGTCTCCATATCCATGTCAGGGCCCCTGCTGTCAGACACATTATGTGTTAGTTCCCAGCTAAGCAAAGTCAGCCAGATCCGGTCTGTAAGCGCCATGAGGTGCTGAATTCATTGACGTGGGCAGGAACGGCAAGAAGGCCCACGCCTGGACAGGAGCTCTTGGCACTGTACCTCACAGAAGCAGCCAAAGGCATGGCACCTCTCCTAGGCAGCATTTGCCCCATATACTTCTACTCTCGCTTTCCAGGGTCCACTCCATATATTCTAACTTCTCTCTCACTTCCCGCAGCTTCTTATACTGAGTCGGGTCGGGCTGGGCTGGGCAAACATTAATTTATTCATTCATTAAACCCCACAGGGATCAATAAATACTCGTTAAATCACACTGCTTCTTTGCAGCATTGGAACTATTTTCGTGGTTTGTTATTTAAGTGAAACTTTACCCTGTCTTCCTAGGTATGCTGCAATTTCTTGAGTACACATATTTCTACCTCCTGCCTCCCGCCAAGCCACACTTGATTCTTCCTTCATCCAATCTAGCCTTTTATTATTGTGCTTTGCAAACTGCTCTGGGTTAAAATTACCCTAGGAGTTGGGTAAAATTTTCTCCTTGACATTGTATCTTTTTATTGTAGTTCTTAGGAGAAAATAACATGTAACACTCAGCAATGATGAAGCCATTTCCCCTCTGGAACCCAGTTTCACATAAAAACCTAACAAAACTTAAGTTGAGAATTAGAAACTTACTCATAAACAGTTGTCCATCCATTTTCGTTACTTTTGGTAGCCAGAAGTCCAGTGTTTCCTGGGTAGGTCATCAAGGCCAGATTATAGCCTTGCGCTGATACTCTTTTCAGGACTCCGTTACTGCTTATGGTCAGCCAGTACACCTGCCCGCCAGGCACCACAAGCCAAAGGGGCATCCCACCTGCATCACGGCGAATGTGCACTGAATTGCCATTGCTGCTGGTAATTGCACCCAAGTCACCTTCAGCATTGTAGGTGAAGTTATACACATAGTCCCTCGTTATCAAGTTCAAGGTGTGCAGGTGGGTTCCATTGACAGTGAACTGGTAGAGTTCCTGATCAGCAGGTGAGGCAATCTCATAAAGGTTCATGTCATTCAGGTGGGCTTGGTTCCGGGTGATGGTACGGATTCGAACATTCCCAAGGTCTGCCACATACAGGGTACCATCTGGTGACACTGCTAAGGAGGAAGGGGCTTTCATCTTTGCATCTTTGGCATAGCCACCATCACCTGTTAGAGAAAGAGCCTGATTTTACTAATTGGCATCAGAAGCGTTTTTATAGAACATACCATAGACAGAAAACACTGTGCATCAAGGATCATTTTAAAGCGAACAATCAGTGAACCAGCATTCTCTGTGTGGCCCCCTTGACAAATTCGAAACCCATTATTCAAAAGATTGTAATTCTTGAGTCAGTACCATTGAAGATGAACAGTAAGATGTAATTATCTCAGTTACACTAATTTTGTGAAATCCTCAATCCTGCTGCTCAGAATCTATTGTATTGTAAGAAATAAGAAAAGCAAATAATGATAGCTACACAAAACTCAGGCTGGCGACCCATGAGACTTAAGCTTGTAGGATCTGTTTCAGGACTTTCCAGTCCTACCATACCTAGAGGCCCTTTCTGCTGTTAATTCCAGCAGTCACATTGTCAAAGAATACTAAGTCTATAAATATGACAGTGATTCAGAACATCAAATTGGATAGCTGGAATAAACACTAGATTTGCCCTGAATGGAAGACACAAATTAGCAAATATCTATAAGACTCATTATCTAGGAAAACATTGGGCATATTGATGAAAAGTCATATTGAACAAATTGCTTGCTCTTGATTCCTCTGGTTTAAGAAAAGGCAAAGGTTAAGAGGACCATTCAGGCCTGGATGGGTATTTAATAGGGCTGAAAGTAGCATGGAGGGATTTCTCCAGCCCAGCAGTAAATGTATGTGTTGACATTTAGGAGACTGTTTGCTACCTGTAATGGGAACTCCATGTTTTGGGGAAAAGACTTTTTGCCCCCAATTTCAATTAGAAATAAAGGGCACTACTGGTCCTGGAGAAAGTTTTAAAGAATGATGTGTATTATAGACCAGCGACCCAAGAACCCGCCATGTGGGCTTTAATTTTGCCCATCTAGCCCCAAAGCAGTCTGCCCTTTGAGTCTCAAATAGCACACACTTTTAATGCGGAAAGCAGCCACTTATGGGAAAGCGTTTTTCCTTGCTTACCTAAATGAGTAAATGTGGGTTTTGCCCAGTTTCTCCTTCTTTAAAGTACAAAGAATATCATGATCTTAACTTCTTAAGAGTATACTTTTTTTTTATTATACTAGTTGATCCTCAAAAGAGGAAAGTGATACAACTGAGACAAGCGTTATCTCTCCTTTACAACTGAGGCAAGTGGCTCATGAAGAGACTTTGTGGCTCCCCTAGAGTCACTCAGTGAGTCAGCTGGCAAGCCAACCAGGTGATGCGACTCCCAACCCACTGCTTCCTCCACTAGCTCACACCCACGTTTATAAGAAATACTTTTGTTTTTCCTTTTGGCTTTCCTGATGCACATTTTCCTTTGGAAAGCAGAGCTAGTGAATTGCTAAAAAGGTCATACCCGAAAAACAGTCACAGTTGGGATCAATTTTGCAGTCACAGTCAGTGGGGGCACCAGCGATGATGGAGATCTCCCCATTGGTGGTCACTTGCTGAATGCGGTTTACTTTTCTCTCGTCCGTTTCAGCTATGAAGAGCAGCCCGCTGTGGGAGACGCTGATGGCCCTAGCAGACTCCAGAGTGGAGTGAATTGCTACCTTGCTGACCAAGAAATGATCGATGCCTGGCACCTGGCAGTGAATGGGGCGCCCTGCAATGATCCGCACGCGCCTGTTCTCAGAAATTTGCAGCACAATGTTGTTATCCAAGACATACAATGAATTGTCCATAGGGTTGACTGCAAGGTCTGTTGGCCACTCTAATCTCACCTGCAAAAAGAACAGAACACACTCCATTAGGTTACTGTATCTTTCCAGGGCAGTTTTACCTTGAAAGAAAAATTGGCTCGCTTCCCCTTGTCTTCTGAATTGCAGCAACATTGGTGCTGTTTGGTAAAAGTGGCAGAGGGGATGGTTAATCACATATTCTGGTTAACATATTTGTCACACATGCCATTTTGAACATAATGGAAAATTTTACAATAATTCCAGAATGATCTAGAATAGTGGTTTCCAGACTATGGTCTCTGGGCCAGCAGCAAAAGAATCACTGGGGACCTAGATAGAAATGTGAATTTTCAGGCCCCAGCCTAGACCTATTGAATCAGAAACCCTAGGCATGGGGACTCAGCCATTTGTGTTTAGCAAGCCTTCCAGGTGATTCTGAGAACCACCGCTCTAGGGCTTCTGGATTGCTATAATGTACTCTTATTTTACTGTAGATGAACAAAAGGACAAAGTCATAGAGGCTTTGGGGTGAGAGAGAAAGCAGATTTCACTTAATCAGCAACCTGCGGAGACAGGGCTTATCATTAGCACAAACCTGGTATCCATCTCATGGATTACCCTGGCATGGTTCATCAGCGGTTGATTTGGAATCCTAGGTTGTAGTGTACTACTCCCTTAGCTTGGCCTAGTTTACTCCATATGCCCCTTTCCTCAGCAAAGAAATGGATTGGCTTGCTCTTTTATTCAGTGTCTGCTGAGAGCTTTCTCTGGGCTAAGCTTTGTGTTAAGCCTTGGGTAGTCAAAAATGACTATGACACAGCATTCTTCCTCGAACAACTTATGGTCCGGCAGGGCCTTTGGAGGAACCATTAGGCAATTACCTTCCACATGATGAGAAGGAAGCAGCAGAGGGGATATGAGAGTACTTCACTCGCACTGGAAGGCAGGAGGCAGGATATTACCAGAGAAAGTGCTACTTAAGTAGGGCCTGATGTGACTAGTAGGAGAGAAATGGGAAATGGCCAGATGTTACGGACTAAATTGTCTTCCCCAAATTCATACATCGAAGTCCTAACACCTCAATGTGACTGTGTTTGGAGATAGGGCCTTTAAGAATAAATGAGGGGGCCGGGGCCTGTGGCATAGTGAGTAAAGCCACAGCCTGTGGCACCAGCATCCCATATGGGCACTGGTTCAAGTCTTGTCTGCTCCAGTTCTGATCCAGCTTCCTGAAATGTACCTGGGAAAGCAGAGGAGGACAGCCTAAGTCCTTGGGCCCCTGCACCCATGTGGGAGACCCGGAAGAAGCTCCTGGCTTCAGTTTGACTCAGCTCCTGCAATTGTGGTCATTTGGTAAGGGAATCAGTGGATGGAAGATCTCTCTCTCTCTCTCTCTCTCTCTCTCTCTCTCTCTCTCAGTCTGTCTTTCAAATAAATTAATAAGAGAATGGGACCTTCAGAGTGGCTTCCTAATCCAAGAGAACCAGTGTCTCTCTAAAAAAGGAAGAGATGCGGGGATGCACATGCACCTAGGGGAACATTAGATAGGAACACAGCAAGAAGGTGGCCATCTGCTGTCCAAAGCGAGAAGCCTAGGATAAACCACACCTCTCAATGTTTTCATCTTGGACTTCGAGCCTCCAGACTGAGAAAAGCACTTGGTGCTGTTTAAGCCTCCTGTCTGTGGTACTGTGCTCTTGCAGCCCACGCAGGTAACAGAGGGAAGCACATGTCCAGTTTTACTCTGGTGGCTGCGGGAAGCCACTGAAAGCCTTTGAGCAGGCATATGACCTAGTCATATTTGGCTTCCGGACAGATCATCTTGGCTGCTGTAGTATTGGAGGGAAAGGAGAGATGGGAGGCAGGTAGACAGAAGCCTCCCTGGTCAAGAATAATGATGTTGAACTAGGCTAGCAACAGTGGGCATGGAGAGAAGCAGATAGATTTCAGACATGATATAAAGTTAAAAGCACAAGGACTGGTGTGTGTGTGTGTGTGTGTATCTGTGTGCATGTACATGTCTGGCATGCTTTGTGCCAAGGGCTGTGCTAACCAGTGGGGACACACAGGCTTATCTAAATATGGTTCCATCTTAGTTTCTTTCTGGACACAGGAGTTTGCTCAGTGCCTGGCCTGACATTTCAGTGACAGCAAATATTTGTCCCTAGGCACTTCTGAGAGACCTGTCTTCTAGCCCGTAGTCCACCCCACTACTCATTTGTTTTGTTTCTCCTTGCCTAGGCTAGACAAAGACAGAAGCAATGTCACATTCATGGTATAAGTACTTAATGGTAACATAGCTACTTTTCTTACTTGCTTTCAGTCAAAGTCCAAGAAAGCCTTTGTTTTGTTCCCATAGAACCTTAAAATCTAAAAACACAATATTGCATGAGGCCCACTACTTTCCTAGCTGGATGGAGCCTTACCTGCAGTCAGTAATGAAGTGGACCAAGGCTTTTCTGAGATTTAAGGTGCTTCCTCTAATTGTGTCTCATAAGGGAGGGCATCAGTGTTGTAAGGAGAACAAAAGTTGTCTTTGGCCTCCCCTATTACACCACGAGGGGCTCTTTGCCCATCTCTGAGTATCTGCTCCTGACACCCAGCAACCTCATTCTGTCCTCATGTCTATGTGTGCCCTCTACCTCTACACAGGTTGGCCTTCCCTGCTCAGTACCATATGCCTCTGGGCAGCTAGGAATTTGAGTGCTAATGGGGTATAAAGCTCAACTTGCATTATGCATGTTCTACAGAGCCTTTCGGACTGAGGCCATTGTACAAACATTAAACAGCAGTGTAACAGCTCCCAGAGCAGGCCGCAGAGAGGTGTTGCCCAGCACGTCTGTCTGAGGCCGCTGCATGCCAGTGCCCCGCCACTATGAGTGAGTAGGCCCTTGCTGTGGCAGAGGGCACTGCCGCCTGCTCCATTGTGTGCCCTGGCCTCAGCCCTCTGTATACACTCGTGCACTTGTACAGGAGCTGTCTCTGTGTGTTGGTCCTATGGAGCACAGTCCCCCAGGAAATAAGCTGGGGCTGGCTGAGGAAGAGGAAATGAATTTATTTCAGTACAGCACTCCTATTTTGATCGAGTCTGAAGTCAGTGACCCAGACAAAACAAACCTGGCGGAAATGGCGGTCTAATTATCCCCACTCTGGGAGCCGAGGCCAGGGCAGAGGCCAGGGACAGCACACACCTGGCAGGAGCCAGAGGAGGAGCGTGTTTCGGACTGTGTTCTCAGCTAGCACAGCTGCCTCGGAGAGAAAGGCTGGCAGGTGGAAAAGAAGCCGTTAAATTCTTCAACTTCCCCAACCTGATTGAAGCCAACACTCTTGGTGTCATGTTTATTAGATTTAATATTGCCTCAAAAATATACCAGCTATTGTGTCTGTTTGTTTTCTTTTCCATCAAATAAGCCACCCTCTGGCAGTTTCCTGTGACTAAAGTGGCCTTTGTGCTTCTGAGACACATTCTCTACCAACTACACAGAATGCCTTTAACTCCCATTTGATTTGGCTGGCAGCTTGTCTGGGAGATCTGCTCAGATGAAAGTTGGGTGGCTACTTAGTAGTCGAGGGGCTGCCTTTTCTGAATCTGGCCCTTTTCACCTCGCTTAGGTTGGCAGTTTCTTTTATGCCCTTCCCATGTTAAATACTCTCTTTCCCAGGTAATTTTTCAAGGGACGGGTGCCTTACACTCCCACAACAGAAACACTGTATTTAGTAGCAAGGCATTATACCTGACACACCACCTCTCATATGGAACGGAATCTTTGAGCTAATCCTGGCAGGCAGAATTAGCATCTGTTAGGTACAGAGAGACCCCAGTATTATACACTGCTGAGTTGCAGCTAAGGTTAACCCCTGGGAATGGCTGGCATTTATCCAAGTGGTTTCTGGGGTGGGGGTAGAAATTAGCACTTCCTTTTTTTTGGGGGGGGGGGTGAGAGTAGAAAGTGATTGAAGCACAGCAGTGTAGCTCTGTAAACTCTGCCCACTGACCTGGCCTGAAGGCAAACCATTTGGCCTAATTTGTGGTGGTTGCTCCACCTTGTAAAAATACATTAATTTGTTTGAAATGTCAAAATGTATTTAAGCTAAACTAGCATGAAAGGTCATTGGCATAGCCGCCAGCTGGTGGAATGTGCCCATCTCCCAATAACCTTCCCAGAGAAATGACCCTGAGCAGAAAGGAGTTCTTGGTCAGAATGTCAGCCCTGGACAGCATTATGTCTTCCCCTGCTAATTGAAATCTTGCCTTGAAGGGAGTTGACCCTCAGGTCAACCAGTGCCATGGCTGGTTAAGAGATCCAGCTAATTTTGACCCATGTAACATTTTATATAGCAGCAGAAATCCTGTAGTGAAAACCCGACCTATAAAGAGCAGTATTTAAATTTGAGCCCTTGATTATATTAAACCAGTAATTCCTCACACACAAACCTCATCTGACACTGTACATACAAACCATCATCTGTATTCTTAGGCTCTCAGTTTCCTTCCCTAACTCTGTGTAATCCTAGGCAAATTAGGTAATCCTCTATGGATCTCTGGTTTCCTTGTGTGTAACAACAAAAACAGGTTCATGATAGTATATCTACTTGTACAATTATTTCATGGATTAATTGATAGTGAAGTAAGGTGCTCATCAGAGTGTCTGGAACATAGTAAGGGGCAGCAAATAGTACTAATACTTATAACATGGGCTGGTGTTGTGGCTCAAAGAGGTTAAGCCACTGTTTATCATGCTGGAATCCCAAGATGGAGCACCTGTTCGAGTTCTGGCTGTTCAGCTTCCAATCCAGCTCCCTACTAATGCACCTGGGAAGGCAGGGGAAGATGGCCCAAGTACTTGGTCCCTATCCCCCACATGGGAGACCCAGTCTCATGGCTTTGGCCTGGTCCATATTTAGTTGTCGAAACCATTTTGGGAGTGAACCAGTAGATAGAAGATCTCTCTGTCTCTCTGTCTCTCACTCTCATTCTCTTTCTCCAAATCTCCCCGATGCCTGGAACTCAGCCATTCAAATAAATAAATCATAGAAAAAATACTAGTAACAGATTTATGGTTATAGAACTTCAGAGCTGGAAGCAACCTTGTCTAGTAACAATTCAGTGCGGTTCCCTTTCAATTGTATTTTCCAAACAAATTATTCACATACAACTTTTATGAATTTTGCTTCTCACTTCTATACCATCTGCATTATTACTGACTTGATATTTTTCTTTAAATTCACCTTTTATTTATTTATTTTTTTAAACTTTTGTTTAATAAATATAAATTTCCAAAGTAGCTTTTGGATTACAGTGGTTTTTCCCCCCATAACTTCCCTCCCACCTGCAACCCTCCCATCTCCCGCTCCCTCTCCCATTCCATTCACATCAAGATTTATTTTCAATTCTCTTTATACACAGAAGATCAATTTAGTATATATTAAGTAAAGATTTCAACAGTTTGCACCCACACAGAAACACAAAGCGTAAAGTTGTGTTTGAGTACTAGTTATAGCATTAATTCACATTGTACAACACATCAAGGACAGAGATCCTACATAGGGAGTAAGTGCACAGTGACTCCTGTTGTTGACTTAACAATTGACACTCTTGTTTATGGAGTCAGTAATCACCCTAGGCTCTTGTCATGAGTTGCCAAGGCTATGGAAGCCTATAGGGTTCGCCGACTCTGATCTTATTTAGACAAGGCCATAGTCAAAGTGGAAGTTCTCTCCTCCCTTCAGAGAAAGGTACCTCCTTCTTTGATGGCCCCGTTCTTTCCACTGGGATCTCACTCTCAGAGATCTTTCATTTAGGTTTTTTATTTTAT
Source organism: Lepus europaeus (assembly GCF_033115175.1). NCBI lineage: Eukaryota > Metazoa > Chordata > Mammalia > Lagomorpha > Leporidae > Lepus > Lepus europaeus. The sequence continues at coordinate 31,930,051 of NC_084850.1, read as the reverse complement.
TTTATTTTATTTTTTGCCAGAGTGTCTTGGCTTTCCATGCCTAATATACTCTCATGGGCTTTTAGCTGGATCTGAATGCCTTAGGGGCTGATTCTGAGGCCAGGGTGCTATTTAGGACATCTGCCATTCTATGAGTCTGCTGTGTATCCCGCTTCCCATGTTGGATCGTTCTCTCCCTTTTTTATTCTATCAGTTAGTATTCGCAGACACTAGTCTTGTTTATGTGATCCCTTTGACTCTTAATCCTATCATTATGATCAATTGTGAACTGAAACTGATCACTTTGACTAGTGAGATAGCATTGGTATATGCCACCTTAATAGGATTGAATAGGAACCCCCTGGCACATTTCTAACTCTACCATTTGGGGCAAGTCCAATTGAGCATGTCCCAAATTGTACACCTCCTCCCTCTCTTATTCCCACTCTTATATTTAACAGGGATCACTTTTCAGTTAAATTTAAACACCTAAGAATAACTGAGTGTTAATTACAGAATTCAACCAATAGTATTAAGTAGAACAAAAAAATACTAAAAGGGATAAAGTATTAAGTTGTTCCTTGACATTCAGGACAAGGGCTGATCAAGTCATTGTTTCTCATAGTGTCCATTTCACTTCACAGGTTTCCTTTGTGGTGCTCGGTTAGTTGTCGCCAATCAGGAAGAACATATGATATTTGTCCCTTTGGGACTGGCTTATTTCACTCAGCATGATGTTTTCCAGATTCCTCCATTTTTGCAAATGACTGGATTTAATTTTTTTTTTACATCAAGAAATTGGAAAGGCACCAAACAAATGAGCTATCAATGCATCTCAAGGATCTAGAAAAACTGCAGCAAACCAGACCCAAAACTAGTAGGAGAAGAGAAATAATTAAAATCAGAGAAGAAATCAACAGGATTGAATAAAAAAAATTACAAAAGATCAGCCAAACCAAGAGCTGTTTTTTGAAAAAAAAAAAAAACAAAATTGACACACCATTGGCCCAACTAACTAAAAAAGACGATGATAGACCCAAATCAATAAAATCAGGGGTGAAAAAGGGAATGTAACAACAGACACCACAGAAATAAAAAGAATCATCAGACATTACTACAAAGAGTTGTATGCCAGCAAACAGGGAAATCTATCAGAAATGGATAGATTCTTGGACACATGCAACCTACCTAAATTGAACCATGAAGACATAGAAAACCTAAACAGACCCATAACTGAGACAGAAATTGAATCAGTAATAAATGTCCTCCCAACAAAGAAAAGCCCAGGACCGGATGGATTCACTGCTGAATTCTACCAGATATTTAAAGAACTAACTACAACAACTAATAACAGATGCTGGCGAGGATGTAGAGAAAAAGGGACACTAACACACTGTTGATGGGAATGCAAACTGGTAAAGCCACTATGGAAGTCAGTTTGGAGATTCCTCAGAAACCTGAATATAACCCTACCATACAACCCAGCCATCCAACTCCTTGGAATTTACCCAAAGGAAATTAAATTGGCCAATAAAAAAGCTGTCTGCATCTTAATGTTTATTGCAGCTCAATTCACAATAGCTAAGACCTGGAATCAACCTAAATGCCCATCAACAGTAGACTGGATAAAGAAATTATGGGATATGTACTCTATAGAATACTATACAGCAGTAAAAAACAATGAAATCTGGTCATTTGCAGCAAAATGGAGGAATCTCGAAAACATCATGCTGAGTGAAATAAGCCTTTCATTTATTTCTAAAAATTTAAAAATTTATGTGAGTTGGGGAGGGGGATAGAAGGGGGGAGGAGGATGAGAGAAGTCTCCCATCTACTGGTTCACTCCCTAAATGCTACAACAGCAATTGCTGGGCAAGGCCTAAACCAGGAACCAGGAACGCAATCCAGGTCTCCAACAAAGGTGGCAGGCTCCAAATTACTTGAGCCTAGGGTCTGCATTGGTAGGATATTGGGGTCAGGAACTAGGGTCAGGAATTGAACCCAGGTACTCCAAGGTGGGATGTAGGCATCTTAACTGCTAAGCTAGATGCCTGTGTCTGATCTACTTTTTCAAAAAATAATTAATTAAATTTATGTGAAAGGCAGAGAAAAGGAGAAACAGAGAAAGACCTCCCACTGACTGGTTCACTCCTAAAATGGTTATAACAACCAGGACCAGGCCACAATGAAATCAGGAGCCCGGAACTCCATCTGGGTCTCCTACATGGGTGGCAAGGACCCAAGTACTTGAACTATCATCTGCTGCCTCCTAGGATGTGCATTACCCGAGGTAACACTGCATTACCAGGAGCTGGAACTGAAAGAACTGGATCTCAAACCCAGGAACTCTGCAATATGGAATGTGGAAGTCCAAAGTGGCATCTTAAATGCTATGCCAAACGTCTACCCCAATCTACTTTTTAAATGTGAATAGATACTGCTCCTTCCTTTGAATGGTCTTCATCAATAACACCTATAAAATTATAAGCTCACACATCTGGGTCATTAATAAAAGTAACCGCTGTTTATTGAGTTCTTCCTAGGTGTCAGATACTTTGCATGGACTATTACTTTATATACTTAGAGCAGTCACTTGAGAACAAAACTATTAATATCCTCATTTTCAGATATGTGCTTTTGTCCTCTATGTCATCTGATTCTGCATTTCAAAGCATGAACACGTTTCTTCACTCTTTTCTTACCAGGTCTGGCCTCCTTTTTATCCCTTCTGAATTACCTCCAGTGTTGTTCATTTTGGCTTCTTAGGAGTCATGCTATTTGTATTTCTCTTGGCTGTCTGCTATCTTTGAATGCAGTGTTTTGTGGGTACCTACTATATTCTAGGAACTGTTCTAAAGGTAAATAAAACAGGTTTCTTCCACGATTATGTCACAGTCAAGTGGGGGAAAGGCAGATACAGAAATAGGTCATTCGATACAATGCGCTAAGTGACACAAATGTCTGCCCACAGTGACATGGGGACACAGAGGAGGGAGTTCAAGGCAAGATTCCTAGAAGAGAAACGAAAACTTGACTTGAGGGAACAAGTAAAGTTATCAAGAAACACAATGGGAAGAGTGATCTGAGCAGAGGGAAAAGCACGAACAACGAAGCCATACGGGAATGGGGGAATGGAGTGGGATTTCTTGGGCACAACATAGGATGGGTAGCAGTAGTGAAGGAAGTGTTCAATGTTTGCCAGTGACAAGGTCCAGGTTTCTTCTCTGAGGCATTATTGTTCGGTGGGGCCAGTCCTGTGCTTGGTGGGATTGTAGCAGCATCCTTGGCCTTTATACAGTAGAGGCCAGTAGCACCTTACCCTCCATCAGGACAATGCCAAATGTCCCCCAAGGGACGAAACTGTCCTTTGTTGACAAACACTAGACTAAGCCACGAAGGTCTGGGTATGCTAAGGAATTCAAGCATAAACTGTAGATGTTGAGCAGTCAATGAAAGTCTTTTTAAAGCAGGAAGCTGACATAACCAATGAGACTGTAGTTTGGCGGGGCAGGTTGGAAAATCAGACTAGATGCAAGAGAATCAGTTTGGAAGCCACTCATTCAGCATTATGTTCAATCCATTAATATAGTCTTTCTTCTAATAATCTGAGTGCTGATCTACAGACAGTCCTTGCCTTCAAGGTGCCTGGAGTCTGCAACTCTGCTTCTCATGCTTTTTTTTGAATTATATGGCTGTTTAGGAATCTGATGAAAGCTATGTACTCCCTTTCTAGCCAATGCTCAGCAGTCAAATGAAGTGCCTAGGAGCTCAGGCTCCGGAGTTCAGACTTCCTGGGTCAGAACTTCCACCCATGTGATTTTTTAAAAATATGGAATATGCCTGTATTTCTTTGGTCCCCCTGACTATTGTAAGGTTTTCCCTGATTCTATGTCACCAGCTATTTCTTCCTTATTTGTTTATTCTATTCCTTGTCAATAGTCTTTTTTACATAAAAGATTTATCTTCTATTTATTTGAAAGGCAGAGCTACACACAGAGAAGCACTAGCGGGTTCATTCTCCAAATGGCCACAGCGGGTCTCCCACATGGGTACAGGAGTTCAAGTACTTGGGCCATCTTCCTCTGGTTTCCCAGGCACATTAGCAGGGAGAGGTAATTGAAAGTGGAGCAGCTGAGTGACTGTTGCAGGCAGTGGCTTAACCTGCTATGCCACAACACCGGCCTTTGCTTGTGAATCTTTCTAAGTTATATGGCCTCCAAGAAATACTTGGCTTGCACTGGGATGTATTATCTCATGTACAGTTGTCAGCCAGTTTCATGGCTAATATTTTAGCTTATTACTTGGATTACTCATTGTTATTTGTGACACAATCCTTGGTATAATTCCAAGTACAAACATGCTACTTTAATGAATTCCCTTTCTTCTAATAAATGTCAACGTATTCCTTGTTAGACATTATGCTGGGTAGTAAGGAGTCAGCTTTAGCCAATACAGCATGGATTCTTCCCCTTTTGAGTTTACAGTCTTTTTATCTGACTTCATTTCCTTTATTTTCCAATATGTACAAGGGGCAGCCAGTGGCATAGAACAGTAGACTATTTCTCTGCTATCCTATTCATTTTCAGAAATTAACTTTCACAGCAATGCCTCATAACCATATCATGACTGATCCTGTATTATTCAATCACCACCGAGTGCTAAAGACTTTTTTGCCCAGAGTTCAACCATACTGAAAAGACCAGGTTTTTTTTTCCCCAAAAGGTCCAGCCTTCTCATCCAAAACATGACACTTCTAATCTCCTTCCTTTACTATATTTAGAGCCTTGTGGCTCATTTCAAAGGTGACTCTGTTTGATTTTGATCTCTGAGGCCTCTTCAGCAGGAATATCCAGGAAGTGTATGATTATCTCTTCTGTAGTAAGCAGCCTTGGGGAAGACACTGTGATGGGACTAAGTGCTCTCTGCCAGGTGTTCTGCCAGCTCCATGTTAGATTTCCCCATGCTTCTAAAAGCTGACAACTCCAGATTGTTAGCATCACTTTTTGTCAGTTTTCAAATGGCCTTCTCAATTCTTGACACTGATACTGTCTGAGCTTCTTCAAATTTATAAAAAAAGGAAAAAGCTGTCTGGAGCAAGTTTGGTTTTTTGTACTTTGAAAACGTGATGACACCTTTGCGAGTGATGGCCCCTATTGATCTTGCTTTTAAAAAGTGGAAATTATTAGAAGATGAAATTCACCAAAATTACATGGCCTTGTCAACAGGCAAATTATTTTCCATTATCTCAGATCCACACTCCTGTATGTCTCTCTGCATGATGGCTGCAGAGTTTGAAGAACTTTTCAACCTTTGGTCAAATGCATTAGCATGGACTGTTTCCTTGGCCACCCAATGAGAATAACTGACATTTAAGTTGCATTATTCATTAAAAATGAATATCTAAGATCAATTTCATCAGGACTGATCTTTAGAGTTATTGCACTTCAGGGGATATGGATTAAATTGCATCTACCCCAGTGTTCCCAAAACATTTTGGAAGTGGAGGAAACAGAGGAAAGCAAAAACAAAAAACCCCAAAGTAGTCCTAGTATACAGTGGGTCTTGAGTAAGTTCATGAAAATGCATATAACGAAAAGACTATAAATATACTTAAAATTTCTTTGCACCAAAATCAATTTATCTTCTAATGCCATTTTCCATGAACTTTTTGAAGTGCCCTCATATTTCATCTAGTAATTTAACAAAACTTTTTTTTACAAGCAAGATCAATAAGATCATCGCTCTTTTAGCAGTCATCATATCTTCCAATGGAGTATGTTACTAAAATAGAACACATTCCAGCCTTCTTGCAATTAACTGTAGTGATATGATTAAGCCCCATACAATATGGTACAGGAGGAAGTGTAGGAGGTATCCAAACTTTCAAATGTACACTTTAGAAAGGCTGCTAAGGAGAGCTGACCCAACTGAAAGGAGCCTGTTTTTGCTGTTCCTTCTATTCTGCAATATGGATACACCAGTGAGACTTATCATATACATCTTGGACCATTAGGTAACCTTAAAAATGGAAGCTATGTGCTCTGATAACAGGGCAGAAATCTAAGAGCCCGGGTCCTGGATGACATCACAGAGCTGCCATCTCAGTTCTGAACTATGCATCTAATATGGTGGCTATCATTCTTCTGTCACTGTTACGTTGGGGTTTTATATTATTCTCAGTTGTTTCTAACCATAATGAAGACAATGGCTTGTTAGGCTTTGATCTTGACTGGAGCTACTGACTACATCATTGCTGCTAAACTGGTGTAATAAAATTCTAGGTTTACATCTCTGGATAAGTCACGTGTATTTTCCAAATTCAATGAAACTAAACTGGAATAAATTAATATTTGAAAGGGGTCAACACATGTGTCAAAGTTTGCTAGTACAGCCTTTTGTTAAGAGAGTGACTAATTGCTTAAACTTGGTTATTTACTTCAAGCATTCATGAATATTCCAAGCTCCATTTTGGTGCTCTTATAGCTCTGTGACTCACCCTCTCAATATCCAGTGCCTTTCTGTCATACTATGAATACTATGACTACTTGTTTGTTTTCTGTCCTCTACCAGATCTATGAGTCCTCAAGGGCAAGAATGAGGACTCATTCATTTTTATACTTCCAGTATCTGGTATTACAGTTGGCAAATGTTTTTTGAATGAAAACACTAGTGTTGCAATGATTATAACCTTTTCAGTTCAAGAAAGAATTTAAAGAACTATAATATGCAAACAGGCTTTCAGAAAAAACTATTTTTCATCCACATATTTTGCCAGTAAATCTGGGTTTTGAGAGAAAACTCAACTTTCTTAGTGGTAGTTGACATATTTCCTGAATTTAAAAATATTATTTAATAGAGAGAGAGAGAGAGAGAGAGAGAAAGTTCCCGTGTGCTGGTTCACTCCCCCTAATGCCTCTATCAGCAAGTGCTGGCCAAGCTGAAGCTGGGAGTGAGGAACTCAGCCCAGGTCTCCCATATGGGTGGCAGAAACACAACTGTTTGAGTCATCACTGATAGTTTCCAGGATGTGCACTCGCAGGAAGCTGGAGTTGGGAGCCAGAGATGAGAATTTAACCCAGGTACATTGATGTGGAATGTGTGCATGTTAACTGCATGCTTAACTGTCAGGCCAAATGTTTGCTCCCATTTCCTCAATTTTAAGGTGTGTGTGTCTCACTCCTTTCATACTTTAGCTTTTCTGAAGATATGTCTTACAATTAAAGTATATGTTTAATTAGGCATTTCTCCCTACCATCCAAAGTTACCAAATTAATGCTATGTCTTACTGTCTATGGTATCGTATAAATTTAGAAACTATGGTACTTCCATTTTTGTTCAGGGGCTCTGGGGATTCCTGAGACTCTTCAAGAGATTGTTGAGGTTAAAACTATGTTTCTAATAATATTATTTGAAACCTTTACACTTTCCAATGTATGTATAGTGGAGTTTTTCCAGAGGCTACTTGAGACCAGCATATCTTCAGTTTTAAAATTTTCACAAGTCCAATTTCCAATAAGATAAATATTGAGTTGTTCAAGCCCATACAAAGGGGAGAGCTCATTGGAGTCCCCAGCAGTTCTTAGGGATGAGAAAAGGTCCTGAGATTAACAAAAAAAAGTATGAGACTAGTTGTCCTAGAGGAAACAAACAGTGAAAGAAGCCATTGTATTGTATAAAGGTTTCATTTCAGCTCATGAAGGGAAAAGAAGTATCCCTTCCAAGATGGTTCTTGGGGCTGTAAGCTCTGTTCAAAAACATAATGATGGAGTGGCTAAAAATCTTCACTTCCTCTAGAGACTCCAAGCTGATGGGCCTCTTTACAAAAGTTTGTTCTTGCAGGCTCCCCCAGAACAATCAGCACGTATACACTCTCCATGAGTCTGCTGTGTAATTGCCACTACCTCATCTTAATAACAGGCATAATTGCTCTGAGTTTCCGTCGACCCTTTCCTGCATCTCCTCTCTAAAGCTTCAATTTTGGAAATGGCACTTGTGAATACACAGAATGTTTAACCACTTCCAGTTTTCAATTTACAGTCAAAGTCATCTATCAGCAGGAGAGAAAGGCCCAGTGTGAAAACTACAGAATGTCCTTCAGACTTCACAGCTAATTTGTTTGTAAATTTGCTTGTTATTGTAAGAAGAACATATTGCGCATGGTGCTACTCACATGATGGTACTTGCCAATCTACGATTTGTATCTGTGACTTGGGTTTGATCATGGAAGGCAAAAAATTTAACCCTTCCAGCCCTTTTGGGGATGGAGAAAGGAACACGAAACTGTAACTGTGTTTTAAGTCTCTTTCAAGTTAATTTTATTTTTTTATTACATACCTACTGTATCTCCAGCAGTGTGTGAGATACACATTCAGAATGAGAGCCAACCAGAGAACTGTCCAAGGTAACAGGGATCAAATGTGAGGCTGAGTGGTGAGACCATAAGTTCTGAGAGAATTCAGAGAAAGGAGAGGACGACTGGGGATCTTCATGCAGTGAGAGGTTGGACTCCTGTCCTTCTGAGAGAGAAAGCTTTGCTTGCATAGGAACCAGGGGCTTACAAAGAAGCCCCTGGAATCATCCTGCAGTTTCTTCATGTGGAGCAGTTGCAGAAACGTGATTGTTGCAGGTTGTTAATATTATAGTATTGGCTTGACAGGATAGACCAAGCTTCCAATTCCCTTTGGCACCTAAAGCAATTTACAGGCTAGAAGTATGGCTGCATAGCTTTTATGAAATGGTTTGATTTCATTGATCAGCCACTCTGAGATTATGTTTTCATTTCTGTAGCTACTGCTAACCCCTCTTTCTGGTATAATATTTCAGGAAAAAAACTATTAAAAGTTTCACCATGGAGATATTAAGATATAAGTGGGCACAACTCTGAATGGGAAGTGAAACGTCACAAGTCATGATTGCTCTATTCAAAAGTTCAAGTTAGACTAGAATCCCACAGATTGTCTCTCTCATCTTAACTCTGTAATGCTTCCAAATGATAAGGATACTAATAAGAGCAGATGGCCTAATGAACATTTAGAGAGAATATTTAATTGGTCGTATTTTCATTAGGCCTCCAGTGTGCTTCCGGGTTTTGCCCACCACTTCCCTATGTGCAATTCAAAGCTGCACACACTCAACAGATGGCCAGCTCAAGCTTCATGCTTCTAGAACTCTGGAGATTGGCCATCTAATCTTTACAATGTGTACAGAATCATTTAAGGAAGCATGCAGGCTACAGACTTGAGTCTAAACAAAAGTTTTTTAAAATGGTGATGAATATTTAGTACTCAAGCTTTGATAATAAGGGAATCAAACACCCTCATAAGTACATTGAGCAGCCCTGCTTGAGGTCTCCCAATAACTGCTGCTTATGGATTCAGTAATGATGAAATCCTCTGTGGCAAACAGTCCCCTCTAATTAATGTTACACCAAACTGTAAGCATATCTGAGTGACTCCAGCAGCAACAGTGACACACAAATCTAACACCTCATTGCACAGTGTGTTAGTTATTAAGCTATTGTCTGGCAGCTCCGTACTCACCCCTCTAAAGATGTTGCTTTGTAATGCTGCAGTTGGAACTCTGCAATCTACATTTTTCTTTCCCAAGCATGATTTCCAATAGGTCCTGACAATACGAGGAATACAAGGCTTCCAGGAAGCCAGAGGGAGAAGGGACTTACTCCTTCCTGTTTGCTTTCTGTTCCTGTTAGCATCGCCCCAACAGTAGCCATTAATCCTAGCAGCAACAGTTGGCTGCACTTTCCATCTCCTTTCCATTCTCTGAGAATCAGTCTCATCAAGTCTCCTCAGAGGCACCAGAAGCAGCCAAGATGGCATTCTCTTCTCAAAGGACTAGGTCATCCCTCCATGGAGCAAATCCTCCAACATTTGGGGTGCTGACAACCCCAGCACTTCCCCTTTGTTTCTTCACCCACTTCCTGCAGATATTATCTCTTGTTCCTTTTTTCAACCCCCTAACATCTGAGCAGCTCATTTCCTGTGTTCAGTCATCTCTGTTAAAATAATGTGGTTTCAGCTTATCTGACTGAATCTTGACCCATATTCACAGCATGAACCCACATACAAGGAGTATCTCGTTAGGGAGAATAATGTGCTACTGTACACCAGTGGTAACAACAACAACAACAAAAAGCTAGTAAAGCCAAGCAAGAAGCATGAAGGGCTACCTGAGCTGCACAAGACTTATTCATAAATAGCTTCCTCTACTGGCCAGGCACTTCTAAAGTGTATAGCTACTGAAGTTGCTATGAAAGTGAGAATATCCATATAAATAAATCTACTGTACTGGACATTTATGAAGTTGGTTGTGATTGACTTTAACCAGAACTTCCTTGACTCTCTGGAAACATGTTGACATCATTACTCCCTACAAATTTCTCGTTCTTGTGATTCTTGAGGATACTTTCACAGTGGATCTCATGACTCTCCCATACATCTTTTGGAGAGATAACTCTGTACTGAATGGTTTATGAGGTTGGCCCATGATGCTTTCTATGTGCTTGGAATTTATTTATAAGTGGTTATACAAGCAGTTGTCAAAAAGTTCGTGGAAATGCATATTATTAAAGAAACTATACATGGATTTCAAATATGTTTCTCACCAAAATAAACTTGTCTTTTAATTTAATTTTCTATGAACTTTTTGAAGTACTTTGTAAAATGAGTATTTATTATTAAATTTATTTAATATACCCTCATGCTAGTTTCCTTGTCAGACATTGGGATTGTTCCTTCAGAATTCTCTCCTTGATTTGGAGTTGGAACTATATTCTGAGGAAGACCAAATGAACACCTGTTCTTATGTGTCTCAAGAGAAACACCTCTCAACAGGTGTAGCCTAGAGGGAAATGTTTTATACCTCTCTGTGTTTACTTTCCCAAATACATTAACTATTGTGTGAAAAGGTAGCACACCTGCTGAGAGTTAAGAGTGTCTCTTTGAGTTCTATTTCCATTTGGTAAAGATGGATTGACACTGATTTATGTACTTTCCCCTTTCATAGTACATAGAGAGTGGGACTGTGCTTAAAGGTATAGTCTGAAATACAGTTAGGATAATTGAATTATATTGGAACTTTGCCCAAGATGTTGGCCCTAAACCTGTAGTTACTAACTACTGAATTTACCAACCACAGATTTCTGCATCTTGGAGGACTTCAGGTTCACCTCGGGTCATGGTGCCTGCTGAGCAAAATGTGTGGAAGACTGAATGGTTCAGAAGTATTTTGCAAGCTTTGCATCTTATGACTCTCCCTGAACTTTGAAGATGCTTTTCCTCTGGTGCTTAATAGTTTTAATAAGAGCTAACGTGCCATTGTCCTTTGTGTAGAAAGAGGACACTGCTGAGGGAGTTTTATTTATGTGATAAATTACATTTTCTATATAGCATTGAGCACGGTACTTGACTTTTATTTTAAGGCCACTGACAACTCAGGCTATTTGCTTGTGTGCAGACATTTCAGCAGAATTTGGATATGTTGGAGTTGAAGATGGTGGCCTGCTGTTCTTTACTTCTTATATAAACAACTTAAGCTGTCACTTTGGAATAAGCAATGCAAATATCTCTGATAATAGGTTATTATATTGTGATTTTACCTAAAATATGCAGGTCTGAAAAGTGTTGTTGAAAATCAGTTTAAATGAATTTGGAGAAGAGAATGATATTTAAAGGAACTCTGTGGATAATCTTATTTGAAATGTTTCCCCCAGTTTACTTTTATACATTTGTATTTTTATACATTAGTAGGTTAAAAAGTGATAGAACTTGAATATGTTGATTAAAAACAAAGGAGTCACTGAATGAATCAACTGAGTCAATGAAACAACTCAGGCTAAACTTGTTTCAAAAATCCTAGGATGCTGCTTTCTTCTTATGATATATCAGCTTCATAACTTCCCTCGTTTTGGTTTTCCAATTAGCTAGGAGTCCTTTTGTCCTGCCTTGGGAGAGCCATATTCTTCATGTTGACCTACATAAGCTCTGTCTTCTTTATTATCTACTCTAATATTTATTGATTGATTTTCTTTTGAAATTGACCAACCTAGAATGGCTGTAGGCTACCCTTTGATTTCAAAGGGATGGAAGATGGTCTAAAACTTCAATTCACAGATGTATGAAACTCACACTACTTTTCAACTTTAGCTCCGTAGTCAGCATGACACTTCTTAAAAGTAGAAAGAAAATGAAGTATTTTGGGCATCATCCAGAGCCTATAGTGAGCCTCCATTAAGTGATCTAGATAGAGCTTCACATTGGCATTAGGCAGATGAAACATTCTGTGAAGGTCACAGCAGGTGAAGACCCATCTCTGGAGTATATGTTTGCTACAGCCCATCAAACTCCCTACAGACATATGTGTCTTTATACACTTATGTGAAAAGGACAGAAGGGAAAATTACGCAATTTCGTTAGCACTTCCAAACTTCTTCTTGGTCCTCTTTATGCAGTTCTGTAAATTATCAGTTCAATTCTGTGTTTTGTGGGTGGAAGGTAAAATACCACTACTACTGTTACTACTACTACTACTATTAACATATTGAGCACATAGGATCCAAGTATTTTGCTAAGTGGTTTATGCATATTACCACTTATGAATATGTGAATAAGTGAATATGAATATGAATCATCATAACCTCTCTATGAGAAAGCTGGCATTATCATTCCTATTCACCAGTAAAGATTTCCTCCCCAGGGGAACACATCTGTGAAGTGTGGATCCAAGATTCAAATCCACACAGAATGTGCTCCTAAACACTATGTTTTACTGACTTTTTATATTGGTCTACCTATGAATGACTGTCTACACTAAAGGCCCGATTTTGCCCCTTGCATCCTTGATTAAAGGAATAGAGAAGGTGTTGACTGTCTTTTGCAGCTCCAGATGGATTTTCCTGCTTTTGACAGAGCCAGGAGACTAGGTTTGGGCTGCATGAGCAAAAAATAACATTATCCAGCAGAGAGTGACAACCATAGGTATTACAAAATCTGAATAACCACCTTAGAGTTATTATTTTCTTGTGTCCTCCCATTTTAGCAAGTGTGTGATGAATCAACAAAAAAAATTTCCCGAAGATGCCAATTAACATCTTACATCATCCTTTATATTTGTAAAGCACTTCATACTTTTCCAAGTGCTTTCACATTAAAAAAAGGGAGACCACTTAATCAACAATTAGGTCATTTATTGAATTAGCCTTCATAAAGAAGAAAAATTTACCAGCTCTAAAATCCTCATGTCGGTTTTCCAAGAGTAGTGCTGAATCTAAAATTATAGAGAAGCCTCTTTTGGGTCAAGAAATAGACAAAAATGATTGAATTTTTCCTACATTACCATATTTCAGAGGAAAACAGAATAAATGATTTAGAAAGAAATGTCCTTTTCCTAAAATATAGAAATGGAAACTAAAAGTAGTGTTTATTTGACATTCTTAAGTGATTTTAGCCAATAACTCTAAGTGATCTCTTATTTTCAGGTGTGCAATGTTGAAAGCCACTAGGGACTCCTTAAGAAGTCGTTTTTAAATGGTTTTTGGTGCTGCTGTCACATCAGAGCCTAAACAACTCTAACTTCCATTTCATGCTCTGTGACAGTATAATGTGATCACTATGTAGATTGGGGTTTGTGCCACCTTCCTTCCACATGCCTACTTAACTGGTGTGGCAAATGAACACCAAAAAGTCAAGGCTACATGTAATGCCATATAGTTTCTCTCTTCAACAATTTACAATGGCAAGTGCCTTTCAAAAAGAAAGTTCTTTCTATGTGTTTTGGCTGTGACTACTGGTCTGATTGAGTGCATATGGTGCAAATAAATTGAGCAAACATTGCTGATTTAGGGTGCTTTCATTTGGACCCTTGCAATAATAACCAATTGCTGAGCCATTAGAATTGTGTACTATTGATGTTGTCCAGGCATGAGAACAGTGAAAGAAAATGGGGAAATCCATTGAAGGTTTGGCTTGTTTGACTTTTAATACTATTCCATCCACTAGCTAATGGTTATTATGCAGATGGAAGATGCATTTGACTAAACTAGCCATGGTCAATTAGGAAGGAGTAAATGTTTGCCACAAGGGCTACAAAATAACATTTTTGGTTCCTTTCTGCTGTCCTGGGTCTCATTAATATGCTGTTTGTCCTTTTCTTCCTGCATCTTCTCTTGTCTTTTTTGTCACCTTTTTCTCCCCTATACCTATATATACCCCTATACCTATATATACCCTATACCTGCTGCCCACTGGGTTAGCTGACTCCCAAGAGATATGTTTCCAGATTTTTCAGATAACTTGGTTTCATCTTCCCTATCTTGCTGTTGACCCACAACTCATTTTTTCCTTGTATCACGTATCTGTCTGTCTGCATTAACTGGAGTGTGGTCACAGACCTTTTCTTTGCCTTGAGAGTGAGATAGGTTCCATAGTCACTGAAGCATTGAGAAGGTGTGGTGGAGGTGGAGGTAGTGAGATTTTTCATCTCTGGTGGCAAGAACTTTAAAAATAAACTTTCTTTTTTCCCCTGAGAGATCCCTTTATTCAAGTAAACTTATTATAATTCAGATTTTCTTGATTCCCTACAGAGCTTCACAAAATTCAGAAGTCTGTCCCTGCAGGGAATTTCACTTATAATGGCCTTCATTCGAAAGATCTAATTCTGTTCTCTTTCAGTGTGCACATGGGAGAGTGATGTACAAAGAAAGGCAAATAACCCTTAAAGAACTTGAGCTTCCGTATCATCCATATCACTCAGGCAGACGGAGGACATTCTGTAGACATGAAAGGGTCAGAGAAGGAGGGACAATGAGAGACATTAGGCAAGAGTTTAAGGGAGAAATGAAGGTGCCTTTTATGTTTTAAAACTGTTTCTTTTCTTCATTATCTCAAGTTTCCTGTAACTTTTCATGCTTGGATGTTATTTTATATATATATATATATTTTTTTTTTTAAAAAAAACAACAGGAATTGTTGAATCCACTTGTGTAAAGTTGAATTGGCGTGTAGATTTGGAAGAGGAAGTTTTATATTTCCCCTGCTATCCGGTTGTGGTTAGCTTATTTGCTTGCAAAAAATTCTAGGGACAACAGAAAATGACTTTTTAGTTATGTGGAGAATAGAAGACAACTGGAAAAGGCAGAGGTCTGATGCTTGAGGCAGGTAGTATAGTGTTGATGGATGAGAGAGGGGGAAGGATTTGTTTTCTGTGTTAAGAATGATTGCTGAATGTATGAGTGAAATTGACAACTTATGATCTGATCATTGTTTATAGCTCTTGTCTATATTCCTGTATATTTTACTTGTTGAACACTATATTTAATTGAGCATTAATCCTTTGATTATCAAATAAATTATAAGTATGTTATGGCAACAATTAAAAGAAAACAAAGAAAGGAAGAAGCTGCAGGTAGGCAGAGAGGGAAAGAGGGAAGTATTACTATGTTTTTAGAATTGTATCTATGAAATACATGAAATCTGTTCTCTTTATATTAATAAATAATAAAAATAAAAAAGAATGAATGTAAAAAACATGGGATTTAAAGTTACTAAAGTCCAAGGTGTGTGAAGAGATTGTAAATGAGTACCTAACTTCTTTAACTGAATTCAAGTTTTTTGGCCAGGAAGACTTTTCACTTAAAGAGAACTTACAAATTGAGTATTAGAACCTTTTTGTTATTACTTAAAAATAGTAGAATGTGTTCTAGGAGATTAGAGATGGTTAAATACAGTTCTGACTTCAAGAGGAATCGGAAGATGTGTCCTACAAACTGCATAGAGGGAGCCTGATTGGGAAAAGATCCTTTAAAGTATCATAAAACAGTTGCTTCTTAGTATTTGGATGAGGAACTTGTGTTTATAGATACTATGACTGTAAACAAATTTTGAGTAGTTTTTATTTATTTTCAGAGATTTATCAACCTGATAAGGGTTCTTGTGGTACATTTGTGGATAAGTTGGGGGAAATCAGGTGAGGAGATGGCTTTTGAACTTTTTTTGATTGTGACCCTCACTCAGAACTATATTTTACATCATTATCCAGTTGGAATAAAAGTTTTATGAAATAATATTTATATTTACTGCATATCATATAGTCAAAAATTTTTGTTGCGATTCATTTTTTAAAAGAGGTGATCATAGTCCATTATATTGATTTCCTGATCTACTACAAATCATAATCTATAGGTGATAATTCAAATGAATGGGTTCATAATTGAACAGATAACTAGGATAGTATTGCCATAATTGCACGTTGGCCTACTTATCCATCGATTTTTATCATGGAGGTAGACATAGATAGTGTTTATGAAATTTACAGGTGACACAAGGCTGGGAATAATGGTGAAGCTATTGGGTAATAGTAGAATACAAAGAAATGGATGAATTAAATGACATGGAATTGAATATATACTAATAGAAGCCCTTGTAGTATGATACAAATAACTGTGCAAGAACAAGATGAAATGGCAATGAGAAACATGAACTTTTAGTCCTGGCTAATATCACATGTTGAAAGTGTGGTGTGGGGTAAAAAGCAAAAAAATCCAAATAAACTTTAGCTGTGTCTTCTGAACCTGTGCTTTTTACTTCTTTAGCATTTTACAAAAGTACCTTAGGGCTGCCATACATGTCACCATTGAATGCATGTGAGTCAGAATAGGGAAGGTTCTGGGACATTACTGTTTGACTGAATCTGCTGTTTGCATCTATTTTGTAAATACGAACTTGTTTAGTTTGAAACAAAATTTGTGGCTAAAGTCCTTTTGAAGACTACCAGGTGAAAGGAACAGAAAACAGAATGTAGATGGGTTTGATAATCCCCATTCTACCTCTTAGTAGTCAGAACACATCTGGATCATTCATTTCTGGAAGGTATCCTTTAAAATAGATATTAAACAAATGAGAACACATCCAGAAAAGAGTGGACAGAATAGTGAATGAACTCAAACCCACAGCAGGTGAGGTAAAGTTACATGAATTTGGGATGTGACTATAGAAGAAGCAGTTTAAAAAATTGCTTCTTTATGTATTTAATCTAAAATTTTATTTGAAATGGAGGGAAGGAGGAAGGGGGGAGGGAGGGAGAGGGAGAGGGAGAGGGAGAGGGAGAGGGAGAGAGAGAGAGAGAGAGAGAGATCTCCCATCTGCTTGTTCACTCCTTCAATACCTGCAACAGTCTGGGCTGAGCCAAATTGAAGCCTGGAGCCAGGAACTCAATCCTAGTCTCCCACATGGCTGGCAGGGACCCAAGTACTTTGAGTCATCAAACTGCTGCCTCTTAGGGCATTCAACAATAGGAAGCTAAGATTTGGAGGTGAGCTGGGACTCAAACCCAGGTACTCTGATATGAGACTGAGCACCCTACATGACATAACTGCTAGGCCAAGTGCCTACTCTAAGGACGCAGTTGCATATCATGTTTGGTGAAAATAATGTGGACTTTGGCAACAGGTTGATCACATTCAAATTTCAACTCTGTCTCATATTGATTATGTGATCTTGATCAAGTTACTCAACTTGTCTGCATTTTGTATCCCACATTTATTAAAAATAAGTGAGTGGAACTGGCACTGTGATATAGCTGGTTAAGCTGCTGCTTGCAATGCTGGCATCCCAAATGGGTGCCAATTAGTGTCCTGGCTGCTCCACTTTGCATCCAGCACCCTGCTAATACACTTGGGAAAGCAACAGAAGATGGCCCAAGTGTTTGGGTCCCTGAACCCATGTTGGAGACCTGGAGGAAGCTCCTGGGTTCTGGCTTTAGCCCAGCCCTGGCCATTGTGGCTGTTTGGAAAGTGAACAAAAAAATGGAAGATCTCTCTCTGTTTCTCTCTTTGTCTCTCCGTCTCTCTCTCTCTCTCTGTAACTCTGACTTTCAAATAAATAAATGAATCCTTAAAAAACCAGGAGAGCAAAATACTTGAAGAATTTTCTTGGGGATTAAAATAACATATATTTGTGTTTCAAAAAGTTCATGGAAAATAGAATTAAAAGATGAATTTCTCTTGGTGCAAACAATTTTTGAAATCTATACATAATTTTTCATAACTAAAATATCTGTTTTCCTTGAACTTTTAAAAGTAGCCTTAAATAAAATATTTCTTTGGGAAAAAATAAAAATAGATAAAAAGAAGAAAAAATCATTAATTGTAATAAAGATACTAATATGAGATATTAATGAAGAAATGGTTTGAGGGTATATGTGAATTCTTTATATTACTCCCTCACAATTTTTGTTTTGTAAATTTAAAACTATTCAGAAATAAAATTCTAAATAAAGTTAAAAATAGGAAAAGAAAGGAAGCCTAATATCTGAAAGGACCCAGTATAGTGCTTGTTTTCTTAATTAATTTCATAGAAAATTGATTAAATTTATAATTCAGAGCCTGAAGACTTGCAGTAAGGCTAGAAGGTGAACGTTAAAGGAAGATACAAAGTTAAAGGGATCCCAGAAGAGCTTTCTGTAAGTCAAAGACATTCAAAGATTGAGTCAGCTGCCTGGGCTATGTAGTAAGTTCCCTATTAGAAGAAGCTTTTGAGATATTTGGTTATTATCGCATGATGAGAAAATTCTGAAGGGAAGGCCAGAATCAAATGACTAGGGAGAGATGTATGACTCGCAGTGGAATGGCTCAATAGAGTAAATGCTTGCGGCTACAATTTGCCCCTCTAGGGAACCAGAGTCTTTCCCTCTTTCATAACCATGAGTATTGTATCCTCCTCCACCCCATTAGGTCCATCTGAGAAATGAGTGCTATTCAGAACCAGTGTGGGAAATACAGATCATCCAACAAGCATGGATGGCATGCTGGATATGTGTCGGAGGCCTGGAATAAGACCTCAAAGTGTGTGCCTCATGGGCAGTGGGTCAACAGGATTATTTATGACTACAAAAAGTCCATGCTACTTCTGTATCTGCTGTTGGACTGATTTTTGGAATAACATTAGGGCAGCTCCAAGGACTGAATCCAGCTCTGAAACTTGTTGTTCCACCAAGAGACTTGGTCTAACTTCCAGTTCCATTATAGTCAGGCACCAGCTGGAAGTATAGAGCAGGAAGATTCAAAAGCAGTAGTGGAAATAAAGAGCCCCATCTCTCCACCATCAACTCATTTCCTGAAGTGAAAGGCCTGGTTGTTTATAGCAGTGCTTACAAAGGGAAGTTATGCTTTACAGTTCTACCAAGAGTTCAGTTTCACATTTCAGTAAATCAAAAAAGAGAAAAAAAGATATTGATTCTGAACAAGTGGCTGATTTTTATTGTCAAAGCAAATTTCATTTCTTGAGATGATTAGGCTTTATTAAACTCTTCCTTAAGTGCCACTAAACACACATTCTGTGAGTAAGCAACATATTCTTCATCCAAGCAGCATTTTTCACCCAGTTTGTTTGGTCATTTTCACTTGTCACTGAATATATGGAAGTTGGACAAATGTACCCTAAGATCAGATATCTCATGCTCAAATCTTGCCTGTCTCACTTAATAACTCTATGGCCATAGTACAATATGAAGATACTTCAAAAAGTTCACGGAGACTGGAATTAAAAGTACAAGTTTATCTAAGTGCAATATTTTTTGAAAGCCATGCATAGTTTTTTCATAATATTCATTTTCTCACAAAATGAAATGTTTTTGTACCAACATAAACTCGTGATTTTAACTCCATTTTCCAGGAACTTTTTGAACTACCATCATGCATCATCTTCTGGCTATCAGTGTTCTTCTCTGTGGAGGGGATCATAATAACTATCTCTCAAGGGTGGTTGGGTTGTGGAAGTAAAATGCAACAGTGTGAATAAGACGCTTAGCATGGTTTCTGGCACATAATAGTAATCTCTCAATAAGTGGCGGTAGGTATTCCTAGAATTAATACAGGACATGATGATTTGCTGAAGATTAGGACAGGCTACTGAGAATTGATTCTTGCTGGGGCTCAGGTTTGCCTCAGAAAGTACAGAAGAAAAAGTCAAGTAAGAGAGAGAAGAATTCTGTTGTATCACTTCACAGCCTCTATAGGTATTAGGCTAGCATGGATGGGCCTTTCCTTGTTGGAAACCTTTTGGTTTTGAAATGCAGAGAGAGCAACAAGAAAAATTGAGGAATTTGGTTTTATTTCTGTAGAGAAACCTTCATGGAGTTGGAAGGAACTCTGAGAAAAAAGAGTTAGTGCGTCTTCCTGACTCCAGAGAGGACTGTAAGTCAGCATTCATAGATTATTGGTACCCAGCATCTGGTTGGAAAGTATCAAAAGATGGGGATGCTACCAAAACCTTGGATAATATACAGTGCTGCCACACAGTCTTAGAAACAGTAACCCCTTCTTAAGGTCTGACTCAAATTTCCATACTGCAGTTCGGGCCTGTATTGTGTCTTGTCAGCAGAAACCGTGTGCTCTCACTGAGACATTTGTTTCTGTCCTCAGCCATCAATACATTTTGATTTACTGAAATATGAACCTGAATACTGTGTAAGCTCAGCTGGATCACTGTAAGTACTAGGATAAACAACGGGGGCTTTGCTCTTGGAGGGCTTTACAAAGCTCCCTACTCAGCTTTCTTCTCTCTAGCTGCGGATGGCCCATGTTCTTAAGTATTGCCATGGGAAACATCAGTTGCAAATCTGCCACAGCTGTCTAAACAGACAGGAAGCACCGGCCGTAATGGCGGAGCATCTAGGAAGCTGTGCCACACATAGGCTTCCTCCTGGTAAGCACTCTTATCTACTCTACCTCAGCAGATCTCATTCAGGGATCTCCTGTGCCACACCTGTGTGCTGATTTGCCCACATCTGGGCACTGATTTGCTTCAATGCCAAGGTTCCACTTCCCAGCCAAACATTTCAAAGGAGTGATCTATTTTCACTTTCTGCACTTCCTCATTTCATACTCTTACCACTAAAATATGACACCCATTAATTAGTATCCTATTAAAGGCACTCATATCACAGTCACTAATGCTGTGAATCAAATGGCTTCTTAAGAAAACAGCTAATTACCCATG
Organism: Lepus europaeus; assembly: GCF_033115175.1. Lineage (NCBI taxonomy): Eukaryota > Metazoa > Chordata > Mammalia > Lagomorpha > Leporidae > Lepus > Lepus europaeus. The sequence goes on along the minus strand of NC_084850.1, from coordinate 31,909,064 downwards.
ACTTCTACAGAGCATTTGCTATTGAGCATTCCCTTCCAGTTTTCCTCTTCATTTGTCAGGTCTCTTCCTCTCAATCTCTTTTGTGTGTTGGTCAGCATTCTCTTGATATTGACGGTTCTCAGAGTTTGGCCTTGTCCTTCTCTTTTTATGCTATATACCTTTCTTGGGAGTTCTCACCCACTCCCTTTGTTTTGCCATTACCATGGAAAATCCAATAAGCACAAATATAATCTATGTTTCAGCCCTTGAGCTTTAGACTTGTACCCAGCTGCCTGCCAAATATCTTTCCCTGCATGCCACATAAGTACCTTAAATTCAGTATGTCCCAAACTGAACCCTCAACTCAAATCTGCTTCCATTCCTCTTGTATTCCCTATCTCAGTGAACGGTATTATCACCCATGTGCTCCTTTAATTCTCAAATTAACTCAGTCAACAATTCTTTCATTTTAGCTCCACTATTTCACTAATCTTTTTGGCTTTCTCCATCCATACTGTGATATTTGAGGTTCAGCCATTATCATTGCTTTTATAGCTAATGTGACCCAGAGTTGTATTTTAAAAACACATCAGCAGAATATCCAAAAAACAATGGAAATCAAGTTAATTTGATAGGCATTTCTTGAAAAGGTGCTAATCACTCATATATTGGTATAGTTTATCCCTGTCATATCTATATTACTTCTATTGCCTCAGAAGTGGTCTCTCTGCCTCTAGCACTGTTGTGCTCCACTGATACTCCACACTACAACTAGAATGATCTTTTAAAAATGCATTTCCATGCTTAATGCTATTTTAAAAGCTGTATTTCTCTGCTTAATGCTATTATTGGCTACCCATTGCCGACTATATAAAACTGAAATGCTATCAGACTTGTAAGGTCTTTCACTATTTCATCCTCTCTAGCTCCATCTGATTCCTCCATATTCTTTTCACCATAGTGTCCTTTTGGTACAGGTATACATGTTTACTGTGCCTGCCTAGCACTTACTGTGCATGTTCAAAGAATACAGTCTATTTTGGGAGATTATTTGGATACACAGTTTGCCAAGAGAGAATAAATTACATATTAAGCATGGTGATACTAAATTCCAATGGAGAATGTGACAACAGTGAGGACTAGAACTAGCAGGGAAGGCTCCCATGGAAGAAATGAGATATGAGGAAGATGGAGAGTGGTCTTTGGACCAGCTGAGGTCATTCTAGACTGGGGAATGGGGCCATACGAAGCAAGGCTGTAATAAAAGAGAAGAGTGAAAATCTGGACACTGAGGTAGAGATCAGTAGAGACTTCTTCTGAGTCAGTCTGGGCAGATCAATTGTAGTTATTTTTTAGTGCACAGAACAGGGAATGGTGGCCAGCAGCAGAGTTAGCTGCCAAATAATTTATACAGGAAGCTTGCTCTCTTTCCCAGTGAATCCTACTGGTTTCTAGCACCCTCCCTTCACCTTGCTCAACTCTTTCCCCTTCACCTTCCCCCCAAATGAAACTTCCCTGTGGCTCCAAAGCTCAAAAAGTGCTTCAGAGAAACTAAGGCTTGGCATCAAGTGGCAGAGTGAAGATGTGATTCTGTGTCCTGGTTCCCAGGGCTCCCTTTCAGTGGGCTGCATGGCACCCTCACAACCTGAAAGGGATGAGGTAGCTTTTATGGTGGCAATTACGGTTACAGATGTTTTATGAAAAAGAACCCTCCTCATGATGAGGCTCATATTTTTGAACTTTTTAGACAAAGCCTTTTTAAGCTTTTTGCTTGACTTTCCATGCAGAAACAGATAAGTTGTTTAGAGTTGCCTGATCGCAATACTAAGTGCCCTATTTTAAGTTAAAAATATCTTACAAATGAATCATATGCGTGCATCTTCTCTCTTCCCCTTCCCCCATAGAAATCCATTCTCCCCCTTCCTTTTTGCCATAAATAATGCTCATTTTCCTTGCCTTTAGCAGAAGATTGAATCATGGAAAGTTAGACCATTTAAGGATTTGAGGGTGTGATGCACTCAAATCTCTATTAACAATGGTTGGTTCAGTTTGTCAGTTCTCCAGGCTTTCCAACTCTCCATTTTGTCTTTGTAGTTGACTTTGACCATTTTCTGAGTTTCTGGGGGCAAGGCAGGGGTACGGTGAAAAAAAAGTGGACTTCAAAATAGGCACACTTCTGATGTTTTATAGAGATGTGTACTCATGGTGAGTAGAGGTAGCAAGAGCTATTACAGTTAAGGAATAAAGCAAGATTTCTGGGTGATGCATTCATTGCATTTTACTTGTTATCCTAGGTCTCAGGTGAGATGACAAATGAAGCTACAGGAATATTTTAACTGTGAAGGATATCACTGGTTGCCTACCCAACAGCAACCCTTTATTTCTTGCTACCAGAACCCTGATTTTGGTTCAAACATCAGGCAGCAAAATGCTCATGGAAGGTGACCCAATTTCAGAGAGTCTGAGTCCATTAGGAATCCCATTTTCCCTTTGCCAGTGACTGGCAAAGGCATAGGCATGTGACTCAATTCTAGTTAATGTGACACAAGAAGGAAATCTGCTGGCATCTTAGCCTACGTTTTGACATCCCATAATGTGAGATAATTAAACCTTGTTGTTTAAACTACTTTCAGAAAAGCATTTTATTACTTGCAGCCCAAACCATCACCTCTGATACACTAATCAATCCTAAAACTTCCAACATCTCTTCTAATTCCTTTGGAAAAATCATCTAATAATCTCCTTCATCAGAGTTGAGATTTATGAAATGTTAGAGCTTAAAAGTCCCTTTGAGGACTGTCTGGTCTATTTCCTTCATTTTGCATATCAACTCCTTAAATCTGCAGACTAAGAAAGGCCTTCACAGCTGGGACTATGCTGTGTGCTCTATAATACCTCTGCATGTCCAGTACTGATTTTGTGGAATGGTGGAAAAAATCAAGGGTTTGGAACCAGATGAGAGCTACACAGAATTTTCTCTTTTATTCTAGATGGCCAAAAGCTTTTCTAAATAAGTGTAAAATATGCAGATTTCAGAGGGGATGTTGCTTTTACTTAAGAAAACTTTCAAATACCTTAGAAATGGCCATATATCATATATGGCTATGGCTATGTATGAATAACTAGTTACGTTCATATATTCATTAAAAGTATTTTAAGTCACAACTAAAATGACTGCTTTTCCAAATTTGAGTTGTTGTTTCATTTAAAAATAATAACATTACATGTCTTGGAAAAATAGCCAATAAATGAGGTTGACCTCCTTACTCTCCAAATGATTCAAATTTGGGAGACTTTAATTTTTATGTCAATATTCCACCTCACATTGCACCCAGCCTTACCATACTCTCCCAACTAAGTTTTTTTTTCCCTACTCCAAGGAGAAAAAAAGTAGCTTACATAAAGAGAAACTTCTGCTAGCTGGCATTAAAATAGATCCACCAGGCTTCCTTTCTACCTAATTTCTGTATGAGAAAATTATTCTCCATTTCAATGATGCCAAATGGCGATAATGCTTGAAAAACCAGTGGTGCCTACCTGAGTGATGTCCATTCCCGAGTCACAGCTCAGCGGCTGCGTGGAAGTCAGACCGTTTGAGCCGATTACAGTTGTGATCACTGCATTTTCATCAATTCTCCGAATCATAGTGCCATCCACAAAGTAAATGAATCCATGCCTATCAACTGTGATACCTGTTGGGAAACAGCCAATGAGCATTAGTATTCTAGGGGGCCACATTTGCACTGAGCTCACTATTTTGAAAGAAGCCATAGAAATGGAAAGACATTTTAAAGACACATGGGTTCAATTTTACTCAGCATAGGCAGGACAGTCATGGGAGAGGTGTGTTGGGACACACATTCACTTCTTTGTGTATCAAAAAGTAACATATGAACATAAAGCCAGATCTAATGATTTTGTTTGGCATGACTTTACATTTTCACCCCTTTGATACTTGCTTCCTCCTACAAACAGAAAAAGAAATCTCTAAAATAATTGGGAAAAGATGGTGGAGGTAGTATAAGTTACATTTCTTTTATGGTATAGATGCATAGGCCACTGCTTCTATTCAGGGTTGCATTAAGAAATAAGTGACTTGGAAAGCATTAGAATTATTTTCATCAATTCACACTGAGTTAACAGGGAGTTTGTAATAATTCTGATAAATGGCAATGAGCTTTTTTCTCTGTATTATCTACTAAGAGGAAGGCCGTAGAGCAAAATTATGACATTACACAGGGAATGGCCGAACTTCTAGAAAAATAACAGCCAATAAAATTTTCAGTTTTTATACACTGTTAATTGCAGCCTGGTTTCTTGGAAAGTATACTTGTACTATAATAGCAGTAAGAAGGTATGGGTTCTAGTACTGAATATACTATGTACGCCAGATGTGTGCCTTTGAATTGAGTCATTTATCTCCAAATTGAGGTCTCCTATTATGTACAATAGAGGGGAAAAAAGGTCTGTCTCATCCAAGATGACCAGCTGCTCTGGTTTTCCCAGGACTGAGGCAGAGGTCAAGGGTTTTTTTGTTGTTGTTGTTTTGTTTTAAAAGACTTATTTATTTATCTGAAAGACAGAATTAAAGAGAGGCAGAGTCAGAGAAAGAGAGAGAGAGAATCTTCTCTTCCCTAGTTCACTCCCCAAATGGCTACAATGGCAGGGGCTGGGCCAGGCTGAAGCCAGGAGCCAGGAGTTTCATCTGGGTCTCCCACATAGGTCTAGGGGACATGAGCCATCTAGTGCTGTGTTCCCAGGTGCAGTAGCAGGGAGCTGGATTGGAAGTGGAACAGCCGGTACCTGAACCAGTGCCCATATTGGATGCAGGCATTGCAGGCAGCGGCTTTACCCAGCCCCCAGAGCTCAGTTTAAAATTAAGACAGAGCTGGAAAAATGGGGATGAGCGGGTCACTTGATGCCTAGGTTGTTGTAAGTATCTTATGAGATAATAAATCTAATGGGACTGACATTGTGGCACAGTTAAGCTGCCACTTGTGACACTTGCATCCTATATTAGAGTACTTGTTAGAGTCCCAACTGCTCTGCTTCTGATCCAGCTCCCTGCTAATGCACCTGGGAAAGCAGTGGATGTTGGCTCAAGTACCTGGATCCCTGCTATTCACATGAAAGACCCAGATGAAGTTCCAGGGTCCTGGCTTAGGCCTGATCCAGCTCCGGCCATTGCGGCCATTTGAGGAGTGAATCAGCAGATGGAAGATCTCTCTCTCTCTCTCTTTTCTATGTCATTCTGCCTTTCAAGTAAATAAATAAATCTTAAAGTATTTAGACAGAAAATTAAAAAATAATAATTGTAAAAAGTGTCAGACACATATAAAGAACACATGATTCAACTCTGTCTTCTGTTGGTGCTATTGACAGTGCTCTGGAAAATAACCACATGGAATTAATGTAGCCCTCCCCACCTGCCTTATTCACAGGGCTTATATTCCAAGACCCCTAGTGGATGCCTGAAACTGGACAGTAAGTCCTATATATACTATGTTTTTCATATACATACATACCTAGGGTATAGGTCTAAGTTTAATTTATAAATTAGGCACATAAGAGATTAACAATACTTAATGATTACAGAGAACAATTATAGCAATGTACTGAAATAAAAGTTATGCAAATGTAGTCTCTTAAAAATGTTATATTGTACTGTACTCACCCTCCTTGTCATGATGTGAGATGCCTATGTGATGAAATGAAGGACACAGGCATTGTGCTGGATGCTTAGACTATCATGAAAGGGTTACAACTGAGGCAATACCACAACAGCTTATATCATAACCAAGATGATTATTGACTAATGAACAAGTGGCATTATATGGTGGTACTTCCAAAAATTCATGGAAATGTGTGTTATGAAAAAAACTATGGGGTCTGGCACTGTGGTGTAGTAGGTAGAGCCACTGCCTGCAGTGCTGGCATCCCATATGGGCGCTGCTGGGTCAAGTTCTGGCTGCTCCACTTTCAATCCAACTCTCTGCTATGGTCTGGGAAAGCAGTGGAGGGTGGCCTAAGTCCTTGGGTCCCTGTACCCGCATGGGAGACCCTTAAGAAGCTCCCGGCTTCCAATTGGCACAGCTCCAGCCGTTGTGGCCATCTGGGGAGTGAAAGTGGATAGAGATCTCTCTCTCTCTCTCTCTCTCTCTCTCTCTCTCTCTCTTTCTTTCTGCCTCTCTATAACTCTGCCTTTCAAATAAATAAATAAATAAGAGAAAATTATGTAGGATGGAGTAGGACAGCACAAGATTTCGTTATGCTTCTCAGAATGGTATGCAATCTAAAACTTTTGAGTTGTTTATTTCTAGAATTTTCCACTTAATATTTTTGGATTCTGTTTGGCCATTGGTAACTGAAATTGTGGAACATGAAGTGACAAATGAGGGGGAAGGGAGTACTGTACACTCAAACTAGTCTATATTTTAGTCTTTTTCTATTTTCATTTTATTCAGACCTAGTAAAACTTATTAAAAATATGTTGAAGTTAGAAATTTCTGTTCTAACAAGCATGTCCTTTTACCACCACCACCACTACCACTACCACCACATGTGCGCGCACACACACATACACATATACACATACACTAATTTTCCTGGCAAAGGGTGAACTCATCCAAAAATAATTTATAAACCCAATATAATAAACTGTTTTGTAGCGAACTATAGAAATGATCCCTGAAAGTATAGTCTTATTGGGATGGACTCAAGACAAACATGTTCTCCAGGCTCTTCAGCCAAACTTGCATCTCCCAGAGTGTATCCTCTGCCAAGGCTGCATCCCGAGGAGCAACAACGGACACTGGTAGTGATGGATCTGGGATTTCCTCAACAGTAAATACACTCACACCAATTTCCTTCTTTCTTCTGTGCACTTCAAACCCTCAGATTGGTTCTGGTTCAGATTCAGCAGGTGTATCAGATGTGAGGGTGGAACTTGAGTTTGACAGAACAATTTACCAAGAAGGGTATCTTCCTATGGAACCCTACCTACAATCTAGCAAGGTACGTATGATCAAGAATATATTCCCAGGCCAAAAATCTGAGAGGCTTCCTCTAGAGAAATTAAGTAAGTTACCTGAAAAATGGAAAGTTTTATGATTTGTGTATGGATTTTCTGTCACCTAATGGCATTCTGGGGGTCCCAAAGTTAACAGTGGACTCTATCCATGAGCAGCTACATCAATATCCAGGAAAATGGCAACACCAATTTTGGTGAACAACGTACAGAAGTGCTAGCATGGTCTATGATCCTAAGAAAGGTTCCGTCTCACTAGTAAGCAGGAAAATGCAAAGTCATACAGAGATATTACTCCTAGTGCATCAGACTGGCATAAGTTAGTAGTGTAAGTCTACTTCTGGTATGGCTTATTCATTTACAGTCTTCCATTTAATAAATATTTACTACCTAACAGGCATCAAGCCTAGTTTTAGTGCTGAGGATGCAATAATGAACAGAAGACCCAAGCCCCGTCCTGCAGTTTGTGTAGAGCTGAGCAAAGTGCAGGCCAGGTGCTTGTATTGCTAATAAACTTGTTTGCTAATCAACTTGCTGATAAAGCCTATTGCAAAGTCATTTAACAGTATCTGTTCAAAAACAAACACTACCACTTTGAGCTTTAACAGGCTTGAACATACATGATGTGTGAGGACTCTGGTAAACATGCAATTCATTACTCCTTGAAAACAAAATAACGTGTACATATGGACATTTGTTACTGGTGTCAAAGCCATCATCCAAAGTGCAGAAACACATGCATAAAATTGTTAAAAAATATTGAGGAGTGGGATTAGGAAGCAATAATGTCAAAAAGTCTGAACATCTGGTCAATATTTTGTACAAGTATATGACACCCAATGTATCTAAAAATTTCTATGTCTGAATTTTTCTATCAATGGGAAACATATGGAATGATGGTTACAAAACTGTTAGTAGTTGAAATCTCAAAATTGAGATAATTATTTTTTCTGTGAAAAAAGCTTTTTGAAACTTATGTAAAAACTATGAACATGAGTTGGTTGTATACTCCAAATCTCATACATTATCAAAGTTTTACAGTAAGTATTGAAAATAATAAACTATCAAAAATTTGGGGGGTTGGCTTGTTTGGAGGTAACATGAAATATCATAAAACATTCATTGAAAATATGAAAGAATTATGTATGGATTTTAAGGTTTTTAATGCTAAAAATAAATTCACCTTTTAATTCAAAAAAAATAAAAATAAACTGTTTTTTAGGTGAGCTAATTTGTTGATAGGAGTTTAATATTAAGATTTGGATGTATCATCTACTTTGATTAATAACTTTGATATTCTTCATGAAGTACTAATCTTTAGTATCTGTGAAAATTGCAGATTCATTTTATGATCCCCTGACTACCTCTAAAGTCATCTATGCTTTGTTGAGTTCTCCAAGGAAACAAGTATGTCCACATGAGGGAATTCCAACAAATACCTTTTTCATTTCTAGAGGCATAAAGATTTTTAAAGCACTTTAAAAAAGGACTTTTAAGATTGGGACAGAGCAAATGATCATGGCATGTGAACATTTATTTCATTTCCATTTTGGTTGAGGATGAACCAAGGGAAATCTGTACTTTTCATTTTTGTTTATGTTTTGGCAAAATCAATTTCTTGACTGCCCAGAATTTGGTCTGGGTAGTGGCAGGCCTATGATTTTAGGACCACCTTTTATAACTTCTATATTAAATATCACTGAGTGTGAAATTTAAACTTTGGCTGTCATAAGATGATGGACTCGAAGTTCAAGACTCAAGTCTGGAGAGAGACAGGCTGAGAGTAGATGTGATCAAGGTGTGTAAAATCATGAATCATTTACTAAATGTATACTGAATGTCACTGTGCTAGGCTCTGTGAGGGTAAAGGACAAAAAACCTGGGAACACTGAAGCTAAGACTAAGAATACTCTGAAAGTTTAGACAATTAAGGAAGTTAAAAATAAAATGAAGTATTCTTAGTAGGAGGCAGTAAATATAGAGAATCTGATCCTCTGAAAATCTGAGGAGGTCCTCAAAGGGTATAGAAAAATAAATGTATGTCTCACTAGCATATTTGGAAGGATCTTTACATCTTTGTGCTAACATCAGAGAAAGATAATTCTGTACCTTGACTACTACTTCTCATCCTCATCAGACTGTGAAGTGTGGGCTGATCCAGGCAGGATAATCCTGCACTTCACATAGTTTTCCCATTTTTAACTTTTATAAAGTTCTAAACATTGCATTTCTCTTTCTCTGTTCCTATAAGCTGAGTTCCACAGATCAGTGCCCTTTGAAATAACTCTGGCCTTATTAAATACTCACTACTGCATTTGCCCTCAGGGTTTTTTCTCCTGACAGTTTGTAAAATAGTCTCCTTTCATATATTTGTGTAGTAACTTCTTTTATCGTGGTCCAAATTCCAAACACACTCCTTTTTCCTTGAGACTCTTTAATTAACTTTGATTGGGCTATGACTTATGTTTGAGGTTGAAAAGAAATAGTAGAAAGGACTACGAAGGTACTGTGTGATGGGTGCTTTATAAATGTACCTAGTCATATTCATATATATATATATATATTCATACATATTTTCCTTCCATGATGAACCACCCAACCATCCAATGCACAAAGCCTCCAAATACCTTTACAAACTCATCTCTGGTGAACTTTAAGGGGTGTTTAATTTGATTTTCACTGAGGATAAAAATCAAACTGGAAACTGTAGGCAGGCAAAGGAGAATTATATTTTTGTCCACTACTTGGGGAGGTTTCCCCTTCCAACATGAGTACTGTTATAACCCAGAGCTAGTGATGATGCAGTGTGATCTCCTACTGTTTGTTAGACTGAGTGGGAGGAGGTGACACATACCCAGGATATTTTAAGCCTTATTCTTCAGAGACAGGAAAGTGAGTGATTTCAGATCACAGAAAGCCATCAGGGGCTAGCAAGATCTGCAGATTCAATTTAGTTTCAAATTTTGATATTGCTCTATCCAGACCTCCAAAACTTGGTATCCAGTGTTGTGGGTATCCAATTTATTCTGTATTTTTTTTCAATTACTTTTTTAAAATTGATTTGACAGGTAGAGTTATAGACAGTGAGAAAGAGAGACAGAGAGAAAGGCCTTCCTTCCGTTGGTTCATTTCCCAAATGGCCACCACGGCTGGTGCTGCGCCAATCCGAAGCTTGGAGCCAGGTGCTTCCTCCTGATCTCCCGTGCGGGTGCAGGGGCCCAAGTACCTGGGCCACCCTCCACTGCCCTCCCGGGCCACAGCAGAGAGCTGGACTGGAAGAGGAGCAACCGGGACTAGAACCTGGTGCCCATAGGGGATGCCGGTGCCGCAGGCGGAGGATTAACGAAGTGAGCCATGGCGCTGGTCCCGGCATAATTTATTCTAATGGCTATGCCCATGGATGTGCTTACTGACATTGTTTTTGTAAGAACTTAAAACATAATCAAAGGTACAGTTATTGGATAAGAAAAAGAAAAGAGTTAAAGGCACAAATATATAAATCTCTAAAATAACCATGAAGTTAGGCAGTACTGCTGGGGAGGTGGGGTGGAGGTGGGAAGACCAACACACAACAGCTTGAGTCCCCATACTTGCACCCCCTCCACCAAGGAAAACACTGGGCTCAGATACCCAGACAGCATATTTAGCTTGGAGCACATTTTTGCATTTGTGAGAAAATAACTAAATCCTTGTAAATTAGTGCACGTAATGAAAGCACTGCCAAATCATAACCTGGAAGTGTGAATGGTGCCATCTCAATTCATCAGCATTAAGCCAAAGAAGCTCTTTCCATGGAGGGATCAGCTCATAAATAAATTGTATCTTTAAAAAAAATCTTGGAGGAGAGCGGCAAGATGGCAGAATAGGAAGGGAGCACATTGATAGTTCATCAAGACACACGTTAATATAAGTGGAGATACTGCAGGGTCAAGGAAGAGTAGGGGAAGAAACAGCAGAGGAAACTCTTCCGGAACTAGTGATTCACAGTGGACCTGCGTGGAGAGCGTGGGAGCCCAAGTTCGGGACACCAGCGGCAGACTCAACACACCAGCGCTGGAACGCGAGGTGAGCCGAACCTCCATAGCCCGAGATACCAGCAGGCAAGCAGAAAGAGGAGACTAGAGGGAACGAGGCTTGAAACTCCGTGGGGAAAAGTTCACCAGGCTAACTAGAAGAGAGAGAGGAAAAAAAAAAAAAAAGTGACCGATACGGACACGAGTTTCTCTCTCTCCGCTCACCTCTCAAAGGCGAGCAAGACAAAGAGCAGGCGCCATTTTGGACATACGTCATAAGCAGGGTGACCTCAGGTCTGCACCCGCCCTGAGCCTAGCAGAAAAACCTGACTCTGGGGGTAGGGGTGAAATAACAGGAGATTGGCATCTAACTTGGCAACCCAGTGGGAGACTGCAGAATTGGAGCCCACACCGAGGGGAGCAGAGATTCCCTGTGTGGTCCTTGGGAAAGAGCTTCTAATCTCTGGCTCCTGTGGGTATATCATTTGCCTGCTAACTACCTCCAAGTACGTTCAGCTGTGTGGAATTACTTCCCTTTTGAATCAAAAAAAAAAAAAAAAAAAAAAAAAAGAAAGAGAGATTTACCACGCCTAACCTGGGAGTGTCATCTTTGACACACACTCAGCCCTGAGGAACCAAACACAGCTCTCAGTCCACACTCATCTCAAGCCTCTAAGGCTCCACCGAAAGCAGACAGTCCACTTAATATAGAGCCATAGTGTAACAAGAAAAAACACCACAGTGAAGAAACCAAATATCTCCAACATGCCAAACAACAAATGCAGAAATCGAGGTAACAAGAACAAGGAAGACACTATGACGCCCCCAAATGAAAAAGACACCCCAATGCAAGATTATGAAGATGATGAGATCGAAGAAATGCAAGAAGCGGATCTCAAAAAATTGATAAGAACATTAAGAAGTTCTCAAAAACAAATTCTTGAACTACAGAAATCCTTCATGGACAAGATAGAAAATCTCTCTCGTGAAAGTGAAATATTAAGGAGGAATCAAAATGAAATGAAACAATTAGTGGAACAAGAAACTCTGATAGTGACGAGAAATCATAATGAAATGAAGAATTCAATAGATCAAATGACAAACACATTAGAGAGCCTTAAAAACAGAATGGGCGAAGCAGAAGAGAGAATATCGGACTTAGAAGACAGAGAACAGGAAAGGAAACAGGCAAACCAAAGAAAAGAAGAAGAAATCAGAAATCTAAAAAATATTGTTGGGAATCTACAGGATACTATTAAAAAACCCAACATTCGGGTTCTAGGAGTTCCTGAAGGCATGGAGAGGGAGAAAGGATTAGAAGGCATTTTCAGTGACATATTAGCAGAAAATTTCCCAGGTTTGGAGAAGGACAGAGGCATCTTAGTACAGGAAGCTTATAGAACCCCTAATAAACATGACCAAAAGAGATCCTCACCACGACATGTTGTAATCAAACTCACCACAGTGAAACACAAAGAAAAAATCCTAAAATGTGCAAGAGAGAAACGTCAGATTACTCTTAGAGGATCTCCAATTAGACTCACAGCAGACTTCTCATCAGAAACCCTACAAGCTAGAAGGGAATGGCGAGACATAGCCCAGGTACTAAGAGAGAAAAACTGCCAGCCCAGAATATTATATCCTGCAAAGCTCTCATTTGTGAATGAATGTGAAATTAAGACTTTTCATAGCAAACAGAAACTGAAAGAATTTGTTGCCACTCATCCTGCCCTGCAAAAGATGCTTAAAGATGTCTTACACACAGAAACACAGAAACATGGTCACCAATATGAAAGAAGGTAAAGGAAGGAAACCTCACAGCAAAAGATCACAGGAAGCTCAATTTCTCTTTGACATAGAATTAAACTCTGATGCTCTGTTAAAGCAATGTGTTAATCTATTATGTTCTCTTGATGTCTGTTAAATTCTAATTGTTCAAAAACAGCTGAATTTTTATTAAGAGCTATGGGTTATGTAAATATGTGCTTATTTTCAAAGATTTGAATAATCACCTTGTAACAAGATCAAATTTGGTCTATGAGTTTATAATTTTAAACATGGCGACTTAAAGTCTTTTGTCATCCACAGTTATATATGATGTGCTGCTCATAAAACTAAAGCGTTGTTGGTTCTGTGTTTAGCTGTCCTCCTATAGGTTCCTATGGACTTTTTCCAGCCACTTCCATTGTATTCAGTACTTTGGGATGGCTCTGTAAACAGATGAAGCCAATAATGTATTAACAGTACCAACTGAGAGAAAGTATGGTTAACTGAGGTTACTAAAAAAGCAATTCAAATCAATTGGCAATCTACAAAAAGAGTTAAAGATTTTAAAAGCTATTATTAAAATTGCTATATTGGTCTATTATGTTATGTTATATGTGTGTACATATTGTATGTCCACATGGGGAAATTTTATTAAGAGGTTTATTTTAAATGGCTTATAGATAAGATTGTCCATAAATTTAAGCTGCTAAAATCAATCAAAGATACATTTTAATTTGTGTGACCTGAATCTGTGTATCATATGTTTTAAACTTGTTGGTAGAAAGAAACTAAAAACATTTTAGATGGTTGTGCTTAAGTTTACTGGTTAAATAAACTACACCATGTTAGATATTTAAGAGGTGTTTTCAAATACATGATTCTTAAAATTTCTAGAAGGCATTGGACCTTCTGGTAAATGTTTTCTTAAGTTGTTATCTAATGGTTGAAACTGTTTGCTAAGTATTCATGTGATATTGCTATTGTCAGTAAGCGATCTAGGACTTACTCCCTCATTTCTCTATTCTAAGCCCAACTTCTTCTTTCATTTCTCTATTCTCTTCAAGGTAGGAAACTAATTCTATTATGAAGGAATCTGTAGGACGCACAATTTAATCTTTAGACCTTATAAAAGAGATGGCTAACATTTTTCCGTAATAGCATAGCCAAAATAAGAACTTAAATAATAATCTCATAGCTAGATTCACTTCGCCATCAGCAAAGTATACAGTAAGTAGAAAAAACCTCCCTTTCAGACCAAAGGGAAAGAAAGTTTTAAAGTGAGAATATAATTTTCCTCATGGGCATTGTCTACCTTAGAAAAACTACTACAGAACATGCCTGTGACTATAGACTTGTAGTTCAGGCCACCGAAGTTTAGAGATGGGACACGGGCACTCCCTTGACTTGCATCCTCTGGTCTGCTTTAACACAAACCAGGAGGAAAAGAAAGCTAGGCATCAGAAGCAATGGGTGGCAGGCCTATTAATGGCTGATCTGTACAGTGATCTGCCCTCAAGGAGACCCAACAGGCCAGTCCACTGCAGTGGCTTTCAATGTGGTAAGCCTGGGCTTCAGCAGAAGTCAGCTTGTGAAGAGCCCTGGCAGCTCTGCCAAGAGTTGGATCACTGGAAATGGACCTGCCCTGGAGTCGAAGGATGCCCAGGTCAGAGCCACAGATCTTATTGGCTCTAAGCTGAAAAGCCCTTCACTCAGCCCAACTTCCAAAGTGACCACTGCAGCTGAGGGTGTGGTCAAGTAGGGTCAGCAACATTGAAGGCAGAACTGTAAATTTCTTGTTAGAGATGCCCCCTGCCTTTACCTGGCCAGCTCTCCTCCCAGCCCAGCCAAGTAATGAAAGTCAACAGAGTGCCTTCCCCTAGGAGGTTCACACCTCCCTTAGGATATACCCCATGTGAAGAGATAGATAGGTCTGGGCCTCTGAATTTACAAGGCCTAAAGCCCACCAGAGTATTATCAAGCCCCTTCTATCAGGTTCTATTTGCCTCTCAATCAGAAAACTTAATTGTAGCTTAGACAGCACCTTTCTTAGCTCCTCTAATAATGACTCTGTCCTTTGTTCTAGACCCTGTCTAGCGTACTCGGGCCTCATTCCTTCGTAATCATAACCTCTACTCTACCACCAATGGCTCTACTCCCAACCTGTGTGTACTGATGGTCCTCTTCCCCACTTAATGCTGTATAATTGTTCAAACCTGGTTAATGCCACTCTTAGGATCATTGGTTACTATCCTCACTCTGTCTTTTATGACCTTGTCTAAATATGATCAGAGTCGGCAACTTGGAAGGATTCCATAGCCTTGGCAACTCATGACGACAGCCTAGGGTGGTTACTGGCGCCATAAACTAGAGTGTCAATTTGTTGGGTCAACAACAGGAGCCACTGTGCACTTGCTCCTCATGTGGGATCTCTGTCCTTAATGTGCTGTACATTGTGATTTGATGCTATAACTAGTACTCAAACAGTATGTTTCACTTTGTGTGTCTATGTGAGTGCAAACTGTTGAAACCTTTATACTAAATTGATCTTCTGTATATAAAGAGAATTGAAAATGAATCTTGATGCAAATGGAAGGGGAGAGGGAGCGGGAGAGGGGAGGGTTGCGGGTGGGAGGGAAGTTATGGGAGGGGGAAGCCACTGTAATCCATAAGCTGTACACTGGAAATTTATATTCATTAAATAAAAGTTTAAAAAAAAATCTTCACAACATCTTATCCAAAATAGGGGACATTATATAATATCTGAACTGCAGGTTTTGTTCTCTGAGAAGCATTGCTTTGTAGGAAATGGCTGCAAATTACAGGTGAAATTATTTGACTTCTTCCCTTGTCTTATTATCCTCCAATGAATAAGTACTATAATTCTTGACAAGTGAGTGCCTAAAGCTCGGGCATCTTGTATAGTTACTAATAAATTTATCACCTCTTGGGGAAGATGCTGCTGCTGATCAATATGGAGGAAGAGAGGTATCCTGATGTGATCACTGGGAGTCCAGATGTGGCACTTAATAGCCTGGAAATAGTAGCTCAAATCCCAAATTAGATAACAGCAAAGATCAGAAATTTTGGCTGTGCAGAATGCCTATTTTAAAATGTTGGCAGAAGGCATCTCTATTTAATTTTTTGAAAATTACAGCTGTTGAGGCCACCTAGATTTTTATTATGAAAAATGAAGCTTCTTTCAGTACATAAGCTTTGGGAAGTAGTCATAAAACCTTTTTCATCTTATAGCCCTGGCACTCAGAAAACTGAAATACTGAATTTTTTTCTGCCACAATCTGCTCTTTAATTTTATGAGACAGAGATAAATGATAAATATCAACTTCCAGGGAATGTCCTAAGCTCAATATGGCGTCACCTCAATTTTCAATATTGAGAGTGCTGAATTGTATAAGTGACATTTAGCTAGTTGATCCTACAGTGTTCTTTAAGTCAAAGAGAGAGAAAAATATTTCTACTTTGTTCATGTGTATTCCAACTGTCTTTCAACTGGTGTAATATTTGTGGACCATATGGAAACTCTCTACTAGGCAGAAAAGTTTATTCTCCAACTGATGTAACTACTGTCTACTTAATTACCCATTGGGATCAGAAAGGGCCAGGTTCATTTTGCACAAAAAGCTTGTGAAGTACTTTTGCTAGGTAGCCACTAATGGAGCTTCTAGAACTTGGAGGGTTTATAGATATGTGTGTCACTAGGGTTGGAAGGAGCAGAGCTTAATGAGCAGCTGAAATGACTGCACTCTGTGGTTAGCAATGAGGTAAGGATGTCTCCTGTAGAAGACGCTAAGAAAGTGACTATAACATTACAGGACTAGTAAATACTGTGTTATTCAATCAGATATTCTGTTTCATAAAATAAGTTACAGTATGTTCTAAACAGTAAAGGTCAATTTCTAAATAACTTAAATCCAAGTTAGAAATGGGAAGCATTCAAACTGCCTGGAATATCCTCTTTCTTTGATGATTCAGAAGGTGCTTTAAGGGGCTGCAGAGTCATCATAAGGGACAACAGATGCGCAAGTTAGTTAGCCAAGAGTTTAGAATGAGAGAAAGACAGACAAGGCCACTGTTAGCATTTTTCTTCTCTTCGGCTCCTTCTGATCCTCTCCCCAAGCTTTAGGTCTCAGACTTGCTGCAAGGTCAAGTAAACGAACAGTTTTCTTACTTCCACAAATTACTATCTTTCTAGAAACGTTCAGAGGAAGCTGTTTTCCCCCTTACTTATTGATTTATTCAAGATTTATTTGATACCTATTATGTGTCAGGCACTGTGATAGGGACTGTGACTACAGGAGAGTGTAAAACAGACATAGTTTTGCCCTTTAGGAGCTTAGAAAGCAGCGAGGGAGATGAAGGAATAACCAGACAATGCCAATGCCATGAGTTGAGCATTAGTTTTGGGTAAGTCCAGGTTGTCATGGGAGCAGTTGGGGATAGGCTGTGTACATGAAGATCACAAGTAATTTCTCAGAGTTAAGTGATATGCAAACTGAAATCTGAAGGATCACACTGAATTCCTGATGAGCTTACTATGAAATCCAGGTAAGCACCACAGAAAACCCATGAAGCATGACTAATACTACTAATAATTATTTCCTTTTGCTGAGAATACTATGAGATTCTAGGTACTGTGCTAGATTCTTTAAATACATTTTCTCATTTATTCCTTACAGCAGCCTTGTGTAATACATATTTAAGTCACTTAATTTTTAAATTGATATTCATTACACAATGTTATTTTTCAGATGAAGAAACAGAAACGCAAAGGTCAAGTGATTAAGTCCAAGTTACATACCTAGAAAATGCTAGATTGAACTCATGTTTGTGTGAGTTCAATGGCATTGTTTTCTTAACTGTCATATCAAGTAGCTTAAATGAGGGCATCAATTGCTTTGCTGTGGGGGTGGTAGACAGACTGGCTTAAGAAAGTTCAGAAACCATTGCTTTTGTTAGGTTGTCAAAGAGATCCATTGTCCTTCCCCCAAAAATTGTTAATAATTTTTGTATTCCTGTGACTACCATAGATCTATACAGAATTATTATGGGGCTCCATCCTTACAAAGCTGAACGTCTGGACAGAAGTTCTCAGAGTTTCCATTTGATAGGGTGGTTGGTAACATGACTATTATCATATAAGCTAGCAGCTAAAAAGGAGACCCCAGAAGTAAGGTTACAAAACACATATGCCATATCTCTGGCAGATGACATACGTGTATAAGCTAGGCCAGGTGTTAGACGATTCAGGTTCTTGGGCAAACTAAGGTTAACTAAAATGAACATGTCCCACCTAAATGCATTCAATGTTTTCAAAAGAAGATCCTTGAACTTAGAATAAATCCAACTAACACACTTAGCACTGCTATTTTTTTCACATTGTCTTGATAACTTTTATTACTGATAATATTACACATAATTAATAATTTCTTCAAAACAAGCCAGTAGTTAGGTGATTTAATCTTTGGCTTGGTATATTTTGGATTCTCACAGTTTTGTCCATTTAATACTGCTATTAAAATTGTGTCTCTGGGGCTGGCACTGTAGCATAGTGGATAAAGCTACTGCCTGCAGTGCTGGAATCCCATACGGGTGCTGGTTCGAGGCCTGGCTGCTCCACTTCAGATCCAGCTCTCTGCTATGGCCTGGGAAAGCAGTAGAAGATGGCCCAAGTCCTTGGGCCCCTGCGCCCGTGTGGGAGACCTGGAAGAAGCTCCTGGCTTCGGATCAGCCCAGCTCTGAACGTTACAGTCATTTGGGGAGTAAACCAGCAGAGGGAAGCTCTTTCTCTCTCTGCCTCTGCCCCTCTAACTCTGCCTTCCAAATAAATAAATAAATAAATAAAACTTTTTAAAACAAAGCTGTGTCTTGATATAAGTGATGTGAAACCAAAGATAAACAAATCTAGTAATGGCTCTCATCACTGGAAAATGAAATATCTGGATAATTGATAGGCAAAACTTTTTAATATAGCTTCTTCTGTTCCTACCAAGAGCAACATTCAGAATTTGTGACAAGTTCATCCAATGTCATCAAATCAAACCAGAAAAGTAGGTGGCCAAGCTGAATTCAACTTTGCTTTTGCTTTGGTCACCATTCTCTAACTCACTCTTCCTTCAGAATTTCTAACCTTTGGTATGACAGAGATAGGGCTTTGTGGTCAGGTCATCCTATTTATTATTCCTTCTGAGAATAGGACTGTATTATACTTCCCAGCCTCTTTTACAGTTCCACGTGAGCAATAGTAATGTATGTTACTTTTAGGTCCGGCACCTAACAAACCCTCTATTGCACTCCTCTGTGGATCATCTGCTTTCTTTGCTGCCTGACTGGATACAAAGCAACTAGTGGAAGACTCCAATGCCAAAGGCATTGAGTAAGCCTTATATGGAGAGAGACTGGTTCACTGAATCACTGTTTGGATTAGAGATTCCTCCCATCCATCCCCGAGGCAACCGATATTGGACTGTAACATGAGAAGTAAATTACTATTTTCTTAAGCCATCGGCATTATTTAGGTGTACACGTCTAATATAGTTGCTAGTTTGGCTTAAAATTCTATTCATCTTTCAAGATGTTTATAAGATGTTTCTCTTTTACAAAGCTTTCCCTCTAAACTCTAGTTCATCATGATCTCTCTTTTCTAACCCACAGAAGCTGTGATTAATTAAAACACACACACACACACAAGTTATCCAGTCACACTCTGCAGGCAATAAGCTCCTTGAGGGCAAAATCTGGATTTTATGATTATTTTTATATCTTAACAAATCTAGTAGACCTGGGCACAAATGTTCAATGAACTTTCATACATTATATACTAAATTTCCATGTAGTTATATTGGGGCACATTTAACATGAATAAAAGAAAGTGAGCCATGAGGCCCCAAACTCCTTATGAATTTCTCTAAAAATGAGCTTAAAAGGGACACAAATACAATCTTGTTCTCTAAAAACCTTTAACAGAAGTATGGCCTCTATCAATTAGCAATGATTGGAGTACAGAGAGAGGGAAGTTGACAACCAGGAACAGATAAAGAACTATGGATTAAATTAACTGCACATAAATTTGATCCAAGCAGACAACTACATTCAATAGCCCAGTGATCCCCACCTCCCACCACTAAGTGTACTTTTCTCTGTCAACACAGCTTTGTGTTGTCATATGGTGATTTCTTCCAACATTACCACAGTGGGAGTTCTAAAGAGACAGAAGTACCTCAAGAGTTTGCCTTAATTTGCTTCATTATGGATCACACAAGGGAAAACAGAGATAACTCACTGGCTCCTGGGTCAGCTCAGGGGATATGCATCTCAGGCTGACTTTTGTTATGGGTTAGCTGTAGCACTCAGTACCTGGAGTTCCTAACACATATACTGCCTACTACACAGGGTAAAATGGTGTGAAGCCCACAAGAGTTAACGAAGTAAAAGGACCCTGAAGAGGATGAAGTATTATGGGGGTGCTAAGTGGTGTCCTAATTGCTCAGTTATTGCTATAATTCTTTCTGAAAGTGACTTTTCTAAGCCTAGGATCATAGACACAGGTTTCCACACAGGCCTTGCTTCAACACTGTAGGCTTTCTCTGTTGGAGAGGCATACTATAAAATTTAAGTCCATAAAGCAGAGTGCCTTGAGTTAGATTCACATTACAGACAAGGCAATGGTTGAAAACAATTTCGTTAGCTTGAGGGAAATATTGCACTGTTGAACTGTTGTTGTAAAAGCCTTCAAACTTTTATAAGGTGGTTAAAGTTTTCATATAGAGAATGAAATAAATGAAGCTCCATTTTGTGCAACTGGCTAAGAAATACCTTGGACTGAGGGGAGTTGTGATATCTAAAAATTTAATGGCAAAGCCAGGTATTAATAATGATGTGAGTTATTTTATGCTTTATAGATGTTGGTGGTTTGAGTGTGTATGTGTATGTACATATGTAAGTAAGAGAGATGGGGTAAGTAGATGGTTCTGGTTCAAGTTGAAATGCACACCTCTTGTTTTATTTTTATGCTAGGATTCTTGCTCAAAATATGCCTGCAGATTGAGATTTAAGGAGACTCAGTACATATGGGCTAAGATAAATGAGGTTTACTAAATTCAAGCCGAATATTTTTTATTCTCCCCCCTTAAAAATTCTTTAAACATCAAGCAACTATATCTGGGACAATACTAAGATACCTTTTCAGGAAATGCCTCTGTCATCCTAAGGAAACAAAAGTGCCTCACAAGAACCTTATGTGAACAATTAGCCCGAGGAAGGAAAGTTCATTTATTGTCCATGGACTAGAAAAATGTAATTGCAGTTGATAGACTCTAGGGAAAATGAATCTCTTTCAAAATATGTGAATGACCAAGAGTATCTAATAAAAAAAATCAAACTAAGTAGAATACCTTGGCCTGAATACATAATAAAAGCAGGATATGAGGAATTAAGTCAACAGTGCTTACTATTCACATAAGTGGACTAACTCAAGAATTAAAATTTCTTTTAGGACAATCATTTGCATGTGGTGCCCATTCCAAAAGAACACAGAGGGCCTATTTAAAATTCTTCCTATACTTGTTCATCTTGACTAATGAAGATAATGCCATAAGAGAAGTTCACAAAGTCAAGAGTAGGAGTTAGCCATTTGCAAAAGGTAAGACAGGGTAAAAAGCACCATGTGAAAACAATTTTTCAATCTTTTAAATGGAAGTTCAAGAGAATGACAGTTGAGTAAAACCAAAAAATAGTCAAAGTAGTTGTTCGAAGCAGTTGTTTCATGAAGCAAAGAATTCCTTTTACTGTATTTTTCTTTTTCCCACTCTGACCTACAAGTTTGGCCAAGTTGGGTACCAGAAAGTTACAATTAAAAGGCATTATAAAAGCTTGGATGCCTTGTTCAGAGGGGGCTTTTTACTGTTTTAGCCTAGTCTTGATGGATGCTGGGTTTTCCAAGGTCATTTTCTCACCTTTTCTTCTCTAAATTCAATCACCTAGACAAGTTCATGAGAATTATGGGAGGAGGAGGGAAGAGTCTGGAAGTAGAAACTGGAAGATACAGTTGTAAGACTGTGATTTAAACAAATGTACATAATCTCCCAGTCTTTAGATTTTTGCCTTTGTCCAGGTGTGAGAATCAAAACTGACTTGGCCATGTCAGCGGATTACTATAAAGACCAAACAAAATAACAACTGTTTTGTCTGTGAAAACTTTATGAAAGGTTAATATTTATTTACACTTTTGATTAACAGTGTTCTGATATCATGCTGTGGTTTATCTGTTACATGATTACCTGCTTCAGCATGGATTGATTTAGATGGCAGGCACCCTACAGGTAATTCTGTCAGTATCTCCTCCACACTGATGGTGAAGATCAGTCTTTACAGGGTTTTGTATTATTTTTCCAGTCAAATTAATCCACATGCTGGCTCTGAAATGCACCACCCACTTTCCTATCACTGCAGATTTGCCTACGCTTGTCCCTAGAATTTCCCTACTTTCTCCTAGTATCCAAATCCTATTAATCTTTCACGGCACAGTGCAATTGCCTCTGGAATTATAATATACAAACTGACTTGAATACTTGCAAGTAGCCTGATGGGAGTAGTTCTTTGTCAATGATACCAGATAATTCCATTGGTCTTATCTGAGGGTAGAAATCTTCTGAGCCTGTTGGAATAGACATGTAATACCAATGCAAGTGGGTAGGAATGAGATGTAATAAGCCATCAAGTTGCAAATCTAAAGCTTAGACCATAACTAAGAGCACAGTGTGCTTTGATTGGGCTCAAGGATGCATTTTACATACTGAGTTGGGGCCATTGTAGCAAGTGCAGGCCAGCTCCCAGGAAGGGCCATGTTATTCATTACTCATTTAGAGCTGCCTCTTATTCTCCACCACCATACCTTCTCGCCTTTCATTTATCCATTGATCTCATTCCTTTTGTGGTTCACTGAATTGCTCCTATCAGGAAGAGAGTACACTCTCGTTTCTCAGATTCCTTTCTTTTCCTCTGCATCTTCCCTGTTCTGCTCATTTCCCTCCTATTCCTCTCCCAGTCTTGATCAGCTCTTCATTCTCTGAATCACTGTAGTGTTTAAAGTTAATATCACACACCTAATGCTGGATGATCATCTTCTCTAATGAGCCTTTGCTTCTATCCTCAGCCAGATCATTTTCTACTGAAGGGAAGGGAGCTTGTCTTTTTACTTCACTTATGATTTCTGAATTTGCTGCTTGAAAAGCTTAACAAAACAGCGGAGCTAGAAGAACATGGTTATTTTTCTAACAAAATATACTGGGAGCATGATGCGGATCTGATAGAGTAGCAAAAAATAGTGTGAGTCTTACAGATAGTAAAGAATACTTACTGACATCACTTGAATATATTGAAAGTATTAATTTAATTAAGAGTTTTGCATCTTTGCATACCTGACAAACAAGATGGTCATGATGTTTGACTATAACATTTAGCCTAGTTACAGCCATACAGGAATGCTGGTTTTGTTCATAGAATAAATGACTTAGGTATACATTAGAAACAAAGCAATCTAAGCAATTAAAGAGTAGTTAGAAACAGCTAGTGAGTCTAATACAGGAGGTAAAACAAAGCAAAACTGAGACATATTAAAAAGATTGCCATATAACAACTGCAGTGGTCCCTATTTCCACAGTCTGAATACCTCTGGAATTTCTAGGAACGATGTAGGCCTCAATTTAGGATCAATTCAGAAGTCAGTAGTTTTGATAACTTTTTAATTGACTAGTATTTTTAAAAACATTCAAATAAATCAGATGATTAAAACCATGTTGTTAAAAGTGGACCAGCTATATTTGTGAAATACAATATTGCTCAGCATCAGTAAAAACTTCAACAAGAAGATTTTGAGGATACTAGGTGTTGATCTGTGGTTTCTCAAAAATTTGAAGCCTATCAAGCCAAAAATCACATGATTTAAAAGTAGCCCTTCTAATGCCATCTCACTAGTTCAAGTGATCAATTTCAGTTCACAATTGATCACACTGATAGGTCTAAGATTCAAAGGGATCACACAAACAAGACTAGTGTCTGCTAATACTAACTGATAGAATCAAAAAGGGAGAGAACGATCCAACATGGGAAGCGGGATACACAGCAGACTCATAGAATGGCAGATGTCCTAAAGAGCACTCTGGCCTCAGAATCAGTCCTTAAGGCATTCGGATCTGGCTGAAGAGCCCATGAGAGTATTTTAGGCATGGAAAGCCAAGACACTCTGGAAAAAAAAAGACCTAAGTGAAAGCTCTCTGTGAGTGAGATCCCAGTGGAAAGAACAGGGCCATCAAAGAAGGAGGTACCTTTCTCTGAAGGGAGGAGAGAACTTCCACTTTGACTATGACCCTTTCGGAATAAGATCTAAGTCGGCAAACTCAAAAGGCTTCCATAGCCTTGGCAACTCATGACTAGAGCCTAGGGAGGTTACTGACGCCATAAACTAGAGTGTCAAATTGTTAAGTCAACAACAGGAGTCACTGTGTACTTACTTCTCATGTGGGATCTGTTCTTAATGTGTTGTCCAATGTGAAGTAATGCTATAACTAGTACTTAAACAGGATTTTACACTTTGTGTTTCTGTGTGGGTGCAAACTGATGAAATCTTTAGTTAATATATACTAAATCAATCTTCTGTATAGAAAGATAATTGAAAATGAATCTTGATGTGAATGGAATGGGAGAGGGAGCGGGAGATGGGGGGGTATGAGTGGGAGGGAAATTATGGGGTGGGGGGAAAGCCATTGTAATCCATAAACTGTACTTTGGAAATTTATATTTACTAAATAAAAAAAATAAATAAAAGTAGCCCTTGTTCAATCTACTCTCTAGTTTTACTGCTTTTGGAAAGGGGAGAAGGCACCATCTGAGAGACCTCTAGTCCTCAGGTAGAGAACACAGATTATAGAAGTCAGTGTAGGTAGTCTTGCAGAATCCATTTTGATGTATTTGGGCTTGGGGAAATACAAAGAATACCTATCAATCTACTACTATGGTTCAAATTTTCTTGGGCTAGAGATGCCTTACAAAATCAGAAATCAGTCCTGCCAACTCAGGGAAACTAGTTGCTATAATCACCTTCCTTTCATGAGTAAATACTGGTGAAATGGGGAAACCTACCTACCTTCCTTTCCCTCAAAACCCATTACACAAACAAGCTTTTTGAAAATCCAAATGGAATAGCCAGTAAATGAAACTGGAAGGAAAATAGAATAACACTGGGGCTTTCTGGCCAGGCTTTGCTATTTGGGGCTTGGAGTTATATATAGAACATGTACAATAATTCATAATATTTGAGTTATTAAGCTTGTGATTCCTCAAACAAAAACTTTAAATGGTACGGAGCCCAGTCCCAAGGAAACAGTGACTTTCTTTGACAGATAATAAAGCCGAGTCAATACATTGAGGCTCTTTCAGGAAGTTCATAGTCAGTCATTTTTGGAACTTCACATTTGGACATATAAGAGGTGCTGGAGAACTCTGCAGCTCATAGAAGAGCTTCAAACCCAATCAGTTCAGAAAATAATGCATTAATTCTGGCCACTGCAGGGACCTTGAAGACCCTGATCTATGACCAAAGTTGGTTTGTGTTCTCATATATTGGCACCTGTGTGTTATAGCCTGTTAAATTTTGTTTATTATCTCTGTATGAGTAAAAGCCTCATTTAAAACAAAACTAAATAGATCATTTTTGAAATAGAATTACCAGGTATAAATTTAAAAGCTGCTCTCTAAACGCAGCTTAAAAGGTCTTATAATTATGAAATAATTTAAATGGTAGACAATTCAGAATTATAGAATTCCATACATCTACCACTCACATTTAATAAATGTTAACATTTGTTTCATATATCTCTTTTTAAAAAGGAAATGTCTGGGTGGGAATTTGCCCTAGTGGTTAAGACGCTGGTTAGTATGCCTGTGTCCTACATCTGAGTGCCTGGGTCTATTCCTAGCTCTGGCTCCTGATTCCATGTTCCTGCTAATGCAGACCTTGGGAGGCAATGGTGGTGACTCAAGTAATTACATCCTTGTCACACACAAGGGAAACCTCTATTTAGTTCTAAACTCCTGCTTTGGTCTGGTCTGGCCCAGGCTGTTAAGGGGCTTTTTGGGAGTGGCAGAAGATGGAAGCTCTCTCCCTCTCTCCTTCTCTTTCTGCTTCTCAAATTTTTTAGAAAGGAAATTTATGAATATAACCAAAGCCTGATTTCCTTAATACCTTTCCTTTTTCTCCTTTCCTCCCCAGAAGCAATCACTATCTTGAAGTGTGTTTTGTTCATATGCATGTTATGATAAATAGCAGATAAACAGAGAGAGCTACCATCTGATGGTTCACTCCCCCAAGTGCCTATAATGGTCACTGGAAGGCAAAAACTGGGAGCCAAGAACTCAATATAGGTCTCCTACATTACAAGCAGGAACCCAATTACCTGAACCATCACTGCTGCCTCCCAAGGTGTGCATTAGTGGGAAACTGGAGTCAGGAGCCAGAGCCAGGCACTGAATGCAGGTACTCTAATCTCTCATCCTTATTATTGTTTTTACATATAGATCTAGTTCACTCATTTTTACTATTGTATAATTTTTATCATTTGACTACCCCCTATTAATAGAATACTAGGTTGCTTCTACTTTTCAATATTGTGAGGAATATTCTAGCTTGTGTCCCCTTACATACATGTATACTTGTGATTTTCCATGCATTTTTCCTTATTCAGGCATTCTCCTAGAACAACTCATGACAAGGTTTAAATTTTTGCTTTTTATTTGGACAATGAATTTTCCAAGTAAACATAATTAAGTCAGAACAGTGTGTAAAAATTAGACCCCTACCTATCACCACATACAAAAATCAAGTCAAGTTGGAGCAAAGACCTATACTTAAGACCTGAAAGTATAAAATTGCTAAAAGAAAATGTAGGGAAAACACTTCAATATATTGGTGTAGATGATGACTTCTTGGATAAGACCCCCCAAAGTACATGCAACAAAAGCCAAACAAAACCAATGGAATTATAATAAATTATAATAAACTCAGAAGCTTCTACACAGCAAAGGGTACAGACAATGAAGTTTGAAAGAAGAGAACTTGAATACAGTCAAGTTTGAAAACAATTCTTATTAATCGTCAAAATAATCCAGCTATTAGTAGTTATTAGTTTTAGAAATATTTCACCACTCATTATCATACCCTATTCTGCACTTGATCTGTGCCAGGCTCCGGTTTTTAACCCATCTTGTGTCATTTCATCCTCCATAAGCCTAAGGAAGCTAGGTACTATTTCCATTTTACAGATGAGCAAACAGTGGTCAGAGATTGGTTCAAAATGGGTTTTCATCCAGATTTATCTGTGTGACTCCAACGCCTGTAGATTTAACTGGTCTAGACACTTCCAAAACTCAAAATTCCACAGGGCTCAAATTGGAAAGACAGATGGTATGACTTAAGGGTCACTAAAAGGCCTTCCCACTCATCTTAAAAATACCTTTATTTCAGGAAGGCTTTTCTAACAGTACACAAAACTTAGAGACATTAAGGAAATATAAACCCAATCTTATAAAATTAAAGAACCACATGTTTAGAAAAGAGAGACAAATGACAAACTTGGAAAAATATTTACAACACATGAGATACAAAGAGTTTTTTTCTTAATTTGACAAATAGAAATACCAACAGCTCAGTAGAAAAATTGGCAGAGGATATGAAATTGAGTTTACCAAAAATGAAACACAAATGGTGACAATAGATAGGAAACAGTATTCAACTTAATTGGTAATGAAAAGGAATGCAAATGAAAGCTACAAGCTACCACTTCATACTGCTCAGAGGTACAACATTAAATGGTTTATATTCAGAGCTGTTGAGAGTATAGCAAATGGGTACTCTCATGCACTATAAGTGAGAGCATAAATGTGTTTCATTTTTTGGGAAGACACTTTGATAATATCCACTATTGCTAAAAGATTAACCATATTGGGACCTGCACTGTGGCATAGTAGGTTAAGCCTCCACTTGAGGTACCAGCATCCCATGTGGGCACTGGTTTGTATTCTGGCTGTTCCTCTTCTTTTTTTAAGATTTATTTTATTTATTTGAAAGACAGAGTTACAGAGAGAGGTAGAGACAGAGAGAGAGGTCTTCCATCTGCTGGTTCACTCCCCAGTTGGCCACAACAGCCAGAGCTGTGTCAATCTGAAGCCAGGATCCAGGAGCTTCTTCCGGGTCTCCCATATGGGTGCAGGGGCATAGGACTTGGGCCATCTTCCACTGCTTTCCCAGGCCATAGCAGAGAGCTGGATTGGAAGAGGAGCAGCCAGGACTAGAACCGGCACCCATATGGGATGCTGGTGCTTCAAGCCATGGATTTAGCCTGCTGCACAGTGCCAGCCCATGGCTGGGCCTCTTCTAATCCGGCTCTCTGCTTATGACCTGGGAAAGCAGTGGAAGATGGCCAAAGTGCTTGTTCCCACACACCCACGTGGGAGACCCGGAAGAAGCTCTGGGTTCCTGGCTTTGGATCAGCCCAACTCTGGCAGTGGCTATTTGGGGGAGTGAACCAGCAGGTGGAAGACTTCTCTGTCTCCCCCTCTCTGTAGCTCTGCCTCTCAAATAGATAAATCTTTTAAAAAATTAAAAAATTAATCATATGGAAATACTGACAATAGTGTTCCAAAATATATGAACTAGGTTGTTGTCTGCAACACAATAAAAGTAAAAGACTGAAAACAAGCTCACCAAGAGGCAACTGGTTTAATAAATTATATCCATATGTTGATATATCATGGGATTCTTCCAGAGAGGTATATACATGTTTTTACGGAATGATCTTCACGGTGTACTATTAAATGAAAGAAGCAGGATGAGGAGGAATCTATATGGCATTATTCCCTTTTATGTAAGGAAAAATATATAATGATCTAGAAGGAATGTCAATAAACTGATGGAATTAGTTACCGTTAGAGAGGGACAGGAGTGTGTGTGCGTGTAGTGAAGAAGTCCCGAAAGTTTCTTTTTGCGTCTTTCTCTACAGATCCAACTTTCAAACCATAGACATGAGTTGCATTCATATTCTTATATTTAATTATCAGTAAGGCTTATCTAGATGGTGAGATTATGGGTTGTTTTATGTTTGCTTCTTTATACTTGTTTTTAAAACTAATAACCTAATTAAAATAAATTTTACTACTGGATTTCCAAGATTCCTTTAAGGTATTCTACTTGGGTTACTTCTTTGACTTACAGTATTGCCCTTGTAGCAGCATCTGAGCATCTGTAACCTGCTCAGATGAGACTAGCCCATTGCCAACATTCAGTGCCATGACACTTCTTTGGAGAGCCCTATCTAGGAGAGCAGAGACCTGGGTCAACAGATTGGTGCATAGGACAGGGCTGTGTGTGTGTGTGTGTGTGTGAGAGAGAGAGAGAGAGAGAGAGTGAGAGAGAGTGAGAGTGAGAGAGAGAATGTGTGTGTCTTTTAAAATAACATATATTTTTGAGAATAATCCAAAACATGTATTTTATTCCATAATTAAACCCTTAATCAATTAAACCACTAACATATTGTGTCTTTTGTTGAATTATAAAAATAATAAATACTTAGAAAACTGAAGAGAAGAAAATAAAAATCTCTTGTAATTCCTTAGGCAGTAATGATCATCGCTAATAGATATACTTCCTTTCAAAATTTTGCTCACTTTACTATAACACCTTTAAAGATGTAGCAGTAGGGGCCAGCATCGTGGTACAGAGGGTTGAAATATATCTTAAAAAAAGACATGTAGCAGTATACATATACAGAGTTTTTTGTCCTGGGCTTTTTCCTGAGTATTATTTTGTGAGTATTTTCCTAAGACCTGCAGTGGTGCACCAAGGTTTGGGGTGCATGTGAGTGGTCTGTCTTGGGTGCAGATGGTAAGAGGGAGTGTATTTTCTGCAGACATATCAGAAACAATAATAAGTGTGCTGTGTAGCAGGGCTGTGTTTACCATCACCATGCACTGGAAATTTTACACAATGCCGGTGATCAAATACTACCCTCACTGTGCCAGCTGTGATGAGGACTGAGGGAGGAGAAAAGGTTACATTTCCCTCTAGAGGAGACAGGTGCAGTGCTGCCTGGGTGAGTGACTCTGAGTTAGCCAGGGAGTCAGTGAAATGCAGAATGCAGAGGAGACATTTCAAACAGCTGCGACTGCACTAGTTTGCTTCTTAGATCTATACAGCTCAGAGAAATGTTCAAACATGCTTGACTCTAAACAAAGTAGCTGTCTTCCTTATGTGCATATCACTGAAGTCATTTGTGGTGCTTGTGTAAATGTCCTGTGTGGTGCCATCTATAATACTTGGGGTGAATTGGCTGAGAAATGTAATCAATTGTTCAATTATAAAATAAAAATGGACTTTCTGACTTCATTCCAACTGTGTTTTAGCCCAGGATGATGTTAACTTTATGAATTTCCAAGGACATTTTGGTTTGTTGCATGTTCTGTGAGTTCTATATCTACCTGTTAATTTACCCAGTATTTCTGGAAGATCAATGAAGCTAAAAACATCTTCTGATGACTCCTCTGTTGTGGAGTGAATATTCTGGATTCCCTGGGAAGTCAATGCACTATAGATTCAGATTCCTTCAAAAATCAGCAGAGCACACTAGACTCATCAGGAAATGGCTTCCCCATGTCTTTGATTTTACAGTCAGCTCCATGCATTTGGTAAACATGAAATCACTGGGTCAGCTTATATTGATGTTGGAGCAATATGGGGCCATGATCAAAGCATGAACTCTAATACAGTTTCATGTTTTAGAACCTTAAAAACAAACATTTTGCATTGAAAGAAATTTCCTAATTAACTTCTGAAGAATTTGTACATTAAAACATCTCACCCTGCTGGAGAAGACTGATAAAGCAAATGTACTACCTTCTGCTGAAGAGAAACTGTATTTAGAAGGAACTTGCTATTCTCATAAAACTTTTAATAGGAAGAAGTGAATCAAATTCCTTAATTACCATTTTATGGTTGGTAAAAGGGCAAATTACATGCCATCCATTTCTAAACTTCTAAATGTCTCTGGTGCTTTTAATTAAAGCTGCCATCTAGAAACTACTAAAGCAATTTTACGCAATTAGTTATTTATAGGTTACCATAATACAACACTCAAAATATGATTTAAGTGATTTGCAGCCTGCTAGTGTGTGATTGCCATCATTTTTGGGGGAGGGGAAGCTCTTCTTTTTAACCAGCTGAGGCTATTCTTAAGTGGACAGATAAGAAAGGTGCGACACTGAGCAGCTGTGATAAGGAAGGAAAGTTATTCTGGCTACGGATCTTGTAGGGGCCCAAATTTTATTCCAGAGGACATTGTGGAGGGGAAGTATAACATTGTTATTTTCCTACCTCTCTTCACTTGTGTTACCATTCTGCCATATACCTAGTTCCACATTTCCTCTGCTACCTCGAATAGATCCCACCTAGGGTTGTTCTCCTCAGGTGACCTCATCTACCCAAACATATTCATTTTGTGTTCCTTGACCTCAAGGCCCTCATAAAGTGTTTTAATTAGGAATTAATGTGCTATTCTTCCAGGTAATTCTCTGAACTGAACACCAAGTTTGCATCTGAAGAAAATCCTCAGGGAATGAATTTGATGGTACAAGAGTAGGCTGCTAAGGGAATTATTTCGGTTAGGTGGGGTTCCCCAAAATACAACATGTACAAGGAACCAGCACTAAAATTACTGCATGTCAAAATCAAGAGGGTCAGCTAGTCAAATGCAATACCTGAATTCCACCCTACCTTGACACTTACTTCTTTTGTGGCACCATTTCTACCTAGAAATCATCAAGTATTGGATTTACCTATAAGGGCATGAAGCTTTCCTCCTTCCAAATTAAAGTAAATTGAGAATAAAAGATCATTTAATAATGTATCTGTGGCTTTATAAAACTTAGAAGTCTTCTCAACAATGGTTATCACCCAGACCAAATAGGCAATTAGCTAGAGCTAGGCATAAATGCCTTCCTTTTGTCTAACTCTGCCCACCAACAGCTCATGGCTTTAGAGATGCAACAGAAAAGGCATAAAGGTTTTCAAATTCCAGCTGCTGTCATAATCTAAGGCCAAAATATTTTATCCATTATGAGCAGATGAATCAACCCAACTGTACATAAAAGGAGTTTAATGGTCACATAATAGGCCTCTGTTGCAGTTACAGTAAACTGAGAAACCAATAACTTAGTTTAAGAAAGAAATCTCCCTAAATGAAAACAATTCAGGATGAGGGAGGGATAAAGAGCTAACATTTTTCCTGAATTTTAAGGCTTGTCAAACATATTTTTCTAAAGATAGTTCTGATTCTAAATCAAGGAGGTTGGAGGAACATTCGCATGGGAAACCTTGAAACTGAGCTGGGAATGATTTGGCCATAGGTGGTAGTGATACAGGAAATAGGCAGGGAGTTAAGGAAAAAATGACTTAGAAGATTTTCCCCCAGTTTCTGTCTCATAGTGCTGCACTTCAACTCCACCCTCCCTGCATGCCAATCCAGTATGCCAACGTCCCCATGATACACCTGCATCACCTCCAGGACTGAGAAGGAGGGGACATCCTGATGAGCACAAATAAGCTGAGCTCCACAGGGAGACACCATGAAGCTCTCAGAAAATCTCACGCATATTAAACACTACCTAAAACTCCACCCTGTTTGTATATTTAATTAGGGCACCACCCTCTTCCCCATAAAGGTGACTTCTGGATTTGGGAGCCTCCCTTCTCTTGCCTTCCTCCAGGTTTTCTCTTCATGGGTAGCTCTTTGGCCCTCTCATAGTATTTCTCCTCATACTAATTCTTCCATTTTGAATAAACTCTATTCTCACTTATGCACATTACTTATACCTCTGTCTTGACTTTTTATCTCACTTGGGGGCAAGGACTTGGAATAAAAACTGGGGAACAATAGTAGAATGTTGATCTTACCAGAAAATAGACTTCATTAAGTGATTCTCCCAAAGCTTTTCCACTTATCTCAAGGCCTGACTGAGAGACTCCCTCATTTTCAGCAGAACAGATCCACTTCCATAAGCTTGCTGAGACTATATCAGAATAGAGAACCTTCAACCTTCTACCTCTTCTTATCTATAAACTTATCCTCATCCCTATACTTACATATAATCCTAGGAGGATCTCTTCATTTTCCCCTCCTGTCCAGTTTCTCTCAGCCTTTGTTTCATCATTTATTGCCTGTCTTACATATTGACCTATATGCAATGACATTATCTCTTTTATAGAAAACCTCCCTGAGCTCCAAAGCCTCCCAATACTTATCGCTGTATACCTCACATTCAACTTCAGAAGTTATCTTCACTAGTGATATTTATTTTCTCATCTCATGTTAGCTCATTAAATGACTAAAATCTAGTTTCCTCTTCAATTACCAATAAAACCATCAATGGCAGACTCACCAATGGACCCATTACCTGAGCTAATGTGTCCTCATGGGTGACATTTGATACTGTTTTCCACACCTCCTCGAAGCAAACTACTCCCTTGGCTTCCTGGACACCATGCTCTCTTGGTTCAGCTCCTATTTTCCTGAAGGTTTATTTTCTCTTTTGTTAGATTCCCTTCCATTGCCTAACTTGCAAGTAAGTAGAGCTTCCTATGGCTTCTTGGCCTCAGCTATGCTCCAGTACATTTATTGTCCAGTTACCAAAATAGTAAAAAAAAAACCAAACAAAACATGTATCAGATGATTATGTCATTCCCCTGCTTCAAATCTTTGGTCCATAAGTAAAAATCCTAGCTTCCTATTCCTGCCCCTACCCTTCCTATTACCCTCAAATATCTTTATCCTAATGATACTGAATTATTTGCCACTTCCTAAATAAACCATTCATTTTATTGATGCTGTGGCTTGTTTGTAATTTTATTGAGGGTTGTCTCTAGCATTGGTCCAAATGGCTATGTCACAAAGGTAAATAATGTACTAAAGCAATATAGGAAAAATCTTACTGCCCCCAATTGCACAGGATAACCAAAAGAACACATTCATGTTCATTTCTGTACTATATTCTTGCCCCCATAGACGTCAGTGATCTCAGCAAGAAGTCATTGATTATCACCTTAGTATCTCCATTCACTTAAATATAGATTTCAGAAGAACATGGAGATGCCAAGGAAATGGGTAGAGTTTCAGCAAGATCTGAGTAGGGACAAAAGCAAATTGTTTGTGTCTAGGCTTCATCATACTCAGATTTCTTAATTGTCAATAAAGTGAAAATGAATTCTGTATGGTTAGTGTCAAGAATACCCTCAGGGCTGGTGCTGTGACATAGTGGGTAAAGCCGCTGCCTTCAGTGCCAGCATCCGATATGGGTGCTGGTTCGAGTCCTGGCTGCTCCACTTTCAATCCAGCTCTCTGCTATGATCTGGGAAAGAAGTAGAAGATGGCCCAAGTCCGTGGGCCCCTGCACCCTTGTGGAAGACCTGACTCCTGGCTTCAGATCGGCCCAGCTCCAGCCGTTGTGGCCAACTGGGGAGTTAACCAGCAGATGCAAGACCTCTCTCTGTGTAAATGCCTTTCAAATAAATAAATAAATCTTTTTAAAAAAAGAATACCCTCAAACAATTTTTGGAAGTTGTTGAGACTTAAGGATCATTTCCTACCCATGGGGCAGCTCAGAGGCTGCTTCCATTCATTCTGGATTCAGAGGTTGGTTTGCTTAAAGACATATGTGAAAATAGAGATATAATCCTTGGTGAGGTCCAAGAAAACCAAATTAAGTCATTGATTAATTTCATCCTGTCCAGTTACTGCTTCACCTTCGGTATCTACTTAAAAAAATAAATGCATTCGGCTTGTCACAAATTTTATTTTATATCCCCACCTAGTACCATTTCACATTCTGCTTAAGTACTTGGTCATCTATTACATGACTCATTAGTTTGAGTTCTCCGTAGAATTAAAGAAAGTTGCAGTAAAAATAATAAATGGAACCTAAGTTTCAACGACATCATCCATGCATGTTTTAAAAGCATCTTTCAAAGTCAATTCAAACTCATATACAATGCCAGGGATTAGCACTCAGTCAACCTCTTTGCTAAACTTTTTTTCTTGCTCCATTACATTGAAGAATTGATGAGTAAAATGGCAAATGTTTCTCTTTATTGGGATTCAAACCAAAGTGCATAAACTGAATCAGATAAAGACTCTTTTCCAGGAGAAGAACCCAAGGGCTATCATATAAGATTTTATTTGGGGATGTTTCCATTTTTCCTTCAAACAAAATTTGTAGCTACTACTGTACTGAAGAAATTTAATAAAATGAAGATTTCCTGCCTCAGTCCCTTAAGGAAAATTTAGTGAAGTTCCTAATTGCAGTATCTACCAAAGAGATGTGACAAGGTTTCCTGGAGATTTATTTGGCTAATTACATTTACAGATTACACAAATGCTATGTAGTGTGGTATTGGTACGCTACTAGGTCAGAAAAATCAGAGAAATTGCTTTAATAGGAAAAGGAAATGACTAAAAGTTATTTGTCCCGTAAATAAAGGAAATTTGTTTGCATTCAATACATGTCATGCGACTGAAAAGCATTTTCCAATATTTCCAACCTTCCCAGAGATCATAGATTTTTGTGGAACAACTGTGGTATAACGGAAGCATCATGGGTTTTTGGAATAAGGCAGACCTGGTGTGAACCCCAATGTTGTTACCTGTAAATTGTGTGACTCTGGGTAAATGTCTTAACCTCCCTGAGTCTGTTTCTTTCTCTGTACAGTGGGAATAACACTATTTACCTTGCTCTTTGCTGTGAAGATTAGAGAGAGAGTGTGTTAAATATCTAGCACAGTGTACAGCACAGAGTAGGCTCTCAGTAGGTTATAGCTGTATTTATTTTAAAACATTAGAGCTTGGAGGGAGGTCATCCTGAGCACTTCAGTTTACAACTGAAGAATCTCAGGACTCAGGGTTTAAATGCCCCACGTCACAAAAGTATTCAATGGCATTTTATGTCTATTTTAGTGTTCAGTGAAATGAGATTCCAATGTGGTATACTGACTTTCACAGGATCATTTAAGGAAACATGGGCATTACATGAATAAACAAGAAAGTCCAGAATGTACAACCCAATATGTACCACAATTTGCTGCCATTTCTCACAAAACAAAACAAACCCAAATTCCCGTGGCTCTGTCTTTTTATCTTTTGCTGACTGGCTTTAATCCTATTTGATAATTTACTCCAACTTTAGGCTGTATGATCCCCAAAACAAGGTTTATTTTATCCTATTTTTAGAATAGATTCAGAAAGTCTATTAGCTGCCTTGCAGATTAACATTTACTTGACTTACCTTGTATAATTAAAGACATGTTGGAGAGTCTTCCCATAATTGCAATATGTTGCTTGTTAAAGTCTTAGAGCAAGCTTTCTTTCCTAACCTAGAAATGGTGCTCCCTAGATGTACATTTCCATTTTCTACTGATCTACAGCTTTTCTTTATGAGCTTCTAGATAGATGGGGAAAAAATCAAACTTCTCCTTAAAGAAATCCATTGAACACTTGCTCTCTTCTGGGGGGAAGGAAAAAGCTGATGTGCATAGTAGCTGCAGAGCAAAAATAAACAAATTGGGCCTTATTGGGAGACAAAGAGCCTACAGGATAACCTCAAAGATGAAATTAACAATCAACAATATTCTCCTTTCAATTTGCACACTATGCTTTAATAACCTCTTGCCTGATTTTTCCTTCTATGGAAGGCTATGAAATTGCCCTGCAGCATTCCACACAACGAGAATCTCAGTTTTGATTCACTGACAAGGGTGAATTCTGTCTATAGTCAGCATGGAGATAGGTGCCATAGCTGAGCACCTGAGTGTTCTGAGCAGCATTTTCAGAGTGACTGATGTCTGGACATACATTTTGCCAGATGAGTGACTTTAAAGATCACCAACAGGGTCTTCAAATACTGTTAACATGGTTGAAGGAGATGTAGCAGATACCTGTAGTGTGAATCACACATCCTACTCCTTTAAGCATTCTAGTTTAATCAGTGGACCAGAGCAGAGGCTGACAACACCAGCTTCAGGAATGTTACGTAAAAGCTGTCCTGGATGGCTTAAGACATTCAGCTCTGTCCTAAGCCTGGGCTAGGAGTCTTAGGGCTCCCCCATAACTTTGGGATAAATGAAGTGCAGTGCATTATGGTAAAGACCACTCTCAGATAGCAAGATTGGTAAGTCAGGCCAAAGGGAAATGCACTACTAGCTATGACAAGAAGAAAAACTTAGTTTAATATTAGTTTTAATAGATATATAAATTTTGGCATTCTCATTACTGATGCTTCAAGAGTTCACGTAAATCTTGTTCATCAGGACTCTCTTATTGCTGCTTTCCAAGCCACCCACCCACCCACCCACCCACACATGCACACACACACACAGCTGCAGTGAATCAATTATTTGCTTTCTTTGGAAAACCCAAGATATTCATTCTCTGTGTGGCAAGTTGAACGTGGTTGGTGAGTTGAGTGGTTCTCATACTAGCAGTAACTCAGGAGGATGTCAATTTCAGGTCCAATACAAGCTTGATTCCTCCCTATTTCTTATGCAGAAATGAGTTTTAAATCTGCGTTAAAGGTGAGACCAAGTTTAGTGTATTTCCTTGAAAGATGGGACAATTACATGTTGGACCTGAGTTATTCATTCACTCATCAAATGCTTGCTGTGAACCTACTACAGGTAATAAATGAGAACTGGCACAGAGGAAAAAAAGAAACACTTTACTATAATACTTGGCCAGCAGTGGTGGGGATGGGGGTGGCATGGGGCCAGAAGAGCTCTCTTATATCTCTTATGTTTTTGTTGCCTCCTTTAAACACCACTGAAATTCTTTTTGGGAATATTTGGCATAGATTATGAATTACTTAATTGATAAGTTGGACAACAAGCAGGTGAGCACATGTAGTGGATGCCACACTGTGCTAGAAGTTGGTGGGAAGGTAGGGAAGATTAAAAAAATATTAGATACAGTTTCTCATCTTGAGTAATTTACTTTGGTAGAAAAATAATCTCCCATTCATGAAAGATCTGGAGAGAAAAAGGCGGCAAAATGTAATCAAGGGCTAATTGGGTAGTACAGATGCTGTTAAGGAAATTGAGATTTAATGGGTTGGGGTTAGCCAGAGAAGATTATGAAAAACAAAGACCTTGAAGAAAGCAAAAGCTTTAAGCTTTGATAGTAGTTGGAATTTAATTCCAATGTAGCAAATGTCAAATGGCTAAAGAGTAACTTCATAATATTTGCAATAATAAATTACCATCTAACAAATCAAACACATTGACCTCACTACATTTATTGGCGTGAAAACATGTTCATCCTACATTAAGTATATAAAGCAGGTTATAAAATAGAATTGAATAATATGAGTCCATTTTTAGGGAATTAAAATATATGACATGCACAGAAAAAGTCTAAAAGGACAAACACTAAAAATTTAATGGAGGTTTTCTATATATGGTAGGCTTACAGGTAATTTTAATGAAACTTTTTTTCCTTTTTTCTAATTTTTCTTCAATAAATGCTTATTGTTATTGCAATAATTTTAAAAGCGCATGGCTTTATAAAAACTAGTACATGAGTATATTTTAAAATGTGTGCACACACATCTAGGAGAAGGAACAGTGAAGTGATTAAATAATAAAGAGACAGTGTATGTAATACATGATGACAGACTTAAAAATCAACTATCCTTCAGCTTAGTGGCCTAAGATGGGCATATGATCCAAGACTAAAAAATAATGATTTTACATTACACTGAGAGACAGATATTTGCTCACTAAATTCCAGGGGGTAGAATTGAGGGTTGGTCCTTGAAGATTGAGAAATGAATTTAGTCAAATAAAAGTAAGGCTGAGCTTCCATGGAAGGCAAAAGAAAAAAAAAAAGGGGGAGGACTATGTTATCCTAGA
Source organism: Lepus europaeus (assembly GCF_033115175.1). Classification (NCBI taxonomy): domain Eukaryota; kingdom Metazoa; phylum Chordata; class Mammalia; order Lagomorpha; family Leporidae; genus Lepus; species Lepus europaeus. Next base: position 31,870,270 of record NC_084850.1, on the reverse strand, counting down.
GGTGCTATAAATAAAATATATAAGTAGCTTCCAGAATGATTTAGATAAATTAGTGTAAGAAAGAGTCATTAAAATTTGTTAAACCTCAGCCAGAAGAAGTGTTTAGGGTCTGTAAGATATTCAACATATTTGACAGGGGTAGAAAGTGGGCACAGACTTGCTCCCAACCAATGCAGGCCACAGAGATAAAGCAGGGAGCTGGAGGTTTTCTGCTGAGCAAGGTTAACCCTTTAGATGTTGGGCTGTGAGGAGTTTCCAGGAGGACTCCTCGCAGGGTGGTGGTGGTGGTTGTGGTACAAAGAAGGCCAGAAGATTCTGGACAATAGATATTTATCAGCTAGAAAGAAAGAATTTCAATGTCTTAATATCAGTTACAGCCATAATGACACATACTAGCTAAAAATTAGTCTTGGATGTGCCTATCCTCTGAGATAGACTTCAGAACAGGTGTCCGTCAGAAGCAGAATATTCAGATGGATGGATGGGCTACAGTGTAGTGATGGTTTTAGGATTTCATGAAGTCAAGTGAAATCTTTAGATCACCAAAGGATGTTTTTTTTCTTACCTCGAGGGCTGTTCAATGAAGCTTCTGATGCTCTCCCGCCATCTCCACAGTGACTCTGGTCAAAGGGAAGGCACTGGTCACCTGTTCCCGCTACCACTTCAAAATTCTTGGACAAATCTTTTGTTTCCACAAGAGATCTCAACTTGTAGACTTTTCGAGTATTGGTGTCTGATAGATAGAGGGATTCAGACATAGGGTCCATAGCCAGGTAATATTTGTGAGCAGGACTTGTGCTAAGGAAGAGAAAAATAAAGTTATTCAAAGCAATTTGTTCAACATGTACCCCCCGGGGTCTGTCTTTGTCACAATTGGAAAAAGCCTCATAATAGATGAAAGAATTCATGTATCTTCCTTTTTATGTACTGAGAGGATGAATATCTCTTTGCTTTTCTAGTAATGGGTCTAGGTATGAAAAAAATCCAATGTCTACTGTTAATCTGCAATGATGTTGACATTTCAATACCATTCACTAGGGGATAGAAACAGAACACAGAAAATCTCAGGATATCACATTTCTCATACTTTTTATACTCGTTTACCAAAAAATTACCAACTAAATGACTTCCTGAATATCTCACTGTCACCTCCAACTCAACAAACCCAAAACAGAAGTTATTTTCTTTTCCCTCCTTCCCCATGCCTCATAAACCTACTCCTTTTCTTCTGGGGCCCTGCTTCCCTTTTATAACTGACCACTACAATTCTCTAATCCATTTTTCCTTCTTTCAGGGCATAATAGAACTAATTATATTAACCTTTTTCAAATTACAGTCACAATTACATGATTGTGCAATCACATAGCCATACTCCTGAAGGTGACACTGAAGTTACCCGGAGTAGATACAGGCATTCCTGAAACTATACAGTTAAACATCCATAGTGCGTCACATGTTATATCAATCTGCATAGATATCTGAGCTCACTCATTATTTTGATCCCTCCTACTTATTTTTGGTGGCTGCAGTAATTTTGCTTTGGGGGATACTTAACTTGAACCTATGATTCATGAACTATTTACATCATTCAAGCCCTAATCCTGGAAGTGGTCTCTGATCCCTCCTTTTCTCCCCACATGCCACTGTCCGTAAAAATAGTTACATTAGTTCTACCTTTCATTATCTCTGGCCTAGAATATTTTCTATAGTCTGGTACACAGGAAGGTTTTTGTGGAATCTTAAATTCACTTTTTCCTACACTATCTCCATGATTATTCTGATTGCTTGGCTCTCATCTTTAAAACCCTTTTACTACTCTTTTCTTCACTTAATTTTCACTTGCCTCTCAAGCTTTACTTAGGCTTCATTGCCTGAAGGAAGCTCCCCTAAATCTTCAGTCTGGTTACTTGCACTGTGCTTACATGTATTCTGGGAATTACACATTACATTTGTTCATGTGTTTGCATCCCTACCCAATAAACTATGAGAGGCTGGAGGAGAGCAACCTTGTCTTGTTTATCTACTGTGCTCAATGCTCAGAAATCTGCCTAGCACTAAATTTTCTAAGCCCAAACCAGAAGCCACTGTCTCCCCCTCCTTCTTTCCACCATTCTGCACATTCAGCGAAGCGTAGTTTTAAAAAATTCTACCTCCTAAAATCTTCACCAGTCTGTTGGCTTTTTCTTAACCTCTGATGTCATTAGTCTGTCTCATCATTTCTCATCTGAACTCCTTCATTGGTACCATTTCTACATTGTAGACTGGCTTATAAACTCATTAAGAAGCATTTACTAAGGGAATACACTGTGTCCAAGAACTGCGCTGAGGTCTAATATGGTATATTGCTACTTGTATGCAAGATACAGTCCCTTTCTTCATGAAATTCAGTCCAAGCATTAAGAGCAGTGGAGAGAGAGAAATGAGCAGAAAGGCTATGAGCTAGCAGCACCTTTCACATGATATTAGCTCTATTCTTTAGAATTAACTGAAATCCATACTTTAGATTTCTTTAGTCTTTTTTTAAACCTAATGTCCTTTTTCTATTCCAAGATCTCTTTCAGAATGCCACATCACATTTAGTCTTCATGTTTCCTTGGGCTATTCAGGGCTGTGACAGTTTCTCAGATGTTTCTTGTTTTTGATGACCATAACAATTTTGAGGAGTACTGGTCAGATTTTTTTTTTTTGGTAGGATACCCTCTATGTGAATGTATCTGATTTTTTTCCCTTGCAGGTTAAGAGTATTTAAGTGGAAGGCCAGAGATAAAGTGTCATTCTGATCAAATCATATCAAGGGTACATAAAACGACATGATGTATTACTGATGGGCTGACCTTGATCTCCTGACTGAGGTAGCGTTTGTCAGGTTTCTCCACTGTAAAGCTACTCTTTCTCTATCATGTTCCATATTACACTCTTTGGAAGGAAATAACTGTCCAACCAACATTTCAGAAGTAGGGAGTCATGCTCAACCTCCTTGAGGGTAGAGTGTCTATATATAAATTATTTGCAATTATTCTGAATGGGAGCCATCTTTTATCCTCCATTTATTTGTGAATTCAACCATTTATTTATGTTAGGATGGATTAATGGATGTTTCTTTTGGATGTTGTATTAAATCCAATGCTACTTCATTTTGTTGTTCAAATTGTTCCAGCTTTAGCTATTGGGAAGCTCTTTGTGGTGGCTTATGTACCCCTTTGCCTTTTGAAGCTTTTAGGTTTTAGCGCTGCCTTACTTTTTAGCACTGTGAGATGCTCTAGGCTTAACTCATTATAGTGCCTTCTCCAATTCTAGAATCAGCCATTTCTCCATAGACTTCTCATTTTTTATTGGAGAATGGGTGCTGAGTGTAAGTGCTGTTTTCCCACATGGCTCTCTTTCCAGCACTGTGAGTTCTTTGTCGGCAGGAACCATAGGCATTTCTCTATCCTTAGCACCAACACAGTGGCATGGTTGGTGTTTAGTGAGTGTGGAACTGAGCTGAACTGTAGGATATGAAACCAAGACATTTAGTCAAGCAAAATGGAGGTAAGATGATCCTCAGAACCATTAAGATACCTTTAAGGACTGGCATATTTTTAATTGTATTTATAATTGCATTTTCTCTCTAAGCATATTTATGTATATTAATAACAATAAGGCTAGAAAGTACTCATTTGAAAATCAGTTCATAGTTTTCATTGGAAAAAAATCAGGTCCAATTGGAATACTTGATTTTTTTCTACTTACCTTCATTGAGTAAGAGAATCCAGTAGATTCCAGGGACATCTTCAACCCTGGAATCTCCATGACAGGTGCTGTAAATAAATGTAAAGGGCCCCAACCGACTCCAGAACTGAATTGGCATTCATACCAGACAAGGCATCTCTGTAGCAAAGACTGCTTGAACAGGGATTTGAGTAAAATTTGAACATATTTAGTGGAATTTTTTCCTTCATCATAAAATTTGTCCAATGTATTTAGATCTTTTTAGACTAAAGAAGGGGTCACAGTTCTTCCCTAAAACAACTTCAATACTTTGGTAGCCAGTTTGTGGAGTTTCCACAGAGCCAGATTAATCATGCTTTGTTTAGGAAGAGTCCATAGGCTATTTTTTCCAAGAGAAATGTTATTCGCACAAACTACTTAGGAATGCATTACATTCATTCATTATTGAATATTCCCAATGTGCCTGCAAGGGAAGTTAGAATTAGCATTCTCCTCAAATACCAGCTGGGGAAAACCAGACACAGAGGGGGCTTGCCCAGGGTCAGTAACAAATCTGGGCCTGGAGTGAGATTAGATCAGACCTAATCTTACGACTATATGCAAAATACCATCAGGTGATCATTATTCTGAAGGTGACCAAATAAAATAAAATAAAATAAAATAATCAGTGTTCCTGCTTTCTTCTGAGCAACATGTTCTATTTTGTTCAGCTAGGGTATTCTCAAACTTTGTGTACTGGCCTTTAGAAAATGGAATAGCCCAACATACCAAATTCAAATCTGATTAATGTTATTTTCTTGACAGTTAACAGGAATGTCCTGTATATTTATATGCAATTTCTTGCCATTTCATGCCATTTCCCAAGTGCATTTCAGCTCTTTTGAGACTGTTTTCTTTCTACTTTCTGAAAACATGCTATGCCAGAGAAGAAAAACCACTGGACTATATTCTAATTTGCTTTAATCTCTTGTGTCTAAATACATATTGAAATGGGGATATGTGAATATTTCTTTTGTAACTTAGGTGTTAGATTTATTATCACCTTTTGGTTAGTTTTACATTCAAGCAATGCCCTTCAACTTCGCAAATATCACTTCATCCATACTAGCTAAAAATCACATGGATTGTTAAATGGGCAATTAATGCTTATAATTAATATTGTGCAACACTTTACCAGTAAGCAATTTGACAATCAACTTGATCTGCTTAAGAATGCCAAAGCAGCAGGCTGATCTTGTGCACTGGCATTTAGGAGGTGGCATATCCAAAATGAAACTCAAATTAAAAACCCAATCAGTGCCATTTTGATAACAATTGGCATTGGAGAGTTAGCAAATTCAATTTTCTCCTTTGCAATATCAGGTAATTTAGAACAGTTTTCACAAGTGTAATGTATAAACAAATTGAAAAGAAATATGATGAATTTTGGAGCTACATGGCATTGTTGGTAAATGATCAGTTTAGAATTTTTTTGTATTACTTCTTTTTAGTGGGAAGAACTAGAAACTATAAAGTCACATAAAAGAAAAAAATCTTATTAAAGAAGGTCATTGTGGTCACTGTCTCTTAATATACTTGTCAACTGTATTTCTGGCTCTAGGGAGATTGCTGTATTACCCCTCTCTCTACCTGCAACTTGAAAACATCAAATGTGTTTGAACTTATGGACTCATTTGTGATAGCACCTTAGGGAAACATAATGAGACTTAAGGCTTTGCTTTCCCATGAAGAACTGAACTGCCAGTTTTCACTTATCTTGTTTTCTTTTCAGTATGTTCCGTTCCTCAGGCAAGTCCTCCTTTGTGCAGCCCTCTTCTTTTGGAAGATACTTACCTGCATCATAGCTTCCAAATTCAACCTTCACCTTATCCCTTTCAACTTACTTAAGAAGCACAATTTCCCTGTCAGCACATTATTAGAAAGTGGTCTCTTAGGCAACAGGGGTTTTTAGGCAGCTGCCCACGTGATTTGCTTACCTATGTCTGGTATCTCTGTTTCTAGGGTGCACAAGGTATCCACGAGTGGCAAGTGAAAACAAACAGAGAGTCATCAGTGTTATTCAACAGGGCAAATCTACCGGACACACCAATTCCTAACACAGCTTGTGGCTATTCCAGGATGATTCAGGCAAGTACACAAGGCAATCCCTCCAGGCCTCTCCTAAGATGGTGTGAAGGTGAGTGTGTATTTTGCTGGAATAGAGCAAAGTTCTAAGGCAGGTTTTTCAAAAAGTTCTCCCTGGACTATTTGCACATCTGCAGTTTCGTGGGACTCTCCCCAGTTCTTTTTTAGAATCTTATCATAGGGGTAAGGTCTAGGAGTTTTATTTTTAACCTCAGGTGGTGATTGTGAGGCAGAGTAAAGTTTAAGAGTCACTTGTATAGAAGTTGTAGAAGCAGCCACTGCAAAGGGTCTGATCATTCTAGGCTCTGTTTTGATAGCCATTATCACTCCTATCAAAATGGGGTATCACTGTGCCTGAATATCAAGTCATAAGTACAACAGGCATCCCAACCCTAACTGCAAGTTACTTGTCTGTTTGCAGGGACAAGACTGGGACATCTGTTACGCATATTTCTTACCAATATTAAAAACCTTAATATTTTTAATGTACAGGGTTTTCTCTTAAACCATGGGACAATGTGCCTGGCATCAAAACTGCTGCATCCAAACAGCTTCAACAAAATACCATGTACATCAACTCTTAAGGCCTGTGCCTTCCAGTCATCCTTGCTCCATGGGGCCAATTGGAGTGGGCAGAACAGAACTGTCAGGCCAGAAGCAGCAGAGCCCTTTGCATCGCCTGATCTGTGAAGCCTCTTGACACTGGGTGTTGCCTAGGGCATTTTATTCTGGAACCTGGTATGAGGCTTCTCAGACACAGGGCACCCGGTGTTTGGGTACAGGCCTGACTCCGGGTCAAGTTTGCTTGGAATTGAAAGGCTATAATCTGTGAAACACAATCATTTTAATTTTAAAATCCTTTTAAATCTAGCCCTATGTCATTTTGAATACATGAAGATAACCTTTTTTTTTTTTAATCTGCACTAGAAAATGTTCTCATTCTTTGGAATTTCAAGGAAGAAGAAAAGATATAAAATTATTTCATTCGAAGCTATCTGCTACCATGTGTTCAATTCTTTTTAAACAGACCCTTTCCGGGACTTTGCTAGTTGGGTCAGAGGTCAGCAAAGGTGTGCTGACTTTTCAGTTTCCCTGGCCCATCTCCAAAGGGTAGATATCCTCTGGGTTGACACAAAGGTCAGCTGGAAAGGATGGGGAGCTCTGATTTGAAACCTGGCCTCAGGCATTTGCACTTTTCCCAGTTTCTTTGTCTCTAGACATTCGGTGTGTTTTCGCAGGCTCTGGATTACAGGATGAGTGTGCTTGAGGCTGGTGCTCATTGCGGTAATGCAGTTGATCTTCCTGAAGAAAGTTGAGTTGTGAAAGTCCTAGAAGGGCCTCATTAAAATAGAGCTTCATCTCCAACACATTCTTGTGGCACAGAACCATTTGTCTGGCTACAAAGAGTTTTGAAAATCTTGGGTGACAGCAAGGAGTGGGGAGAGGGGTGGTTTGACTTTCTTGCAGCTGCTTCTGATCCTGCCAATAATGTCACTGTGAATTTGGAAAGATGGCCCATATTATGCAGAGCAGCTTCTCTCATTAACATCTCAGAGGGAGGAAGTGAAAATGACGGAATTTATTTCCAGTGTGTGACCTTGTTCTGTCTCAGAATTACTTTTAGTTAAGGGTTTAGGATTGAGCCACCACCAAGGTTGGTCTGCTGTCTAGCTAGCAACTGATGGCATGCTTAGGCCCCAGTGTGTGAGCTCTTCACAAGTGCCTAGGCCCATCAGTAAGCTGCATTGCCTGGCAACTGACTTGAAGCTTGCCATGAGTTAGGAGGAGAAAAGAGTGGATTTGCAAATCTGTTTTGAACAAGAAATGTTTCTAATGATAAGGCCTTTAAATTGATCTTTGATTTTCTCAGGATCCAGATGATGATAAGAGCCACCTACTCTTTTTATTTAAAATTACTGATATAATATTTATACAGCATACCATTCATCTTTCTAAATTACACAAATTCAGCAGTTTCCAGGGCATTCAGAGAGTTGTGCAACCATTACCATAACCATGTTCCAGAACATTTCATGACTGACCCCATGAAGAAACTCTGTACCTATTAGCAGGCATTGCCCATCCTCCCTTCCTTCCCTGCCCCACACAGCCACCAATTTGCTGTCTTTATGAATTTGCCTATTCTTGATATTTCATATAAATGAAATCATACAACACATGACCTTTTGTGTCTGATTTCTTTCACTTAACATCCTATCTAGGAGCTGGCACTGTGGTGTAGCGGGTAAAGCCTCTGGCTGCAGTGCCATCATCCCATGGGGTGCTGGTTCTAGTCCCTGCTGCTCCACTTCTGATCCAGCTTTCTACTATGGCCTGGGAAAGCAGCAGAAGATGGCCCAAGTCCTTGGGCCCCTGCACCTGTGTGGGAGACCCGGAAGAAGCTCCTGGCTCCTGGCTTCAGATCAGCGCAGCTCCAACCATTGTGTCAATTGGGGAGTGAACCAGCATATGGAAGTCAGTCAGTCTCTCTCTCTCTCTCTCTCTCTCTCTCTCTCTCTCTCTCTCTCTCTCTCTCCAGCCTACTCTGTGGTGGCTGCAACCCTTTATTTTTCTTCATGCTATTGTCAACTTCCTTCTTTATTCTTGGCTAAAAATATTTGATGCTGAAGAATGGACCATCTTTACATGGTCTTTTGAACATTCAGTGCCCATTGCTATTTATCATTGACTTCTTAGAGCTTCCATCTCCAAGAATCCTCATCTAAGATTACCTTCTCGCATGCTCCAGCTCTGTCCCTTCCTTTATTACAACTTACTTAGCTCTTGAATAGGACCCTGCTTTCAACTAGTAGCCCCTTTGAAAAGAAATCTGATAAATGAATCCATGCTGAAGGACTAAATTTGAGACTCTTAAAGAATCAATGCTTCAACTCAAAGGAAAACATTTCTTAGAATAAAAAATTTGAGCACTGTGAAAGGCCAGCCAAGACCCCTTTTGGGTGAGTGGAGGGAACCTTTGACGGTCACTGCTAATGCCTGAGATCAAATTGGTGAAGCAACCACCTATTTCATCTATGTGCAGTGTTTCAAGTGTTTGTAGCTCTAGCGCTGCTAATAAGAGGATGGTTCACAGCCATTTCCCAGATATTTGCTGAGATCTGAATGCCCAGGTTCCATTTGTTGTTTCAACAGAGTGCTATACAAGTTCCACTGTCCATCAGCATGCTAACTAAGCCTATATGGCTGCTATTCCAGTTCTATTCCATTCCTAGCCAATGACAGGAGTCAAGGTCTGAAAACAGTGTAAGAAATATTAACCCGTCACTAGAAAAGAAACAGTAAAACCTCAAGAGAAATTTTCATGTCACATTGACATTTGTCAAGTCCAAATTACTCAAGGTACCAATAAGCATTTACCAGGCTCTTATTTTCTTTTCTCTTTCATTTTTAAGAAAGGACAAAATAAATATCTGGAGAATAACAGAATCCCAAACAAAAGCAGCATGAGGTTTTTGTAAAGAATAAATCACTTCCAGTCATGCTTAATGGGTTTTCTAATAGAATTGTGAAATTAGAAGATGAGAGGGGAGCAAGGGGATATTAAATATTTGAATTCTTGCAAAGCATTTCATATAGTCTCATATTTTTACTTTTATAATTATACTTGTTAGTTTTAGAAAACCAAAAAGTCATCTTGAGGCCATAATCAAACCAAAAGAAAACAACAACATTTTAATTGATGAGAAGTATTTCAAAAGACTTGGAGATGGTTGACTGAAGAAAGCCCAGGAATCTATGATACCTATCGTCATACTTGCAAAAGTATCAGGTAAGAGAGAAACGACTACTGTGCTGCTTCATATGCTAGCATTTGCCACCACTGAGTGGATGTTTTATGAAGGCAAATTTTAATAGAATGTAAGAAAAAGTTTTTTTTTTAAATTAGAGCAGTCCAAAGGCACAATAGGATATCTTGAGAGGTACTTAAATTTCTTATTGTTGAAAGTAGAGATAATAAACTGTCAACTATGCACTGACCATGACATTGGATCTGACACTTTCATGGACCTTTCTAATGTTAAGCTCACAATCTGGGATGTCACTTTTTTATTATTTGAGAGGGAAGGAGAGAGAGAAGAAAAGGGAGGGAGGGGGAGGGGGAGGGGAGGGAGAGTGTGTTTCCATCCTAGCTCACTATCCAAGAGCCCCAAACATCTGGGGCTGGGCCAGGATGAAGCCCAGAGCTAGTGACTCCATCCAGGTCTCCCATATGAATGTCAGAAGCCCAGTTACTTAGACTATCTGCTGCCTTTCCAGGTGCATTAGCAGAAGATAGATTGGAAGTGGTGGAGCCCCAGGTATCTAACTCAGGTACTTTGATGTGGGATGCAGGTATCTCAACAGGTATCTTAATCTTTAGGCCAAATGTCAGTCCTTGTGACATCACATTTGTGTTACTGGGGTGTGTGTATATAAATAAAGTTTTGACAGTACATACAATTCCCTAGGGAAACCAAACTATACATATAGAAATGAATGCATCTTGGAATGGGCATTGTGATAGCAGCAGGTTAAGCCAACACTCGTGACACCCACATCCTAAATCAGAGTGCCAGTTTGAATCCCAGCTCCTTGGCTTTTGATCCAGGTTCCTGAACCTGGGAAGACACCCAATATGGCCTAAGCACTTGGGTTCCTGCTACCCACATAAGAGACTCAGATGTAGTTCCTGGCTTCAGCCTAACCCAGCCCGTTATTGTGGGCATTTTGGGTAGCAAACCAGTGCATGAAAGTGCACACACGTGCTCTCTCTCTCTCATTCTGCATTTGGAATGATCCAGATAGGGTTCCTGGTTTTTGACTTTGGGCTGGCTCAGCCCTGGCTGTTGACAAACTTTTGGGGAGTGAATTGGCAGATGGAAGATCTCTGTCTCTGTTTCTCCCTTTCTCTATCACTCTGTAAGACAAACCTTTAAAAAATTTTGAAGGGCCGATGCTGTGGCGCAGTAGGTTAACGCCCTGGCCTGAAGCCCCGGCATTCCATATGGCCACCGGTTTGAGTCCCGGCTGCTCCTCTTCCTATCCAGCTCTCCGCTAGGGCCTGGGAAGGCAGAAGAAGATGGCCCAAGTCCTTGGGCCCCTGCACCTGCGTGGGAGACCTGGAAGAAGCTCCTGGCTCCTGGCTTCAGATTGGCCTAGCTCCGGCTGTTGTAGCCATCTGGGGAGTGAACCAGCAGATGGAAGACCTCTCTCTCTCTCTGCCTCTCCTTTTCTCTCTGTGTAACTCTGACTTTCAAATAAATAAATCTTTAAAAAAATTTTGAATAGCTATACTGGACTTGGTTTCTATTGTTTGCATGTAAAACTGCCTTATTGAACATAATAAATTGTTAAATAATGAAAAACATTATATGAAAAAAAGAAGTGAATCTATCTTCAAAAATTCTCAAGATAATACATTTCAAAAACTTCCTTAGGTTTAATTGAATGATTGTATAAACATCCCTTCTTTATTATTTTACTCCAATTTCCCACTGGAAGAAAACACTGAGATATGTATGTATAGATAAAATCTGAAGCAAACAGGCAAAGGAGTACTGTAAACCACAAGAAATAATACTGGGGCCAGTGCTGTGGCATAGTGGGTTAATGCCCTGGCCTGAAGTGCCAGCATCCCATATGGGCGCCAGTTCAAATCTTGGCTGCTCCATTTCCGATCCAGCAGTCTGCTACAGGCTGGGAAAGCAGCAGAAGATGGCCCAAGTCCTTGGGCCCCTGCACCCACATTGGAGACCCAGAAGAAGCTCCTGGCTCCTGGCTTTGGATCAGTGCAGCTCCGGCTGTTGTGGCCATTTGGGGAGTAAACAAGCAGATGGAAGATCTCTCTCTCTCTGTCTCTGCCTCTCCCTCTCTCTCTATGTAACTCTGGCTTTCAAGTAAATAAATCTATCTTTTTTTTTTTTTAAAGAAATAATACTATTCCTCTTGGCAGATTTCTAGTGATAAGTACATCACCAAATTTTTCGTTTTCTTCCTGTTAGTCAATAGGGCACTAGCTGGAGGAAATAAAGGCTTGACAACCAATGAAAGTGAAATTATTTTTGAGGACAGATAAAAAAAGTTCAACGAATTGACAGCTGGAATCAGTAGGGGTGAAGTAGGAAATATCTAGTCTTCTAATACTTGAAATGTCAAAGGGTATCTGGAATTATTTAGAATGGCTCGATATAGAAGAAAAGGATGGAAGAGAAGGAAATCTAGAAGGGTATCCATTAGGGGCAAACTTTAAGTTCTCCCAAGGGTCATCCAAGTTTTGGCTGAGAACTACATATATGTAAAGTTCAAAATAAATTCAACTGTACGAGACATGTAAGAAAATGCTCAAATATAAATTTGAAGTCAATTCTATAGATAGGGAAGTAAAAGACATAGTAGTAAAGTCACATTACAAATAACTTGACAGTGCTTCAAGGTCTAGAAGTTTTCTACCCTTTTCTATAATAACCCATTGGCAATATTGCTCTTCCATTCACAATTATAAACATAATCAATAACATAATGAGTATATTGATCTTTGTTTCCAAGGAAGTGATGACTCAACCAAATAAACTGACTAACATTTGTGGGATGGGGAGCAATTAAATTAGCTGATTTTAACCAAAAAAGTACAAAATGAACTTTCTATATAAATACAGTAGAAATCAATGAATCATATGGTCCTTAAGATAGCATGGCCTCATTTAAATCAAATTATTTCTCCCCAGTAAGTTTAAAAATGGAAAAGTTATAAAGCAAATATATAAATTTACTAATTATATTTGAAAGATTCAATGTGTACACATAGATCAGGACAAATTTTTTTAAAAAGGTGAATGTAATAATATTAGTTTCTGACCAAATATAATAGCTAATGTGCTGACATAAACCAGTTTGACAGTTTTGATTAAATTGAATAGTTAGGGAGTTTAGATGAAAATGATCATGTGTATTCCATTAGCTTTTCTCTTTAACGGCCAAACACAGGAGTATTGGAACAGAGAAGGTAAATTTTTTCTTCCTCCTTGAAGATAATATAGGGAATCTTATTTAAGAGTCTGTGAAAAGAATTCATCTACAGGGACAGGTAGCTCTCAGTGGTGGGGAGAGGGCTTAAGGGAGGGCAAAAGTGCGATCTGTTAAAGAATATGTACAATTTTGGATATTGTTCTGTTTTTTTTTTAGGATTTATTTTTATTTTTCTTTGAAAGAGTAACAGAGAGGGAAAGATAGAGACGTATCTTTTTTTTTTTTGACTCTTCACTTTCTTGAGATGTATCTTCCATCTACTCGTTCAGTCCCCAAAATGGCTACAATGGCTGGGGCTGGGCTAGGTTGAATCCAGGAACCTAGAACTCCATCTGGACCTCTCATGTGGTGGGAGATCACATAGTGGGTGCATCAGCAGGGTGGCAGATTGGAAGCAGAGCAGCTGGGACTCAAACTAACGCTCTAATAAAGGATGCTGGCATCACAGGTGGCAGCTTGTCCTACTGTGTCACAATGTCAAGCCAATGTGTTCTTTCTACAGATTGGGCTCATAGTCTTACATATATTCTCAAAGAAGTCTGAGACTAACCAAAATGTCAGGGATAACTACTCTAAAGGATCTCAGAGGGGGGCCAGTGCTGTGGTGCAGCAGGTTAATGCCCTGGACTGAAGCGCCGGCATCCCATATGGCAACCAGTTCGAGTCCTGGCTGCTCCAATTCCTATCCAGCTCTCTGCTAGGGCCTGGGAAGGCAGAAGAAGATGGCCCAAGTCCTTGGGCTGCTGCACTCACGTGGGAGACCCAAAAGAAGCTCCTGGCTCCTGGCTTTGGATCTGCATAGCTCCAGCCACTGCGGCCAATTGGGGAGTGAATATTGGATGGAAGACCTCTCTCTCTGCCTCTCCTCTCTCTGTGTAACTCTGACTTTCAAATAAATAAATAAATCTTTAAAAAAAGGATCTCAGAGAAGTCAGCTAAGGAGATTCAGGCTAAATGAGAGAGCCTGGGTGTGTGAGCTCATGTTGTGTATGGCTATGTTTTGAAGAGCTGTGACAATGAGGGAAAACAATGTTGTGGAGTAAGAATGAATAGAGGTTAGGAGTCCCATGACAAGTTTTTATGCTGTACCCCTAGAAGTAAGTCTGTAGGACTGTCTGCAGAACTATACAGCTTTACAGTTGTAGACTACTTCCTCCCTCTCTTATTCCCCTTCTTATTTTTTACTGGGATCTTTTTTCAATTGTAGGACCTCCATTGTTAATGAGTTGTACTATGAGAATTAGCTGCAAATCTTGTTCTCAAACTGTATATGTTGTGTGTGTATATGTGTGGGTGCAAACTGCTGAAATTTGTACTTAACATAGAGTTGGTTCTCTGTATATAAAATGAAACTAAAAATGAACCATAATGAAGAAGGGGATGAGAGAGGGCGTAGGAGGTGGGGTGGGAGGTGGGGTGAGAGGGTGGGTATGGGGGAAAGAACCACTGTATTCCTAAAGTTGTACCTATGAAAAATGCATTCGTTAAATAAAAGCTTTAAAAAAAAGAATGAACAGAGGGAGGCATTGGACATATTTCAAACTGTCAGAAACTCTAATTTTTCTTTATACTAAGAAAATCATGTTGCAACTATGATCCAAGTTATTCTATTTGATACTTCAAATGACTTTTCATTGAAGGTCATAAAAACTTTGGACTAAAGTGTACATTTGTGAACTGTTGAGGATCCTTGACCAGGAGAGAATCTCATCAATGAATGACAATTGCTCCACCTTAGTTAAACTTACACTTAAATTACAAAAGAAAGGACTAGATCAAACTGGGGATTTCTTATGATTTTTGTTTTATAACATAACTCTCTTCTCATTGAGGAGTTAACCATAAAGAGACTAGCTAAATAGACTTTGTTAGATTAACTCTATAAGGGGGCTTCAAAACGTTTGTGGAAAAATGTAAATAAAAGATAAGTTTATTTTGGTACCAAAAACCTTGAAATCCATGTACAGTTTTTTTCATAATGTGTATTTTGCATGAACTTTTGAAAATCCCCTAGTATAAGTCCAGCAACATAAGGGCTCTGTCTACCTGGCAGCCAGTAACTAGATGGCTAGAAACATTCAGATGTTGAATGACTTGTTCAGTGCCCTCATCAGTTTCGTATCATACAGAGAGAGTACTCTTGGGGTTTTCAAAACAATGTAGAATATTGTGTACATCATGGCTGAATCCCAGCATATAACCATCTTGGCCTTTCTGTTGACATTTGTTCAATCGGTCCTCAAAGAGATAGTCGTCCTGCTAGAAATGACAAGTCTCTGTGAGGTGTGATTCTGAGGTACATGAACATGAGGTTAGGGTGGGGTGCTACAAATTAGTATCTTTCTAGACTCTCTTGATGTGCTTTGTCTTTATAAAGTCTTAACTTTAGACTATGTTTTATTAGCCAAGGGATTTAACAGCTTTCTTCTCTTTGACAGCGTTTGCAATTATAATTAAGAAATGTATTAAAACTAGACTGAATTAAGTTGAAAAAATGGATGGGAGCTTGGGACTAGATTTCCCCAGCTAGGTGTGAAGGAAGAAACCGGTCTAAGAAAAGAAGGGTCGATTCCAAAGGAAGCACACAAAGCTGGCAAACTTCAAGGAATGCCCTTACACATTCAAATTTCTACATGTGAGTGAACAGAAGTGGGAAATGGAAATGACCCAAGACTTCTCATGTGTTTTGACTGGCCTTGATAGTATTCTGTACATACAAATTGCTCTCTCAATGTCTCTGCTGTCCTAGACATGTTTTTTGGTCACTATTTTTTTTAGGTCATCGAGGAGATGCCTAAGGCAAAAACTGTTTCATGGTGTAGTTCAGAGGAAGGCATCAAAATCTTCTGGAACATAGAAAAACATTTAGCCTAAAGTAACAAAGGCAAGTGACAGACATAAAGCAGTCATAACTAATTGGAGGGAGGGCTCTACCAATTTACTCAGGGAAAGGAAACATGTTTATTTTTTCCTAGTGGGATGAAAGTAGATGTTTCCCTTTTCTTGGACTGCAGAGGCAATATTTTGTATCTTCTAGTCTCAGAAAGGGAAAAAATAAGCTGATCAAGCATGGTCTATTTACTTGTAATCTTTGTGTAACTTTAGGATGTGAAATACCAAAGGTATGATTTCCTTACAAAAGGCATCAAAACACTTTTCACTCTCAAGAAAATTCTAGAACAGAGTGAGAAAAATCCAAAGATGAATGCTTTAATCACCATAGGGTAGAGCTTTTAAGGGTAAAGAACTCATTCTTCCTTATCATGCCATGCAAACATAGGCTTCCATTTTCTTCTTTATGATATGACAACTTCAAAAGATTGGACCTTGAGAACTTAGGAAGTTTTGATTCTGGCAAAACCTGCTAGAATGAAATAGATACTTTTGATTAGTGTTTGTAGTGGCCAGAAGGGGTAAGTGACTTACCTGAGCACTTGGAAGTAGTGAGAGCCATGTCAGTGACAGCTATGTACACGGGGAAGGCCACACATACAGGGATATCAACACTTCCTGGTTCTGCAACACAGTGCTCAAGGATTCCTTCAAGTAGGAGTAGTCATGTTGACTTTGTCCCTATTCCTGCATGTGAACTCAGTGCTACAATATGGGCAAATGCATTTTCTGCTCCTTCTGGCAATGCCCTGTCTCTTCACATTCTCTTATTCTTGCTTTTTCCTTTATCCGCTAAGCAAACAGAGAGATTAGAGGAGACTTACCTTAATTCCAAAATACTAACGGAGTTCCCTGAGGGAAATATTCGCCTTACAAAATTGAAATCACCAACATATACACTGCCATCAGGGCCAGAAGCTAAGGCGACAGGAGCAAAGAGTTTGTTGTTGTGGGCTGGCCCGTTGCAGTTGGTACAGGCTACACTCCTTTGGTGTCCATTACCCATAATGGTTGATATGACTGGAGGCTGCTGGGAAATGAACATGTTTTCTCCATTCCCTTTATGTATGATTCCTATACCCAAGGAAAACAGAGAGAGAGAAAAAAGGAAAAAGTTAAAAAGCAATCACCACATAACAATCTCAGCAACACCATAATTTCTCTCATTGCTCAAAGCAGGAAGGAACTTTGGTCTGCCAATAGAGAACCTATGAAGTGCACTGTCCTTGTTTTGGTGAACTGCATAACTGAAACAATAGTAGTATGACACTTTGCCTCAGTTTTCCCATCTGTGAAGTGGAGTAATACAAGCAGTCCCTTTAATGATTATTCTAAATGCCTTAATAAAGCATTTGATGACTAACCTTTAAAGATATCCTATTCACTTTGGACTCTGAATCATTGGTGGCCAATTTTTCATCTTTGGTTGGCTCTCTCCTGATGCCTAGCACACACCTGTCTGACTTCAAATTACTCTTACTATGTAACTGGTTCTTGAAAAGAGAGTATCAGTCAATTTTAACATTAACCTTAGCAAAACACAATCATGAAGGCAATTTATTTCTGCAAAAAGGAAAGACATCCTACTGCTAGAATGCGCTTCAAAGATACACAACAGGGACTTGAATTTTCCACTCTTTTGGACCATATCTCACTGTCATCAGTGCAGGAAATAGAGATACTCATTATGAAAATGCTTTGCAGCTCTTCTATTTGGGTAATCTTACTTTATCTATAGCTTTAACTCTCATCTTTAATGCTAAAACTTTCTCCCATCGAGTTCTTACTTGACATGCAATGCCCTACTAGAAGTCGTTACATCAATGCTCCACAGGTGTCTCAAAATCAAAAGATTAAAATGGACCTTATTATTTTCTGCACATCCCTATCAAAATCCTGCTGTTTTTCATGTGTTCCCTACTCATTTCATGATTAGTATAACCCAAGTTATAAATCTGGCTATCACCATGGCTCTTCTTTTTCCTTCATTTTCTAAACCTAATTAATTACTGACTCCACTTGAGTCTAGCCCCTCACGTGGTGCAACCATTTTCTTCTTCCTCTGAGTGGACATTCTGTTATAGAATGCCTGCTCTTATTGTTTAGTTCAGTTTTTCTTAACTTCTCAGTCTCCTGGTCTCCATGTGTACCCGTCTCCAAACCATCATCTACACTCCTACCATAGAAATTATTTCAACCTCTGGCTGAGAACCTTTCAATAGCTCCATATCCCCTAGAGGATAAGGGGCACATTCCTTACTGTTAAAGTATATAAAGTCCTTCCGAATTTGGCCCTTGCCTACTTCTTCAGTTTCTCTTCTCATCACATTCTCATTTGTATCCTAAGTTACAGCCATAGCAAAGTATTTACAGCTACTTTCATATACTTCTATTCCTCTCTGCTTCCTTATAAAAATTTTTAATTAATTAATTAATTAATTTGAACAGCAGAGAGAGAGAGAGACTCCCATCCACTGGTTCACTCTCCAAATGGGCAGGTCTTGGCCAGGCCAAAGCCAGGATCCTGGAACACCATCTGGTTCTCCAATGTAAGTAGCAGGGGCCCAAGCCCTTGGGCCATCTTCTGCTACCTTTCCAGGTATATTAGCAGGGAGCTGGATCAGAAGCAGAGTAGCAGGGACTCAAATGGGTGCTCATAAGGGATGCCATTGTTGTAGGCTATGCCACAATGCTGGTCCCTCTTCTCTGCCATTGCACATACTATTCTTTTTTTTTAATCATGAATTCCCTCCTCATGTTGTCTGCTTGGAGACTTTCTACTCACCATTCAAAGCTTGGTTCAAATCTTCCCCAATGCTCATCTAGGCAGAGTTAGTTACTCCCTCCTTTGTGTACCCATAATTTGCTAAAACAACACATTGTATGATAAAATTTTCATCACTTCTTTATCTTCCCCATTAGAACATGAATGAGTGCCTTGAAGGCAGACCCTCTGTCTTATTCCTTTCTGCATTCTAATGCCAATCTCTACGGCCAAGCCATTTTAAGTGTTCAGTAAATGTTGAAAATAGGCTTTGAATCGCTTGTAGTTTCCTTGTCCCAATCCCAATGATTTTGCAAACCTGCAGAGCCTGTGCAGAAAACCCAGGGAACAAGTACCGCTGTGCTAAATAGCTCAAGTTAGCCCACAATGAGCCAGGGCAGGTAAAAGATCTATGTTGTAAGAAAGCATGTCGGCATGTCAGACTGAAGTAAGTGACAACAAATGAATGCAGTTATAGTGTGCAGTCTGATTTTTTTTTCCTCTCGTGGTCCCTGCCATCTATCTCCTCCGAATGTCTGCTACTTTCCCTAAACATTTTCTGAAACATCTTCCTCAGTTTTCTTCCAACTTTTGGTCCCACAGTTCTACAATAGGAAAAATATTGCTTATTCAGAAATAATAATGTCCCTGGCAAAAATAAATAAGAGGGTAAAACATGCATACATTGGCATTGATTTAGATTTGGTGTTGGGGGAGGATCTTCCTGGGAGCGGAAACCCCTTCCACAATATAGTATCTGGGTTTCAAACATAAGTATTGTTACTTTTACTCCCAGGGTAATTTCTGGCTACTTTTTCAACACATGATTTGCAGGAGCAGCTGTGAGTTTAAACCCCAACAAATTGGTCTTTTATTAGAGAACTATGAGGTATCTTGAGGATCACCACTTTCTTGCTATTTTATTAATAACTTTATTAGGTGGTAAAGAAATTTCTTAAGATTTAGAATAGTTAATTAAATAAGATTAATGAGGCTGAATTTCATTTCCCACCAAAACAATTAATTGCAGTGTGATCAATATTGCACTTTAAGTGAATTGGGAGGAAGTGAATGTACACTGGAATGACAGTTGCACAACATTATTGAAAATAATTCTCCTGATGATTGTCAACTGAATGTCCTTCCTACCAATGAGACTATGATATGTTCTTTAATAAATGAGGAAACCACTGTTTAGTATGTCAGTATTTCCGCAATGCACCATAGGATATATCATTCAAGAATCCTTCCAATTATTGGCTTGGAAATACCAGATTTGCTATTAACATCTATTTTCACAGGTAGATCTCCATTTTTTTATATCAGTATAATGATATAGTTAACAATTACCCTCAAAATGACATGTTATTACCAGGCTCCTGGCAATTTAAAAACTAAAGATGGCTATTCTCAGCCATTCTTCTAAGCCTGCAATTCTAAAACTCCCCTTTTCGATTAGAAAGCCCCGCACTCCATCAAAGAAGAAGAATGATTAAAGGAAATAAAACATAAGGCAATGTACTTTCTGATTACATCTCAACAATTGATGTCTTGCTTTCATGCAAGGTACTAAAGTGCCCGTGTACTGAAATTACCATTCCTGTTTAAAGCTGAAGCAATCAAAACAAAAATGGGCAAACCCCTTTTGTATTGCCCTGGAAAAATAGATCATTTTGAAGGGTGTTTTTGTTGTTTCAAGAATCTGTTTAACCTTCTATTACATAGAACCAAGCCATACCATCTAGCAACAATGATTTAACACCAATTCTTCTGCAAAAGGTTGCTCTGAAAATATTTTGTTTATGTTCCTGGAAATCTTGATCAATTACTGTTGCCTCCATTCTAGTTTATTCTGCCACACATGCTCATTTTGGAAATAGAATCAAATGATCCTAGGATGACACGTATTATTTATATGAAGGCCTACTCCCTGCTAAAGATTGGGTGTTTTGTTTACAATCAACAATGAAACCCCACAGAACAGGACCTACTCTACATTTTCTCTCCTAAGTTTTCCTTTTCTCTGCCAAAAAGCCAAGTCTGTTCTGCAATAAGGTAAGCATATTTTGAAACACACTACTCATACCCTCCTGCTACCTGATCAGAACTTCTTTTGAAGCTGATAAATAAGTCTGAAATAAAAATTCCCCTTGGAAGCCAGTGGGTAGTGCTTTATGCTGATTTCAAAGAAGAAACCATTTTTCAGACTTATGTACAACAAGGGACACAATACATATTTCTCTTCCTCCTTGACTGAGAGGATATAAAAACAAACTGGGAGATATGCCAATGTGATCAATGGAAATTTACTTCTCCTCCCAGTAAAATCATTTGTCGACAAACTACTGGCCTATCCTGGAGGCTAAGTTAAAGGAAATTCTTTATCCATTTCAGACATACGACAATACCCAATTAGTACCTTGGATAGTTCTTTCTAATTTTTAACATTCTGCTGACAGGAAACAATAGTAAACTTGTTTGATAAAGATATACTAAACAGAGACCTTTGTAATGAATGATTCATATGTATACTCATGATGTTAAAGAGGTAAGCTTTCTTAAAAAGTATTAATATGTACTCTATCATTAAGAAGATATATTTTGAAGGAATGATGTTGAAAAACACAAGTTCCTGTGTTTTTATCTCAGAGAAAGTAGGAACCATCTATACATATCAGGCATTAACAGTCCTCCACAAGCAATGGTTAATTGTCAGATAAATGCTGCAAGTGAAATGACAAATGGTCTGAAAACACTGCCTACTGCAAACTACCCACTGCATAATGATTGTGAAGCCAAAGAAAAACTTAAGCGTAGAATGGCAGCTGACATCCAATCTAATTATAGGTGTCTTTTTAACCAGTGAGAGGAAATTGAGGGGAGATAGATTCTTGTTTCTAGTCTGCTGTCTGTCTCAGATCAAAAAAGCTGGGTGCCTTAAGAGTTCGGCTGTTTCCAGAGAGAAGAGGAGTGGGGGAATTTGGCAAGAAGTCGCTCTTGCCTTAATCAGTCAGAAAAGACCATCTGACCTGAGGGGGAAAGAGCATTGCTTTCGAAATTGGTGTTCCCAAAGCTGCGCATCACACTTATCATTCCTGCTTCTGAAACTGCCTTTGTGGGTGGAATTTAGACTCCGAAAATGTCCCAGGAGAGGTGTTCGTGTCCAAGGTCAGTCTGGTTTTAGATCTCTTTCCTGGCAAGTGTGACCAATTCTTGGTTAGAAACACAATGCAACTACAACTGAGATGCTAAAATGAACAAATGTTCCCTTTAAAACAACTGTTCTGACAGTAGGGCCTTTTTAAAAAAAATCAGAATAAAACTTTCAGAAAGGTAGAGACAGAAAGTAGATTTAATGGGGCTGCAGGTGAGCAAAGATCTTTTGGGGGTGATAAAAATATCCTAAAACTGGGTTGTAGGTGATGGTTGCACAAGTACAAATTTACTAAAAGTCATTGAAGTGTACCCTTCAACTGGGTGAATTTCATGCTGTATAAATTTTACTTCAAAAAAGCTGTTAAAAATTCTCAGAAACAACTTGGTTCTTATTACCTCAAAACTAATTACTGGTGAATTATGGGTAGAGAAAATATATTTGGAAATTGGGTAGCCCCCAAAGCCAACTTTCTGAATGGCTCCCTTCTGTTCTGAAGTCTGTGTGAAGTAAATGGTAAGAGGATACAGGACTGGGAGCGCACAGCTGGGGGTTGGCTCGATTGAGGTCATTTCCCACTTTGTGTTTAATGTCAATGACAGGCATTTGAAAGAGACAATCCATATGAGCCAATAAAAGTGAGTGGAAAAGAAACCGCTGCTCAAAATGTCAAACTCTTTCAAATCAAAACAAAAAACCTAATAATTTAATAAGTGGCATCTGCCCTTTCGTTTTTGTACTTTTAAAACTGTGGCTCTCCTTTTGACAACAGAAAAAAAAAGTTGACATTTTATATCTGGGCCTGAATCTTTACTCTTAAAAACTAAACAATTTGAAATGGAATTCGGGATTTTCTTTGAAGGAGGGGGAAGGAGGGATAGTGGAGTTAGATAATAATGGACTCATCTACCTTCAGGGTCCCACTCTGTTACTTTGGTGGGGAATCTCATTGTATGGTTGAAGCAAATCTGGTTAGCTTTGCCAATTAACATTTTTCAGCCTGCGTGACTGGTTGGCAGGGCTAATTTGACTGTGGTATGAAATTAAGTAAGATCATTGGAACGATCAGAAAATGAATCTCTTAGCTTTACTCAGATCACAGGTTACAAGATAACCCAGCCTAAGCTAGCTGTTCACAAAGGAAGGATGGGTACATGATTGACTGGATGGAAAAATGTAGCTGTCCCGATACATTCCCATCTCTAGTTCTGGAAAAATAATCCAAAGTACATGTCTTACTTTAGCTTGTTCAGAAAATGCCTTTTTAGATGGAAAGGAGTGTGATTCCACAGTACATGTTCAGAGGAATGTGGGATGGAAACACCAATGACTGGTTTCCCAGTAGGATGCAAAAGGAACTGGAAGAATTTGTCTGAAAAAACTATCATCAGTGTAGGAAAATCAGTTTGTCTAGGCGAAGCATGGACTCAGGGTCCATCTGTGCTTGTTTCTCCTGATTTCTTTTCTACTTAAATCATAAACTAGGAAGAAGGGACAGCAGGAAAAGTGGTCCAAAATAGGGAGGAAATAAAGAGGAGTGTTCTGATTCTTACCACACTCACGCTAATTCAAAAATCAAATTATTGTGCTTCAAAGGAAACATACTGATGGGTTCATCTCTAAATGGTGTTCTTTAAGGTGATTTTTCTCTTGTACTTTTCCAAATTTTCTACAATGAATGTGTATTTAACAGCATTAGGAAAACACTCTTCATACAGATTTTTGAAAGCAGCTTACCACTTTGAGGATTCAAAATGTGATGCTTATTCAATGACCAGCCTCCTAGATTAGAAGCATCCATCTCAAAACCTTGCAAAATGACTGTCCTTTGCTCCCAGAGAATAAAATCCGGGCATGTCTCATATTCATATCCCACAGACACTGCAAACAAAAGTTAACAGCACATTAGAAAACCGTAAATATTTGATTCATGTTTTCAGTGGTTGATAATTTTGTGGCTATCACATTTGCTACTGAATTCTGATTTGGGTTGAAATTAGATGGCCAATGTCTTTCACTGAGCACAATACAAAATTATACCTAGCTTACCACTGGTTACCCAAAAGTTATCAGTTAAGTGCTTATTGTATAAATATATGAAGCAGTTCATTAATGAGTGCTTCAATTAGGTGGGAACTACATTAGGAGTTTTTGTATCAGGAGAAAACTGCATGTATTTCACATTTTTGGTACCAAAATAAATTCATCCTAACTTATTATAGCATGTCTGAACAGGATCTGGTTGGAGGAACTAAGAAGGATAAGACATAATTTTGGAAAGAGCCTCTATCAGAGCAACATGAATCCTGACACAACTGAAGCAAGACAAAAAAAAACCCATCAAATTTACAGTTGAAGTTTAGGTGGAAAAATGGTGAAAATCATGGATGCTTTATGGCAAGTTTATGGGAACAATGTCCCAGAGAAATAATCAGTTTACAAATGGATACCACAAGAAGGGGTAGACAAGGCTTAAAATGAAGCCCACAGCAGCAGATTATCTACATCGGTTTTATAGGAAATAATTCATCTTGTTCATATCTTAATTGAAGAGGACTGATGATTAAAACCAGAAACAACAGCCAACAGCATAGGTAGCTCAACTGGTCCAGCAGACAATATTCTGACTAAATAATGAAAGTGAGCCAAACTTTTGACTCAGTGATCTGGATCCAAACTGTTACACCCAGATCAGGTGCAGAAAAGAGCAGAGCTTTCAATGGAAATTTTAAATAATGCTTCAGATCAAGATCCTGAAACATTTCTTTGAAGCATTATAACTGGAGATGAGACATGGCTTTATTAGTAGGATCCTGAAGACAAAACACAATCAAGAGGTGGAAGTGGTCCGGTCAAAGCAAATATGAATCAGTCAAGAGCAAAGGTCAAGGCAGCAGTGTTTTTTTTTGGGCTGCTCAAGGCATTTTGTTTGTTGAATTTCTAGAGGGCCAGAGAATGATAACATCTGCTCTTAGGAGAGCATCTTGAAAAATTAGCTAAAGCTCTAGCATAAAAATGCCTGGAAAATCTTCACCAGAGGGTTTTTCTTCACTATGACAGTACCTAGGCTCATTCTTTTCATCAGACAAGGGCAGTTTTATAAGAGTTTTCATGGTGAATCATTAGGCATCCACCTAAGTCCTCATTTGGTGCCGTCTGACTTCTTTTTGTTTTTTAATCTTTATTTTTTAAAAGATTTATTTATTTGAAAGACAGAGTTACAGAGAGAGAAGGAGAGGCAGAGAGAGAGAGAGAGGTCTTCCATCCACTGGCCCACTCCCCAGATGGCCACAACAGCCCGAGCTGTGCCAATCCGAAGCCAGGAGCCAGGAGCCTCCCCTGGGTCTCCCACATGGGTGTAGGGGCCCAAGCACTTGGGCCATCTTCTACTGCTTTCCCAGGCCATAGCAGAGAGCTAGATTGGAAGTGGAGCAGCAGGGACTCAAACCTGCGCCCATATGGAATGCCGGTGCTTCAGGGCATTAACCTGCTGTGCCATGGCGCCGGCCCCTCTAATCTTAAAATTTCCTTAAAAAGCACACACTTTTTTTTTAAAAAAAGACTTATTAATTTACTTAAAAGGCAGAGTTACAGAGAGGAAGAGGTATAGAGAAAGACAGAGAGAAGTCTTCCATCTGCTGGTTCACTCCCCAAATGGCCGCAACGGCTATAGCTAGGCCCCTCTGAAGCCAGGAACCAGGAGCTTCATCCAGGTCTCCCAATGGGTGCAGGGGCCCAAGATTTGGGCCATCCTCTACTGCTTTCTCAGGCCATAACAGAGGGCTAGATCGGAAGTGGAGCAGCTGGGTCTCAAACCAGGGCTCATATGGGATGCTGGCACTGCTGGTGGCAGCTTAACCCACTATGCCACAGTGCCAGCCCAAGAGCACCCACTTTCCTTCAGTTCATAATGCAAATAAGACTGCATTGGAATGGCTAAATCCCCAGGAGTCCAGGTTCCTTAGGATGAACTTAATGGCTGGTATCTTGCTTACAAAAGTGTTGTGAACTTGATAGAGCTTATGTTGAGAAATACAAGTTTATATTTTGAACATTTCTCTCTTAATTCTATTTCCTACAAACATTTTTAAACCTCATATGTTTATGGACATTAATATTTATTTTGGGCTTTTTGTTGTTGAGTGTGCTGTAAAACTGAAGAGAGAAACTCCCTGCTGGATCCAGCTATGACAATATAATTTCTCTATCTTTGCAGGAGAAATGCAGGCAAGGCTCATCTCTTACCTACAAAATACACTCAGGAAGCTGGCTTTGGAGTACTGGGTCACTTTATACAACAAATGACTACACATGAAAGGAATCAAAATCGATTTGCTCAGTTAATATTTTTGCCTGTGCTAACTGGCCTTTAGTTTGCTGAAAAGACTGAGTTTGCTTAGACCGCTGCAAGGGTAAATTCTACTTTGTGCACATTAGGTTTGGGTTTCTGCATATAGCTAACCAATGGGACATCAACTAACATTTGGCTTCAACTCCTATGAAGCACAGATGTTGTGCATTAAACTTGGAACCCTGGTATGCTGCAGAAATGGAAAGTGCAGAATGTGGTAGCTTGGGTGTCTCTGCTCTACTGAAATATGCATATCTTAAGTATACCAAGTCTTGGCCATTTTCTCAGTTGGCAAACCTGCTTACCTGTTGGAACCCCAAATATTTGATTCTTGATTTCAAAATATTTTCTATCCTTATAATATTTGAAGTCTGATTGCACTGGTTCATAACACTGCATATCCTGAAGCTGCTTTCACCCTTTCTGGCAGCTTAAAATAGCCCCCAGTTGGTCTGTAATCTGTCATTGCTTTCAAGTACCTGCCTTTACCTGACTCTTTAACAGCCCCTGGAGAGCTCAGTCCTTTGTCATTTGCATAGGAAAACTGTTAATGAAAACAGATACTTAAATGCCAGCAAAACAGGTCCAAAAATGAAAGATTTAAGCAAACTAGTTTTGGTTTGGGGCATTAGGTAAAGGGAAACAATAATAATTTTATCCAAACTTATGTGTGTGTATGTGAGAGAGAGGAAAACACACACACACACACACAGAGAGAGAGAGAGAGAGAGAGAGAGAATGCACAGATAAGACTGAAAGTCTTTTTGACTTTATGATTATCAATATGCAATTCTCTACCTTTGTGGGTTAGATATGCAGATATGGCCAATTTGAAGTTGTAGACTGGCTTATCTTTGTCCTCAACTGCCAAAAAACTTATAATAGGGATCAAGGTCATCTTCATGGAGGTGGCCCATACTTAGTAGGGTTCCCTACTTGGGCTAATGCTTTGCTGTCACTGTCTTGAAACTCTTAATATTTTTTAAAACAAGAGGCTCTATAGTTTCATTTTCATTTCACTGTTCCCTGCAACATATGCAGTTGATCCTGATGGGGGGTATCCTTCTACCAGCTGTCAGCTGGTGAAGACTCATGGCATGCAGTCATTTTAATATTAGTCTCAAAAAGGGCTTATTGTCAAAGGAGATGAATGGGAATAGGGAAGCCTAATCATAAAATGGAAACAATTTTTAAATTAAAATTATTTGGGGATCATCTGTACCAATACCATTGTCTATTAAAGTGGGTAGAAATAGAATGCCAGAGGTGAAAGGGATCTCAAAGGTAATCCAGTACAGGCTGCATTCATGGCATCAATCAATGGCATCTACAATCTCCCTGACAGCTCATCACAGCCCCTTTATTTGATAAAACAACTCTAGTGCAGTGAAAGCACTGGTTTTAGACCCAGAGTCATAAATGATATCAAATCTTGGATCTACCATTAACTAGCTGTATGGGTTTGGGCAAGTTATCATCATCATCATCATCATCCTTGGGAGTCCCTCATCAGCAGCAAAATGGGAAGAAGGTGAGTGGAATTGCTGGTTCTTAGAAACTTCTGAGTCAGAGAAAGCTTTATTATGAATCAGATGAAAGTTCGAGGATATTATTCCTAGAAAAATACATGTGTGCACAAACTTTTATGTACAGTTCTAAGTAGGGTTCACCAACCTCGTGAAGTCCAAATAAAAACCTCAGATCAAAGACCCTGTCCTAGATAATTCTTTGAATCCTCCTTTAGCACTGACATTCTAGATTGCATTTGATAAGTTCAAGTTGAGGATCAAACACAAAAGCCAAATAGAACACTGTATCTCATGTTGGAAAAATCAGGTGGTTAGTACACTAGGGGCCAGGTTGGTAAGCATAATAACACAGTTCCTGCTTCTCTTGCCAACATTTAAAAGTCTTGATTAATAAATAATCACAGCAACAATAATTACAAGTTCCCTTAAAGCCATCATCTCCTTCCCCACAGCACGCCTGGAATTACTAGATCTGCCTTCTGTACATTGTACGCCTGGTGAGCTCCCCTAGAATCCCTTCTCTCCGGAAGGTGATTATGCAGTTTTGCAAACAAGTACTGTGCCCTGGTGACCTCTGATGGCGGTTTGGAGCCTGCTTTTTCCCTCTCTGTAACAGTTAAAGATCCTCCCAACTCTGCAGCAGGAAATGCTTACATAAAGCATCAATTAAAGATTCTCAATACAATGGTAATGAGACATGCATCCTCTTTTTACCTCCTCCTATCTGCTCTCAGAATTGCTCTCCAGTCCACAACAAAAAAGTGCATTGGCTGCAAACCCCACAATTATATTACTTTTTCCTCCCAGTCACAGCAAATAGCAACAAGGTAGCCTCTTAATAAGTTTCCTCTAATTTTTATTAGATTTATTTTCTCCTGAGAAGGCTCTATGAGTTAATAAAGTTATAATTTATACTTAAGACTTGCCCTAAATTCCAGCTGTCTTTAATGACAGTAGCTGTGTGTTGGGGTATTTTTGCATGTGGCTCCCTGTTCACAATAAGGTTTCTTCTGACTGCAGCCCGCTTTAAAAAATCCCGAGACTTGCAATCGGCCTCTGAGAAGTACAAGTTTTACCTCACAGAATTGAGCTGCCCTCTAGCCAACAGTTGGGACCAATCCCAGACTTCTCGTGGGAGCAGACTATAACGCACTAAATGCCTACTTTTTTTTCATACAATTTAATATGGGGAGCAAAGGGCTATCCTGGGACTGGCCTGAAAATACTGAGTCTTGACACCAACCCTGTCAATGATGTGACAACTGATCATAAACTAAATAAGTAGAGTGAAGAACTACCACTTCCTATATGCCTGTTGCCTATCATATGTGATCATCAACACAGCACAGTGTAGGGCATGGACTTAGCCTCCGGCACTTTGGAGTGGGAACTAGCAGGAAAAGCATTAACAAGAATGAAAAAAATAATTTATCCATACTTCAGAGACACTATATCAGGCAGATTAGATTGGCAATTAGCAGGGATAGGTAGGCATGGGGTCCTAGACTACACTTTGCAGGGGCTTGCCTAGTGGTCTCAGGCTGATCTGCATATAGTATGAAGTAGTTGAGAGAGAGTTATTAATGTGGAAGAATGTTCACCCTGAACCATGTGACCACCCCCATTGAGATGCCCCTAATTCCCTCTAGATTTCTGTCTTCCCATGTTCTCTCCCTCATCTCCACAAGGAGATATTAATGG
Source organism: Lepus europaeus (assembly GCF_033115175.1). Taxonomy (NCBI): domain Eukaryota; kingdom Metazoa; phylum Chordata; class Mammalia; order Lagomorpha; family Leporidae; genus Lepus; species Lepus europaeus. The sequence goes on along the minus strand of NC_084850.1, from coordinate 31,841,018 downwards.
ACTGCTCCTTAACCAAGAGTCATGGACTGTCAAGACAAGCTTGTTACTTTTGCAGAGGGTTCTGTCCTTTGGACACTGAATTGAACCTTTGACTTTACTTTTCGTCGGCTTGCAAATATTGCACTGGCTTATAAAGAAGATTGAGTGAGAATCTGCAGCTTGCTTCCTCAAATCCATTTGACATAGGAAAAAGAACTCAGAATGCCCATTCTACTTATCAGAGCAGCAGCATCCGTATGGCACGAGGACTGAAAGAAGGCTGAGGGGCACAGTGTCCCTGACATCAGGTTTAGTGACTGTAACATTTTTCCACAAGGGTTGAGAGAGGAGATTGGCATTAAGTAGCCAAGGTAAAGATGTCATGCAATGAAGTTGATGTGAAAAATATGACAAGATTAAGCAGATGATTTTCAACAGCTTCCAGCTAAGGTTTCAGAACTCATACCAGTTGCATTTATTATAAAGGCAATATATAATTAAAAGTAGTTGAATAGTCAGTATGAGAAAATTTATATGTTACCTTTATGAACTCAAGGAACATTTAAAAATAATTTCATGACATTTAAAAGGTAACTAACAGCAAGATGAGAACTTGCTTCTCCAAAAGAAATCATTAAATAGAACAATAATATTTTCCATTCTTCTAAGACACTAAACAGATGCAAAAACAAAAACAACAATAGAAAACAAAATGACCTAAGCACCCAATTAAGGCCATGGCAACAATTGACCAAGACTATGGAGATAAACTGCTATCTATTGAAAACACTGCCTGTTCTCAGAGTTCTGCCTTTTCCTATTCTCCAGTGATTTATTGTAGGATAAGGTGATCATAGAAACTTTTCAATCTGACATATTGCCCAATGGTCTAAATGCTTTATCTATTATTCCTAGCTTTACTAAGAATGCCAGCATCAGGTAATGAATTTCTATTAAGTGCCTTTTCAGTACTTATGGAGGTATTCACATAGTTTTTTTTCCTTTAATCTATTAAGAGATTGAATTATAGCAACATATTTCCTAATGTTAAACCTTCTCTGTGGTCCTAAAATAAATTCTATCCAGTTATGATATATTATACCTTCACTGAATCACTGATTTAATTTGGCAATACTTTACTTAGGTTCTGTAGCCTGCTTGCAAAAATAAATGTTAGGGACCAGTGTTGTGGCATAGTAGGTAAACGCCACTACTTGTGACACTGAAATCTCATACAGGCGTGGGTTCGAGTCCTGGCTGCTCCAGTTCCAATCCAGCTCCTTGTTATTTTTTTCTGTGAAGGAAGAAGAGGATGGCCTGAGTGTTTGGGCCCCTGGACCCACATGGGAGACCCAGAGGAAGCTCCTGGCTTCTGGCTTCAGTCTGGTCCAGCCTTGGCTAAGGCAGCCATTTGGGGAGTGAACCCGCAGATGGAAGATTCTCTCTCTCTGTGCATGTGTGTATGTGTGTGCAATTCTGCCTTTTAAATAAATAAAACAAATATTTTAAAAAATAAAAGGTTAAAATAGTGTTAAAGGTGAGGAGGTTGGATGGAGAGACACAGGAAAAAATAAAAAAGGAGCTAGGCAACCCTATTGTCAAAACTTTCTATATACTGCAATCTAACATTATAAGATTGTTTTCTGGCTGCTTTTTTCAGGCCTAGCTGCACAACAGCCAACCTGGATAACCTATATGCCATCAAATGCAGAATTATATTCTGGCTCACGGATACATTGGCAAGTGTCTTTATGAGCCTGGGTATGTTCTCTTCTCCCTGAAAAGGCTCTTCATCACATTATACTCTTAGAGGCAAGGGTAAGAGGTCACCCTGCATTTCTACCCTTATTCCTTTTATTTGTTCAGTCATTCAACAAATATGCAATATTTTAATGGGCACCTTCTGTTGTCAGGCAGTATGTGGGACATGGGATATGGGTTAGATGGACAAGAAAGAACATGATAACACTCTTCCCAGTGGAGCTTATATTCTATGGGAGGAACAAATAAAAAATAAAAACAAATAACATACACACACATACATACACACAAATTGTGATAAATATTATAGGAAAATCATAGGGTATTATGAAAGAGTTAACAAGGGCATTTATGTTGGACTGGGGAGGCAAAGGAAAGTGTCTTTATGGAGAAAGGGTTTACTTGGTGAAGTCCAGTAGTCCCCACTTATCTGCAAGTGATAAGTTCCAAGACCTCAAGTGGATGCCTGAAACTGCAGATAGTAATGAATTCTATATCTACTATGTTTTTTTCCTATATACCCTATAGCATTGCCACACAGTACTATAGTGGATCTGTTCTTCCATGTTTTATACCCTACTGTCTACTTTGTATCACTAATCTTGCATTCGGTGGCTATTAAGTAAAATAAGAGTGAATTGAACATAAGCACTGTGATACTATGACAGCCCATCTGATGACTGAGATGGTTATTAAGTGATTAATGGGAGGGTAGTATATACAATCTGGGTACACTGGACAAAGTGATGATTCACATATCAGGAAGGATGGAGTAGTATAGCACACGATTTATCATATTGCTAAAAGCAGCATGTAATTTAAAACTTACAAAAAGTTTATTTCTGGAATTTTCTATTTAATCTTTTCAGACCATGGCTGACCATGGTAACTGAGATAGCAGAAAGCAAAACTGTGGATAAGGGAGGACTACTGTACAGATGCTCCTGGAATTATGATGGGGTTACATGCTGATAAACTCATTGTAAGTTGAAAATAGTGTAAGCAGAAAATGCATTTAATATACCTAATCTTCTGAACATCATAGCAACACAGTATGCTGTAGAGTACTGGTTGCTTATACTCAATGATTGCATAGCTGACTAGGGGCTGTGGCTCACTGCTGCTGCCCAGCTTTGTGAGAGTATCGTATCACATATTGCCAGCTTGAGAAAAGATCCAAATTCAAAATTCCAAGTACAGTTTCGACTGAATGTGTATTACTTTCACACAATCACCAAGTTGAAAAATCTAAAGTTAAATCATTGGAAGTTGTAGATCATCTGTATAGGGATGAATATTCTAGGCAGACAGCAGCATGTGTGCAAGGCTTTTAGACTTGGTGTCTTTGGCACATTTAAAGAAGGTTGGAAACACCGTTTTCCTATAATGCACCCCAAAACAAGAACAACCACCTTCCCTGTCTCTAGTAAAAAAAATATATGTGTATATATATATATATATATATATATATATATGATCCTCCAGCAGAATTTAAGTATTTTTCTTTGGGGAGGGGTTTAGGAAATAGATTCATCTTGGACACTGACAAGCTGCCTTTCGAAACAATGTGATTGATCAAAAGGGATGCAATATTGTAATGCAAAGAAAGATATTGCTATTTAATGATTCAGCAAACCTTCACTGAGCTGCTCTCTGTGGCAGGCAGGTGATGCTAAGCACTAGGGATACTGTGGATTTATATAGGACAGGTTATTTGGTCATGTGACAGAGACCATACCCAGAAGAATTAATTACCTTCTGGAACTTTTATCTATGGCTTCCTTAGAAACTACCACAAAAACAATATCGCCTTACATAATAATTCAATATAGTTTCCATGTATTAATTAATTTTAAGACTGACAAAAACTCATGGTGAAGATGTATTTACTCCAGTTTGATAGATGAGATCACAGAAAAGTCCAAGGTCATTTGGCTAGTAAATGGCAGAACCAGAGCTCAAACCCAGTGATCCAGAGGCAGACGTTTTTGGCTACTATGCTAGATTACAGCTATTAAGGAGAAACCCACAATTCAGAGGTATGAGATAAATAGCTTCTTATTTGATCAGAATTAAAAATATAAGGATTGGAAGCTAGAGATAGCCTTGGAGTAGAAGTAGCATATAACCTGGTCAGCCAAAACAGCACCCAGTTATGCTATTGTCTGGATATATTTATCATAACAGCATCTTCTTTTACTATCAAAATATCTGTTTTTAAATAAAAGATTTATTTATTTATTTATAAGACAGTGACAGAGACAGTGGGGGGGAGAGAGAGAGAGGGAAAGGGAGAAGGAGTGGGAGTGGGAGAGGGAAAGGGAGAGGGAGAGGGAGAGGGAGAAGGAGATTGTCTATCTGTTGGTTCACATCCCAAATGGCTACAACAGCCAGCTCTGAGCCAGGCTGAACCAGGAGCCAGGAACCCCATACTGGTCCTCTATGTGAGTGGCAGGGGTCTAATCACTTGAGCTATCTTTCTAGATGCATTAACAGGGCACTGGATCAGAAACAGAATGAACTGGGACTTATATTACTCTGATATGGGATGGCGGTATCTGAAACAGTAGTTTAATCTGCTGTGCCACTACGCCAGTTGACTTAGAAAATAAGTCATGTGGTTTGATAAAATCATTTAAGTTTTTGGATCTTGGCTCTATCTTACCACTGGCTTTCAAACATTAATGCCTGAGTCATCAGAAACACAATTTGTTAACTGTGACTCAGCATATACATAGGGAGATGCGCATGTGCACACATACATGTACACATGACAGAAACAAAAATTTCAGACATTATTCTTCTGATAGCATCACATTCTGATATTTTCTATTTCATTCTGTTCTGTTCAATTTTCTTATTCCATTCCATTCCATTTTATTCCATTTTGCAAAAGTTCTGATTGACTCACCAAATGGATTTTACAATCTTCTGATGAGTATGGCCAGCAGCTTGAAATGAGCACAGGAGGCCGGCACTGTGGCACAGCGGGTTAACACCCTGGCCTGAAGTGCTGCCATCCTGTATGGGTGCTGGTTCGAGACCCGGCTGCTCCACTTCCAATCCAGCTCTCTGCTGTCGCCTGAGAAAGCAGTAGAAGACGGCCCAAGTCCTTGGGCCCCTGCACCCACCTGGGAGACCCGGAAGAAGCTCCTAGCTCCTGGCTTTGGACTGGCGCAGCTGCGGCCGTTGAGACCAATTGGGGAGTGAACCAAAGGATGGAAGACCTCTCTCTCTCTCCCTCCCTCCCCCCCCCCCCCGCCTCTCTCTGCCTCTCCTCTCTCTGTGTAACTCTGACTTTCAAATAAATAAATAAATCTTAAAAAAAAAAAAAAAGAAATGAGCACATACCACTTGTTTACCACAGTATTAGGGTCATTAAACACATTAATGGACACCAAGCACTTTCACTTTTGGAGGGCCTATCCCATCTTATCAGGTATTCAAAAATGGACACAATCTATATTCTCACATAAAACATATTCCACATGTGTGAAAACTGAGTTGCAATTGACACATTGAGATGCTCCATGCTGCAGATACTTATTTAAACATTCATTGACACTGACTTTCTGATTTTCTTTTCATATTTTGGTGCCAGTAAACTAGGTTTCTCAGATCACAAACATTTTTTAGGTCTTTGAGAAACTCATATCCTTGGTACTGTGCCTATAAAGTTGAATGGATAGAAAAGCTCTGCTCTCAGTTAACGGTTATGATTCATGAGTGGAGAGAAGTGATGAAAGATGATCATCTCTGCTAGCTCCTCTGACAGAAAGCCACTGGGACGTTGAATTGGGCACACGCTAAGGTGGGTTGGTCATCTTAGTGGAGAGGCAGCAATGCGAGGCATACAGAACTCATGACTGGGAGACCCAAATTGAAATCCCTGGTTTGTATAGGGTTTTAGGCAAATCACTTGCGCTTTCTGAACCTCAGTTTCCCCTCTGTAAACATAGGTTGTATTAATTCCTTCATGGTTTCCAGGCAGGTGTTTAAGAATTAAAATGAGATAATATGCGTGAAAGTACTTTGCAAATTGTAAAGCACTGCCGATTTATTATGAAAATGCTCAGCAGATGCTATTTTTGTGACTGCCCAGCCTGTTTAGATTTTACTGAAAGGAGATTTATGAATACTAAAGCATCATTCTCAGGAACATTTTGTGTGCACAAAGCAACTGTAGCTTAGCACCTATTACTATTAATGTCCCCCTGTTTCTAACACAATTTAGCCAGACTCCTATGTGTTGTGAACTTTTAGGAAGTCGAGTTCTCCCAGAAACATCATTCTTACTTGCCAAACTACTGTACTAAATAATTATGCAATTGTTGTTGCCAATAAGCTTGAAGGAAAATAGATGGAATTGTTTATAGCAGTGCTACTAAAGGCGCATGGCTGATTTCCTGAACTTCCAGGACTCCAAACTGCTGCAATTTAATTTAATTAAAATGAAGACCATGCAGAATACATTATTACATACTGATAATGTATGCAGACACAGGCGGACATAGGGAATTATTTTGACAAAATTCACATAATGGATGCAGATCAGAGCCCCTGAACAAGTCAGTTTGTCAAATTAAATAAGCCGTCTCTAGAATTTTAACACCAATGCGGACTTAACAATAATGATTTTTTTTTACATTGTTTTGCAAGGAGAAGAGTTGGGAAAGAAACTAAATAAAATACAATGATTTCCAGACATTGCATCTTATTTAGAACTAGAGAATAAAGCATTAAGACCAAATGATTTCAAATGTTCACACCGAGTTTTTAGCAAGGGAGTCTTGTCTGTGTATCAAACAATAAATCTTTAAGCTGGATGAACTAGTGATTGTGGCTTTTGTACTGGAATCCTGGGGGTGATTTTACTCTTCTACTTGATCAATATTGTACTTGGATTAATCAATATTATCAATTGCCATTGATACTTCTCCAAGAAAGGACTTCACAGATCCACTGTATGTAATTTATTTACTTTGGCATTATCCCTCCAGCGGCAAAGTCGTTTCATTACAAAAAAAAAAAAAATGGTAAGATATTCTAGGTTCTCAGGCATTCCTTTTCTCATTTTAGCTGTTTCTTCAACACTCTATTTTTCTTTTGTGAGATTCTAGCCCTTAGTGAGCACACCAATTCCCACAGGTGAACTATGTAGGAAATAAGAGTCCTGCATTTGAAACCAAGTCCTACATTTCAATTTAGATATTTATTCACCATCCCATCAAATTCAGCTTGTTGGAATCTGAACCCCTGTTTCTCTGCAACCCAGAAAAGGATGGGCCAGGGATTAATATTTAACTGGCATAAGAAGGAAGAACAGAGAGACAACTTTCTTTTAACCCAAATCCTTGCTATAAGTAGGACTACATGGATGTCAGTCAAGGCTTGTATAAGTTTCCTATTGCTGATGTAACAAAGTGCCACAAACACAAGACAAATGGATCCTTTTAGAGTTAAGATCAGAAATCTCAAATGTGTTCCTCTGAGCAAAAATCAAGGTGTCAGCAGGGTTGAGTTCCTTCTAGAGATTCTAAGGGAAAATATATTTCTTTGCTTTTTCCAGTTTCTAGCAGTCACTCATATTCCTTGATTCATAGCTCTTTTCCCCCATCTTCAAAGGTAGCAATGTTGCATCTCCCTATGCTTTTCTTCCATAGTTATATCTTTCTATAACTCTGATGTTACCCTCTGCCTCCTTCTTCCACTTTTAAGGACCCTTGTGATGACATTGGGCTCACCCAGAAAACCTAGGATAATTTCCAATCTCAAACCAGAAGCTGGCTAACAACTTGATTTTATCTGTCGCCTTAATTAATTTTTGGCAAGCCATATAACATAATCAAAAGTTCCAAGGATGGGCATTTTGTGGGGTGGCTATTATCCTGCCTACCAACTATCTATACTAGGATTTCTGAATCTAAAACAATTTGAAAAATATCATGTTTAGCAGTATTATTAATATCTGGTGCAAAATTTATTCTGTTCCTTCACTTAACAGTTATGTGATTATGAAGTATAGCCAAGAGTACAAATAAATGTTTCATTAATTGTTTTTTAGATTCAATCATTGATATTAAGGTATCAGCTCAGTGATCATGTATATGATTGCTTTGTCTTCATCCATTCATCACTTGAACTATTTCTTGTCTACTGTGTTCTTAAGGGATTTAGAATCTATCGTCTTAGTGGATTTCCCAACTTCATTCTACCACCTGTTAAAACACTTTGCTTTGTCAGAAAATTCTCTTAGATTGAGATGAAGACTAGGTAATAAATACAATCCCTTCAACCCCCCGAAAACCATGATTAAGTTATCAGGGACATCTTCTACAAGGTAAATAATCCGTACTCCACCCTAGATACTACACAAGCAATTTTTTGGGCTGTTTTCCTTGGGAGCCTTGCCAGTTTTCTTTCTCCATTCTAAGAAATGTGGCCCTGAAGTGCAGAGAGCAACATCTTTTTTTCTCTCCCACTTTGGGTCAATTGTCCCTTGCTGATTTCATCACTGTTATTAGGATTAAGATGGAATAAGCAGCATATATTCTAGCATTTTTATTAAAGTCATTTTATAGGGAGAATGTCTGAGTTTTAACCAAGAACAAAATTATAGAAATAGGAAATAAACCTACACCCATAAGAAAATAATAGGAATGGAGGTTTTGTCACTGGGGTCCATACTAGAAAGTTTCTTCTAATATTACTTGTTTACTCAATTACCCATTGGCATATTTGAAGCTAAGTCACTGATGGTGTTTAACTCGAACAAGGACGAATGTTTTAAAAATCTTTAGCAATAGAGCCATTTAAAAGGCAGAGATAAAATATATCTCATGCCATGTATAGACTAAGGTTGGTAAAATGGTACAAATGCCATGGGAAACAGTTTGGTTGTTCCTCAGTAAGTTAAACATAAAGTTAGCATATGACAGAGATGGGAGATCTCTTTGTTTGTGCCTCTTTGCCTTTTGAATACATAAAAATAAATATTTTAAATGGAGAATGAGTAGCATGGAGTGCCTGCCTGTTAGACCCACAGCCCTCTTCATAGAGAAGCTGAGGCAACAACCACCTTTATAGGCTCCAGGCTTTATACCATGTGATCCTGATACTCTGGCACAGCCAAATTGAAAATAAAAATACCAGCAACCCATATTTGTTGAATGCTTACAATGTGCCAAACACTTTATATTACTTGCCTCCTGTAATTGTCATGTCATTACAACCTTATGGGTAACATAATCTTTATGGAATCCATTTTATAGATAGAGAAACTGTGGTACTTGCAGATGAAGTAAATTACCCAATGTCACAGAGCTAGTATGTGGAGAAGGGATGATTTGAACCTAGGGAGGGTGTCTGGCTCCAGAATTATGTTCTCTTCATCACTATGCTCACTGGACACTCTCTTTCCAACAGGAATATGAATATGATATACAGAGTAAGCTAGCAGGCGTAAGTTGGTGAAGAGCTGAGATAAAATGTCAGCAGTTCGTATGGCAGAGGAAGAGATGAACTCAATCATAAAGATGATCACATCAGCACTGTGACAAGTAGTGGACTCTTGCTGCACAGAGGACAACCAGGACTTCTGTTGAGTTGACAGAGCACATGCTGGCCTTCTAGAACTACAGTTTGTCCTGCGCAAGCCTGTGAGGCTCTGTTGCTCTTTATTGTTTATTGTTCCCACATTCTAAGAAAGTCCAACAGAGATGAGTTAATTATGTAAATATATATGCAGGTCACTTGGGCAAAGAAGGGTTACAAGTTTTTTTTTTTTTTAAATTTTTATTTTCACCCTCTGGCAAAAAAAGAGAGGAACTGAAAACACTGTTGTCTAGGAAATAAAGGAGGTTTTCAGAAAATTAGAAAATTCATGGAAATGCAGATTATGAAAGAGCTATGTATAGATTTTAAATTTATTTATTTGTTTATTTGAGAGATAGAGTTACAGACAGAGGACAGACAGAGAGAACAGTTTTCCATCTACTGGTTCACTCCCCAAATGGCCACAACAGCTGGAGCTGGGCCGATCTGAAGTCAGGAGCCAGGGGCTTCTTCCGGGTATCCCACTTAAATGAAGGGGCCAAAGGACTTGGATATCATCTACTGCTTTCCCAGGCCATAGCAGAGAGCTGGATCGAAAGTGGAGCATCTGGGCCTTGAACTGGCACCCATATGAGATGCCGGTGCTGCAGGTAGAGGCTTAGCCTACCATGCCATAGCACCAGCCCCTCAATTTTTTTTCATCCAAATAAAGTTGTCTTTTCATCCCATTTTGCCACAAGCTTAAAATTCCCTCATATAGGTCAGTTGCATAGGAGTTGTACCATGGAAGACACTTCTAAGGCAGGACACGAAATCATCTCCTCTGGAGAGCTTTACAATAGATTTATCATCTGCCCGAGGGTGGGTTCCATGAGATACTATTCAAAGGTACAAGGATCTATGGTTCCCATCTGCAGGCTCATAGACCTTGATGAAATTTTCACTGACTTCTGCAGTCTGATCATCTTTCTGTCTCTGTGGGTTAGGGTAACATTGCTTACTGTGATTTGTTAGGACAGTTCCGCTTCTGTTTTTTGGTGTTAAGGCATCCCTCCTTCATGAAAATATGGCAGTGGTAGGAAACAATAAATTGTGTTTATTTTTCTTTTTAAAATATTTTTATGGAGGCAGGTGTTTAGTCTAGTGATTAAGACACTGGTTAGGATGCCTGGGACCCATATCAGAGAACCTGGTTTTGATTCCCAGTTGCAGCTCCCGACTGCAGCTTCCTGCTAATGCAGACCTTGGGGGGCACTGATGATGGCTCAAGTGACAGGGTTCTTATCACCCAAGCAGGAGACCTGGATTGAGTGCTAACTCCTAGTTTTGGCCCCTCCTCCTAGCTGCTGCAGGCATCTGGGGGAGTCAACCAGGAGAAGGGAGCTCTCTATTCCTTTCTTTCTCTACATTTCAGATAAACAAACAAACAAACAAATATTCTTACTTGGCCAAAAACAAAAACAAAAACAACTAGGAAACTCTCAGACTCGTTCTTTTTTAAAAATGTCATTTGTTCAAGAAAATAAAATATCTGAAAACCACATACCTAAAGGATCTCTTAAGGTCTCTGTTATCTGTAAGATTTTAGGCTTTAAAGTTTTGAGATTCAGAAAATCAAAAGGAATAGGAAGGCAGGATGATTTTTTATTTAACCTACGAAAGTAACAAGTTAATGGAGTCTAACCATCTTAGATATAAAAGATAATAACTGAAGTTATATTTTTTTAGTTTCTAAGTGGAAATGACAGTCTAAATGTCAAACCCAACAACATGGCCTAAAGAACGCCATGCCAAAGGTCACAGTTAGAAGGCAACATTCAGCTCTGGAGACAGTTACAAGTCAGACCCCATGTGATTCCATTGGTCTACAGCCATCATGGAAGGAGAGCTAAAATCATCCTGAAGCAGAAACATATGAAAAGGGAACTCTAAACATGTCCAAAGGGAGTGTTTAAATGAAAAATTACCTTAGATCTTTTAGAAAAAAAATCAATAGTGCAAACACAAAATAATATGCACCTAGTATTTTCTGTTTTGTAAGCATAATATTGTTATTTTTATGGAATTAGTTCAACATACCTAAAGCCTCTGCCAGGCCCCAAACCTTCTGTCCATAGATGTCGGTCTTGTTCCAGGCAAATGTGTAGACAAGATTAATTGCAGCAGGAAACCATTTCTGTGTGAGTCGACCTTCCACAGCTACTGTGAGGTGCACTTTTATCATCCCTACAGGAATCGTTGAATGTGTCAGAAGAATCCGAAGCAGGGTTTTATACCCAGGGGTGCGGCTGCTCAGGTAACTTAGCTTTACAAAGCTGGAAGGAATGGGGATTTCCTCTTGTACAACCTGAAAGAAATTAAAAAAAGCCACATTGGCTCTTTTCAATGGTCACTGGTAGATGATGATATTGCATTGTCTTAGAAACACACCAACGGAGAAAACCTAAAGCAATTTATGGATGTCATGGCATTTGTTCCTGAATCTTTGTGAGATTGTGTGACTATACATTTCAAATTTTGCACCAGGCTTGCACTTGGACAAGACATTCAGTCAACTCTAAGGCTTGCTCTCATTTTTCCCTTGCCAGGAAAGATTGCATAAAGAACAGTTTCAGTTTTTCCATAGAGCCCTGCAAATTGCTTAGTAGGAGTTGGCAAGATCACACTGCTGAATGTTAAGCAATTCAGGGCTAGGGATGCTGTTGAGGGGTCTTTTTCTTCTATATACATACACAAAATCTTGTTTGGTGCTAAGTCATAGATCACAAAGCTGTTGCTCTAATTCTTATTCAGGTTGGGCTTTCTGAGAAGAAGGGCTCCAGAAGCAGGCCCAGCAAGTGATATTTTATGACAGAGATTATGGTTTCCCTAGAATTAATCTTTACTGATGCCATCACATTCATTTTCTTTGGAGCTTTGGAATGACCTCGAGGCCAAATTTTTAATCAGGTTTTTCTTATATATTTCTCTGTGCCTGGGTATACCAAAGACTGGGAACAGGTTTCTCCAAGTTGGCACCTGTGACTGAGAAGCAAATAACTCCCACTAATTCCTGTGTAAATTTTATACTAAATGTCGATCTTAGAGTGAAAATATCACTTGGCTTATTTAATTAATTGCTATTACTTATTTGCTTGTTTCCAAAGAAATCATCAAATAATCAAAAGTGGTAACTAAAACTGAATCTTGTTTTCCATGGCTTTCATCCTTCAAGACACATCTGAAGAAAAATCCTATCCTATTTAACATATTTAAGTTGATATGAATAGTGTGAATAGATTTGGGCTCTCATTCATTTTTTATTTCAGAACTTTGTTTCTTCTTACTTTCCCAAACCTGGGCAGAAACTGATCAGCAAAAGTGATTGTTAAATACATAGAATGTCATACTGTCCAGGAGTTTTGGTCATTTTCCTACATCTGAGGACCAAATCCCTCTTGCGTATTCCATGCCCGTTTTTTCTATTTTCCTTTGATAGCAGAGTTGTCTATTGGTTGTCTTCTCAGATGGTGGAAGAAGTACAGTAGTGAATGATAGCATGACACTTACCACCTTAGTATTTCATTTTCCTAAGGAAACATGCAATCTAAAATAAGGTTGAAAATTTTGGTGCTGAAAGAAGACCTGTACTTCCTCATGATATCTATGGAGGAGTGGTGTACCAATTCAAAGTACTTATTAAATGCTGTGCTGTTTTTCCTCCTTTATAAGGAATAGCAATGGGAAGAACAAGAGGGGCAACTCATTGGATGCCTTTCCTGTAGAGCACTTTGAGTATTTTGTGGGAGCTTCTCCAAAGTGGTATTGTCTAGACACTGCTAATAGCTGGTAGGGATGTTGAGATTGAGGAAAAATCAATTTGATCTTGGAGTACCCATTTACTTTTCTTTGAGTATACTTCTTTATTTCTGAATCTTTAGAAATGAGTCCATTTTGGTGGCTTCCACATTTAGCCATGATTAAAATGTTTCCATATATTTAAAAAAATGTTTCTATAATGTGGTAAGAGAATTTCAATGTGGCTGTCTGAATGACTTAATACTGAAATGACAATATTGAATGCTCACTAAAGAAGAATTCTCTGGGATACTAAAATATAAATGTTCACAAATGTCTTCTACCTATAAAAGCTTGAATACTCAGAATCAAAGGTTTATTTAAAAAAAAAACCCACAGGCTTAAAAATCACTTTACTAAACACAGCTAAACAAGAAGAGTATTCATGACTTTTAAGAACAGTAACAATAAATGTAAGCTAGACAAAGGGAGAAAACTAGATTTCTTAAGGAGCTTTAATTTCAGAGCCACAAATAGTCCAAGCTTATTGGTTATACTGTTACCACCATTAAGCCAGGTAGATTTGTACAGTGTGGTGTCTAGTAAGTCAAGGTTTGGGGTTTAGTTTTCATGACAGCTAGTTCATCTTGCTATTCCATGGCCACACAAAGAATGCCTTAATGCTCTGGTAACAGAATGTCCAATGCCATTCTCCCTGGACAGGTCCAGAGAGACTGTATTTGAAGGCTTCTCTCCACAGATAAAAGGCAGTTATATTATAGAGGTAGTAGGAATAACAGGAGAAGAAATGTAGCCACTATAAACTGTTGATGACGCTGTGGTACTATCATTTTTTTGTTGTTGTTCTAAGGCCAATATACTTACCTGCAGCTCAGGAACAATAGTTCCCCTCTCTGGACAGGATCCTCCAAATGATGTGAGTGGTGAAGGAAGCACAATAGGGTTTGGACTGATAAAGTTAGAGATATCACAAGATGGTGGGTCTGATACAACTCTCTGCATGGTTACTTTCTCCAACACAACAAACTGATTCCAAGGCAACCAGAGTGTCCTCCTCTCAGGTAGGAAAGGTGACCGGTCAAAGATTAAGATGACAGAGATACCGCCAATAGCTACAAGGTCAAAGCTGAAATGGAAAAGAAAAAATGACAGTTTCAACCAAATGAACAACCAAAGTAAAATTAAAGTTAAAAATTGGATTAATTTTAGTGTCCTTTTTTTTTCTTTCAGGACTCAGCTATACACATTTGTATTCTCTATTTTGTAAATTCCCTCTAGCTAAATATTTCACTCTCTGGTACACTACCGAAAAGAAATTCCATACTATTAGTTGATATCCACCCCAAATTTGTAAATCAATTTTAACACTGTTAAAATCACTGCATGGATTGCTGGACGACCCAATCTGATACTGATATTTCCTCTTGTGTTAAAGATGAGCATTTAACATTCAGCACCATATTTTATATAATGCATTATTCATCCTCAAAAAAATTCCTATAATGTAACATAAGAAAAGTAAGGAGACAAAAGGTTAAATATCTTGTTCAAGGTCACAAACATAGTATTAGAAGCAAGATGGTGTCTTTGAGATGGCATTTGGAGAAGGATACCAGCAGAGGAAATTTGTTCCATGGAATTTGGTTGAACCATGTCATGCTGAAACCCTCCACATCGACTACCATTATGGGCTCCCTGTTAGATTTGAATGCTAGATTTATAAATTTAGAGTTCATTCCAGAATGTTTCTTGCTTTGTTTTTTGGACAGCCTGTAACGGGCCCTGCCCAACTCTACCTAAAATTCCTTCTATATCTCTGACCACAGCAAGGCTATCTCACATAAGCCAACTCTGTCCACTCCCACATGTGGCCTTTACCAAGACTGTTGCCTTGGAGCATAACAGGCTCAGATTTCAGTTCATTCTGCACTAGGTGATTCTACCTTATTTCTCTTTTAACTATAATGACATTCTTTGAGATGATGTACTTGAGAGCATTTGAAAAGCATGAAATACTATTTAGATATAAGATAATGATAAATTATTATCATTAGATCTTAAAAATGGTTCAAGGGCAATATGATGATCCTTAATATTCAAAGCAACTTAAATCCACAGGGGAGAGATGTAAGCAATTTTGTGCATTGAAAAAGACATTTCAGTAAAACATGTTTTCAATGATAAGAAACCCTGATAGGGAATCAGACTTAATTATGGACATCTCATCACACCCTTTATATGATATTTATGATATTTATTATAATAATTCCCATTGTGTCTTGCTGCAGAAATCTTGCGTATAAAGAAAAATGGATAGTAGCAAAAGATGGATAATATAGTATTTTTTATGGCTGCTTTTCAGTGAGGTAGCTGTAGCATTAAGGCAGTTTCCAAAAAGAGGATTTTAAGAACGGCATTAACTATAGAAAATAATCTAGGTTTGCACTAAAAAAAAAAAAAAACTGCAAACAGCTTATGGTTTAAGACAGAGAGGCTGAATTCATGATAATATCGGAGCAGTTTAAGGCAAGAGTAGTTGTGAAAATCCAACATTACTTGTCAAGAAACCTTTCCTCTAGTTCACTTTCTATGTTGATTTAACTCTATGCCCTTGGGCAAGTTTATTTGCTTCACACAAACCTTGACTCTTGACTCCTTAAAAGTGAAGTGCTTATCTATTTAAAAACAATAAAACAAACACACACACAAAAAAATGAAACAAACTATCCAAACAAAAACATATGTAGCTGGGAATTTTTTCATACTGCTAGCAAGATTGAGCAGGCATCTTGTTTTGTGGAAAGAATATGGGTTTGGCTTCACACATATGTGTGTTCTAATCTCAGCTTTACCATGCTAACTTTGTGTCTCTGAGCTAGTTATTTGAACTCCATAAGCTGCAGTTGTCTCATTGATAAAATGAGGCCAATATCATCAATGCAAAATGCTTATCTCTGACTTCCTTTCTTTATAAATGAACCAACTTTTGCTTTGAGGGGACTCAGACAGAGCCTCTCTTCATCTTCTAGCCTTCAGAACAAAGCTATTGAGACTCTTAACGCTGCTCATTTAAGAAAGTCATTCTCATTTCACCCATTGTGCTTATTAGCCAAATTATTTTAAGTAGTTTTCTTTCAACACTTTACTAAGTATCAGTTATATGAGGGACCCTCAGAACATTCATGGAAATGTATATTATGAAAAAACTCTGTATAGATTTTGAAAATCTGCTGCACTAAAATAAACTTTATTCCCATTTTCCACGAGCTTTCTGAAATCCCCTCTTATATCTAAGTTAAAGGTGGTAAATCATAGATAATAAGAGCCAGGCTACTTGGGCTAAAATATTGAGCTCTACCTATAAGAACTGTATTAATCTAGATAATGTTTCTCATCTACCAAATGAGGATAATGATAATAATGATATCAATAGCATAAAGTCTTCGTGATAATAAAATTAGGATGACATTAATGAAAAGTGTTTGGCATAGAGTAGACATTCATAAGTATTTGTTTCTCCTTCAGAATTGTTTATTTTATTTTCTGTTATGCTGGCCCCTTTCTATCTGAAAATCAAACTTCAGACTTTATAAAAAACTATTTGAGATGGAGAGAGAGAGATATAGAGAGACAGAGACAGAGACAGAGAGTTAGACGGGGGTGGGGTGATCTCCCATCTGCTAGTCACTCTCCAAATGTCTGCAATGGCCAGGGTTGGGCTGGGGCCAAAATCAGGAGTCAGGAATACAATACAGTTCTCCCCCGCAGGTGGGAGGAACAGAATTAATTACATGGGCCATCACTTCTGTGTCTCAGAGTCTGTACTGGCAGGAAGCTGGAGTTCAGAGCCAGAGCTGGGAACTGAACTCAGACACTCCAGTGGGACTCGAGGGTCTTAACCACTAGGCAAATGCTTCCTCCCGCTAGACTTAAAAAGGGCTCAGCAGTCCATCACAGCCTTCTACTTTATACACAAGACTTTTGTCCCACATTCTGGGCCTTTCTTTGTTCTCAAGATAAAGTTGTCAATGAACTTTTTTAAGTGGTTGACAATGGAGTTAAATAGTTGTACAACCCACATAACATATTTGCCTTTATATAGACTTTGAGAGCATTAATAGGTTAATCCAAAGCAGTGATACCATTGATGAGAATTACAAACACTGCTGTAGACTGGAGAGTTGACATTTGGAGACAGAGGACCCTCTTAGCATCTTGCATACCACATTCTGTCTACTAAGCTATCTAAACACTAACCTCAGCCTTTTTATACTCCTTTACTCTCAGGCATGTTTTCCTTATGGTTTTCTACTTTTGAAATATACTTACTCAATCTGAGGTAGCAACAAGCTGAAACATATAAATGTCAACTCTCATCACATTGTCACTTTATGTCCAAGAAATAACAGGGGGGCAGTCTGGTTGGCATTTGGGGTACATATTTTGAATACTTACAACATTTTTGGAGCCCGGGGGAGACTTATTGCCAGAGGGGACTCTGGCTATTATCTGTCACCTATATAAACCTAGTTCTCACAGACGGCTCCGGAGAAGGTCTTGGTATTCTACTTAAAACTAAAAATGTGAAAATGACAACAAATGTTCTCTGTAAACTGGAGGCAGAAATTTTTAGATATTTTAGGCATAAGATTCTTTTAGATTCTTTTTGTGAATAACAGATAATTCACTTAATCCTTTGCATGCAAACTAAAACAAAAACAAAAGAAACAGACGGCCCAGCAGGTTTCCATGAGAAGTCAAATGTCTCAGAAGGCATCTTTATTTAAGGAAATAGCCCATTGCTCTGGAGCTGGCGTTGTGGTGTAGCAGGTTAAGCTGTTACCTATGATGCCAGCATCCCCTATGAGCACCAGTTCGAGTCCCTGCTGCTCCACTTCTGATTGAGCTCCCTGCTACTAATGTACCTGGGAAGGTAGCAGAAGATGGCCCAAGTACATTGGTCCCTGCCTCCCATGTTGAATACCTGGATAGAGTTCCAAGTTCCTGGCTTTGGATTAGCCCTCCCTAGCC
Source organism: Lepus europaeus (assembly GCF_033115175.1). Lineage (NCBI taxonomy): Eukaryota > Metazoa > Chordata > Mammalia > Lagomorpha > Leporidae > Lepus > Lepus europaeus. Next base: position 31,822,895 of record NC_084850.1, on the reverse strand, counting down.
ATTGCGCCTGAATTATCTGGGGGAGTGAACCATCAAATGAAAGACCTTTCTCTCTCTCTCTCTCTCTCTCTCTCTCTCTCTCTCTCTCTCTCTCTTTCTCCCTCCCTCCTTCCCTCCCTCCCTCCCTCTTTCCTTCTCTCCCTCTCTCTCCCTGACTCCCCAAAAAGAACATAAATCTTTAACAAAAAATAAACAATCCATTTCTCACATTTCTCAAATTATAGCACATGGTTGAAGATGCTGGCAAGGGTGAGGCTAGTTTTGTGTACCAGTTACTAGTGACTGAACTACCTAAATTCCATCATTCAGTTTTATTGGGAGAAAAGTCCAATGATAGAATATTTGAAAGGAAATATATATCACCATGTAGTCTACATATATTCTGCTATAAAAGAAATTCCATAAACTAGAGTGTCAATTTGTTGGGTCAACAACAGGAGCCACTGTGCACTTGCTCCTCATGTGGGATCTCTGTCCTTAATGTGCTGTACATTTTGATTTAATGCTATAACTAGTACTCAAACAGTATGTTTCACTTTGTATTTCTATGTGGGTGCAAACTGTTGAAATCTTTATACTAAATTGATCTTCTGTATATAAAGAGAATTGAAAATGAATCTTGATGCAAATGGAAGGGGAGAGGGAGCGGGAGAGGGGAGGGTTGCAGGTGGGAGGGAAGTTATGGGAGGGGGAAGCCATTGTAATCCATAAGCTGTACACTGGAAATTTATATTCATTAAATAAAAGTTAAAAAAAAAAGAAATTCTGTGTTATAATAATGAATAGATGGCTAGCTATTAATTCGCAATATAACATATGTAAGTAATTCATATAGTTTACTGAAGTCCTTAAAAACAGTCTGTTTTCTTAAGTAGGTTAAAATTCTTATCTTTTTAAACTAATTTTTATAAGTACTTTCTTGACAGGCAGTTGAAAAAATAATTTCAGCACGGCCCAAGTCAAACAATTAACATTTCTCAAGTGGTTAGGACTAATAAGGTTTGATTGTAGGTTCTTGAAATCAGATGGTCTCTCACACTGTGCTAAAGCTCCAAGTCAACAGGTCTCTTTGTAAGCATTGAAGTAGCTTGTTATAAGTAGGATATTTTAAGGATAGCCACCTAGAGACTAGAGCGCCTCAAGGCCATTATTACAGTGTTTCTGAGAGTCATAAATAGGTACCTTTAAGCTGGACATGTGGGCCTATTGACTCAAATATTCTGAACAAATGTCTATCTAAATGACAGCAATAAAAATGTCCTCTGTGTGTGTGTGTATGTGAGAGAGGGAGAGAGGGGGGGGGGAGAGGGAGAGAGAGAGAGAGAGAGGGAGAGAGGGAGAGAGGGAGAGAGGGAGAGAGGGAGAGAGGGAGAGAGGGAGAGAGGGAGAGAGGGAGAGAGGGAGAGCAAATGCTTTTCCAGGATGAAAAGGTTTTACTTAGACATGTTGCTTCTCAGGCTCCAGAGAACCTTGACAATCCCTTAGAGAGCAACATGGTGGTTGGTGCTTAAGGTTAAATCCCTATAGTTATATAGGCTGGCCATGTCTGTCAGTCATTTGTAGTCACTAGCCAGATAGGCAGCCTAGAAAGGACACATCAAATGAAAACTTTTAAGAGGTTTTCTTGGAAGAAATCTTTTGTATACATTCATTTCTGAAATATCTTGGGGCTGCTGTGGGAGAATAGCCTAAGTGTTCTGTGTTTCCCTATTTATTGCCAGAATCATCTTACTGAACTTTGAAGTTGGATTTATAAATGGAATTAGATGAAGGATAGAAAACTTTCCACATGGTCAGGGTTTCAAGAAGACATGATAGTAACATTGAAGGGGTAGAAGAGAAATTTGGCTTGATTCAGATGATGAATAGGGGATATATATATATATATCATCAATATCTTTTCCATTTACAGCTGGATGGAAGATAGGTTTACTATCACCCTGTCATCTAAGCCCTGGTTTTGTCCATGGCTAAAAGTCAGTATTTGGCCCCCTCAATGATCTGAAGCAACAGTGACATACCTCCCATCTTGTCGACTGATGGTAAACCCATAATCACTGTGGTGCAAGAAACTGACATTTACACCCACTAGAGGAGTTCCATCTACTGCCACCACTTGGCCTCGAATCACACAGGCACGCCTGCAACACAAAACCAAAGACAAATTTTTAAAAATCATGTTGAAACTAAATTTTAGAAGTGAAGTTATAGAGACTTTGGAAAACACAAAGATAACAAAGAAAACAATTCAATTTACCAGTAATAACTATCAATAACATTTTGGGGGAGGGTATGTGTGTCTTTTTTACCCATTAAAATTCAAATGATATGAGATAAAGTTCAGAATCCTGGACTTTTTTAAGTGAACAGTACAAGTATCAACACTAGTAAAATTAGGAGCTCTTTACTACCCCATCTTATTATCATATAATATACTCTTGAAATAGTTCTCGATGAATTTGCTAACCCACTCTCTATTTTAGGACATTGTTTTTTCTTAATTTTTTCTGCAAAAAAATTTTTTTATCATTTTCTTGGGAAGGATATTTTTCTCTCATTGAAGTTAATTACATTAGTTAATTCCTAAATACAATGTAGACATGACTGAAATCCCTGCTGACAACCCCTGTTCCACTTCCTGGTCCTGTCACTAATGATAATCAACAGTATCCAATTGCTGTGTGCATTTTATATACATTTACATACATAGATATGAACATTTTTAAGGCTCTTGATATCTACTGCCAAATTGTTTTTTTTTTTTTCTGGGAAAAGAACCAACCAACCAACCAACCAAACTTAGATGGGTGAACTTTTAAGTTAAAGTCTGCAGAAGAGATATATTATCCCTGATTATGGTATCCTATTTTTCTTTCCTACTTTAAATAAAACATGTCAGGACATTTTCCCTTTAAATAGATGAGTCTCATTCTTGCCAAAGAATGGGATTCCATTAAACTAGTCCCTTCATAGGGTTGTCTTCTAGGTTCATGCCCACAGCTTTCTGCTCTAGCCTGAGTGACAAGCTCTAACAAATTCCAGGAGTGTGGCAGTAAAGAAGAGGTTCCTGGGATAAATCCCAAGCAAGTATTTTTCACAGGTACATTTTTATTTGGGCAGGGGTAGCTTTTTCACTGCAGTCTAACCCTAATCTTGGCAGCCCTGAGCTCTTGGACATGCATTTTATAGTTAGAGCTTGCAGGGTTGCGGAGGGTTGAACAAGGTCAATGATTTTTCCTAGGGTCATCAATGTCATTTTTTTTCACCAAGTAGGATTTTTTTTCACCCAGTAGGTTATCCAGAGAAGCTCAATGCTGGATTAAAATTGGCCATGTTGGCCGGCGCCATGGCTTAACAGGCTAATCCTCCACCTTGCGGCGCTGGCACACAGGGTTCTAGTCCTGGTTGGGGTGCCGGATTCTATCCCAGTTGCCCCTCTTCCAGGCCAGCTCTCTGCTATGGCCTGGGAAGGCAGTGGAGGATGGCCCAAGTCCTTGGGCCCTGCACCCACTTGGGAGACCAGGAGAAGCACCCGGCTCCTGGCTTCGGATCAGCGAGATGCGCCTGCTGCAGCGGCCATTGGAAGGTGAACCAACGGCAAAAGGAAGACCTTTCTCTCTGTCTCTCTCCACTATCCACTCTGCCTGTCAAAAAAAAAAAAAAAGTGGCCATGTGATTTGGACAAACATGGCTTCTAAGAGTACCTCTAATAATTCCACCCTGAGATATTACATTTTTCTAACAGAGTCGGCAAGGTGAGGCAAATGTTCAGATCATTTGAGGTTATCATTTCTAGATAACCAAAAGACAGTTATCACTAAAATTTTGTTTTATGTGTTTTAGCCAATAAATCTCACTACTAAATTCTGTTGAGGAATTGGTTATAAGTTATGTTAATATGATTTATCCTGCAATATTTTTCCCCAATACAAATTAAAAGGCATTAAGTATTACAAAATGGTGAGCTTGTATAATTGTTGATATTAGTGTTTGTGTGTATTCCGAGCTGTCAGACCAACATTTCTAGGTCTGTGACATAGATCAGTAGCTTTTTTGTTTCCAGCGAGTTGTCCATTTTATGAATTATGTAAATCATAGTTCAGTATGACATGCAAATGGCATATTGGCACTTGCATTGCCATGTCTGATTTTCCAAGCCTCTTTATAATTTTAAAATCCCATTTGTCATAATAGAGAAGACATTTGAAGTCACTGAGGTCTGGGTTTTGAACTAATCCTGACAGATCAGGTCCCAGATTCTAAGTCCAATGTAAAAAGAAGTGAATATTAAGAGGATGTCTCTGGTTTTATACAGTAACCTTTCAGAGGTCTTTACAAAGCAACATTTGACAAGGAGGGTATAGATTAAGCAGAAACATGCTGAGAAAATCTCTGGCAAACTCTATAGGGATTGTAGCCAGAAGAGACTGTGTGTTACTGAGGTCAAAGCATTTAGAAATTAGTTAAACATTGTTTCCCGAGCATGAAATGTTGTTGGGGACATGGCAGGGGTGAGTATTTGCAAACTTAGGAGCCTCCACCAGTTAACAAGGTGGCTTTTGCAACAATGTCGACTAGGTGCTTGCTGATATCCTATGGGCAAGACAATCCCACTCTCCCTCATTTTATTTGTTCACATTAATCTAGATATTGTCTTTCCACAGCTGTACTAGGCTCAATTATTTTTGTTTTTATTTTGTCAAGCCTCGTTGGCATTATTTTCTCATATTTTATGGCAGACACAGACCTGTCTCTTCTTTTTGCTGCTCTTTTATTTTCTATATGGCTTATATTTATGAAGAATTCAGGCTGGTGAGTGAAAGTCTCATAAAAGTTATCATTATTCTGTGCATTTCCCTTGTATTCCCCTCTTCCTTCATTCTGTATCTCATTCTGAGTAGACTTGTCTTTTGACTCTTCTCCTTATTATTCCTCATATTTTATGAAGCACACAGATTTGTGTGATAACGACTCATCAAAGTCATCATTATTCAAGACATTGTCTACTTGTTCTTCTCATTCATTTCACTCTTCATCATTCATAAATAATGTGCAGACTTGTCTCTCAACTCCCCTACTTTTTTATTCTTCATATTTTATGATCCACACCAACTTACAGCATATGATAAAGCCCCATAAAACTTATGATTCTACATTTATCAGTATTGAACTCTCTTTGTAATGTATTAGCCTTTAAATGTTCTAAGATTCCCTGTATCTTGCTGCATTTGCTCCCATTATTTACACACTCTGTGTCATCCATTTTTCACAAGAATAACTTGTAGCTCCTTTTATTCCTGGATTACCAGTACTTACTGTAATCTTTGACCAATATCAGTCATCCAGTGTCAGTATAAATTGTCTACATTTTGGGACAGTATTAAAGTATTCTTTTTAATTTTCAGTAATCTTGACTGACACTGCATGCAGAAACCCAGGAAAAAAATCTACGTTGCAGGCAAACTCTCCAATTCAAAAAGAAAGCTCCTGAGCTTACTCACTTCCTTAGGCTATGCCAGCTCCAAATGGCCCTTAGGGAGCCCTCATATATATTCTTGGTCAGCGCATTGTTATGTGCCACTTTGTTCAGCTCAGCCACTAGTTTGTGCACTCCTGGCTACTAAACTGTTTTCTTTAATTATGGATGGTAGTCTTATTTCTGCTTTGCTTTCCCTGATTCACCCAGCCACTAACATTATTTATATAACTTGTTCTGATTATGCTTCTCATAGGCAAATGATCCTGTATAATTCATCTTTTTCCAAGGTTAGATCCTAGCTGACTATGGATACATGTATGGTGAGGGCTGCCTTTAGTAGTAGCACAATCCTACTTTCTGTATCTTTCTTTATTCCCATTGTGGCAGCCCCCTGTTTCCTCTCACAGTGAGCCCTTGGCTTCTTCAAATCACCATCTATCTAAATCAGGCAGTCTTACTTGGCCTGTCAGTGGCCTGTCTTGGGGAAGCATTTATGTTCTTACATTTCTGCCACATCAAAATGACCCTCAATCTGAATTCGAGTCCTTCAAGGGCCTGTCTTTTTCTGAAAGTTTTTCCATTCAGTTATATGTAGAACTCTTTAAACCCTTTTAAGCCAGACAGGTGAGAGAAGCTAATGTTTAGACTGTCATGAAGCTGGCCTTGCACATGGGCACAGCAGGTATGTGCCCAGTGGACAGTCTTCTGTGTTGGGTTTGTATGCGTGTGTACATGCACATGATCATGTACTCTCAAAGGCAGGTAGCACATACGTGTCATCAGTGCTTGGGGCTCTCCTTTGACTCACAGACATGGATGGGCGGCTTTGCTTCTTCTTACCTTCAAAAATAAGAATAAGGACGTCTCCTTGCTGTTATTGGTTAGAGCAAGATAACTTGAACTTAGATGAGCATGTCCAATATGACTTAAAAAACACGTATGAGGGAGATAACCCCTCACAAGTCTCTCTCTTCCTGTTCTCTGGGGGAATAAAGGCTGCTGCCAAGCTGTCTACCTGCTGTCACTATGCTAAAGCTGCAACCCCAAAGGAATTGCTTCTCCATTTTAACTAAATGCTGAATCCTCTAAGTGTTTGGAGCTTGGCCTGAAGAACAGGGCATCTTGGGAAATGCTAGTCAGAATACACTTTATGGAGAGCCTTATTTAACTAACAAGCTGCTTGTTAGACAGCTCTGATGCAAAAGGTCTAATTCATTCTGTATTAGCTATTTTCATGGCATAGTCAAATTATCCCTAGCCTTCAATCAACACTTGGTTCCATTCTCCTCTTCCCTTATTTGTTGTCTTTTGTCTTCGATGTCAAATTTCCAATATTCATTCAATACCTCAGGCAACAACATTAACCTCAAGCACAAAAGTTGGTTTGAAAAACAAGGCTGAAAACTAAATTGCTGAAAGAAGATGTAATTTACTGCATTGTATTTCTGATTAAAAACTTTCCTAAGGAAAATGAAGCTCAGGGTTTGAAAAGTTATAGTTTTTGCTTTTGTAGCTAACATGCCCATAAGCAAGCTTTGAAGGGTAGATTCAAAATCAAGAACCTAGCTAGCAGGGGATCTAGCAGCACTGAGCAGGTTAGGTTGTTTTCTCCATAGGAACAGATGAAATCCTTCCCACAAGCTCCGGTCAAGAGATAGCACTGGGGAGGACTGAGCTGGGAGTGGCCACACAAATTCTCCACTCACCAGTCTTTGAATCCTGCTCTGTAAATTTCTCTGTGAGCTGTCAGTTGGCCCAAGTCTCCAAGGGATAGAAATCTGTTACATATGAGGTATGGTTCAAGGGTTCCCCCACACCCTTTCCATAGGCTTACCACACCCTTAACAAGAATTAGTCCTTTGTGCCATCTGGATCTGGAATGCAAATAGCTCTCAGTGGTTGGTAAAGGGGCTTATGATATTCCTGCTATCCACTGCCATTACATAATAAAGGATCTTTTCTTCAGAGTGTTATTTTGGAACTGTGATGTTGGTCCTCTGTCGTTTTTGGTAATCTTTCTCTCCTATAGACTAGAGATTCTCAAACTTGATTAAGCACCAGAATGACCCAGAAGGCTTATTAAAATGCAGATCGCTGGGTCCCATCACCAGAGTTTCTGATTCCCTAGCTCTGGTGTGGGATCTGAGTATTTGCATTTCTAACAAGTTCCAAAGTGTTGCTGAGGCTGCAGCTCTAAAGACCAAACTTGGAGAAGTGCTGCTTTAGGGAAAGCAGGACCATGACATATACAGTCAATTAAGGTGTATGAACTTCTGGGGAGGAAGGTAGGGAGCATAAACTACATAAAGGCAGGTAAATCAACAACTGGTTCACAATCGTATCATTATGAAATCTATGAGGCATGTATTTTAATTCTTCTATGCACATTTCCAAAATAGGGATTTTTGCAGCAACTCTATCTCGAGAAGTCACATTGATACTGTCATGACAAAGTGGTGGCTGGACTACAAAATGAAGTGTAGGATTCCTTCAAGTCCAGAGATTATAAAATGGAAATATGTTTTAACTCAATTTATGTATTCCAGATAAGTGTCAATTTTCCCCACCCCTATAAGTCTCCTTTAAACAAGGTTGTACTCATGTTATTGTACTTGTCATAACGTGTCTTGGATGACAGTTATAGATCTGTCTTTCCTAGTAGATGGACACTCTGGGGGCAAGGACGGTGTGCTTTTCCTCTGTGTCCTTCCCAATGCCTGGTGTTCACAGTGGGAGCTAAACAAAGGTTTGTAGGATTTCAACTCAAATATCTGTTTCTATGAAATTGTAAGGTCCAAGTACTTACAACCTATTCCCTTGGCACTGATTCAAGGGCTTCAGGGATACTTTGAGGTTCATGTGTGACAGGTGCCTTACAGTCATTTATTACAAGATAACATTCTGGATTGTGCATCATGGACAATCTCATCATGAGAGTTTTGTTTGATACTCGACTGCTTTGGGGAATTCAATAGTAATCATGTGATTGGAAAGAATAATTGAATATCCTCAAATGCTTAATTTTGCAACCTAACCCCATTATTCATTTATATATCATCATATACTTACTATTTGATATTTCATAATTTACATATATTTGAGGATTCTAATAAACATATTTTTGGGGTTTCCACAGAACACATGCTGCTTTTGATATAAGTTATCTAAGCTGGTACAGCACCAGAAAAACATTTAATGTTGTAGCATAAATCAGTTTTCATGTTCTGAAAATGCGAATGCCATGAATGTTCATATGCAAACCTAATACAATCTCGTTAGGTTTTACTTAAATATAGCAGCCTGATTTAATCCTACTCAGTTGGTCACTAGTCCAAATAAATAATACTACCAAGTGTGTAACATTAAAAGCAGCTGGGAGCATTAGCCATCAACATTCTAGGACTCTGGAAAAGGTGGTGCTATTGAAAATACAGATAGCTTTTTAAGCAGAATTATTTTCCTCATGGCTAGTGATGTTTCAAGTAAAACAAAATGGGGGCACTCACCCTGAGGTAGGGTGGCTATTTTCCCATCTGCCCTGGTAATTGCTTGTCAAAAGTAGGCTTGCTTTGGATGCCTGAGATCCCCAAAGTAATGGGAAAAAGATCAAGTGTTTTGAAAGAATAAGAAAACTGACGACACAGTCACATTTTCAGGACTGCATAAGTGCCAGTTTGCTTCATTTAGACACATGATTATTTTTGTCCAGAATTGGAATCCTAAAATATTTGTCCTATAAGCCCTTGCAACTATTGAATAGTTTGAATTTTGTTGTTGTTGTTGTTTTGTTTTTGGCTGGTTTGTTTTTTGTGTGTTCTATACATTAGTCAAATGGTGTATCTTTGGATAAGCCTTATGGGATTTTGTTAACCTCATTAACCTCTCCTGTCACTTCTCTGTGAATCTGCCTTTCAAATAATGGATAGTCATTAAACTTAGGGCAAGTCCTTCTTGTTGGCTACCTCCCAGGCATGGATTACTCTTCCCTCTGTGGAGGAAAAAGTGCAGCTTAACTCTAGCCACAACTGTGTTCTAGCTCTGGCTTGCTGGTAAACACCATTGTGGTTTTTCCTAACAAACAGAATTACTCCTGGCCTCATTTGCTCATTATATAAAATGATAAGAACAGTTCTTCCTTACCTTCTTTCCAATCACACCACATAGATAGGACAATATTAAAATGATCAAGTCAAATGATCACCTTTTGAATTTGATCTTTCAAATTATATTCTACTAGGTATCCTGATAATTTAAAATATAGAATTTGTAAAAATATTTATTCAGCACTTACTATGAGTCAATTACTATGCCAGATACTTTCTTTACCTTACTTCATTTTACATCCATATAACCCTGGTAGGTATTAGTGTTAGGCCTATTTTTAAAATGAGGAGACAGTATTGAATTGCAATATGAGAATCGACTGCAAATTCTCTCCCCAAACTGTACTCTATATGTTGTGTGTGGGCATGGGGGCAAATTGTTGAAATCTATGATTAGCATAGAGATGGTCCTTTATATATAAAGTCATAATAAAAATGATCCATAATGAAGAAGGAGATGGGAGAGGGAATAGGAGGCAAGAAGGGAGTGGGGTGGGAGGCATGGGGGAAAGAACCACTGTACTCCTAAAGTTGTATCTATGGCAAAATGCATTCATTGAATAAATCAAAAAAATGAGGAGACAGACTCAGTGAGGTAAAACAAAACTTGCTCAAGATAATATAGCTAGTAAGTGGTGCAGTCATGGGGGCCTTCTGATTTGGACTTTTCAAATTTTATATGAGCTGTAACTTACTAAAGAAATTCTGATTAACATGTAATATTTGTTCATTTCTATGAGGTCCAGGCCATCATTTCAACACATGTATCTGGTGTGAACTGATCAAATTGGGGAATTAGACTTTTAATTTCCTTATCTTTTATATTTGAAGCTCCGTTTCCAGTTCTTCACAGTTGACCTGGACTCTGGACTCTAAATTTAGAGTCTAGGCTCTACATCAGATATTTCTGAGCCAAGATATAAATAATGTGGCTACAAAAAAAAAAGTGCTCACTTACAAAGATGGTGCTACACATAGGACATCATTATCTGTAGGAATTTACCAACTGTTGAGCACTATGTGCAAGGTTTGTAGTGGAGATGAACTATAGAATGCCATTCATTGGCAATCACTCTGCCCTCTCTGGGAACAAAATGAAATGACAGAACCAGCTAGAGAGTCACTGCAAGCACATAATATGGCTGAGGTGTAGATAATAAGGATCTGAGTCTTGACTTTTGATACTAATTGAACTATAAGTAGGATAGATAAAATATTGGAAAATACCTAAAACATTGACATAAGTTATAGATAGCTACTGGTATTATTAACTATAAGCATTAAGCATTTCAGAACAGCAGAATTTTAAAATGTCATAAATTATCCATTGAAGAACCCTTTGAAGATTTATGCTCTCCTTTCTTTTCGTTCGTCTTTGCCCAAGAGCTTTTGCAGAGAAGTGAAAGTCACACATTCTTCCTTTCTGGTACCTTTAGGTGTTGACTGCTGATTTCAGGAGCTAGTCAGCACTATAAATCTGGGAGCCTTCAGCACGTTGTAATTTTTTAAATGTGTTGTGAACATGTGTTTCCTGAATTTTAGCATTAGACAAAATAGTTGTCTGAAAATCAAGAGATTCTGTCTTCACACAGGTAACACCTTTCACATAAATGAGATAAAAATGCTTTATTAGCAAGTACCAACAATCTTACTTTCCACTTAGGACAGCAACTACAGAGGTGATAAACAAAGGAGGAAAAGCACCATGGGGAAAGAAAAAAAAACAGAATCAAGGAATTATGGACAACCCAAACCATACTTGGAGTCCTTTTCCAAATGTGGGCAGGGCACCTTCCTTTAGAAAGAAAGATGAACAGTAGGTAGATTTGAGGACGTTGATGCCTTACAAAGAACTTCCCCCAGTCCTCAGTCTATCCAATGTATTCAACAATTTGTGTTCACCATGCCTTGTCGTGTACCTGGCATAATGTTTTTCTAGTTCCTAGATTAAAAACACACACACAAAACATCGGCCATTAGCAAATAGACTGAGAAGTCTTAAACTCATGAAAAAGTTAAACACAAAGTATGTGGATTCCAATTTGTGCCTCAGCAGAAACAAATGAGTTTTATGGGTTCTGGGGGTTACTTATAGATAGAGAAAACTGAGTTAAATCTGTGAGTGTTGAATAATACTATATATTTCTTTTTAAATATTCTAAATATAGGCTTTCTTTAGGTCTTCTTTTTTGTAATTCCAAATCAGTAAGTGGTTTCTAAATATTTGATTACTTATAGGGTCAGCACTAAGATCTGCTATTTATTTTCTCTTTCATGACTAAAGGGTGCAGGGCTGTTGCTGATTTCTCTTTCTAGAACCAATTCAATTTGTCTGCGGCATTTAAATTCTCCCATTGTACTCCTGGATGGCAAGTATCCCATCCATTTTTCAGTAAAACCTAGCATAGTAAGTGTATCATAATAAGTAGTGTATAGTATTTCCTTGAGAAATATTTGTCTCTCTCTCTCTCTCTGAAGATTTATTTATTTATTTGAAAGTCAGAGCTACACACAGAGAGGAGAGGCAGAGAGAGAGAGAGAGAGAGCGAGAGCGCTCCTCCATCTGCTGGTTCACTCCCTAGCTGGCTGCAGTGGCCAGAGCTGCACTGATCTGAAGCCAGGAGCCAGGAGCTTCCTCTCAATCTCCTACATGCGCACAGGAGCCCAAGGACCAGGGCCATCTTCTGCTGCTTTCCCAGGCCATAGCAGGGAGCTGGATTGGAAGTGGAGTAGCCAGATCTCAAACTGGTGCCCATATGGGATGCCAGCACTGCAGGCTGCAGTTCTACTTGCTATGCTACAGTGCTGGCCCTATCTCTCTCTCTTTTAAAAATGGTTGATTGATTCAATTGGAAGTCAAAATAAGAGAGGATAGAGAGAGGTGGGTGGGGGGAGGGAGAGATCTTCCATCTTTTGGTTCACACCCCAAATGCCTGAGCTGGTCTACGAGGAAGCCAGGACCCAAGAATTCCATTTGGGTATCACACATGGGTTGCAGGGCCCCAGGTATTTGGGCCACCCTCTGCTGCCTTCCCATGCACAATAGCAGGAAGCTGGACCAGAAGTGGAGAAGCCTGGACTCAAACCGGAACTCTGATATTGGACGTGGGTATAGCAAGAGGCAGCTTAACTTGCTGTGCAACAATGCTGCCCCCACAACCTTTCTTTATCTAACTCACCAGTAGTTACACCTTCCTGACATTTGCATTTTTTGTTATTGTCTGTTGTCTTCACTACAGTGCATGAAGAAAAGGCTAGGACAGCACCTATCCCTTAATTAAGGAATGAGCCAAGCAAACATTGTAATGTTCATAAATCTCAAGAATTAAGTGATATAATTTTTCCCAATATAAATTTTAAGTAAGAGGAATTGTAAAAATTGCACAAATGGGATTTCTTGATGATTTCTTACTTGCATTCATGTTTAATACAAACATTTTATATTTTAGATTGTAGAAAAAAATCTTCTAATGTCAAAGGCTAAAACTGCTTGCATATAGTTAAGCTGTTTTTGTTGTCCACATAAGCTTTGTGTTTTTCCTGCAAGTCATCAATAGTCTCCTGTGTGTGTCAATTTTAGCAGTTCTCCATGCAATTAGTCCCATCTCTGTGTTATTGCTGAAAACTTCCAGGTCAGTCTCACTTCTATAATTGTTTAATGATTTTATCTTATTTGCTAGAGTACTTCCTGTCTGACATCAATTTCAGTTACCTGTCTGCCCCATCAAAGCAGTTGACTTTGAGAACCCTGCCTTGATGAACTCCAGGCTTCCTTAGAAACTGGATATTCTGTGCCACAGAACTTACTGCAATTTGAATTATTTTAATTTTTTATGTGCTTGATGTGTTGACTGCCTCTGCCGTTAGAAAGTTAACCCTGTAAGAGAACTATGTATTTTTTATTTACTACTGTCTGCACAGTTCCTGATAGAATGGGAAATATCTCAAGAAATATTTGTTGATTGAATGAGCAAATACGTATCCTCATCGCTCCTTTGAAAAATGAATCGATACCAGAATATTACATTAAAAATGGCAGATTGAGGGAATGGTTACACCAATTACTCTTATCTGATCATTGCACATTGTATGCATCTGAAATGTCATTCTGTATCCATAAATATGTACAATTATTATGTGTCATTTTAAAACAAAAATATATTTTAAAAAGAGTGGCAGATTATTAAGCTTCTATGTTACTCTGGGAAAATATTATAATAAAATATATATAAAAACTATAAATAGTACCATTATATGAAGTATGATTATCCTTAATTCTCGGTCTTTATTCAAGATCAGCAGCTTCTGCAGTAATGACCATCTTCCTGTAAACTCCCCTTTACCTCAATCTTGAGCTAATAATTTATTTTACCATTCACAGTATTTCAAATGGTATAAATTCCCAGCTCAACTAAGTGCGAAAAAGCATGTTTTATTAAATAAGTTATGAAAGTAATTATGGCTAATCAGGAGCAAGAATCAAGCTTTTATTACTGAGTGGGGTATAGTAAAGGAGGAGAAGGCTTGAGTAAGTAAAGAGTTTGCCAAGAATCCCACACTCAAGGCACTTGTAATATCTCAATTTGTTTCAGGGCACATCTCTGGTTTTCTCATGAGATGCATACCTAAGTGAGCCAGTTATCAACAGTCTTCCCACTGACTTCTCGATATTGTTCCTTATTTTCTAATTTTTTGATACTAAATTTTGATTACCTAGTGCATGGAAGTTAGAGATAATTATTGATGCTTACACAAAGTTATAAATGATGTCAATTATTGGTAGGCTGTGACAGTGGTGGAATGTCTTATAAGCTTAAAAAACGAGTAATTACTTTGCTTCTGTTATATAATCACTTCATCTTTTATGAATTTTATTCCTATGCTATTTAGAGGACGGTAATGTTACCTTTAGGCTGGCTCTACATTTGGGAATTGTCTTATTTTAGGTCCTAATATCATCTCTGTGTTCTAGGCAACCAAAATGAGTTTTTCATTTGTAAATGTGAGAAGAGCATTTGCCCTCCAAAATCACTACAACAGCAGCAAATAATTACTACAACTAAGCCACTCAGTCATTCAGTTTTTACCTCCTCTGTGCTAGATCTTGGGCTAGGTTTATGTCATAAGGTGGGATGGTAGGATGTTAGATAAAAGATGGTCCCAAATTCTTTGACACTTCTCTCATCAAAATGCAGGATCTATGTCCCTCCCCTTCAGTGTGGACAGACTCTTTACTACTTCAACTAACAGTGCATGACACAAGTGACATTGTTACAATTTCTAGATTCAGGTCTTAAGAAACTAGCATCTTCCATTTCCTATCTCTTGGAATACTCACTCTTGGATTCTTGAGCCAGTATATAAGAGCTCAGAAAAACTCAAGGCTGGCTACCATGCCAATAACAAATTCAAATAGCCAAAAAGAGGGGATACATGAAAAGAGAAAGATCCCCAGGTGCTATCTAGCTGTTCTAATTCCCAGGTATTCATCCTATCTGAGGCCCCAAACATCCTGGAGTAGAGATGAGTCATCTTGGCCATTGCCTGTCTGAACTTCTGACCCACAGAATAACGAGATACAATAAAAATAAATTATCTTAATCCACCACATGGAATAGTTTGCTACACAGTGGTCAACACTCAGAACAAGGAGAAAACAAATCAGACTTGGAGCTCTTCCTCATGGGACTGAAGATTTAGGAATGAGAACAATTCAGAGGTAGCCTTGCATGCTGCAGGGTAAACCAAAAAGCCAAAATGCAGCAATTCCCTACAATGGTAGAACTAGAAGAAATCTATCTTGTTTAATCTCTTCATTTGTAAGTCCGTTAACAGTGACGTTATATGCTTAGTACTGTACTAATTTTGGTCCCAATTCTATATCTTTCCAATTAAAGAAGTTTCACCATAAGTGGGCAGATGAGGCCCCGATAACTGAATTCAGCAACACTGCTGTGAATTGCTTGATCTTTGAACTGTTCTTAAGATTTACTCTGTTAATTGTTAAATCAACAACAGGAGTCACTGTGCACTTGCTCTCCATGTAGGACCTCTGTCCTTAATGTGTTGTACTATGAGAATTAACAGCAAAACTAGTCTTCAAATAGTACTTTATACTTTCTGTGTCTTTGTGGGTGCAAAGTGTTGAAATCTTTACTTAGTATAGAGTTGATCTTATATATATAAAGATAATTAAAAATGAATCTTAATGAAGAATGGGATGGGACAGGGAGTAGGAGATGGGATGGTTTTCGGGTGAGAGGGTGGTTATGGGGGGAAGAACCACTATAATCCAAAAGTTGTACTTTTGAAATATATATTTATTAAATAAATGTTTTCTATAAAAATAAATAAATCTTAAAAAAAGACTCTCAATGAGAAACATGATCAAATGCCTGTCAATATATACATTAGTCTCATAAAAACTAGATTCTTCTTTTAACTATGGCAGGACCTTAGTTATATGATATCATGATTAAAGGAAGGTAAGATACCATAGCTTAAGACCTACTACCCCAAAGGAGTTTGTCTATAGTGTGAGGCAGAGTTTACCCAAAGTTATTGTTGAAGTATGCACAGGTACTCCAGTGAATTAAGCATGGAAATACTCTTTCCTTAATGTGATTTCTATGTCAATGTCACTCCTTTTGCTTTTTTTAAACCAACATAGTAAAGGTTCAAAATTAAATAAAAATAATAACATCAGATATTTAAAGTCTGATCTCAGGGAAAGAGATCAGAATTTTTTTAAAAGACAAATACTTGAGATCTTTCCAAGCAAAGTTATAGAAACCACAAAATCAAATGCCAGCATGGCCAGACATGACATTGGAAGGGAGGGAAGTAATCCATTTGTAAGGGTAAATAGTGAGTGGTGAGTTAGTGAGGCATGTCATGTCCTGTCCAGAGGGGCGGCTGGCCCTCAGCTCCAAAGCACCTATGTTATGCCTTTGAGTCAGGGTTGCTAAGCTTTGCACATTTTCCTGAGAAGGGAGATATTTGGATTTTGATTTTAGATCTTTTAATTTCTAAATGTCAAGCCAAACAAAATACATCTGCAGGCTGATTTTTAAGCAACCTCTGATATAGACACTTGACATGGATTGATGCAGGGATCAGCCTCTCATGGTTACAAAACAGACAAAGGAGTTGGGCCAGACCTTGCTGTCAGCAGTTGCACTAACCCTGGTAGGATTTTGTTTCTTAAATGTACTTCTCCATTAGTGATGGCAAGTGAAATGTCTGGCTTTGCAAATTACTGCTGTCATTTAGTTTAATGTACTCTTGTTTTTACATATTTATAAAAACCTTTTACATTATTAATAGTGATTAAATGCTTAGACACTGAAGATCAATAATGCTTCTGTTCACCTATTTACATTATTAAAAAGTAATAAGTCATACTGGGCACGTAAAATATGTGGTTTACTTTGTAGTGCTGTTTGGAGTAGCTTGAAGGAAAGGAAAAAAATCTTGGGCTACAAGAGTAAAATTGTGTTTAGACACAAATGGTGACTGAATTAAGTTTGCTAGAGACTTCACTATGGACAGGTTGTATGTTCATACTGACATTGCAGCATCATGGGGCACAGAACGTCCACATTCCATTGTGCTCTCACATGCCATACAGCAAACTCAGAACAAGAAAGACTAGTCTCCCTTGAATACACTATGATGGATGGTTACTTAACCTTCCGTGTCCCTCTAACACCTGTATGCCACTATCATTGGCTCCAAAGGCTCCAGATGGTGGCAGTGCTCAGCAGCAAGTCAGCTGTGTTGATCGCATATTGCCAATAGGCAATGGCAATGTTTTCTTCACCTGCCTACGCAGCTGTATCTCAATTATGCAACAAATAAAAAGGAAAATGATTCACCTGATTATGGCACATAAGTGTCCTAGATTTGTCTAAGGGGAACAATCCCATTGTCAGGCATGTGAAGGGGTCACAAATCTTTTCAGGGTCACTAGTCCAGTTTTCTAAGTAGCCAAAGTACCTCAGCATAGAAGTTTAGAGACCGAGCTCTCAGCACTAGCCTACTTGGGTTCAAATCCTGACTCTGACACTCATTCATTGTGACCTTGGGCAAGTCATTTGGCTGATATCTTAGTTTTTGTTTTCCCACTTGAAAAATGGAGATAGTAGTAATGCCTACTATATGGGGTTTTATGAGGACTAAATGAGATACCATATGTAAAAGCTCAGTACTTACAAGACCTGACACATAATAGGTGCTCAGCACCAATTTTCATGTAGCAAAATATCCCCTTTTATGAATAATTCAACTGTCTTACTCTTCTACAAAGAAGTTCATTAGCACTGAACTGAAGTTTGTAAATGATGTCATTGAAATGTAACCAATTAAACTGGATTTGAACAATCACTTGGTTTCTAAGTTTCTTATGTTGACCCTGCTGCTATATATCTAGTGTAACTCTGGTCCACATTAGCAGGCTTATTTAAGGACAACTTGAAATGTGGCCATTGTGGTGTAATGGAATGCTTACAGAAGTTGCTACAATGCAAACTTGTTGGCTGTCTGATTTGGGGCAGTGTATTTAATCTCTTTCAATCTCAGTCTCCTCTTATGAAGTTCACCCAATAGGAGGTTATTTCAAAGCTTTATGGAGGAAGAAAAGACAAGTTGATTTCAGCACAAAAAATGTTAAGATCCATGCATTTTTTCATAATACATATTTTCCATGAACTTTTTTGAGGACTCCTTGTATGTATCAATTTCAAATATTTTTGCACCAAAACAAACATCTTTTAACTCCATCCTCCTATGAAGTTTTGGAAGTGCCATTATATAAATACCTACTTCACAGGGATTCTATGAGGATAAAATGAAATAATGTAAGTAATTTTTGTAACCTAAAAAGCACTATATAAATGTAAGAGACTGTAACTATTATTACTTATATATACTGTGATTAGTGTTGGACTAATTTTGCTCAAAGATACCCAGAGTAAAAAATACATGTGTTGCTTTTTTTAGATCTCTTTCCTTGGAAAAGACATATGCCTTTTCTGCCAGAATGGATGTATCTATAATAGCTGGGACCCCCTGGATGAAGGAGACCCATCACTTTGAATTTAAACGTGCCTTGCAGAGCCAAATGATAACTTGGAGCATTTTATAAAAGAATGAAGAAAAC
Organism: Lepus europaeus; assembly: GCF_033115175.1. Lineage (NCBI taxonomy): Eukaryota > Metazoa > Chordata > Mammalia > Lagomorpha > Leporidae > Lepus > Lepus europaeus. The sequence goes on along the minus strand of NC_084850.1, from coordinate 31,804,153 downwards.
TCAATCAAACCAGGAGAAGGAGAAGGGCATTAACCACCACAAGTAATAAGTTTGTTCACTCTGTGAGCGGCTGGCAAGCGCTGCTGAAGCATGAAGCTGAACTGCAGGGGTTTACGTTTGTCCTGACTTTCCTAAGTTTATTGCTCAAACGCCCTGCTTTGGGTCATAATAACTTGTCTCCTGTTTCTCTCAGGTCCTGACTTTCTCCCCTTACTTGAACTCAGTGTGTCATTTAACATATCTCGGTGCTGTGGAGTTGGTTGGTATTTTTTTTTTTTCATTGTTTTTTCGACTGACTTTTCCCTAAGCGTGGAGAAAGCTACAGAGTTGATGACTTAACCTTATCTTCAATAGGAAAATGTATCTTAATTCCTCTGGTGGACAATAAGTCTCCACTAATTAAATAATTATACCTGCATCTGAAAGCTACCCCAGAATTGTTGTTGAGCTGAGAGAAACAATTCAAAATGGGGATGATTGAACCTGTTGGAAGAAGGTAATCTGAAGCCCTTGCTTGTCAGGCATTGCCATTTGGGTTTTGGGTTCCGTCAGAAACCTGAAAGGTCAGAAGTGTACAATAATAAAATATAACCAACAACTTCCAAGTTTTAACAGTTGTAGCATACACCTGAAAGAAAGGGAGGTGAGTGTTTGAAATTTCTATGCATCTTTTCTTTACATTTTCTACTGTGTATAGGTCAACAATGAGTTATGATTTTCTTAGATCGCCATTGATTTTTACTTTTAATGGAAAGTGTTTATTGGTGGGGAAACCCGACAGACTGGAGGGAAGGGGTAAAGAAGGAAAAGAGGGAGAAAGAGAGTGTAAGAGAGAGATCAAGAGGGAGAGAGAGAGATCAAGAGACATACAGAGAAAGAGATTGAGAGAGAGCCACATGTTCAGGAACAGGTCCTGTTAAATCTTTGCTGGGGGGGCAAGCAGGGAAGTAGCAGCAGTCCCTTTAGAATGGGCGTGGAGCTGACACTGGTGGTAGGGTCATGTGGTCACCTGAAATTGCCACTGATTTTTAAAATTCTTTAACAGATTTTGTTTATTTATTTGAGAGGTAGAGTTAGAGAGAGGAGGAGACAGAGAGAAAAGTCTTCCAATCCACTGGTTCACTCCCCAAATGTCCGCAATGGCTGGAGCTGCGCCAATCCAAAGCTAGGAGCCAGGAGCTTCTTATGAGTCTCCCACTTGGGTGCAGGGGCCCAAGCACTTGGGCCATCTTCCACTGCTTTCTCAGGCCATAGCAGAGAGCTGGATCGGAAGACCAGCAGCCGGGACATGAACCAGCACACATATGGGATGCCAGCACTACAGGTAGAGTCTTAGCCTACTGCACTACAGTGCCAATCCCTATTTTTCCCCCACTGATATTTAATATAAAGTTTTGACCAAGTTATTCTTGGGGACTGGTAATGCCCACCAGCCTGCAACTAAGTGAATAGGATGTAGACGGGAACTACTGGAAAAGTGTTTTCCATTTTTAAAAATTCCTTGTTTAGAGGCTGGCAGTGTGGGGTAGCAGGTTAAGCCACTATCTACAGTACTGGCATCCCTTATGGGTGCTGGTTTGAGTCCCAACTGATCCACTTCTGATCCAGCTCTATGCTAATGTGCCTGGGAAAGCAGAAGATGGACCAAGTGCTCTGGGGCCCCTGCACCCAAGTGGGAGATCTGGATGAAGCTCCTGGCTCCTGACTTTAGCCTGGCTTAGCCCTGGCCATGTAGCCATTTGGGGAGTGAACCAATGGATGGAAGATCTCATTCTCGGTCTCTCCCTCTCTATATATAATTCTGACTTTCACATAAGTAAATACATAACTCTTCAACAAAATTCCTTGTTTTTATTAGTGTAGGAAGCTTGTGAAATATCAACTTGTGGAATGAACAGAAGAGGACATTTTTGAGACAGGAAATGTTGACTTTAGTGACTTCCCTACATTTAGTGCTAATTAGTAAAATATATCATTGCTGAAGATGAAGCAGAAAATGCCAATGAGTAAACATATGCTATTAATACTTCAAATAAGTAAGTTGATTTAAAAACATTTCTTTGCCCAATAGTTTGGGCTTGGCCTCAGATCTTTAGTGACAATTCATGCATCTGAACTTTCCCAGAAGACAGATTTTCACAAGTCTAGAATTTCAGATAAGGATGTCAAATTCATACAACTCTTTCATATGGTAGCACTTTTCATTATAGAATAAGATTTAAAATTTAGCTTTTGAAAATCAAATGTTTTTCAAGGAATCATTCCAGAAGCTACATAACAAATTTGTGCCTTATACTTCCCTCTTATTTTTTCATTCAATGATTCATATATACACGAACACACACACACACACAGTTTTTATAATAAACTCTAGAAAAGAGATTTTTCCCTTAACTGAAGCGTAAGAATTTAGACATTCCAGAGACATCCTAAAAAAGAAATCAGTATGGATTGCGTGAAATCAGTATGGATCATGTGAAATAGGAAGTAATAACAATCTTTCAAGGTTAAGGAAAATCATGGCCACTGTTCATTAAAGGGCCAAAATAAACAGAACGTACCTGCTGTCAAATGAGATCTCTGGAGGAATGACATGAGTACTGTCCTTGCCAATGAGGAATTTGATTCTATCATAGAAGAGTCTTGCAGTGTGCTGAGAGAGGAGGGGCTGGCTTTGCTGAATGAGGTCAAGAGGATCTGGTGAGCCCTGGCAGAGAGGACTGGCATAGCAGTTGCTTTGTTGACAACAATCAGGATCCACACAGTCAGTCAAACCATCTGGGGAAAAAAAAATCCAAGACGAACATTGATATTTAGCTATAAGAGAAACAACATAATTTCAAATGTGCATAAATGGAGAAAAATCTAAAATACAGCCAAAGGTAACCCATCATATTTTGAGCTTGGAATGTGTTAAATTCTCATATTTTTCATAAATTATCACTTACTCTGAATTTATATGGCACCTCAGAGAAATTTAAACTATTTTGTTCATAACTCTTTTCTTTTCTGAATTCTCCAGCATTTATCAGCTAGGGAATATAGTTTCTATGGTGATAGTTTAGCTTTTGAATAAAATTTTCCATTAGGTATCACTCTTTAGAAGTTTCCTTCTTCCTCAGTGAACCCGTTTCTCCAAATAGCAACTATGTCTTGTGATTCTTTTGACTTCCTCATACCTTGTACATCCATGAGCACAAAACAAGTACTTGCTAACCTGAATTTGTTTGTATTTTTTAAAAAAATTCTCTAAATATTGCTGTCTACTGGTACTTCTCAAATTAGAGGCTGGGATTCTTATGGTGACAATTTATCCAGGGTACTGATCTTCATATATATGTTCAATTGCCTGGGAAGTTTAGCAATGTATAATTTTGAGATTGACTTAGTGAACTGGAATTTCTACAGAGCCCAGACTTACTCTGGGTGATTATGGGTGATTCTGAAGCACACCAAAGTTGCAGGACCACTTTTTCAGAAATTTGTTGTAGGAAGTGGAGTTTATTTATGCAGTTAACAGCACCCTCTTTTGCGTTTGTTTATATGAGAGAGAGAGAGATATGAGAGGGGTGAGAGGGGTGAGAGGGGTAAGGGGGTGAGAGGGAGGGAGGGAAGGAGGGAGGGAGGGAGGGATTCCCATCTACTTGTTTACTTCCCAAATGCATGCACTTGCTGGGGCTGGGCCAGGGTCAAAGCTGGAGCCTAGAATTCCATTTAGATTTGCCACTTGTGCGTTAGGGATCCAACTACTTGAGCTATCACCGCTGCGTACTAGAGCTTGCATTGACAGGAAGTGGAAATCAGGAGCTGGAGCTGGGAATGAAACTCAGGTACTCTAATGTGGGACGGGGACTTCCTAACTGGTGCCTCAACCACTAGGCCAAATGCTTGCCCTGAAAAGCATTTTTAGTGTAATTACTACTAAACCCTGAGATATATGAATATGATGAGTCACGCTTTCTCATTTTGTGGGCCTTCATCATTTGCTCTAGACTCCTGAATCTACTGTTGAAGAAAAAAGTTCACATGAAGGCTTCATTCTTTGTTATAGGAATGATGTGGGGCAAGTAGTTGTTACATGAGGAAAGGAAGCTACTGAGAATCTAATAGGTGCAAACACTGTGTGAGGTGCTTGGGGAGGTGAGGAGATAAAAAGATGCTTTTTTTCTGTTTTTAGGAGCTTGGAACTTGGAAGGAGAAATAGATGTGTAACAGCTAACTCTTGCCCTAGTGGAAATGTATGCAGTGCTCTAAGACATGCAAAAGAAGGGGTTGGAGTGATTACTGAGTTTATGGACACTTCACTCTACACCCACTAAGCAAAAAATTAAAGTTCTTTCCAAGCTCCTTAAAGCAGGCAAGTAGTTCAAACTCAGTTCTTTAACAAAGGTGAATACAAAGATGTTAATCATCTTGGCTTGCAGCAGCATAGGGAGGTTCAGATGGATCACTGGCTCCTTAAGGCTTCTGATGAAAGATACTGGCACTGGTTTCCTGCAGCTCCATTGCTTGCTCTCTCACCCTCACTTGGCTGCTTCTGTTGAGCTGGGTGGGGATGTACCACAGCTGGGGGCAATGAAAGCCAGGAACACCAAGAGAGTAGGCTTTTGGAGCAGCAGCCCTAGGGCACCCAGGAAATATTTTTCCCCACATGTGGTCCTTTCAAATTCCCTGTACCATAGACACTACTTTGATTTAAAATGCAGTTTGCTTCTTTCTTGCTTTCCCTGTTTGTAGAGTGTATTTTTGCCACTGATTTCTATTTCTCTGTATACATACTTCATTTTTACTGATGACAAACTTTGAAGTGTGGATTTGTCCCCCCTTTTCCTTTCATTCCGCAAATTATATTAACAGGTTTTCATAATTTGAGATGCCACTACCACCTCTCCCTCCAATATGTTGTTCTCAGCCTCATATTAGCACATTATCTCTTTAGTCTGTTAATTAAACATCTGGATGCACTGGAAAGCTGGTAAAAATATCAGGCTGATTAAAAGAGTTCTCTGATGTCTGGGATTGGTGCATAATACGCCAAGCAATTAAAACTGCTTTGCAGATGGGCAGTCACCTTTATCTTACATTTTTTTATTGAATAGTGAGTTTGTTATTATTGAGATAACATATGTGGAAGTACCTAGTGTCGTGCCTGACAAATATTAACCAATGTAGTAGTAATAATTGTGAGCATTCATGGGCTTCAATCTGTTAACCACACAATTTCAACTTGTTTTGAAAAGAAATAAATTTAAAATAAATGTGAATCCCAAAATGATCTTCAAACTTATATTCTAAACTACACATTGAACTAGTTCAAAATTGAGACATTCTCATCTGGTTATGCATTCCAAGCTAATGTTTCATATTTAATAATTGTCTATTTTACAGAGCTGGCCCTGTAAAGCCTCTGCTTTCTGAGAGAACAGCAAGACTTCTGATAAATCCAGCAAGCTTGCAGGTGGGCAAATCAGTAAAGAGTGTGCAACCTCCAAATTATAATTCATAGATAAACCCAGTGCATGGGCAAAGATCTACTTACCAATGATCACATTAGATAACACCCCATACAGTATGTCTAGATTGTTACAAAGAAGTGCAAATGACAGTCACATTGGATATGTGTAAATTTTTTTTTTTTTTGTGGAGGGGGCTATTAATGGTTCTTTTATTGTTCCAATTGGATGCTGTGGCGGCACCCTACTATCAGCCAAGCTCATGGTGTCAGATAGAGATATATCAAATGTTACCCATTTTTACTTTTAGGGACTGTTCGTTTTAAGGGAATAAAAATAAAAGGCAGCTGAAAAGAGAGATATTACATTGTCTTGAAGAACTAAACATGGCATATATTGATCCTAGTTTTGCAAATAAATTTGGAACTATGCCACTTGGCTCAATTGGTACTGAAGAGAGTTAAAAACTGGTTTCTTTGCTGTGTGACAAATTCATCATTATTCAACTTTTATTTACTAGATGCATGCTCTTTGTTGTTAAAAGAGGGAATGGACAAGGGAATATGAGTGATACAAAGGAAACACATGTTTTCTTAATACTGAAAATGGTTAGGTCCAGTCATAGAGTGGTGAGCTCAGTTACAGTGTTTGGATTTTCCACCTTCCACTCGCATCTGGAAGCACTTGGCAATTCAGATGAAGCTTTAATAAATGAGTTGCATGGAAAGGAGTGGGGAGATATGATCAGAAGAGAATAATTAGGAGTATGCTTTCTGATGCCAGGTTTTTTGACCACAACCAAATCTCACAAGTAAATGTGCAGAGAGTGGCCCCTAAATAAGGTAAATGTTATCAATTCCTTGCTCTTTCTCTTTCATTTTCCTATTTATTAAGCACTGCAGCATGCCGGTCACATTCAAAACATGAGGCTCATTGATCCATGAACTTACATGTGTTAATAACTCACCCATGGTGCTGTTTTCCAGATCTAGAAACACTACATTATAAAAGAGGTTTGCAAATAGCTATTGGTGGTAATGAATGGTGACTTGTTATGAAGAATGATTCCTGGAAGATCATTCTTTTTTTAGGCAATTAACTTACTGATTTTACCAATGAATATGAAAATGGACAACTGGAAGATTTTGTACAAGAGAAGCTTGGACAAACATGTGACAAATGTTTAAAATATCAGAGGGAAAAAAGACCATTTTGATTAAACACTGTGCATCTTTTAACCTCCTGGATAATCTTTCCACAATATCAGAGACTACCTTCCTTCTTCTGTAACTAGAGTGAATAAAACAGAGCCTTTGATGACTAAATATCATAAAATTCCCAATGTTCTGTATTATCTGGCCCCTGCTCTTTATATACGAATCTCTCCTTGACTCGTTTTGTTCTAGCTACAATGACTTGCTTTTCAGTTCCTAGAAGAGCTTAGCACATTTCTACCTTAGGACATTTATATATGTTATTTCCTCTGTCTAGAACATTCTTCCTCTGACTCATATGAGACTTCCCTTACTGCCAAAACTAGGTTAGGCTTCTCATACACATTTAAAGTATCCTAAAATTTCTATGTGTGCTCCACAATTGTAAATGACTAGCTATTCATATGGAGTCTTCTTTAATATTTAACTTCCTTGCTACACCATTAGCTGCATGAAGGCAGAAACTTATCTTGTTTATCATTTTCTCCTCAGTTCTTACCATAATAATTGGCAAGAAGTAATGAATGGATGGCAAACTGGGCATCCAAAGTGGAATATTTGGCTGAAAACTAAATAGTTGAGTTAAAAAATCTGGTTCAGCACCATACAATAAATCTTGGTACTCTGCCATCCAATATGGTAGCTACTAGTTTCATATGGCTATTAAGCACTTGAGATATAACTAGTACAACTTTGAAATTGAATTTTTCTCTATTTATTTCAGGAAAGGAGGGAGTGAGAGATAGAGAATGAGAACGAATATGCTAGTTCATTCCCCAGATTGCACAATGGCCTGGCCAAAGCAATCTAGGTCTACCTCATGAGTAACAGGAAACCAATTATTAGGCCATTATCTGGGGTTTCCAGGATCTGTATTGGCAGGAAGCTGGACTGGCACTTGAACTCAGGTGCTCAGATATGAGCTGCAGGCACCTTAATGGCTTAACTGCAAGGATAAATGGCCGCTGAGAGAAACAGAATTTTTAGTGTTATTTAAGTGCTCATATGTGACTAGTGGTCACCATACCAGTAAGTGCATATTTTGATATCCCCAAATATTTTCATAAAATTCATTGCAAAATACATATTATAAAAAACCTATGCATGAATTTCAAAATTTTTTGAAGCAAAGTAAACATTTTTAATCCCATTTCCATGAACTTTTTGAAATGCCCTCATAAATACATAAACAATCTATAAATTTAGTCAAACATAAATATGTTTTGAATTTTTACTCAAATTGTTGTTTTTCCCCCATTATGGTTTCCTCTTTTGCTTTTATGTCTGAGAAGTTCTTCCTCTTTTAAGATCTGTCACTTATATTCTAATTCTGTTTGAGTTTTCTATCATCTTTAACCCGTTAATCCATCCAGAGTGCTTTTTTTGTGGTGTTTTTATTTATCTTATTCTCTTGGTAAATGGTATGAATTGAAAATCTATGTGTTTTTCGATTTTTTCAGTTGGGCCCAAACTGGAAAAACCAAAGTCCAGGATTTACTGGAAATTTTAGAGACCAGATTGTGTTTTTTGAATAGTTGTCCCAGTATCTTTTATTTCATAATGTTTCTTTTCTCCATTGATTTTGATACTATAATTATAATATATTAAATTCTTATTTGTATTTGAGTGTGTTCAAAGGTTTTTATTTGTCTCTTCTTACATCACTACTACTTTGTTTTAATTACTATAGGTTTGAAGTATTCCTTAATGCCTGATAGTTTTAGCTTCTCTTCTTTATCCTTTGTTTTAGCTATTTTGACTCAGTATAACATTTACACTTTTTTCAAATTTATTTTTTAAGGAATACATATTTCACAAGCACAACTTTAGGAATATAGTTATTCTTCCCACCATACCAGCCCTCCCACCCACACTCCCACTCCTCCTCCCTCTCCCCTTGCTAGTCCCATTCTCCATTAAGATTCATTTTTAATTAACTTTGTACACAGAAGACCAACTCTATACTAAGCAAAGATTTCAACAATTTACACACACACAGACACACACGCATGCACACACACAAAACTGATAACTGGTTTTACAGTTAACTCTCAATACAACTCATTGAGGACAGAGGTCCTGCATGGGGAATTAATGCACAGTAACTCTTGTTAACTTAACAATTAACACTCTTATGTATGACATTAGTGGTCACCCAAGACTCTTGAAATGAGCTGCCTAGGCTATGGAAGCCTTTTGAGTTCACACACTCTATCAGTATTTGGACAAAACCATAAGCAAATTGGAAGTTCTCTCCTCTCTTCAGAGAAAAGTACCTCCTTCTTTGATAGCCACTTCTTTCCACTGGGGTCTCACAGAGATCCTCCATGTAGAACATTTTTTTTTTGCCAGTTTCTTGGCTTTCCATGCCTGAAATGCTCTCACAGGCCTTTCAGTCAGACCAGGAAGCCATATGGGCTGATTCTGAGTTCAAAGTGTTACTTAAAGCGATTGTCATTCTATGAGTCTGCTGTGTGGACTGCTTCCCATGTTGGACATTCTCTCCTTTTTAAACATTCTTATCATGCCAATTCATATCTGCATGTAATCTATGGTGATCACGTTTTCTTTTTAACATTGAAGTTTTTTTTAAAAGATTTACTTGTTTATTTGAAAGGCAGAGTTATACAGAGAGAGAGAGAGAGACGAAGAGACGGAGATCTGCTTCTGCTGTTTCACACCCCAGATGGCCACAATAGCAAGGGCTGGGCTGGGCCAAAGCCAGGAGCCAGGAGCCAGGAGCCAGGAGCTTCATTCGGGCCTCTCACAGGGGTGTAGGGGCCCAAGTAACTAGGCCATCTTCTGTTTCCTGAACACATTAGCAGGGAACTAGATCGGAGATGGATCAGCAGGGACATGAACCAGCATCCAAATGGGATGCTGGAATTGCAGGAGGTGACATTATCTGATATGCTACAATGCTAGCCCCAATCATATTCCTAAATCCCAAATTAGGATGCATTATTAACAAGTGAAAATGTGGTGCTCCAAGCGTAGTGTTGTGCACGTGGTAGGTACTTGTTAACTAAAGAATAAATTATAGGCTTGATTAATTTATAGTAATTAGGTCTTATATATACAACCCATAGGATAACTTTCTGTCATGTTAAGAAAGAAAATCCAAAAATTATTTGTTCTCTGTCCTGTTTTTGCTATTCAAGGAGTTCTTAGGTAGTTTCTACACCAGCTGTGTCACCCACATACTCAGTGCAGGCCAATTAGTTACTAAGAGTCACAATGCATTGAATCAGAAGGTAAATAAAGTCAAAGCTGCAGGAATACTAATGAATATTCAAAGCTTATTAGAATGAAAAAAAACTTCCACCATTCTTTAAGTATCAGCCATAATACGGAGTAATCAGATAAGAGCTACTTGAGACAACTACTTGAAAGTGATTTTTTTTTGATTAGAAAGATTTCTTCAGAATTACATTTTAAAAATTAGGACCACTTTTTTTTTTCAAAAAGGTTCAGTTGGTGCTTTATGATTTAATTTAAACACATACTCACATATATACACATGCACAAACAAGTACACTGACAGCAATTATTAGTCATATTCAGATAAATGAATCCAGCCATTCTAGATAGCTAGAAGCCAAGACCACCAATGAAGGGCATTTTATGCATTCTTAGGGGATAATATTTAAACAGTATAAAATGGAATTATTGGTCTAAAATCCTAGTCATGGGGCTTTCGGGGGTTATTCAATCCATCTTTCCATCTCAAAGTAGAACTGAATCTATATTTATTATCAATATTGTATCATCTTAATCCTACTAAAGGAAAAAATGGTAATTGGAATTCTCAAGGAGACTTCCCTTGTGCTCCTTAAAGAGGCACCATAAAAAAACCACTGAACTCATATCAAGGTCTTTGATTTTTAATTTGCATATAGATACACAATTTTCAAGGAATATTTAGAGGTCAATACACATTCAGTAAAATCTTCTATACCTCCTATGCCTACATATAGACATTGAGAATTGATAATACATTCATTCATTAATATTTAATCAATCCACTCATTAATCATTTTTGGCTGCCTTGAGGTGAACTTAAGGCCATAAAAATGCTTGATAATTAAATATTCAATTATTTTTGTTACTTTACTAAGGCAGAAAACTTATTTGGCCTCAATATTAACTAAAACAGAAATTATAATTGAATAAGCTGTTAATGTATTTTCTGAGTATAATCTTTTAATTAACACATAAACTGAAAAAAAATCTTATTACTACACAAAATTCTCTTTGCAATGAAACTGACCACTAGGTTTATACTCTGGATTTATCATTTGCATGCTGTATGATCTTTAATAACTTACCTTACTTAACTCCTTTATATCTGTTCCCTAATTTGTCAATATCATTTCCTACATCATGGGGATTAAATAAAAGAATTCACAAGAATTCACATCAAGGGCTCAGCACAATACCTGGCAAATAGTAAACCCTGACTACAGAATATGCTTTGATCTAAGTTGTAAGTGTGTGTGTGTGTGTGTGTTGGGGAGCATGTTTATTACCTTTTAACAAGTTCACTGTGATGATTTCATTTAATACTTATAATCACACAATCAGACAGCAAATATATCAGCATCATTGTAGATATAAGGGAATTTTGGGGCATAGAATTATCAAGAAACTTATCCCAAATCATATAGCCAGTAAGTAAGAGTCAGAGCTAGTATTTGAATCCAGAAAGTCTATCTTCAAAGCTCTGTGTTCTTATTCACAAAGTTGCTTTCATTTAATTTTCATAAAGTCCTATAACTTTCTAAGGTTAAATACTAGCTGGAAAAAGGAAGAAACTCATATCCAATTTGGTACTTAAATTATGACTGTTACCTTATATATTTAAGTAATCTTCATGTTTGGATTCAAGCGACATGGCCTGCCATTCTCTAAGAAATATAGAAATCTGAGGAGTCAAATTTAATAACTGACTTTACCTTAAGCTAATATACTGGAATTAGTAAAAACTTTCTGGGTAATTTTATGTTTCCTTGAGTAGAAAGTATAGGGAAAGTGAGGATTTGTTTGTTTGTTTTAGGATATCTTAGAGGGGGTGGCTTGGGTTATTTTGAGGTCTGATTGTTACCCTGAGTCCTTGAAGCCACATGTGACTTTTTTAAAAAAGACTTATTTATCTATTTATTGATTTGGCAGGCAGAGTGACAGAGAGAAAGACAGATAGACACACACACACATACACACATAGATCCTCTATCCACTGATTCATTCTTCAAATGGCCACAAGAGCCAGATCTGGGCCAGACTGCAGCCAGGAGCCAGGAACTCCATCTAGGTCTGGGGAATAAAGCACTTGGGCCATCTTCTGCTGCCTTCCCAGACACATTAGGAGGGAACTGGATGGGCAGAGCAGCCAGGACTTGAATAGTCACTCCGATATGGGATACAAGCACCACAAAGCAGAGGCTTAACTCACTGTACCACAATGCTGGTACTTGCACATGTGCCTTTTTAAAACATCAAGTGCAGCTCTTGAATTAAATACAAAAAAAATTTCTACCTTGAATTGTCTTGACGCTGTGTCCTTTGAAAGATGTAGTGTTAATGGAGGCCCTCACCCCTCCTGCTTCCTGCCTGATAAATTTTCCACAATCTCCCAGGTGCAGCCCAGTATCTGCATCTCAAACACCCTGCTCCCTTCCTCAGGTCTGATAACATTTGCATCCATAAAGTCCTTTGTTTCAGACCTTCAAGAGAAGTTTTTCTATTTACATCCAAAAAGCCCTTTGTTCCAAGAGGAGCAGAGGTGGGGAAGCAAGACCCATCTCCTTAAAACCCCCAGCCTCAACTGGACTGCGCGCTCAGCTCTCTGCATCTTTGCTGAGCCGCCCCCCTGGCCTGGCCAGGTGTACTCTCCACTCACCCATGCAGCCCCGCTCTCCCCCAGTCTGAGCAACTGGGCACTCTCTCTCAGGTCCTGTCTGGAGAGGTGCCCATCCATTTTTACAGACGTCCCTACCCTAATAAACTTTGCTACTTTTACCTCCCACTAAAAAAATAAATAAATAAATAAAAATAAAAAATAAAAGGTAGAGACACAAGAGGGAGCTCTACATAAGAATAAAGAAAAACATTTCACACTATGTGTAGTACAAACTACACTAGCATCTGACAGCTTGAATAGTGGTATGTTAATTTAATTTAGTGTGATAAATGCCATGGGTATGGGAGGCAACATGGTGAAGTAGTTAAAAAACAGACTCTGAAGTCACGCATCCCTGAACTGGAACCATGGCTCTATTACTCTCTAGATGTATGACTATAGGTAAGTCACCTGCCACCCCTTCCCTGAGCATTAGTTTTCCTATCTACAAATAGGGAACGCAATTGTACCTATACTCCAAAGTGTTATAGTGAGATTTAAATGTGATATGATGCATAAAAAGAATTTTGAGTATTATCTAACCACAGCAAATATTCAATAAAATACAGCTTTTATTGAGGTTTAAAAATAGTATGACCCTATATACAATATCATTTTTACTGGTGATTCCTAATTATCACGCGTGGCACAGATTGGTCACCACTGTGTTGAGGCAGGGCTATTCCTTTCGTACATAAACATGTTATAAGTGACTTACCTCCATCATTGTCCAAGTTATCGCCACAAAGCATTTCCATGACGACATTGCAGCCTGTCCCACTCCAACCCACCTGACACACACAGTGCCAACCATTTTGATCCAGGGTGCATCGCCCATTTCCAAAGCAGAGCCCTGGGCAGCCATCTGAAAAGACCGCAGAGAGAAACAATCACTAACAATCACAAAGACATCGGAGTGGTATTGACCAACAATGACACGTTTGCCTATAGAGCAGTATCTCATCACCCATTCAGACGCTGTGTTGAATACATGGAAGAAAACTTGCTTGCTTGCCTGCATATCCTTCCTAGGGAACTTGTTATCAGTTTGTAGTGCTTTTCCTAAGAGAGCCAATTAAGCATTATTAATGCTAACCCCAATTCCCAACCTCTGGTTTAGATAGGAAGAAAACTATGGTGGGGAGAAGACATGCTTTCTTTTTCCTTGAAAAATGTACTTCCTCATTTCAATCAAAACTGGATGGAAGATTCTGGATCCAGTCATGGTCAGTAAGTTGGGACAAGTCAGAAGTTTCTATGAAGAGAAATTTTGCCCGGCTCCTTCAAGCTTATGCTGATTTTCTCTTGTGATGTATTGCTTCAGGACTTAAAGTATGTTGGTACATAGTTCAGAACACACCCTGAAGTATTTGCTCATATGGTGCCTTAGAAATGTGCTGTAGTTGTTTTGCATCTATTCAGCTCTTCAGAACTGCTATTGAATTGACGGCTAAGGATTGAAATTTTTTACTTCTCTGGTATCTCTGTCAGAAGTTAGCATATTATGCCAGTAACAAAAATATTAAATCCTCAACAAATGTTTATGAAATTAATGCATATCAGAACTCTATAGAGAATGACTGGAAAAATAAAATCAATAGTGAAGTTCACCATTTAAATGACTTTAATCCATTGATAAAACACCAACACTGACAATGGTCCCTCATTATACTTCTAGTTTCTCAAGGATGCCCTGTCATTTCACCAATAGTTTAGAGTTAGGCTCTATCACATGGTAACTTGTGCATGTGCAAAGTACTTGGTGGGATGATGAAAGGATACAGCAGCAATAGCATATATCATCTAGATCTTTTCCTAGTAGAAATATAAGACCAGGCTCGAATTTTATTGAGGATAGACCAATAAATACTCTTTTCACTTTATGTTTTTGAAAGAAAATTCAGTAAGTAGAGGAGTAAAAAATTAGTTTCACAAAATCTGTAGAAGTAACCCAGTGTATCTTCCAAATAATTTTTCAAGCAACTATCAATAGACTAGAAAAAGAAAAAAAAGTTGAAATGACAGATGACTATTAAAAATATGAAAAGTTTTGTGTCTATGATATGCTCAAGACGGGAAATGATGAACATTTGTAGGTTTTAGAAGGGATAATGTGTGGTTCCATTCTAATGGTATACAATGGGTAAGGAGAAATTAGGGACGATTTGGGATATAATCAACTTCTGAAGCTAAATGAAAGGCAACGGGATATCTGTAGGAAGCCCTTGTTGTCTCTGGCAGAGGCAGATAAATGCCTGGAGGGCAGATAATTTTTTCCACTTTGTAAGGACTTAAGACTCCTTGTCTATGAGAGGTCTTTAAAAATTTCATGGAAAATGTTGCACTTACAGAACTATACATGGATTTCAAATTTTTCACACCAAAATAAACTTATCTTTAATTCATTTTTTTTCCATGAAAGTTTTGAAGTGCACTCATATATTGGTATGTTAAAGAAAAGATTCCGCTGTCTTCCTAAACTGAATTTATTTGGTAATTATCTGTTTGTGTTACAACCTCCCCCCACCCATGCACAGATACAGACACACACACACATAAGTCATGGAAAACTAGTTTTCAAAGTGCTTATCAGTTCATTCTCTACTGTGACAAAAAGTGATTCTTAAATGTCAGGGAAACAAATTACCTTTTGGTCTGACTATGATAGCATGAAGCTGACTGTACTATGCTTAAATAGATTGGCAAAATATAAAGGAAAAAAAAAGAAACAAAAACTCCTAAAGAAAAAAAAAAAGCCAAACTCCCCAAAATACCACCCCTCCTTTCCCACAGACATATTTTCTGTTTAAAATATATTTCTGTTCTAAAGCTAGTGAGAAAAATCTTACCTCGGACTGCATCTAAGTAGTGAGCTAAAAGGGGAAGAAAAGAGTGATTGAATGAGTTTCTGGGAGACCAAAGCTATACAACATGTACTAATGGTTTACCATCTGTTGCCTGGGAGGAGAACAGCAAACTGTGAACTGCTGAAATGCCTGCAGCTCAAAAGTTGGTACACTGGCTTGTGTAGTTTATGAATAATATTTTCTGTGGGAAAGATATTAATGACTTTTCTGCAAGAAACTCTATTAGGCTGCCTTAAAAAGTGTCATATTTCATTAAAAGTATAAGAACTGCATTTTTACCTTTCAGTAATAACTCCTGTGAAACAGCACTCGCTTCAACTTCTTATAAGTAATATCTTCAGAAGGGAGTTCTGGAGTAACCACCTTTGGTGATTGTCACAATATTTAAATCCTCTTATGTGAAGGCAATAAACTTACTGCAGTGCAGGAATGCAATTACTTAAGCTGCATCTGAATCTTACTCCTCACCACCTTTTTAATGAATCTTAAATATTTTTCACAGTCACAGGACAAGACTTACTGTACCTCTAGTAGAGTAGTAATGGGCTTTATTAAGATTATATGTTATATATATATATTATATATATTATACATTACTTTGGCAGGTTCCAGCCATTATAACAAAATACTTTCACCTAAAAATGAAAGCTAAAAGTGCAGTGTACTTGGGTGGGGGGGAGTCCACAAACAATGGATTGTGTATGTAGAGGCTCACTTTTCTTTGCATGAATTTTCTGTGCAATCACAGAATGCCACAAGAGTACTCCGTGACCCACTTTCCTTAGCTGAACAATGGGAATCTTACTTGTCTCTGCGTATATGCTTGAAACCTTTGTGGCAGCTATGTGTACATGTCTTCTATTGTTTTTTTTTTTTTAAGAAAAAGAAAAAAACCTTTATAAATAGAACTCTTTATTATCATTTGTGTCCTTTCTACTCTGAAGACCCCATGATAGTTTAGTTATCACACAGGCTTTCCCATGCCCACAGATTGTTCTCCTAGGTAATGTCCTGGAAATGTGTGAAATTAGTGACAAGTGGTGAGATAGGATGGATGCTTCAATACAAACTCTCTGCACTACGAGATAAACAATTCAACACAGATGTTCCACTTGCTGATAGGTCAGGAGTGCCTTCCCCATATACATTAAAGACAGCCTCTAATGATATTGAATGGCCCCTGTTAAAACAGTCCCATTTAATGAAATTGCCTCTAAGTGCTTTCAACCAAAACAACCTATACTTTTCAAAAGGAAAAATGGTCAGTGAATGTTACCTTCACAGCCAAAGCACTTCTCTTATTAACTAATGACACATTATTCCAATGTATCATCTTTCAATTAAGTAACTCAAAGCACTTGAAAGTAAAAAACAAGGAACACTGAAGTAATGAGAAAGGGAACCACACAAAATACAGGTAGGATACAGTCAACAAAAGAAGAAACCTTAAAGATCACAAAACTTTCAAACTTATAGCCAACCTTCCTCTTCCTCCTCTACTCCAAACTCAAATTCTACTAAACACTTGGCAAATGACTCCCTCTACTTCTCTTATTTCTTCCAGTAATCCAATTTATTTGGTAAAAGTAAGGTGGTACTTACCAATTGTACAGTGGTCGCCCTCCCATCCAGGGCTGCACTCACATTTTCCATCTTTGCACTGACCGTGCTCAGCACAATGAGAATGACAGGAGCGTTCCTCACATGTTGGTCCTACCCAGCCTTCCTCACACTGGCAAATTCCCCTTGAGCAGACCCCATGGCTGCCACACTCCATGGTACAGAGCTCTGTGGAAAAATCAAAGAAAATGTGTTAACATATTATGTTAAACCAGCATTCATCCTTTACGTTGATCCCAGCTTCTAGTCTATATTAATATTTTAAACAAAATAATTATAAACATTTCATAAAACAAAATGTCACATCTGAGTAAACAGATAAGGAACTCTGTAAAAAAGGGGGAAGAGTAGTTAAATCCCTGAATATAAAATAAACTGTAAGTGAAATTGATTTTGAAAAGTCTATAGCATTATAATGACATTCAAGGCTCAGAAATAAAATGGATGTCAAACTAATGCCAAGGGAGTTTTACAAAAACTACAGTTACATCACAGATAATGTTGTAGGGATTTTATGATACTTCAAGAAATCACTGGGGAAAAAAAAATCGAGTAAAATAGTACCCTAAATTCATTCAAGAAGACAAGTTTAATAATCAGGCACATAATAACTTTGTAATAAAAATCACAATATACAAATATAAAGCTGCTAATGATGACAATCAAGTAGTTTCTCTGATCATACTATCAATAATTGCATTTATTTTAAGCATTTTATATGACTTCTGGTTGAGTAAACATAGTCTTATTTTGAAATGCTATTCATTTAGCCAATATAATGATGAGGTATCCTGGCTCTGCTGATGTTCTCTTTTCTGTTCCCTTGACTTTTTGATGAGATGTGTTGAACCCTAATGAAGTCATGACCACTGAGAAGCCAACATCTTTCTTGATCAGATGCCTTTGCTAGAATAGGAGAAGCGGCATAAAGGCACATTGAAAGAATGCAATAGGTCAGGGCATAATTGGCCATATATCCTTAAAGGAAATAGGGAGTGATCTGGAAGCCTATTTCATAGTCTCAAATTCTGAGACTGGTTTTATATGTTAACATGTACTAAGGTATTATTAATATATTCCATCAGAAACCAGATTATTTTTCAGTAAGTAGTAATATTTTTCTGATAAAACCATGGTTATGGATTTTATTATAATCTGGATCAATTTGTTTACCAATTTATTCACAAACATTCTTTGAAGGCTGAGGTCTGATGGAAAGAATAGTGGATTTAAAAAAAAATATTTGAGAGAGAAAGACAAAACATTCTCTTTCACTGGTTCACTTTCCAAGTGCCTGAAACAATTAAATCCAGTTCTCCCATGTGGGTGGCAAGGACTCAAGTTCTTGAACCATCCCTGCTGCCCCTCAAGATCTACATTAGCAGGAAGTTAGAGTCAGGTGCTGGAGCCAAAGTTCAGACCCATACACTCTGATATGGGACACAGATATGGTAATTGGCATCTTAATTATTACACTAAATACTGTCCCTAGAGTAATGGATTTTAAATGAAGATATCTACATTCCTGATTTCTCTGCTTAGTAGCTCTGTACCCTTTGGCAACTTTCTTTTATTTATTTATTTATTTATTGACAGGCAGAGTGGACAGTAGAGGGAGACAGAGAGAAAGGTCTTCCTTTTTGCCGTTGGTTCACCCTCCAATGGCCGCTGTGGTAGGCGCACTGCGGCCGGCGCACCGCGCTGTTCTGATGGCAGGAGCCAGGTGCTTATCCTGGTCTCCCATGGGGTGCAGGGCCCAAGCACTTGGGCCATCCTGCACTGCACTCCCTGGCCACAGCAGAGAGCTGGCCTGGAAGAGGGGCAACCGGGACAGAATCTGGCGCCCCGACCGGGACTAGAACCCAGTGTGCCGGCGCCACAAGGCGGAGGATTAGCCTGTTGAGCCATGGCGCCGGCCCTCTTTGGCAACTTTCTAATATGCTCTCCTAATCCATGCTTATGTAAGTACACAATAGTAGTAATAATATTTACATCTCACAGAGCCATTGAACAGGTTTGAGATATGTCGTAGAGGTAATATCAATAGGACTTCCTCAAGATTGGATATGAGGGAAGGGAAAAATAAGTGTTTTGTTTAGAAAAGTGGATAATGCTGCTATTAATAGAATTGGAAAGGTCAAAAGAACAATAAGAGTGGAAGATCAAATCTTAAGATGAATGTTAAGAGACTACAGAGCCAAGTGAAGCTGTCGATTAAGCAGTGAGATATATGATTCTGACAGGCTAGGTGTGGAGATATAAAATTAACAGTCATCTTAGCATATAGGTGCTATATAAAGACATAGAACTGGTTAATAGCCTTAAAAAGAAAGAATAGAGCTCCAGGAATAAGTTCTGAAATATTCAGTTGCTAAAGGCCAAAATGGCCACTATAACCATATTTAACTATTGTCAATTAAAAATCAAATTACAAATAAAATCAGGCAGAAAAAGAGGAACTACAAAGGTGACTGGGAGGGAGAGGGCAGTGAGTGATAGGAAGAAATGCAGGAGATCCTGATGTAACTGGAATACAGAGGGCACTTTCCCAGGAAGGAGTGCCTCACTGTATTTAATACTGCTGAGAGGTCAAGTCAGACACATGCAGAGAAGTGCCTATTGGATTTATCAACATGGAAGTTGTTAGTGAATTTACGAAAAGCTGTACTGATAAAATTCTAGTTATGGAGCCAGATTGGAGTGGGTCAAAGAATGCATGGAAAACTATGTGTGACATCAACAGTTTGTAAGGAAAAGTTTGGGACACAGAAAAAGTATTTCTGAATGGTAACCCTCAGCCTATTGATAGCTCAGATCAAATGATCATGAAATAGTTCCTGGTCCCTATATTTTGGTTCTGCATCTCTGATAATCTAATTTATAATTTCAGTTTATATAGAGAACCTGAGATTGTAGTTCTGCTCCTCTTAATAGTCTCTCTAAAGACACCAAAACTGAACTCTGCAGTCCTTTCTGAGATTAGGAAACTAACTGCGCAAACCTAATAAAATCAGTGCTGACTAGATCAACTAGAGCCAAACATTTCCACATACTGTTTTGTACAATTATAAAATCCTAAGCATACAGGAGTATATTATTGTGTTTTCTTGTGCCTACAAATGGTAGAACTAGAGAACAGTATAAGCAAAATGGCAGACTAGGCTGTTTTTTTTTTTTTTAAAGATTTATTTATTTGAAAGTTACATAGAGAGAGGAGAGGGAGAGAGAGAGAGAGAGGTCTTCCATCTGATGGTTCACTCTCCAATTGGCCACAATGGCCAGAGCTGCACCGATCTAAAGCCAGGAGCCAGGAGCTTCCTCTGGGTTTCCCACGCAGGTGCAGGGGCCCAAGGACTTGGGCCATCTTCCACTGCTTTCCCAGGCCATAGCAGAGAGCTGGATCGGAAGTGAAGCAGCTGGGACTAGAACCGGCACCCATATGGGATGCTGGCACTTCAGGCCAGGGTGTTAACCCGTTGTGCCACATTGCCGGCCCCTAGGCTGTTTTTTTAAAAAACAATATTTATTTATTTAGTTGAGGGACGGAGGGAGAGAGGGAGGGAGAAAGAAATAGAGAAATAGAGAGAGATAGAAAGAGAGATTGATTTATTTCCAGCCACTGTGTAACTCCCCAACACCCAGTATCCCACATGAGAGGAAGGTACCCAAGTACTTGAGCCATCTTCGACTACCTTCCCAGGTGCATTAGCAGGGAGCTGGATCAGAATAGAAGCCAGGACTCCAAATGGCCCTTGGAGATGGGATGCGGAAGTCACAGGGATTTAACCCACTGCACCACAACACCAGCCCCTGAACAGGCTATTCTTAATCTATATCAATATAATCTGCTAGAAATATTGGTATAAAGCAACAATTTTTTAAAACTGAATGTCTTAACACACACGGAAAAGAAATCTTCATATTCCAGAAGCAAATAAGATGCCAAGAGCAAAAGTGGTAAGCATATGAGTCAATCCTCTGGCGGCCTCAAGGGTTTTTAGACTCAGTATTGACTATAGGCTTGTGTATTTATGTCCACAAAGGGAAAAAAGATAAAGTCTTGGGTACACTGAGATAGGAAGTCAAATTAAAACTCATGCAGAAAGCTAGAACCCTTAAGAGAGTGTGATCTCAGCAGAGTAGTGACTAATAAGCTCCCCCTGCTAGTTCTTCGGGATGACAAAACAATAATGATGATAATAAAATAATAAATTTGAGAGTGAAAAACAATGTAGAAATAGAGAATACTCTCTAATAATTATAATATATTAGATTAAGCACCCTCAGTGAAATATTTTTAAAGCTTTGTATTATTCAGGCGTTAGTTAAGAGATACTTTGTCACATAGGCTTATGAAAACTTAGAGGTGCAATTCTGTTCCCAGTAATAGTGACCAACGTAATTTTTACAATTGTCTCCTGATGAGAACTAGAAAATCTGGCCCAAATATATCTTAAAAATCTTTTGGAAGTTACTGGAATTTAAAAAGCATTTAAGAATTACTGTGCCAAGGAGAAAAAAAAAAAACCCAGAGAGGTAATCACGATATTTAGGATGCTTTTCCTATAGAAGTGTCTGTTAGGGTGGAGTGAGCTAGCAGGCTCCGTACTTAGAGCTTTGTCCACCTCATGAGGGCAGGAAAAAAAATCTGGATAGATGAAGGCTAAGAAATTTCCAACACTGAAAAAACATTAAGCCAAATATATGAAGCACAACTAAGAGAACGGAAAAGAAAAGGACACATTCACAATCAAAGACTTTACTGCTTCCTTCTCTTATTAACTGAGAACCAGCTGAGCACAAATCGGGGGGGGGGGGATAGAATATTTGGGCAATGTGATTAACACATTGGATGTAATTGAGATATATGGAATATTTTATTAGATGACTATAAAATATACCTAATTTTCAAATATTAACCATGTAAGGATTATAAAACAAGTCTCGTCATGCTTCATACTATTGATATCATATATAGGTTATTTTCTCTCCACTATGAATTCAACTTGAAATCAGTGATCAAGGATATTATGAAATCTATATATGTTTGGAAATCAAGAAATATACTTCTGAATCAACTATAGAACAGAATAGAAATCTCCATAGAACTTAGAAAATAGTTTGAAATGAATGAAAATGAAGGGATCACATATCAAGACTTGTGTAATGTAACTAAATCCATGTGTACTGAAAAATTTCTAAGACAGAAAGTAGAATCAGCTGAAAAACAGTGACCTAAGCATCCATCCAAAGAATTTACAAAAAAGAAGAGCAAATTAAACTTAATGACAACAGAGGCAAGAAAATAATACGAAGAGCTCAACGTAATAAAATAGGAACATAGAAAGGATCAGCAAGCTAATGCTAGATGTTTTTTCACAGACAGATAAAATTGATGATGAAGACTGATCAAGAAGAAAATACAACAGGCTAAATAACCAAAATCAGGAATAAAAGATAACACAGCTATCGGTATTTCAAACATAAATCATCATAAGAAGACATTCAACATGTTTTCAACAGCTTTGGAGTATTTGATGAAAAGGACAAATTCCTAGAAAATCACAACTTAAAAATAAAATGCAAGAAAAAATGGAGAAATAATACACAATAAAACACATCCTATAAACATACTTAAGTCTCATGACTTCACTTGTAAATATAGAAAACTTTAAAGGGGGAAAAACTGCCAGTCTTCAATAAACTTATAAAGAATAAGAAAAGAGGAAACACAATGTGCTTTATGAGGTCAACATAACCCTGACATAAAATTTTGAAAAGGGTATTCTAAAGAAAAAAACACAGGGCAATCTCAGTCATGAATATGGATGCAGAAGCTTAAGCAAAATATCAAAATACCAAATCTAGCATTACATAACCAGAAGTAATGCATGATCATTTTCTGTTTATTTCAGGAATACATGATTAATATTTGAAAATATATGAATGTAATCCATCACATCTATAGAATAAAGAATTATATGATTATCTCAGTAAGTATATAAGTATGTGATAAACTAGTAAATGCTCATTCAAGATAAAAAATTATAGCAAATAAGACTAAAAAGAACTTTAAATCTTATAAAAACACAGTAAACATTATATTCAATAGTTAGATGTAAAATATTACTGAGACTGAGAAAGAATGCTTATAATCATCATTTTTTAACTTTTATTTAGTGAATATAAATTTCCAAAGTACAGCTTATGGGTTACAATGGCTTTCTCTCCCCATAACTTCCCTCCCACCCGCAACCCTCCCCTTTCCCGCTCTCTCTCCCCTTCCATTCACATCAAGATTCATTTTCAATTCTCTTTATATACAGAAGATCAGTTTAGTATATATTAAGTAAAGATTTCAACAGTTTGCAGCCACATAGAAACACAAAGTGAAAAATACTGTTTGAGTACTAGTTATAGCATTAAATCAAAATGTACAGCACATTAAGGACAGAGATCCTACAAGAGGAGTAAGTGCACAGTGACTCCTGTTGTTGACCCAACAAATTGACACTCTTGTATATGGCGTCAGTAATCACCCTAGGCTCTTGTCATGAGTTGCCAAGGCTATGGAAGCCTCTGATCATATTTAGACAAGGTCATAAAAGACAGGGTGAGGATAGTAACCAATGATCCTAAGAGTGGCATGTACCAGGTTTGAACAATTATACAGCATTAAGTGGGGAAGAGGACCATCAGTACACACAGGTTGGGAGTAGAGCCATTGGTGGTAGAGTAGAGGTTATGATTACAAAGGAATGAGGCCCAAGTGCACTAGACAGGGCCTAGAACAAAGGACAGAGTCATTAGAGGAGCTAAGAAAGGTGAAGGAAAAAATATTCTATAAATAGGAGACCAAAGGGGTAGGAGTTGTGTGGCACAGGGCTGCTGAGGACGCCTGCATCCCATATTGGAACACCAGTTTGAGTCCTGGCTATACTGTTTCTGATGCAGCTCCCTGTTAATGCACCCGAGAAGGCAGTAGATATGGGCCTAAGTGCTTGAGTTTCTGCCACCTACATGGGAGACCCAGATGGAGTTCCAGGCTGATAGCTTCACACTAGCCCAGCCCTGGCTCTTGCAGCCATTTGTGGGATGAACTCATGAATGGAAGATAAATACCTCTCTCTCTCTCTTTCTCTCTCTCTCTCTCCCCCACCACACACTCTCTCTCTCTGTCAAATAAATATAAAAAAAACTTTAAAAAATAGGAGACCCAAAAAGAGATGATAGGCTATAAATCCATCAGTAACTCTGGTAATAAAAACCAATTAAGCTTGCAGTGTAAAAGAGGCATTTTTCAAAAGAAGAAATTTAAATGGCCAACAGACACAAGAAAAAATGTTCAGGTTGTAGACTCAAAAGGCTTCCATAGCCTTGGCAGCTCATGTCAAGAGCCTCAGGTGATCATTGATGTCATAAATAAGAGTATCAATTGTTAAAATCAGCAACAGGAGTCATTGTGCACTTGTTCCCCATGTAGGCCCTCTGTCCTTAATGAGTTGTACTATGTGAATTAACGGTAAAACTAGTCTTCAAACAGTACTTTATACTTTGTGTGTCTGTGTGGGTGCAGACTATTGAAATCTTTATTTAGTATAGAATTTATTTTCTGTATATAAAGATAATTAAAAATGAATCTTAATGAAAAATGGGATGGGAGAGGGAGTAGGCAGTGGGACGGGAATGGGGGTGGGAGTGCAGGTATGGGGGGAAGAACTGCTATATTCCAAAAGCTGTGCCTATGAAATTTATATTTATTAAATAAAAGCTTTCTAAAAAATGTTCAGGATCACTAGCCATCAGGGAAATGCAAATCAAAAACACAGTGAGGTTTCACCTCACCCCAATTAGAATGGCTCTCATACAGAAATCAAAGAATAAACACTTTCAAGGATGTAGGGTAAACATTACCCTAATCCACTATGAGTGGGAATGTAAACTAGTACAGCCATCATGGAGATACCTCAGAAAGCTGAAAACAGGGGGCCAACACTGTGGCACAGTGGATAAAGCTGCTGCCTACAGTGCCGGCATCCCATATGGGTGCTAGTATGAGACCTGGCTGATCCATTTCTGATCCAGTTCTCTGCTATGGCCTGGGAAAGCAGTAGAAGATGGCCCAAGCACTCCTGGAGCTGGCACTGCAGTGTAGTAGGTTAACCCTCCACCTGTGTTTCCAGCATCTCACATGGGTGCCAGATTGTGTCCTGGTTGCTCTTCCTCCCATCCAGCTCTTTGCTAATGGCTTGGGAAAGCAGCGGAAGATGGCCCAGGTGCTTGGGCCCCTACACCCATGTGGAAGACCTGGAAGAAGCTCCTGGCTTCAGATCGGCCCAGCTGTGGCCATTGTAGCCATTTGGAGAGTGAACCAGTGGATGAAAGATCTCTCTCTCTCTCTCTCTATGTCTGTCTGTCTGTCTGTCTCTCTCTATGTCTGTCTTTCTCTCTCTCTCTGCCTCTATGTAACTCTGCCTTTCAAATAAATAAATAAGTCCTTTAAAAAATAAAGCTGAAAACTGATATACCATATGACACAGCATTCCCACTCTTGGGAATTTACCCAAGGGAAATGAAATCAACATATGAAAGAGTTATCTGTACCCCAATGTTTTTTGCTGCTCAAATCACAATAGCGAAGATATGGAATCTTTTTGTCAAATTTTAGGACAGAAAATCTCTATTTTAAACTGTATTAGAGAATAGGGAAAAGTGGGAAATCTCAAATTTTATGAAATTACTAGAATTGAATTGCAGGATGGGATAAGGAATAAAAGGAATCTTTAATGAAGATTTATTTATTTTGAAAGTCAGAATTACAAAGAAAGAGGAAGAGACAGAGAAAAAGATCAGTCTTCCATTTGCTGGTTCACCCCCTAAATGGCTGCAAGGCTTGGGGCTGGGCTGGGCTGAAGCCAGGATCCAGGAGCTTCATCAGAATTTACCATGTGGGTTCAGGGAACTTTCCCAGGCACATTAGCAGGGAGCTGGATTGGAAGTAGAGCAGCTGGGACACGAACTGGCACCCATATGGGATGCTGAAAAATCTCCAATATTTTGAAATTCAACACACACACACACGCACACACACACACATACACCAGCATAGAAATCACAACCAGGTAAGCTTGAACACTAAAATGGTTTAATTTAAAAAAAAATCAGTCTATCAATGTAATTAATAATTGAACTAAACTCTTTTGCTTTAATCCATTTCATAATTAAAGAAAATGATAATTTTAGTATATATATATAAAAGAGTACTATCTAATACTTTGCTCCCACTTACGATAGAATTTCCTATCAAAATAGGGCCAGGAGGCAGAGCCAAGATGGTGGATAGTGAGGGCGTGCACCAATAGTCCAGGAAAAGATAGTTTAATGAAAGTGGAGTTACTGTAGCCTCAGGAAAAGACTCAAGAAAAAAACTGCAGAGGAAACGCAGAATCAAGAATCAATATCATCAAAACGTCTATTCTCCCAAAAGCAATTTATACATTCAAAGCAATACCAATGAAGATACTGAAGACATTCTTCTCAGATCTGGAAAAAATGATGCTGAAATTCATATGGAGACACAGGAGACCTTGAATAGCCAAAGCAATCTTGTACAACAAAAACAAAGCCAGAGGCATCACAATACCAGATTTCAGGACATACTACAGGACAGTTGTTATCAAAACAGCATGGTTCTGGTACAGAAACAGATGGATAGACCAATGGAACAGAATAGAAACACCAGAAATCAATCCAAACATCTACAGCCAACTTATATTTGATCAAAGATCCAAAACTAATCCCTGGAATGAGGACAGCCTATTCAATAAATGGTGCTGGGAAAATTGGATTTCCATGTGCAGAAGCTTGAAGCAAGACCCCTACCTTTCACCTTACACAAAAATCCACTCAACATGGATTAAAGACTTAAATCTACGACCTGAAACCATCAAATTATTAGAGAGCATTGGAGAAACCCTGCAAGATATAGGTACAGGCAAAGACTTCTTGGAAAAGACCCCAGGAGCACAGGCAGTCAAAACCAAAATTAACATTTGGGATTGCATCAAATTAAGAAGTTTCTGTACTTCAAAAGAAACAGTCAGCAAAGTGAATAGGCAACCGACAGAATGGGAAAAATATTTGCAAACTATGCTACAGATAAAGGGTTGATAACCAGAATCTACAAAGAAATCAAGAAACTCCACAACAGCAAAACAAACAACCCACTTAAGAGATGGGCCAAGGACCTCAATAGACATTTTTCAAAAGAGGAAATCCAAATGGCCAACAGACACATGAAAAAATGCTCAAGATCACTAGCAATCAGGGAAATGCAAATCAAAACCACAATGAGGTTTCACCTCACCCCGGTGAGAATGGCTCACATTCAGAAATCTACCAATAATAGATGCTGGAGAGGATGTGGGGAAAAAGGGACACTAACCCACTGTTGGTGGGAATGCAAACTGGTAAAGCCACTATGGAAGTCAGTCTGGAGATTCCTCAGAAACCTGAATATAACCCTACCATACAAACCAGCCATCCCACTCCTTGGAATTTACACAAAGGAAATTAAATTGGCAAACAAAAAAGCTGTCTGCACATTAATGTTTATTGCAGCTCAATTCACAATAGCTAAGACCTGGAACCAACCCAAATGCCCATCAACAGTAGACTGGATAAAGAAATTATGGGACATGTACTCCATAGAATACTATACAGCAGTAAGAAACAATGAAACCCAGTCATTTGCAACCAGATGGAGCAATCTGGAAAACATCATGCTGAGTGAATTAAACCAGTCCCAAAGAGACAAATATCATTTGTTTTCCCTGATTGGCGACAACTAACTGAGCACCAAAGGGGAAACCTGTTGAAGGGAAATGGACACTATAAGAAACAATGACCTGATCAGCTCTTGTCCTGACTGTTGATGTACAATGTAATACTTTATCCTTTTTAGTTTTTTGTTGTTTTTGTTGTTCTAGTACTATTGAACTCTTTGATTAACACACGATTATTCTTAGGTGTTTACATTTTAACTGAAAAGTGATCCCTGTTAAATATAAGAGTGGGAAAAAGAGAGGGAGGAGATGCACAATTTGGGACATGCTCAATCGGACTTGCCCCAAATGGTGGAGTTATAAACGTGCCAGGGGATTCCAATACAATCCCATCAAGGTGGCATGTACCAATGCCATCTCACTAGTCCAAGTGATCAATTTCAGTTCACAATTGATCACACTGATAGGTCTAAGAGTCAAAGGGATCACACAAACAAGACTAGTGTCTGCTAATACTAACTGATAGAATCAAAAAGGGTGAGAAGGATCCAACATGGGAAGTGGGATACACAGCAGACTCATAGAATGGCAGATGTCCTAAACAACACTCTGGCCTCAGAATCAGCCTTTAAGGCATTCGGATCTGGGTGAAGAGCCCATGAGAGTATTTTAGGCATGGAAAGCCAAGACACTCTGGAAAATAAAACCTAAATGAAAGATCTCTGTGAGTGAGATCCCAGTGGAAAGAACGGGGCCATCAAAGAAGGAGGTACCTTTCTCTGAAGGGAGGAGAGAACTTCCACTTTGACTATGACCCTGTCTGAATAAATCGAAGTCGACGAACCCTAAAGGCTTCCATATCCTTGGCAACTCATGACTAGAGCCTAGGGAGATTACTGACACCATAAACAAGAGTGTCAAATTGTTAAGTCAACAACAGGAGTCACTGTGTACTTATGTCTCATGTGGGATCTGTCCTTAATGTGTTGTCGAATGTGAAGTGATGCTATAACTAGTACTAAAACAGTATTTTTACACTTTGTGTTTCTGTGTAGATGGAAACTGATGAAATCTTTACTAAGTATATACAGAATCGATCTTCTGTATATAAAGATAATTGAAAATTTAAAAAACCCCTGGTGTTAAACTGGAAATTGCATAGAAAATTAATGAATTTTAAAAAAAAATATCATGTAGGATCTCTGTCTTTAATGTGCTGTACACTGTTATTTAATGCTATAACTAGTACTCCAACAGTATTTTTTCACTTTGTGTTGCTATGGGGGGAAAACTGTTGAAATCTTTACTTAATATATACTAAACTGATCTTCTGTATATAAAGAGAATTGAAAATGAATCTTGATGTGAATGGAAGGGGAGAGAGAGCGGGAAAGGGGAGGGTTGCGGGTTGGAGGGAATTTATGGGTGGGGAAGCCATTGTAATCCATAAGCTGTACTTTGGAAATTTATATTCATTAAATAAATGTTAGAAAAAATAGGGCCAGAAGGGAATTTACTGAATATAATAAATATGATTTACCAAAATTCTTTAGTAAACATCATACTTTCTCATATAATAAAGATATTGCTCTTAAAGTAAGGAGATATATTAGAATAAGCTACTGCTTCTAATTCAGTGTCATAATGAAGATCTCAGCTCCTATAATAAGGTAATCAAAAACATGAAATGTGTAATGCTTTGGAAAGAAGAGACAAAAGTGATCATACAGGCAAACTACAAAAATCAGAAGGGAGGGTAAAAATGCTGCTGTATAGAAGATCAAAAGAAAAAACCAACAGCATGTATCTATTTCAGGTCAGTGAATCAGAATATATCTATATATATATATATATATATATGTATATATATAAAGATTTATGTATTTGAAAGAGTTACAGAGAGGGAGAGACACAGAAAGTGATGAGATATCTTCTATCTGTTGGTTCACTCCCCAGATGGCTGCAATGGCCAGGGCTGGACCAGGGCAAAGCCAGGAGCCAGGAGCTTTATCTTATCTGTATCATGTGGGTACAAGCACTTGGGGCATCTTCCACTGCTTTCCCAGGCCATTAGCAAGGAGCTGGATTGGAAGTGGAGGAACTGGGTCATTCATCGACACCCATATGAGATGCCAGTGTCGCAGGTGGTGGCTTTAACTGGTATGCTACAGTGCTGGCCCAGAATATAAATAGTTTTTAAAAACATCCTATTCACAGTAACAGAAAATCTAGCAAAATAATTCAATACTTCTTTACATAAAATTTGAAAACTATTGAAGAACACATACATATGAAGACCCAATCAATGGAGAGATATACTGTGTTCATGGCTCACAAGCCTCAGTATTGTTAGGGTGTCAATTTTCCTAAACTATTCTATAAATTCAATGTAATTCCAGTCAATATTTCAACAATTTTCACAGAGCTTGAAAATCTGATCATAAAATCCATACAGAACAGAAAAGGCCAAGAATATCCAAAAACATTATGAAGCACGTTTATTGGAATGCTTGTGTGTGTGTATATCCTAACTTAAATGTCCTAAGATACAAAAAATGGATATATAAATTTTAATGTATTCACACAGTATAAAAATTAACAGACATTAACTTAAGTAAGGTAGAGCCTCTATATGGATTCATTTAAAAATGTAATGATAAAGGATGAAAACAATTATTCATATGGAATTTAAATACATGCATAACAATAACATATTTTATGGATACACACACACACAATTGGAAAAGTCAAAAACTGTGCAAGGAAATAATTGATTTTAGGATAGTGGCTTCCACTCCAGGGAAGGGAGGCATATAGGATCACAAAAGGATTCAGAGGGACTTTGTACTTGTTAATTTTTAAAGCAAAGTAATGAGTGGGCTTAAAGCTGTTCATTATATTCCTTTATATGCCTGAAATGTTTAATAATAATGTATAAAAGGAGGAAATGAAAGAGTCAGTAAGAAATAACTGTCTTTAGGGACTGCTCAATTGTAGAAATAAGCGGGGAGGCGACTTAACCTAACTCTCACACTCCTCAATACCCAGCCTTCCACAGACGCAAACCACAACCACTAGTCTGATTCACAGTTTCAGCACCATAAGTATCCAGGAGGGAAACAATAGCCTCATGAGTAATGGAGTCCTCTAAGAAATAAATTACTACAAATGGAGAAGCAGATCTTAAACAATAAGCATTTCTCCATTTGAACTGCATCAACATTCCAGCAACTGCATGCAGTATCAAATAGAGTTTCTGGACTGATTCTACAACATTTTTCAATCCCAATCTTGTTATAATCAGCAGTGGGGTTGATGTGTGGGAAGGACTAACAGAAAACAGATGCTAGCAATTGTATAATTTATAAACATGATAGAAATGATATTTTGTTCTAATATATTTGTCTCATGAATAGTTCCATTCTATGTGTAATATTTTTCTATCTGGTTGAAAATACATTAACATTATAGGCTGCAAAATATGACAAAATAATGCTAAAATATAAACATTCTTCTGTGCAAATATATTGGAAAAGAACATGAAAAATATAGGCAGACACTTTAAAGTTCTATTGAGACATTTCATTTTTAATAAGTTTCTTTATGCATGTCAGCAATGAACAACACTTGTATAAATTGAACTAGGATACAACTGGAACACTTCTTTGTTGCATGCTGACAAAGTACAACTTGATTAAATAGTAAATCCTTCATAGTCTCCCTCAGAACTATTTCTCTGAGATTTACTTTTTATACCAAAGTTCCTAGTAAAGTAAATTCTATTACTCTTGTCACCTCAATTGTGGCCAATTTCATACAATGATAATACTATGTCCCTGCAAAATATTAAATCTGGTGTCAGGCTCTAAAATATTCACTTATGTAAAAATTTCAATGATAT
Source organism: Lepus europaeus (assembly GCF_033115175.1). NCBI lineage: Eukaryota > Metazoa > Chordata > Mammalia > Lagomorpha > Leporidae > Lepus > Lepus europaeus. The sequence goes on along the minus strand of NC_084850.1, from coordinate 31,772,415 downwards.
AATGTGGCAGTCTAAACAAGGAAAGGACACCTCTAACATAAAAATTCATAAAAATTAAGAAATTATTGCATATTCATTTGCCCAGCATCTAATAAAATCAGTTAAAGATCAAAGGAAATTATGCTGAGAGAAAAAAGAAAAATCAAAAATTGAGAATTAATGAACCTGAATAGAAATTCTCCCTTTGTTAGATTTTAATACAATTTTTGTTAGGGAAATTAACAGAATTTTCTGATTGCTTCGTGTGATTAATGTAGGAAATGTCATTAGGAAAACACAGTAATGAAAGTGTGGGCAATGCTGACCTAAGAAGCTTAAGGGTTGGAAAAGTTTTTACAGTGTATACCAGGCTCTTCAAGCAAAGAATTGACAAAGAATAATAAACGTTACTAAAAACTAAAGTTTGTGTACTCTATTGTCTTACCAAATATTTGAATCACTTTCATTTCACTGCTATCAGCTACTTCTATTCTCGGCAGCAGACACTCTACTAGAGAGTAAGGCCATTATAAGCCAGTTAACCTTGAATGTGTATACAACACAGGCACATATACATGTACTTTTTGTTTTCTATCTTCCTGAAATATAACTTGAGAAAATATTAGTTGATGGTGAATAATATCTGTTTTTAACATGTATTGTGAAGCTTACTACTGACTTTACCTGATCTTAACAACTATCCTTCCTAATTCAAAGATTTGGTCTTACTGTGAGCTATATATCACATTTCCTGTATTTCTGGTATAATATTGTATCTCTTCACACACACACACACACACACACAAAACTTTGATAAGTCCAGCATTACAATAGTGCTTCAACATTTTTTTAAATTTTAACATTATTTTCCATCTGAACAACAATTTGAACAGATTACCAAGTGATATACAATGTCAGTTGGCTCTGTCTGTACAAATAGCAACATACAACCAACAGTAATAACAACTGTACTCTCCATCCTATAATCTTTCTTGAGATGAGTCTCAAATTCTTGAAAAATATGTACAAAAGCCCCAAGTAATTTAGTATTTGAAGATCATGTGTTATAGTGACTTTTAGCTTAACATTTCATGGATTTGGGTTATCATATGGCCATGAATTTCCTTTATAAAATAGCTACCTGTTCTTTGACAGATCTGAAAAAGTCGACAAAAGAAACAAAAATCCATGCCTGGTTTTATCACTATTAAATTCAATGAAATAGTTTGCTGGCCTTTTCACAATACAGAATATTTTCTTTGAAATAAATTCTATTTCCTTGTTTGCTAAATAATATGTTCTTCTCTAACTATAGATGTCACACTATGGTTAGTTTAGTGATTAGAAACTGGAGCTACTGAGAATGAGGTGAATTTCTACTCCTTCTTGACTACAGATGCCAAAATTGTGCCTCAATGCTTTAATTATGAACTGGACACTCTTGCCTATCCAATAGTATCTTCAATAGTCAAAGAATACTGAAATCTAGATGCTTGTCTCACAAAGGTTTATAACTTGACCTACTAGGTACCAGATTGTTAGGGTGAAATCAACAAACATCCTTAAGGAGAAAATGTTAGCATTTGAGACTCATGATCTATCATTAGTAGTAGTAGTAGGTCATGCACACTGAACTGATGGTTCAGCCACAAGAAAATTTGTTTTGGTCTATCCATAGATTTTTCACTTAGATTTTCTTACCATCAGTACAACAAATTTGCAATTTGCTACTGCCTAAAAGGAAAGCCTAACTGGCCCATAGAGGTAACAAATTTAAATCCTAGACTGCAGTCAAACAGTGTGCTTACTTACAAAACTATATACATGGGGCTGGTGCTGTGGCATACTGGGTAAAGCTGCTGCCTGCAGTTTTGGCATCCCATGTGGGTGCTGGTTTGAGGCCGGGCTGCACCACTTCTGATCGGGTTCCCTGATATGGCCTGGGAAAGCAGTAGAAGATAGCCCAAGTCCTTGGGCCCCTGCACCCGGGTGGAAGACCTGGAAGAAGCTCCTGGCTCCTGGCTTTGGATTGGCCCAGCTGCAGCCATTTGGAGAGTGAACCAGTGGATGGAAGACTTTCTTTCTCTCTTTGCTTCTGCCTCTCTGTAGCTCTTTCAAATAAATAAATAAATCTTTAAAACTATATATTGGAACAATTAATACTACATCTCAGCTCAGGTTAGTTGTTTAAGAAGGATTTCTTAGTAAGTCAAAAAAACTGTTCTTCCTATATAAAGTTAACATTCTTTTTGGCATGATTTTATACAATGTTAGAATTGCACTAGGGGCCGGAGCTATGGCACAGCGGGTTAATACCCCAGCCTGAAGTGCTGGCATCCCATATGGGTGGCTGGTTCTAGTCCCAGCTACTCCTCTTCCAATCCACCTCTCTGCTGTGGCCTGGGATAGCAGTAGAAGATGGCCCAAGTCCTTGGGCCCCTGCACCCATATGGGAGACCTGGAAGAAGCTCCTGGCTCCTGGCTTTGGATTGGCCCAGCTCCGGCCGTTGCGGCCAATTGGGAGTGAACCAGCAGATGGAAGACCTCTCTCTCTGCCTCTCCTCTCTCTGTATGTAATTCTGACTTTCAAATAAATCTTTAAAAAAAACTGCACTAGGGAGAATTGTCTTTCCTTTTCCTGACTGATATTTTGACCCGCTTTTTCTTTTTCAAAAATTTTTAGCTACATTACCTCTCTCTCTGCAAAATTAATTTTCACTAATCCCCTTGATGCACATCTACATTTCCTGCCTGGTGTTTTTTCTAAGCCAATAAGTTTCCCAATTCAACACAGAAGTGTCTGTGTTCCCTGAAGCTTTACAAATGATAGACTGAGAAATCTTCAATGACACATGCAAGCCGTGAAACACATCTGATAGCATTCTTCAGTGGGGAAGCCAAAGCTGCTTGTTGAAAGGACATTTCATGCAAACTGAAAAAATTACTCTGAATCAAAAACAGCTCTCTGAGTTGTTCCCTCCATTTAATACATGGTAAAGGATCTCCATGCTTTACAAAATGAAGTGCAATTGGAGTCTGAGGGAGACAATGCTAGCAATCATCAGGCAACTTCAGCGCCTGCATCCTTAATGCAGAAGGTGTGTTCAAGGTATTCCAAAGGTATAGAAAGCAGCTTTCTGTCAAAGAACTGAGCAAGGGCTGTATACATAATTACACGGCTGCCATCATTGCCCAGCAGACCATGCACCTACAATTTATTTTTGCCCCTATAAATAAATATGACAAAGAGAAAAGAAATGTAAAGAATCCAGAGTCAAAATCCTCAGCATGACAAAGACAAAGGTATATAAATGTTCTTATTTAACATTTGAGTACACAATTTAGTTACATTTAACACAAATTTGTAATTTCACTCTATGGCAAAAAAACACCAAAATGTTTAAAAAGCTTTATGGTCATGAAGGTTCTCCAAAGAGTTTCTGGGAAAATGGAATTAAGAGATAAATTTTGGTATAAATTTTTTTTCAAATTCTTTCATAATTTTTTCAAAATATGCATTTTCCATGAACTCTGTGAAGTCCCATCTATGTATGTATTTCAAGATGTTTTGCACCAAAATAAATTCATCTTTCAATTTTATTTTTATTTTTTATTTTATATTTAATGAACTTTCTGAAGTACCCATGTACTAGCGCATTTGAATTTTAAGAGCAATAATTTATATTGTCCTAAAAGTTGCTATACTAATAATGAAATAAAGACTTGATTTGATTTCATGTCTACTGTTGTTTTACAATATCAACATTCTAGCAAGGTTATATGTAGTTAGACAAAGTTAAAATCCTTGACTTTTTATTTCACAAGTAGTATGCTACACATGGCTACCTATTTAGGCCAATAACATCTTAAATTCAACATGTTTATAATCTACCTTTTAATCTCTACTCAAAACTGAGTTCTCTATCCTGATTTCATTTTTTTGTTAGTACTACAACAGTATCTTTGGGTTTCGAGGCTAGGACCTTGGCATTATGCTTTATCTTCTTTTAGTCTTATGACCACCTATTTAACTAGGTCTTTCAATTCTATTTTCGACACCTCTTCTATGGAGAACCAGCATTGCATAGTAGTTAAGAGTTTAGACTCCACAACTGGATTTCCTGGACTGGAATCCTAGGTTGGCCAATAATTAACTATGTGATTTGAAAGAATCAAGAAATATTTATGTGCTGTGCTTTCTCATCTATAAAATGGGATTGTTGCAAGGATCAATAGAATAAATACATCTAAAGTGCTTATAACAGCATTAGGCACATAATAAGTGCTATGGAATTGTTAGCAATTATGGTTATATCTATTTTCAATCTACTTATCTAGGCCTTCATATCATCTTTTGTCTTAACTCTCACAAAAGTATCCTTACTGTTTTGTCAAATGCTCTGTTATCTTTTTAAACACTCCCTACACAATCAGAGGCTAAAATATTAGAATCTTAAGTCTTGGGAGATCTTTAAGATTCATCTAGTTTGATATACAAACCTCCTACCTTTCCAATATTTCCCCTCATGTTCACTTATTGCTCCACAAAGCCAGTAAATTCCAATTATATTTTATGTAGCCATATTAAAAAGTAATTTGTTGATTTGAACTAAACTAAAACCTCCTGCCCTCTTCCTTTCACCTATTGGTGTTATTTGTGCCCTTTAGAAAATTTCTGCCAAAAATTAACATCCCCACCAATAATTGAAAATAGCTCTTTGATCCCAATTAAGGTCTTCTTCTTGTAATCTTCCCTGAGCCCTTCAAATGTTGTTAGTCTTGCATGGTTTGTTTAACCTTAATATCTTTATTATTCTTCTCTAGAGAAACTACAGCTCTGGTCACACATTATATGGAAAATACTTCACAGTGTCCCAAAGAATATTGAAGTTCAGAATCATTAGCTTAGATATCCAGGTACTCCCCCAACCAATCTTCAATAATTACCTTTCAAATTTTTACTTTCATCATTCCCCTACTTGTATCCTTTGTTAAGGACAAATTTGACTGCCAGCCCTGTCCTGGAATCACCTTACTTTTCATGCATCTGGGGATCCATCATTTTTCTCTTCCTTCTTTTTTTTTCATTTATTAAACTTTTATTTAATGAATACAAATTTCCAAAGTACAGCTTATGGGTTACAATGGCTTCCCCCCTCCCATAACTTCCCTCCCACCCGCAACCCTCCCCTTTCCCGCTCCCTCTCCCCTTCCATTCACATCAAGATTCATTTTCAATTCTCTTTATATACAGAAGATCAGTTTAGTATATATTAAGTAAAGATTTCAACAGTTTGCCCCCATATAGCAACATAGCAACACAAAGTGAAAAAAATACTGTTGGAGTACTAGTTATAGCATTAAATAACAGTGTACAGCACATTAAAGACAGAGATCCTACATAATATTTTTTTCTTAACGCCCTTCCTATAGCTTTTCATTATCTGTCCAAGTGACTCTTGAACTTACAGCTTGAATGACAACTTGCTACACTCAAAGGCAGGCATGGTGTCTCCCTGTTGTATACTCTTACAGAGTTTTGTTAACACATATATTATGGCTATTATTGCATGTAATCTTTATTGTAGCTTTTATACACATGCATTATTCTACCTACTAATATTGTAAGTTAATGAAGGCAGTATCTGAGTCTCAATATTTTTTCTGTCTCCCACATTTTTGGCATGATGGACCCTCAATAGATATTTGTGGAGTTATTTCATTTAGCAAACATTTATTGAGCATCCCATGTTGCTCAGGACAAATTGAAGCTTAGTATACATTGATTAAATAAATTGCTGATAAACAAAAAAGTGTCTCACTGAAATTTTCAGCCTGGCTGACTAGAAAAATATTGGCACCATTGAGGGAAATCAGTAGGTCTGGAGAAGGAAGTACTTAGAGTGAGACTTTGAACTTTGTTTTTAGATGAGTTGAATTTAAGGTCCTGGCAACAGATGCAGACACAGATTTATTGAGCTAAGATTCTATTATTCTAGCTTACAATTGTATGTGGGAAAGCTCCATGCTAGGTGACACCGTGGATATAAAACAAAAAAGGTATGAAAGGGGATAGTGTTAATTCTTGGACCCTTGTATAAGATTAACATTGAACCAAAGACACAAAATAAAAACTAATGGCTATAAGATATGGAAACAATCTATAATGTGCACTGATGGAAAAATAGATGAAGAAAATGTGAGATTATATATATATATATGTTATATATTATATATACCACACAATGGAATATTATTATATTATTCAGTCTTATAAGACAAGAACATCTGGCCATGTGCCACAGATAGATGGACCTGGAGGATATCACACTAAGAAATAAGGCAGACACAGAAAGACAAGTATTGCATGATGTTAATATGTGGAATATAAAATATATACACATACAAACACATAAATATTTATGTGCATTTGGGGATAGAGAACAAAATAGTGGTTACCAGGAGCAGGGGTCGGGGGAGAAAATGGGGAGATATGTCAAAGGATGGAAAGCAGCAAATATAGAGGAGGAAAAAGTCTAGGAATCTAATGTCCAATGTGAGCCAGTAATTGATAAAATAGCACTCAATTAGGGATTTCTCTTAAATAAATAGATTTTAGCTCCTCTTATCACAAAAAGTGATAACTATGTGAGATGATAGATATCACTATAGTAACCACTTTACTATCTATAAGTATCCCATAACATCATGTTCTAAACCTCAAGTTTTGGGCTGGTGTTATAAAATAGTGGTTTAAGCCAACATCTGTGACACTGGCATCCTGTATGAGGCCAGTTTGAGTATCCACTGCTCAACCTTATATCCAGCTTCCTGCTAATGTGCCTGGGAAAGCAGCAGAAGATGGCCCAAGTGCTTGGGCCCCGGCACCCATGTGGGAGACCCAGACACAGCTCTTAGCTATTGGCTTCGGCCTGGCCTGGCCTGGCCCTGGACATTGCAGCCATTTGGGGGGTGACCCAGTGGAAAAAAGATCTCTATTTTTCTATTCCTCTCTTTCTGTCACTGTACCCTTCAAATAAATAAATCTTTTTAAAAACATCAAATATAGATAATAAAATTTGTTATTATAAAGATAACTAGTGACTATTAACAGAGATAGACTTTTCTGCTTAGAAAACTTTTTTCTGAATTTCTCTGTTAATACTCAGAAATAAACTGAATTTCTTTTTCTTAAGATTAATTTTTTATGCATTTGAAAGACATTTACAGAGAGAGAGAGAGACAGAGAGAAAGAGGTCTTCCATCCTCTGGTTCACTCTCCAAATGGCTGCAATGGCTGGAGCTGCGCCAATCTGAAGCCAGGAGCCAGGAGCTTCTTTCGAGTCTCCCATGCAGGTGCAGGGGCCCAAGCACTTGGGCCATCTTGCACTGCTTCCCCAAGCGTGTTAGCAGGAAGCTGGATCAGAAGTAGAGCCGCTGGGACTCGAATTGGCACCCATATAGGATGCAGGCTCTATAGGCCAGGGCTTTAACTTGCTGTACTACAGAACTGGCCCTGTGAATCTCTATTTTCATTCTTCATTCAGTGAGGACCTCATTCTATAGAATCATTGGTTTGAGAGGCTTAGTATGTGGAGATAGTTAACTCTTGCTGAGGTTTCAAAGGTTAGTTACCACAAGTTACAACCTCTCAGCCACTTGCAAACTACAAGTAAACATATTAGACAAATACCCATTCTTTTTCAGAAGACGAAAATATTAAAGTGCTGTATTCCTTTTAGGTTTGGTTTCTAAAATATTTATTTATTTATTTTAAAGTCAGAGCTGGAGAGAGAGAGAAAGAGAGATAGAGAGAGATCTTCTCTCTGCCGCTTCACTCATAAGTAGCCACAGTAGCCAGGTTAGACCTAGGCTGAAGCTATATAGGTGGCAGGGTCCCAATCACTTGGGAAGGGAGCCGGATCAGAAGTGGAGCAGCAAGATATGAACCAGTGTCCATATGGGATGCTGGCATCATAGGCAGTGGCTCAATCTGCTACAACACAAAGCTGTCATGTTTCTTACTTTTAAGACCACAAAAGCAGCTCAAATTCATAGTAGAGAAGCAGCACCTTCCCACTCTCTTACAGTCTTCTCTTTAGGAAACTGTTCCCCAGTGTTGTTATGCACCTCTAAATCCACCTCCCAGTAAACTGTAGTGTTTTTAAAGTGTGAATAATGTGAGTATAGTTGACATTTGCTAAGTAGATCTTAAATGTTCTTAGCGCATGCACACACACACGTAACTATGGGAAGTGATCGATGCATTAATAAACTTGATTGTGGTAATGATTTCACATTGTACATAAATACCAAATCATCTCCCAGTCTTGCTTAGGTATAGGAGGGACCTTCAAAAATGTATATAATGAAAAAAATGTATGGATTTCAAGATTTTTTGCATAAAAATAAATGTATCTTTTAATTTAATTTTTCCAGAAACCCTTTTAAGTATTTTCATGTACAATTTTGTTTGCGTATTGTTTAGCAATAAAGCTATAAAAAAGAAACAACTTGAAATGTAAATGATCAAGTTGTAATGATGTAAAATACTTTTATGAAATAGAAAAGATAGGCTCACTTGAAAATCACAGAGCATATTCACAAATTTAAAAAGTGATTATGTTGACCATTTATTGAGAAATGAAAATATCCTCTAATCTTTTTCATTTTAGCATGTAAGTTCAGGCTGAGGTTTACTTGGTTGGCTGTTATAAAAAGAAAATGAAAGTCAAAACTCTTATTTAGGTTGTAATATATTCAACCACATTTCAGATTTTCCTTAACAAGCCTAAATACCAAACAGCTTTAAAAAATGAGCATACAAAATAAAAAAATCATCTTTATCATGAAAGCACTCTGATTTTACTTTCCCTACATATTTAAATGATGACCCTTTTAGAGTTATCCAAATCCTGTAACTGTCAAATTCTTAACTTTCCACTTTTTAATAAAAACGATTTCCATAAAGATTAGAAATTAATCTATCCTGACTCTCAAACTTAATATAGTTTAGTGCTGGAAGCTGTAAAAACTCACCTACCTAGGTTTAATAAAGAAAGTTTTTTCAATTTAAATATACATTGCATTTAATAAGCTTGCATAATAATTTCAACAATGTTCATGGGTTCTTTAAATTGCCTTCCTGCTGTGTCCAGGATACAATCCAATTTCGTTTTTGAGCAAATAAGTTAAGGAAAGATTTCAAAATCACAAAGCGATTTCTGTATGAAACAAAATGAAATGATTAGAAACCAGCCAATCAGATTGCTCTGATGTCTGACTTAAAAGAAAAAAATAGTCTCTCTCTCTCTCTCTCTCTCTCTCTATATATATATATATATATATATATATGTAAACCTGACTACTTGCATATATTTGAATGTTTGAGATATTTACTTATCTTTTACCCAAATATTTGTCATTATGATCAGCATTCTTTTTTCCATTCTTTCCTTCCTTGCAACTTTCTGTCCATTCACCATTGAACAAATATCTCTTGGGCATGTACCATGAGTGAAGCACCATAATAACTAGTAGAAACACAACAAGGATAAATATAATCTCTGTCTTCATAGAGCATAAAATCTACTGCATATGAAGTAGTATGTAGTTACAAACTGTGAAAAGTACTATGAAGGAGCAATGTGGAGGTAATGGGTGACTATAATATGGTAATCTAATTTAAATTAGAGGTATAAAGAAAGGAGGGGGGAGGGTGGGAGGGTAGATGGGAGCAAGGGAGGGAGGAAGGGTAGAGTGGGAAATATTATTATGTTCTTAAAACTCAATGTATTAAATATATGAAATTTGTTCCTTTATATAAATAAAAATGAAAATAAAAATGAAAAAGAACATAAATTGGAGGTGTCAGGATGTTGATCCCTGTTAGGCACTAGTATTTAAGTTGAAACCTACAGGATAAATGAGTATATGTTTGTAGTGATTGGGGAAATGAAAAGTATAATATATGTCTGAAGCAGAACTGGAAAAAGCTCTTGAGAAAGATCTACTAGAAACTTTGAGTTTAATTTAAATGAGAGGGAAAGTATGAGGAAGGGCGGGATCCAGAGCGGAGGAGGAGGGACTGACCTTTCCCAGAGCATTTCCTGCATTATAACAGGAGGGAGAGAGAGCATGGGTGCAGACATAGTCTGATTTTGGATATAACAGCAGAAAACTGGGGGAGTTTCTCATGTGAGGGTTATCATAAAATACATGATAATGTGTGGATGGGCATTCATGGAGAATAGAGGGGAAGTTGCAAGTTAAAGAAAAATAGAGAAATTCTGAAAAAGTAATTATGGAGGATAACAGAGTGGGGTAACCTGAGGAATAAAATAATATTGCTGGGCAGTAATGAGGGCCTAAGTGAGCTTGGTGAACTGTGAATTTTTATTGGTACCAATCTACCCAAACTGTATGATTTTTCTCTAGTAGGGCTTGGTTGCAGCATATAGGCAGGAACAAAGCTGACAGCTGACATCCTGCCAGGGAGGCCCAATGGGGTGGGATGTTGGAGTATCAGAAAGATTGAATTGACAGAACATTTGTATTGAAACCTGGGAGAAATAACTTTTTTCTGCATTCTCCCTTAAAGGAACTCCTACATAAATAGAAATTCTGTAATTATTACTGATGGAAAAAGAACTGAAACTAAAACTTTGTAAACTTCTGAGGTGTCAGAATAAATCCAAAGTTGAATACTCTCCAGGCTGAAACTCTTACTCTCCTCAATAAATTACAGTAATGTTATCTAGTCTGCTCATCACTTGGAATCATTAATCAGAACTTTAAAGTCTGGCACATAATTACAGATTTTAGATTGAGACGGTACTATCTGTTCTGTGTCATTAGAAATGGGTTAAATATATGGATTCTGGAGTAAAAGACAGCTGGTCCACATTGCTGGAAATCCCAACAAATAAGATATTCTCCCATTACAATTCAGATATCTGCATATCAACATGAGCACTTCCACTTTTACCCATTTTATTTATTGGAGCTCTGAAGAAGATTTAACTGGAAGTTTCAGTTTTCAATAAATGGAGTTCAAAACTACTGACTGGTTTATTGAAAAGAACCCATAGCCAATATTTTTTTTTTAATTCCCACTAGAATGCTTGTAATTATTTTCCTCACCAGACTGGTGGGAAAATTAGCTACTGAAGCACTTTTAAAATACATGATAAGATAATTAGGAAGTTGAAGGTAGGAAAATAAGTCTAGAGTTTGAGGCATCATTCGGGGTAAGGAAAACTTGGCTGGGATGGTAGTTGGTGTTCCTAAGCAGAATAAGGGTGTCTATGTACAATGGTAAGGAACAAGAACAGAAGAGCCACACAGGGAAAGGCAGTATCCTAGGCGGATGTGGCAAGCCACTGCAGATAATTTTGATATTTTTACCATTTGATAATATCTGGTTCTTTCCATAGTGAAGTATGAGATAAAATGATACAACCCTTTCCAAGGATGTATCAATCTAAGAGACAATGAAGACAAAAGAAATGAAACTAAGGATGTCTTACGAAGTATAGTGGGTTGAATAGTGTATCCAAGTCACAACTGCTGGAACCTGTATTGAAACCTTATCTTGAAAAAGGGTCTTTGAAAATGTCATTAGGTTAAGGATCTTGAGATGTGATCATCTCAAATGCACCTGGAGGGCACTAAATCCAACGACAAGTGTCCTTATAAGAAACAAGGAGAAAAGAAGAGGAAAAAGCCACGTGAGGAGAGTCAGAGAATGCAGTTATGCAGCCACAAGCTAAGGAATGGTTATAGCCACCAGAAGCTGGAGGAGACAAGATAGGTGTCTCCCCTAGAGCCTCTGGAGGGAGTGGAGCCCTGCTGATATACTGATCTAAGACTTCCAGAATTGTGAGAGAATAAATATGTTATTTTAAGGCCTTCAATTTGGAATAATTTGTATGGTAGCCCTAGAAATCTGATAAACTGAGAATGTCGTTTAAACATGTAGTGGTTTCATTGTCATTATCAAGACCACATGATGCATTCTGACCTGTAGGTCCTTTGGCACTAAGCAATTATAACAACAGTGGTAGCCCCTGCTAACGTTTACTGGGAACTTTATTTATTTGAAGATTTATGTATTTATTTTAAAGGATGCATTACAGATAGAGAGGGATATATATATATATATACATACATACACACACATACATATACACACATTATATCTATATCTATATCTATATCTATATCTATATCTATGAGACAGCAGACAGAGATCTTCCATCTTCTACTCCTCAAATGGCTGCAATGGCCAGGGTCGGGCCAGGCTGAAGCCAGGAGTCTGGAACTGCATGCAGGTCTCCCATTGGGTGGCAGGGGTGTAAGTCCTCAGACCATGTTCTACTGTTTTCCCAGATGTATTGGCAGGAAGCTAGATTGGAAGTGGAGCATCCTGGTCTTGATCCAGTGATCATATAGGATGCCAGTGTTGTAGGTGGCTGCTTCACATGGCTAGCCTCTGGGAACTTTAGATATTACAGTCTGTGCTAAATGATGTAACTGAATTATTTTCCTTAGTCCTATTAACCTCACTTTACAGATGATGAGATGAAGAGTTAACAATTTGCCTAAGGTCAGAAAGCAACTAGGCTTTAGATCAGGGATTTGGATCCATAGAGCACGACTCAAGAGTTCTCACTCTTAATACCTACTGGCCTCAGGAGTAGTGAACACACATAGTAGTTGGTTAAGAGCTTATGTCCCAAATCAGTCTGATTGGCTAGACAATAAAGGGGATTTTGTTTTCAAGTTCAATCTAATTTCAGACAGTTCTTTCCTATATAAGTACAAGTGTACATCATAATGAACTGGAAGCTGTTCAAAACATGTCTAATCATTTACATCGAGTGACTGAAGCAGAAAAATGATAACTTCTGCAATTCCACAGTTCCCCAAGCCAGCATTAACTTGGGGTGTTATTCCAATAAAATGTCCACATTTTCTTTTTTCATTTCAGCTATTTGCTCTATAATATCTACAAAGGATAGTTTAATAAAAATCATTACACCTTGGGAAGTAATTATTTCTTTTTACCATAATAACATTTTCACCCTTAAATTTGACTATATTTTTCCTTTCTTCTCACACCTTTGTACTAACTTCTGTTGTAAATGTACTTAATCTACATAAATTAATGAGCATAGTGGAGAAAAGACATAGTAACATGGTGCTATACCAAATTAGCAGCGCCCCTCAAAAATGAAGGTGCTCTTGACACTGGGATTGCTTAGCTGCTATAGAGAACCCTTATACTTAGAGACCCTCCATTTCCTTGGTATTATCTTCTCATGTTTTTATTTCATAAACTTAGAATTATGTGGAAGAGTACTAAAATGGAGTAGGTTCATTCCCATACTTTTAATACCTTCCTCTGTTTGAGATTCCTTAAAATGTTGTTTTCCTCAAGCATAGCTACATTCTACATACCCCATCCCCCAAATTTCATTCCTTCAAGGGAAAGAGTTGTTCACTTAAATCAAAATGCCAGGAATGACCAAATTGAATCTGGTGAAGGCACGAAATCATCATAAGGTACAAAGTTATTGACATGTGAGGTAGAATCAACAGATCTAACTGGAAGTCCAGTTCAATAAAATGGGTCAATTTCACTACTTTTGACTGGGTGGTTTTACATGCAGAATAGTTTTCTCCTTTCCTATGTCCAACAGAAAGTTTTACCTTACAAATCATACATTGAAACCACCTTTTATCTCCTTTGGTCTATTCTATCAAATAACTCTAGGTGTATTCCATAGTACGTTCTGTTGTTCACAGAGTTAAAGGACAATGAATCATGGGTGAGCTTTGGGAGCATACTCCATTTTCTGGTCTCCAGTATCTTTTTCTAATATCTAAAACACAGCTACTAAACATTCAGAAATATCCTCTGCTTTTCCTTGACCAATTTCTTCCTCAGTAATGTTGGCTTTTCTCAGTGTTGTGTATATTTTCAGCCTCTGAGGACAGATGTCACTTGTCCAGTAACCTAACAACATTTTAAACTCAATTTTGTCATAATGAAACATTAGTAATCCCTGGAGTATTTACTGCAATACAATGCACTGGATGATATGCAACATGATCTACTGTTCTACTGGAATTCCAATGTCATGCATCATTAATAAATGTACAGCTCCCATTAAGTGTGAGGATTTTAATTAGCATACATATTTTTGTCATCATATATCAAATCAGGCTGACTTTTTCTCATCTTGTGTTACTTTTGCTGACTTAAAATGTCAAATTCTTATTGGGGCAGTATACTTGAAAGCTAGAACTTTGTAAACCTCTTCAAATGATTTTCTGTGTTGAAATGACAATGCGATTTTCCCCAAGATTTGTAAACAGAGCAACATGGTGTTTTTCTTCTTAAAAATTAACTTTTATGTTACCTTTGGGACAAGACCACATGTTGTTTACCTACACTTGGAGTGCTTGGATTTTTTTAAGGTTTATTTATTTATTTGAGAGGTAGAGTTACAGAGAGAGGAAGAGACAGAGAAGTCTTCCAATCACTGGTTCACTCCCCAGATGGCTGCAACAGCCAGATCTGTGCTGATCAGAGGCCAAGAGCCAGGAGCTTCTTCTGGATCTCTCATAAGGGTGCAGGGGCCCAAACACTTGAGTCATCTTCCACTACTTTCCCAGGCCATAGCAGAGAGCTGGATTGGGAGAGGAATATGGGTACTGATATGGGATGCTGACACGACAGGCAGAGGCTTAACCTACCATGCCACAGTGCCAGCCCCCAGGAGTACTTGGATTTTACAGGGTTTTACACAGTATGGCCCACAGATCACCTGCTGGGGATCCAGATAAAAATGTAGAGTCTTAGGCTCCACTCCAGATTTACGGATTTGAAATGTGAGGGTGGGGCCTAGTGATTTCCCTTTTAACAATATTCTAGATAATCTTCATGTATTCTAAAATTTTAGAATCACTGATTTGGTGTGGAAAGAGGAAGCTCCTTTCCATTTTCTTCTGCTTCTCTAAGAGCGTTTTAACATTCTCTTAATCTGAATCCCTTCTTAGTAACCTCATGCTGTCCCACTGAGTTTTTTAAAGGTGTATCAGTGTTCTACTTAGAACAAAGGACTGGATTAAAAAGCTTCTAGTCCTCATTTTGCCACTTATTATTAATGTGACATTGAACAAGAGTTAATATTTTGGAGCTTTATTTCCCCCAACTGCAAAATAGTGGAAGGTAGAAGAAGAGGGGGCAGTCAAAAAATTAGATGAGTTAATGTGTAAGATTTTGTTTGGATACAATGTTCTTGGATATCATGAATGCTCCACCTGTTGGAGGGAAAGCAGCAGAGGATAAAAGACAGGAAAATGAATTGAAGTCACTAGGGGAGTGGAATTAACATGGGCTTTGGATTCAGGTAGATTAGGTCTTAGATCAGAGCTCTGATGCACTAATTTTGTCATCTTGAACAAAGTACATCACCATTTGAACTTCAGCTCCTTTGTTTATTAACATGGGGATGATAATATACATATCAGGGTTTTATGATCTTTAAAAGGGACAGTATATTATATACACTAGTACCTAGCAACAAGTACTCAAGTTGAGGATATGATGGAGAAGAGAGGAGGGAGAGGAAGTGCAGTAACAGGAGGAAGAGGAGAAGGGGAAAAAGGAAGAAGAGGAAGAGCAGAAGGGAAGAAAGAGTGAATGCAACAAAATGGTAAGTATTTGTTACTTGATTTATTTGACAATAAATATTCTTAAGGAACCTATGATGTGCCAGGTATTGCTTCAGGCAGTAGAGATACAGTGGTAGTCAAAACAGATAGTTTCTACTACTTTTCTGGAATCCATCCTTCTCTCTCTCTCTCTCTCTCTCTCTCTCTCTCTCTCTCTCTCCATATATATATATATATATATACATATATATACATATATATACATATATATACATATATATATACATATACACACATGTGTATATATATACACACATATATATATAGAGAGATGTATACATACACTGCAAGAATGGTGAATCTTTAGATGCTAATGGCTATGAAAAAAATTAAAGCTGGTACAGGAATACAGAGAGATGGAGGGTGAGGAGTTATTTTATATAGGGTGGTCAAGGAAAACCTGTCTAATGATATATCCAGAGAACGGAGACTACAAGGGAGTGAGAGAGCCTGCAGGTATTTGAATATTTGAAGGGGAAAGCAGAAAAAATAGCAAGTAGAAGGGTCCAGAAGTAAGAGCCTGCCCAGAGTGTTGAAGAGTAACAAGGAGGCTAGAGTCTAGAATACGTAGCTGGAGCACAGTAAAAGAAGGGAAGAGAGGGTAGTAGAAAATGGTGTGAAAGAGATTGTGGGGAGGGGCTGGCGCTGTGGCGTAGTGGGTAAAACCACCGCCTGCAGTGCTGGCATCCCATATGATCACCGGTTCGAGTCCTGGCTACTCCACTTCCAATCCAGCTCTCTGCTGTAGCCTGGGAAAGCAGTAGAAGATGGATCAGGTTGGCCGGCACTGTGGCTCACTAGGCTAATCCTCTGACTGCGGCACCGGTACTCTGGGTTCTAGTCCCGGTCAGGGTGCCAGATTCTGTCCTAGTTGCTCCTCTTCCAGTCTAGCTCTCTGTTGTGGCCTGGAAGGCAGTGGAGGATGGCCCAAGTGCTTGGGCCCTGCACCTGCACGGGAGACCAGGAGGAGGCACCTGGCTCCTGGCTTCGGATCGGCCATTTGGGGGGTGAGCCAATGGAAGGAAGACCTTTCTCTCTGTCTCTCTCTCTCTCTCTCGCTCATTGTCTAATTCTGCCTGTTAAGGATCTGGGACCTGTTAAGCAACCAGTGGGCTACTTTTCTAAAACCTTAGACATGGTTGCACAAGGATGGCCTCACTGCCTAAAGACAATGGCAGCAGCTGCCTTGCTGACAGAGGAGGTATCTAGAATTACACTGGGGCAAGATATCTCCCTTTATACCTCACATCAAATAAATTCTCTATTAGAGCAAAAGGGCTCTCACTGGCTCACAGATAGTAGAATACTAAAATATCAGGTCCTCCTTCTAGAAAACCCCCAGGTAAAAATAAGGCATTGCTCTACACTAAACCCAGTTACTTTAATGCCAGTTCCAGGGGAAAGTGGTCCCCTCCACTCCTGTACTGAGACTATAGATCAAGTCTATAGTCTTGATCTATGCCAGCAGAAGGGACCTAAAAGCCCCCTGACTAATGCAGATGAGGTTTGGTTCACAGACAGAAACAGTTTTGTCAGACAGGACCTGCTTCTCAGGGTATGCAACAGTTACAGCATGGCACGTTATTGAAACGTGCTCTGCCCCCAGGAACTTTTGCTCAGCTAGCAGAACTAATTGCCTTAACCAGAGCTCTAGATCACACAAGGGATTTTTAAGGCATCTTCACTCTGCATGGAGACCTTAGTCTTCTGGTAAGGTAGGAAGAGCCAACCAGGCTCTATGGAAAACATCAAGTATAGAAATGTGTGCTTGGTAAGAAAGGTTCAGAAGGAAAGAGTGTTGTTGGTAAGAAGGGTTAAAAAGGAAAGAGCTTTTTATATAAGGAAAGGACATGGTTTGTAAGAATGACTTTATCCTGATGGCTAGTTTACTCTAGACTGGAATGGAAATGGTAAAATGTTTAAAGTAAGTTAAAGAGGGTGTGTAAAAGTCACAAAAGGTTTTAAAAAAAAAAGTATTAAACATGCTAACTGCTGCTCCAGGGGGTATCTGTGCCATGCTCCAGGAAGAATGTTGTTTCTGGGTCAGACTGGACAGGTACAAACCCAAATTTGTACTTTTCCTGGACAATTCCAAACAGCTCCAGGACCAGGCCAAGCAGGGCTGGGATTTCTGGCCTAACATCTGGTCATGGAAATCTTGGCTATTTCCTCTCCTTGGCCCAATAACTTCTGTAATCTTGCTGCTTCTCTTTGGACCATGTGTTTTTAATGCCCTTGTTCGTTTTGTCTCTAGCAGACTAAGAGCTGTTGAACTCCAAATTGTCATCAGACAAGGCTTCCAGCCCATCCCACTGGACGACCTGAGCAGCCCCCTGGACCGAGCAGCACAGTCTTTCTAAGGCTACTGTCACATACCATAAGACAGATAGCAAGAGGAAATACCCAAATCTCCCTCGACGCCCACATGCCAGCTTTGAAGAAGTTACAGAAGACGGAACTCCATCCATAATCCCAAAAAGAATTTTGGGTATTACCTCTTGAGGGGGGAATGTTAGGTAGGAAGTCAGTTATGAGCTTATGTGTGTGTGACAGGCCTAAACAGAAGACATCTATATGCATCTGCATCTCAAAGTCATCCTAACAATGTTTCAGGGGAAGCCCAGATTTCCCATCCTGCCTGCCCTGCCCCCTTTTACCTGATAACCTGCCAGGTGGAGGCCCTCACCCCTCCTGCTTCCTGCCTGATAAATCTTCCACAATCTCCCAGGTGCAGCCCAGTATCTGCATCTCAAACACCCTGCTCCCTTCCTCAGGTCTGATAACATTTGCATCCATAAAGTCCTTTGTTTCAGACCTTCAAGAGAAGTTTTTCTATTTACATCCAAAAAGCCCTTTTGTTCCAAGAGGAGCAGAGGTGGGGAAGCAAGACCCATCTCCTCAAAACCCCCAGCCTCAACTGGACACCGCACTCAGCTCTCTGCATCTTTGCTGAGCCGCCCGCCTGGCCTGGCCGGGTGTACTCTCCACTCACCCATGCAGCCCCCCCCCCCCAGTCTGAGGGACTGGGCACTCTCTCTCAGGCCCTGTCTGGAGAGGTGCCCATCCGTCCTTACAGATGTTCCTTCTTAATAAACCTTGCTATTTTACCTCCCACTAAAAAAAAAAAAAATGGCCCAGGTCCTTGGGCCCCTGCACCTGCGTAGGGGATCTGGAGAAGACTCCTGGCTACTTACTTCGGATCAGCATAACTCCGGCTGTTGTGGCCAACTGGGGAGTGAACCAGCAGATGGAAACCCCACCCCCCCTGCTTCTCCTCTCTCTGTGTAACTCTGACTTTCAGAGTTTTTAAATATTTTTAAAAATAAAAATATTTAAATTTAAAAATATTTAAATAAATCTTAAAAAAAGAGAGAGAGAGCAGACTGAGTAGGGCCTTGATAATGGTAAGGATGTCAGCTTTTACTCTGAGGGAAATGGGAAGACCGTGGACTGTTCTGAGCAGAAGAGTGGCATGATCTGATTTACAAAGGAACACTCCTGCTTTGGTGTTAAGAGTAATTTCTCTCTCTCTCTCTCTCTCTCTCTCTCTCTCTCTCTCTTTTGGACAGGCAGAGTGGACAGTGAGAGAGAGAGAGAGATAGAGAGAAAGGTATTCCTTTTTCCGTTGGTTCACCCCCTAATGGCTGCTACGGCCAGTGTGCTGTGCCGATCTGAAGCCAGGAGCCAGGTGCTTCCTCCTGGTCTCCCATGCGGGTGTAGTGGCCCAAGCACTTGGGCCATCCTCCACTGCCCTCTTGGGCCACAGCAGAGAGCTGGACTGGAAGAGGAGCAAGCGGGACAGAATCCGGCGCCGCAACTGGGACTAGAACCTGGGGTACTGGCGCCGCAGGTGGAGGATTAGCCTATTGAGCTGCGGCACCAGCAAGAGTAATTTCTAAGGGAACCAGACTAAAACAGGGAGAGCAGTCAGGAAGCTATTGCAATAATCCTGGCAAGATGTGATGAGCAGTATATAGGTAGTAAGAAGTGGCCAGATTCTGGATATATTTTGAGGATGAAGTCAGTAAGCCCATTTACCAATGGACTAGATGTAGATATGAGAGATAATGATATCTCTGAGGGTTTTGGCCTGGGAAACTAAAAAAGTGGAGTTGCATTTACGGAAATGAGAAAGACTACAAGAATAGCAAGCATAGGGAGTACAAAGTATATGTGTGAGTCAGTTGATACGGTAAGAAGAGTCAATCAATTAACATGTAGTGAGCCCTTCCTGTATGATTAGCCCGGTAACAGGCACTCTGAGATTTTGTTAGCAAAGTGCTCTTGTTAGTATTATAAAGGAACGAGGCAACACTGTTTTTAGTTTTAGTTGACTGCTTGTAAAATTATTTCAGGAATAAGCCACAGTCTTCCTCATGCATGGGAAGTCCATATTCAGAGTTAATAAACATCACTTTTCAGCTTTCCAAAGCCATATTCATTATCTCTGAACTTCAGCTTTAACCAAATCAAATGAAAACTAGTGCAAGTTGAGGGGCTGCAACTTTGCTATTTGCTTACTCACAGTGATGCCTTACCATCGCTCCAGTAACTGCCTTAATTGCTTTCTGGAAATAATCCTACCCCATCTGGTGGGATGTTTCTGAAGCATTAAGTGCTCCAGGAAAAAGAGCTTCTGTGCTTTACAGTAAGCACACTGCCATCAGGAGTCTCACTGGCTGTTTTGTACTTCAGTTTGTGCTGCTTCCCAAAGAGCTGAATGGAATGCTATTGTGTCATTTAAATCTAAAGAAGGCATTTGCACGCTGATGATGTTATCTGAAGTCCTAATTTGTGCAAACATTGATCTGCTTTGAGCAGAAAAGAAATCTCCACTCAGACAGGGAGGACTGAGCTCAGATTAATAGTCAGAGGAAGCACTGGGAAGGGTAAAAAAATTTTTTTTTTCATTTTAGGATGCTTTATCAGATTTTCTTTCTAGAATTATTTCTGCTCCAATGAAGACTATTCCTTTTGAGCTAAATCCAATTTGTATATAAAAAATACACACCCATATTGATTTCACTCTGGTTTAAAATGGTATTTTTGCAGTGAAAAAATCTAATCAATACAATCTTATGAGTTGGACTGGTAATAGTAAACATACTAACAGATATTTCATTTCATGGGGCCAAAGCTCTGGAAATTGATATTACGGAAAAGGATTACTCATTCACCATTGGGTATAACTTTGTTTACCCAACCATGATATAGGTGTAAAGCAGAAATACAATTATGCTGTGGCCCACACACAAGGGGTTTTTGAATAGTAGAACTTGCCTTCCCTATTCCCCTTAAGGCCCATAGATTGTGCAAGTTGGCAGACCAAATAAGGATATTGTGGGAAATCATTTACAATAAATGAAAAAATGCTTAATCTCATAGGGTGGAAAATTAGACTGACACAGTCATTGAAGAAATAACGGTCTCCCAAGCCAAGATCAACTTTTTAAAAATTAAGCTTTTAGAAGAGATGGATTTGTAGCTCCTTAAACTAGTGCTGCTCTTTTTTCTCTCACACGTAACTAAAGCATTTCATTTCAAGCGAAGTACGCTACGAGTGAAATTGTAAGACAGTAGTTGCTAGGGGTTCACACTGCAGCCAACAAGCCTTTTAGCATGCTTAATCAAAACAGGCAATACCAATGGAACTGTGTTTCATCATTTCTAGTGGACTTAGAGTGGAGAATGGAATTAATCAAAAGATATAACCTGTACCTGGCTCTGCCTTGTAGTCATGTAACCCTTGGTTGCCCTGGCTAGAGAAAAATATGGTGGAAGCCTACTGTGTAGGAGCATGCAAAGGGTTGTGATTGGGAGAAATAATTCAGCTCAGGTGCAGAAAGAAAGCAACACTCTCCCTAAAGATTATGACCCTTGAATCTAAGATTGATGTGTAAAAGAAGCATAAAGGTAAGGAAAACATATGGGTATTGCTGTAAATATATAGTCACCATAGGAGGTGGATAGTAAAACTATACACACAGATTTTACCCTGGAATCAGCTACAGGCAGATTAGGCAATGAAAATAATGCCACTATCTTGTGATTACTGTGAGTGATCAGAATAATCAATATTTTCTATGATCAATTTATGTGGAAACCTTTCTTACAATAGCTCACAATATTTTCTAACTCACTGGCCCATTAACATGGGCACAAAAATCACACTACTAGATACAATGTTCTTTTTTGATGATTGGGATAGAGACCTAGTATAATTTGTCCAACATCTTGTAGCACTTTGGTTGCATTGCTTTTAACCCCTTCAGAAAACTGACAATATATAAGCTCAAAATATCATCAGATTCTGCTTATAGTACAATAATAGGACATAATAATTCAGAACCTAAGAGGGGGAAAAGATTGTCTTCCATGCAATATGAATTCATACCATTTTAGATACTAGGTATTCACTCTTTGACTCTGAACATATGAAGTTACTGTAACAGGAACATGAATTTCAAATGTCCAAATTGTGCTGACCTTGGACCCTATTTTGTAGTAAGTGCCATAATACAGAAAAGCTGTGAGTTCTACCTTAGTCTTCTGGTCTATAACAAGTGTTATTAAGTTTATTGTCATCTAAGTTCTTTGATTAAAATAATTACAAATATTGCACTTCTTCCTACTAAGGATGTGTGATTAAATTTTAACAGGAAATATTATTTCTTGGTGGATTCTCACTAAAATAAATCAGCCAAATTTAGGTATAGTAGTAGCCTGAGTGAGGCATGAGACCTCCTTCAAACAATATCTTTTCTGCCAGGGAGGTTCTTAGGCACTTAAGGGAGAAAATTTAGGAATCTGGTGTTTTCTCTCCCTTTTATAGAAATTTTGCAGATTATATTGGTTGAAAACATTATATTGGCTATAGTTTCTAAAATAATACTATAACTAAATAATTATTCTTTCATACATAATAAAAGAGCAGTTCAACAGGTTGTTGGAGGTGTGAGTATTTGGTACAGCAGTTAAAAGACTGCTGGAGGGACAGTGCTGTAGCACAGGGGGTTAAAGTCCCACCCTGCAGCACCGGCATCCCATATGGGCACCAGTTTGAGTCCCGGCTGTTCCACGTCCAATGCAGCTCTCTGTTATGGTCTGGGAAAGCAGTGGAAGATGGCCAGAGTCCTTGGGCCCCTGCACCCACGTGGGAGACCCAAAAGAAACTTCTGACTCCTGGCTTTGTATCAGCTCAGCTCAGGCTGTTGCAGTCATTTGGAGAGTGAACCAGCAGATGGAAGACCTCTCTCTTACTCTCTCTGGCTCTACCTCTCTGTGTAACCCTTTCAAATAAATAAAATAAACAAAAAAGAAAAAAAGACTGCTTGGGCTGCTCACAACCCATACAGGAGTACCTGGGCTTGAAGCTCGGCTCCACTTCTGAGTCCAGTTTCCAGCTAATGCGCATCCTGGGAGACAGTAGGTACTTGGATCCCTGCCAGCCATGTAGGAGACCTGGATAGAGATCTAGGCTCCTGGCTGTTTCAGGCATTTTGGGAATGAACCAATGAATGGAATCTCTCTCTCTTGTTTCAAATCAACAAACAAACAATTTTTAAAAATATTTTATTTATTTATTTGAAAATCAGAGTTACAGAGAAAGAGGAGAGGCAGAGAGAGAGAGAGAGAGAGGTTTTCCATCCAGTGGTTCACACCCCAACTGGTCCCAATGGCTGGAGCTGAGCCAAACAGGTAATTTTTAAGTTTATGGAAAAAGGAATTAAAAGATAAGTTTATTTAGGTGCAAAATTTTTTAAAACACAAGCATATGAGAGGTCTTCAAAAAGTTCATGCATGTATGTGAATTAATCTTTGGGCTGGTTCTCTATTCTGTTCTGTTGACCTATGTGCCAACTTTTATGTCATTACCATGCTGTTTTAATTTCTATCACTTTGTAGTATGCTCTGAAATCAGGTATTGTGATGCCTCCATCTTTATTTTTTATTTGTTTATTTTTTTGCTCAGGATTGCTTTGGCTACTCTGGGTCTTTTGTGATTCCATATAAATTTTAGGATCATGTTTTTCTAATTTTGTAAAGAATGTCATCAGTATTTTGATAGGGATTGCAATGAATATGCAGATTGCTTTAGGTAGTGTAGATATTTTAATGATACCAATTTAATGATACAATCTGTGAGCAAGGAATATCTTTTCATTTTCTGTGTGTATCTTTAATAATTTCTTTTATCAATGTTTTATAATTTTCATTGCAGAGATCTTTAATTTTTTTGTTTAACTTATTATCAAATATTTGATTGTTTTATAGCCATTGTAAATAGGATTTTTAAAATTTCTCTTTCAGTGAGATCATTATTGTTGTATAAAAATACTACTATTTTTGGGCCAGCACTCTGGCATAGTGGGTAAGCCACTATTTGCAGTGCTGGCATCCCATATGGGTGTTGGTTTGAGACCCAGCTGCTTTACTTCTGATCCAGCTCCCTGCTAACGTTGTCTGGGAAAGCAACGGAAGATGGTCCAACTGCTTGGGCCCCTGTACCCATGTGGGAGATCCAGATGAAGATCCTGGCTCCTGGCTCCTGTCTGGCTCAGCCCTGGCTGTTGTGTCCATTTGGAGAGTGAGCCTGCAGATAGAAGATCTCTCTCTTTAGTTCTCTCTCTCTCTCTTTCTCTCTGGCTCACTGTTAACTCTGCCCTTCAAATAGAGAAACAAATCTTTGAAAACTGCTATAGTTTTTTGGTATGATGATTTGTATCCAAGATGTTACTGAATTGGTTTATCAGTTCTAACAGCTTTTTGACAAAGTGGCCAAGAACATACAACGAAAAAAGGATAGTATTTTTAATTAATGGTGCTGGCAATACTGTCCACATATATGTAGAAAAAATAGAATTAGACAAGTATTTTTTTTCTTTTTTTAAAGATTTTATTTATTTATTTATTTGCAAGTCAGAGTTACACAGAGAGGACAGGCAGAGTGAGAGTGAGAGTGAGAGTGAGAGAGTGAGAGAGTGAGAGAGAGAGGTCTTCCATCCGATGGTTCACTCTCCAATTTGCTGCAGCAGTCGGAGCTGTGCTGATCCAAAGGCAGGAGCCTCTTCCAGGTCTCCCACACGGGTGCAGGGGCCCAAGGATTGGGCCATCTTCTACTGCTTTCCCAAGCCACAGCAGAGAGCTGGATCGGAAGTGGAGCAGCCAGGTCTTGAACCGGCACCCATATGGGATGCCGGTGCTTCAGGCCAGGGTGTTAACCCACTGTGCTACAGCACCAGCCCCTAGACAAGTATTTCAGTATGGAAAAATATACTCAAAATGGATCAAAGATCTAAATATAAGACCTCAAACTAGGAAACTACTAGAAGAAACATAGGGAAAATACGTCAAGACACTGATGTAGGTGATGACTTCTTAGATAAGACTCTAAAAGTGCAGGCAACAAAAATAAAACAAATGGTATTATATCAAGATATAAGCTTCAGCACAGCAAAGGAAACAATAGAGTGAAGAGACATCTTATAGAATGGAAGCAAATATTTGCAAGATGCTTACCTGACAAACGATTAATATCCAAAATATATCAGCCGATTCAAAAAACCCCACAACAACAAACAACCAGTCTAGTTAAGGAATGGACAAACGACCTGAAAAGACAGTTCTCAATAGAACAAATTCAACTGGTCAACAACTATATGAAGAAATGTAAATTATCACTAGCCACCAGTGAAACGCGAATTAAAGCCATGATGAGATAATACCTCACCCCTGTCAGAATGGTCATTATCAAAAAGCACCGAGAGATAACAAATGCTGGTGAGGATGTAGAGAAGTAGTAACTCTTACACACTGTTAGTTGGAATGTAAATTACTACAGCCCTGTGGAAAACAATAAGATTTCTTTAGAAAATAGAAGTGGAACTGCCATATAATCTAGTAATCCCACTACTGGCTATATAAACAAAAGACCTGAAATCAGTGTATCCAAGAGATAGGTAACTGTTGCACCATGTTTATAGCAGGACTGTTCACAATAGCTAAAATTATTGAATAACCAAGTTTTCACATCACATGAATGGATAGAGAAAATATGCTATATACACACAATGGACTACTATTCAGCTATAGGGAAGAAGGAAATCCTATGATTTTCAGCAAAATTGATGCAACTGGAGGACATCATGTTGAGTGAAATAAGTCAGACAAGGAATACAAATCCTGCATGTACTTCCTTATATGTAGGAGCTAAAAAGTCAATATGAACATAGACTGCTGGTTGATAGAGGTTGGAATGGGTAGGAGGGATAAAAGAAACTTGAACAAAAAATAGGGTAAGCTGCACAATGATTCCTGTTGTTGACTTAACAAATTGACACTCTTGTTTATGGTGTCAGTAATATCCCTAGGCTCTAGTCATGAGTTGCCAAGGCTATGGAAGCATTTTGACTTCGCCAACTTCAATCTTATTCTGACAGGGTCATAGTCAAAGTGGAAGTTCTCTCCTCCCTTCAGAGAAAGGTACCTCCTTCTTTGATGGCCCCATTCTTTCCATTGGGATCTCACTTGCAGAGATCTTTCATTTAGGTCCTCTTTTTTCTCTGTCCTTAATGTGTTGTTCAATGTGAATTAATGCTATAACTAGTACTCAAACAGTATTTTACACCTTATGTTCTGTGTGGGAGCAAACTGTTGAAATCATTACTTCATATATACTAATTTGATCTTCTGTATATAAAGATAATTGAAAATGAATCTTGATGTGAATGGAATGGGAGAGGGAGCGGGAGATGGGAGGGGTGCAGGTGGGAGGGAAGTTATGGGGGGGAAAACGCCTTGTAATCCATAAGCTGTACTCTGGAAATTTATATTTACTAAATAAAATTTAAAAAAAGAAAAAAATAGGGTAAGCTAGTGTAGTTCATTAATTTTGACAAAGATATTAATAAATGACATTGATAGGGGAAATGAGGTGAGGGCTATATTGTAACTCCATTACTACCTCCCAATTTTTGTTTTGTAAGTTTAAAACTATTCTGAAATAAAATGTTCTAAACAAGCTCATGTAAAATGGGTATTATGAAAAACTGTAGAGATTTAAAAATATTTTGCAACAAAATAAACTCACCTTTTGATTTCATTTTCCCACCATAAATTTTTTGAGGTACCCTTGTATATAATTTTCTCTCCTAAACACATTCTGGGATACAAGAAGCTTGCTTTATCTGCTCTTTTTTTTGACAGGCAGAGTGGACAGTGAGAGAGAGAGAGATACATAGAGAAAGGTCTTCCTTCCGTTGGTTCACCCTCCAATGGCTGCTGTGGCCAGCACACCGCGCTGATCCGAAGCCAGGAGCCAGGTGCTTCTCCTGGTCTCCCATGCGGGTGCAGGGCCCAAGCACTTGGGCCATCCTCCACTGCACTCCCGGGCCACAGCAGAGAGCTGGACTGGAAGAGGAGCAACCGGGACAGAATCCGGCGCCCCGACCAGGACTAGAACCCGGTGTGCTGACACCGCAGGTGGAGGATTAGCCTATTGAGCCGTGGTGGCAGCCTCTTTATCTGCTCTAAATAAGAGGAAACCAAGACTGAAAGAAGGGAGTGGCCTGACTAAAGTCACAGGGCTGGTCAGTAGCAGAGCTGGAACTCAATGTAGGACTCCTGAGTCTTAGCTAAGATTCTTTACATAATAGTGCTGGTTTTTAAAGGACACTATACTGGTCAGCATATGTTGGATCAGGTGGCAAATGAGGCCTTAGATATTCATGCTGGAAACAACACTCTCATTCACTCCCCACATCCAACACAGTTCAGAAGGTGGTACTTTGGCCACCATTTAGAACATTTTCTTCTCAACGTGAGGCTTTGGAGTCTTCCAAGGCAGGCTAATGAAACATGGACAATCAAGTAACACCTACTTACAATTCATAGGGCAAAGAAAATCACATGGAAACAACTAAACTCCAAAGGGGCACTGTGCCCCAAAGAAAAAGCAATTGGAATCTTGGTGAACACTAATATGTGTACCAAAATACTCACTGTAAGATGAAATCTTACTCAGAGTCTTGTTATATAAAATGCACATAAAACAATGGGGAGATATAGACCTTTTGAACTGACCCCTTAATTCTTTGGAATATCTTGGGGAACCTTTAAGGGACCTTGGGGTTTAGTAAACAAAAATTGCAGTCAACCATCTCCAGTATACACAGAAATCCGGCATACAGAATAATAAGCATCTCTCTTTATATAACGATAAGAAGACCAATAATCTCTTTCAGGGTCATGAGATAAAATAGAAGCTAAAATTGGAACAGATCACAGAATGATCCATTCTTTTTCTCTTGTTCTACTCAGTAGACTTTGGTTCTCCCACTGTGACACAGAAAATTCTCAAGAATATTGTGACTTTTCATGTCACAATGTATTAGGCACACATAATGTTACCCATAATGAATGCTAAGTCTCAAGTGCACAGCATGGTTTAGAAACTAATTTCTAAAGGAAGTACACATTTTTAGATTCATTTTGAACTCCACAGTTGCTTTTTACCACTAAGCAACTTGACTTGCATGCAAGAGTAAATGTTTTAATATAATATGTCTGTACGTTTTCAGCTTTGGTGAATTTTAAAGTCCAGTTTCTTCAGAAAACAAAAATTCTTTTATTGGATTTTGGCTGGAAGGGAAATGATCCTTTTGAATAAGACAAAGGTCATTCTGTGTCACTAGCTTTTATGAAGAACAGCTTCAATCAAGACGGCAAAACCAAAACAGATGTATTTTCAGGAATATTTGTTTAGGCATAGAATGAAAGTGGTTAGAACGGTGATATCAAGGGGTGTGTGTGTGTGTGTGTGTGTGTCGGGGTGAGGGGCATATGAAAATTGCCTGGAGGGAACTTTTTTAAAATATACAACTCACCTCCAAATTCTGACAACTACCTCAAACTGAAAACATATACAATGCTGCTAAAAGTTACTGTTCCTGATAAGAGGAGCCTTTCATAGCCCTCAGGTAGGTTGGTGGCATAAGCAGGTTGAAATTTACTGGGTTAGAGCAATATTCTGTACTGAGAACATATGTGGCAACCATTTTCCTAGGAATTACAAGTAGAATTCTTTTTCCAGAAGTGCCACTCATCCCCAACTGTGGTGAGAAATATGCCAACATTTTCCACCCAACAACACATTGCCAAGCGAAGAAATTTATTGAGCCATGTGTTTTAAATGATAACTTATCACATAACAATACACAGAACAAGAATGTTTTTGCTCAAGACCTCTAAGTTCAGGAGGTGGAGGGAAGAGGAGGACATGGTAACCTGCAAGTCCTTCTTTTCGTCTCTTCTGTCCCTTTCTTCCTTTCTCCCTCCCATCTATTCATCCACCTCTTACCAATACATCTATTCTTTTCTGTTTTTCCTCTCTCTTCGCTCTCTCTGTGTCTCCCTCTGCCCCATGCCCTCCCTTTCCCTCTCTTTTCTTTCTCCTTCTTCATCATCATATATCTACCAAATAATGTTCTTACATCAATTTCATATTTACATGTATATGCAAAAATTTTTCATGTAAAACACATATGAAGTTGACTATACTGGAGATTAGTAAATCATCTTATTGGTTCTGTAATTTTTATTTTCTTCCTTGAGCCGGAAAAATAATAAAGTCCACATTCTATACAATTGATTCAATGTTACCCTTCCATTGCCGCCTTCTTCTTCTTCTTTTTTTTTTTGACAGGCAGAGTATACAGTGAGAGAGACAGACAGAAATAAAGGTCTTCCTTTTCCATTGGTTCACCCCCCAGTGGCCGCCGCAGCCGGTGCACTGCAGCCGGTGCGCCGTGCTGATCCGAAGTCAGGAGCCAGGTGCTTCTCCTGGTCTCCCATGTGGGTGCAGGGCCCAAGGACCTGGGTCATCCTCCACTGTACTCCCGGGCCACAGCAGAGAGCTGGACAGGAAGAGGAGCTACCGGGACAGAATCCGGCGCCCCAACCGGGACTAGAACCCAGGGTGCCGGCACCACAGGCGGAGGATTAGCCTAGTGAGCCGCGGCGCTGGCCTGCCTTCTTTTTTTTAATTTAATAAATATAATTTTACAAAGTACAACTTTTGCATTATTGTGGCTTTTTCCTCCATAACCTCCCTCCCACCCGCAACCATCCAATCTCCCACCCCTCTCCCATCCCACTCTTCATCAAGATTCATTTTCAATTATCTTTATACACAGAAGATCAACTTAGTATATACTAAATAAAGATCTCAACAGACTGCACCCACACAACCGCACAAGATATAGAGTACTGTTCGACTAGTAGTTTTACCGTTAATTCTCATAGTACAACACATTAAGGACAGAGATCCTACATGGGTAGCAGGTACACAGTGACTCCCGTTGTTGATTTAACAATTGACACTCTTAATTATGATGTTAGTAATCACCTGAGGCTCTTGCCATGAGCTGTCAAGACTATGGAAACCTCTTGAGTTCACCAACTCTGAACTTATTTAGTCAAGGCCATATCACAGTGGAGGTTCCTTCCTCCCTTCAGAGAAAGGTGCCTCCTTCTTTGATGGCCTGTTCTTTCTGCTGGGATCTCATTCACCAAGAGCTTTCATTCAGGTAGTTTTTGCCACAGTGTCTTGGCTTTCCATGTCTGCGAGACTCTCGTGGGCCTTTTAGCCAGATCCAAATGCCCCAAGGGTTGATTCTGAGGCTAGAGTGCTGTTTAGGATATTTGCCATTCTATGAGTCTTCTGTGTATCCTGCTTCCCCCGTAGGATCACAGTTCGGCACATGCCCACTCGGACTTATCTCCAATGGTAGAGCTAGAAATGTGCCAGGGGATTTCAATTCAATCCCATCAAGGTGGCATGTACCAATGCTGTCTCACTAGTCAAAGTGATCAGTTTCAGTTCATAATTGATCAAAAAGATAGGTTAAGTATCAAAGAGATTTCACAAATAAGACCAGTGTCCATTGCCTTCTATCATCTGCAAAGCTGAGTAAAGACTCTAGCTCAAAGTTCTCTTTTCATGTTGAGAGGTACTATTTGAAGTAAAGTTGCTATAGATAGATGTTACCTGCAGAGATGATCAGCAAATGACATTTGTACAGAACTTTAGCATTTATAAAGCACTTTATGATTCATTATCATAATGTGTTAAATTATATACATCACTTTACTCTTTAAACTTCTATTTAATAAATATAAATTTACAAAGTACAGCTTTTGGATTACAGTGGCTCCCCCCCCCATAATTTCCCTCCCACCAGCAACCCTCCCATCTCCCGCTCCCTCTCCCATTCCATTCACCTCAAGATTCATTTTTTAATTATCTTTATATACAGAAGATCAATTTAGTATATATTAAGTAAAGATTTCAACAGTTTGCACCCACACAGAAACACAGCAGACTCATAGAATGGCAGATGTCCTAAACAGCATTCTGGCCTCAGAATCAGCCCTTAAGGCATTCGGATCTGGCTGAAGAGCCCATGAGAGTATTTTAGGCATGGAAAACCAAGTTACTCTGGCAAAAAAATCTAAATGAAAGATCTCTGCAAGTGAGATCCCAGTGAAAAGAACGGGGCCATCAAAGAAGGAGGTACCTTTCTCTGAAGGGAGGAGAGAACTTCCACTTTGACTATGACCTTGTATACATCAATTTAAACTTTCCCTGCTTTCTAGGCCTGAGGCATTATGAGGGAAAACAATAGAAATGATTAAGATAAGAAATGAAGTTGAGAATATTCAGAAAAATGACACCTGTTGATCCTAGTGAACTTGGTTTTAATGTACCTCTGAGCCAAAGTTATTCTAAATATAAAATAAAGGAAGAACATAATGGTTTCCCAGGTTCTGTTATATTAACAAACCACTAAAAAACTGCATACCTGAAAATTCAGATAGAACTTGGCACAGAATGAAAAGCCAATGTGAGATGGGAGATCCAACTCTAATATGGGTCAGGAAATCCTAACATATGTCATTCTTCAGAATATTCTTATAATCTTTACATCTGCCTATCTCATCCTCTATTTCATATCTTTCACTCCCTGATATCATATGACAAAGTCATCAGAATATTCCTTACTCCTTATTTTCCCTATAGCTCTAGGTTGTTGAAACCTAAAGATGATAAAAACTCCAAGACAGTATATAAAGGATCTTCAAAAAGTTCATGAAAAATGCAAATTATTAAAAGACTGCTTGGTTTTCAAACATTTTTACACAAAAATAAATGCCTTGTAACTCCATTTTCCTATGAACTTTTTGAAGTAACATAGTATTTCTGACCCCAGCTTCTCTCTTAGCTCTTGGCAACTATGGTCTCCTTGGGGTCCATTTTAAATGACTCCATCAGGCCTTCTTGCATATGAGGTGGGAAGTTCACTGGGCCAGTGATATATGATTACCTGGGGTTTGTACCCCAAATACCCATTAGACCATTCGCAGGGTAGCTGGGTCCCTGGAATTCCAGAAACTATGTGAGACTATCTGCCTGGTCTATACTGTGTTGCTAGTAGATGCTCCCCTAGGTTTAAGCCAAAAGATGGCAAAGGACAATTGTTTTCTGGGAGTGGGATGGCACCACAGTATGTAGATAGAATTTGTCTGGTGTGGCCAAGTCCATGTGTAAGAAGCCCCTTATAATGTGGGACAAAATCAAGCCTGGGAGGAGAAAGTTGGTCAGGACATAGGCAAGAGTTCTTCATTCATATCTTTACTCCAGGCTCCACAAATGTTAGGCATGGCCCTGTCCATCCCTATTATATTTGGAAAGGATGTAATCCTACATAAAATTCTATCCTGTCAATCCAATGGTTGGAATATCAGATTAATTTAGGAAATTATCCATGGCATAGATCATTTCACCTAAAATGTTAATATATCTACTTCCCAAAAAGCTCTATGTTATGTTTGCTGTCCCACGACAATGGTATCTCATTCTTCTAGTTCTAGGTCATGCCTTTAAGACAAGACTGAAATGGGTGGCTGCTTATGGGATCACATATGGGAGGAGAGGAACCAGGGTTTATTTTATTCTACGTAGGAGAGGCTATCCAGATAGGATTTACAAGTATTGAATAGTAACTAGAAGTAGAACCAAAGATAGAGACAGGAAGAATTGGTCATGCCTAAATCTGGAGGGGATTTGGTTGAAAGTATAAAGTAAAAGGGGTATAAACGTCATAATTAAAGTTGTTGAAAGTAAAGAAACAAGAATTATGATATGAGATGGTTAAAGCCAAATGGTTCAGAATCTAAATCTATAAAATCTGGGCACAAGTGCCTACTTGTGTGTGTGTGTATGTGTGTGTTTCCTTGCTTGTTTAAATGAATTGGGCCAAATGCCCGAATCCAAGAAGTTTCAATAAAGGTATTTCCAAGGGCAAAACAGGGTTCCTTTGCTAGAAACAGGGCCAAGATTTAATATCAGGCCAATAACTGTCAACTACCTATTGTTATGCCTGGAAGCCATCTTTTCAACAGCATTCTTAATTTCTGTTTCTCCCAGAGAAGGAAGAAGAAAGCAGTGTATCTAGATGATAACAAAAAGAACTATTATTACTTAAAAACATGTGTTTAGGTACAGATGGACAGGCAAAGCAGCCACGTACATGTTGGTTGAGATAGCATTTCATGCCTAAATCAGAGGCAATTCCGCATGGAAGTGTCCTGGTTTTAATTCCTGAACTGAAAAGCTGTTATAATTCAAACACACTCTTAGGCATAGTTTCATTTATTAAGCAGCCTGTAGAGGGAGTACTGAACTAATTCAAGAGTCAGTATGACTAGATAAAGTGGAGCAAATCACTTATCCTTTCTGTGCCTTGGTTTCCTTGTCTGTCAAATAATAATATTGTTTCTTCATAAAGTTGGTTGTGGATATAAAATGTAATCATGACAGAGAAATAATTTTTGAAAAGTGCAATTCCATACAAAGGTAAAGTAGCATTATTTTGTACACTCAAAACCTCTTGCCAAAACTAACAGTTTCTAAGTAGGAAAAGAATGATAATGCATGACACACCTTAATGCTTTTTCTTGATTATCCTTAATTTGTTCTTTTAGTAATAACATATATACTACTATCATAGTTACTTGATGACTTGATTATAGATTAACTTTATGACATTTGGATCAAATCTGTAGGGAAATGATATGTATTAAGCACCTACTAGAGCCCTATAGTGCCATTTCATCCTCCAGAAGTTTGTGTCATTATGTTCGTTTAGAGATGAGGACATAAACTTTCCTTGAAATGATTAGCTGCCAACACTCACACCTGAATTGACTGTTGGTGGTTCACAAAAATGAAACCATTTCAATGAAAATTACTTAAAGTATTCTTTAATTCTTGACATGTGATAAGGAAAGAATTAAAAAAAAAAAAACGTGTATTTTGCTGTGACTTGCCAGCCATTGGTCACGTCTAAATGTTGTTAACATGGTTCTATAAGTTCAGTTACTTTACTGGTTATCATAATGGTTGAATTGACAACATATCTATTCTGATTGATTGCCCAACAACTGGCTATTAATATGGCCAAAAGTCCTAAATCAACCACAGAATTTTCAATTTCAGATTATGTATAGAGTTCTTTTATGAAGAACATGCTGAGTATCTGTTTTCTGTGTCCATAGAAGACCGAGAAAAAGTCAATAGCTTCAAATTAAAGTGCGTGAAGTACTAATTAGCTATAAGGAGGAGTGGAGGTAGTGTTCTCAATGTGTTTTTGTAGCACATGCATTACAATGATCTGTGTAGCTTGTTAAATATGCTGATTACTGATCATTTTTCCAGACTCCCTATTAGACTATTTGGGAGAGAGAAGGATAAAACATATATGTTCAATAAGCACCTCAGTTATTGCTGATGCATGTTCAAATTTAAGAAACACTAATGCAGAATCTGTTACTTTTGTGAGCTTTAAGAAGCATAGTCAACAAGTATGAGAGCTTGTTCTTTGTGAGGGTGCTGTGATAGAAATCAAACACATAGTCCCTAAATACTGGACTTCCTAGCATATGAATTCGATGAAGGCAGGGAATGGGTTTGGATTTTTCACCATTGTATCTGAAGCAACTAAGCACAGTGCCTAGCACAGGGTGAGTATTTGGTAAATAACTATAGAAGAGGTTAGTGGAAGACTTTACACAGAAAATTGACTTCATGTATGTATACAGTAAAAATGATGGGAATTTGAAGAAAGAAATAGCAAACCACCTGCCCATGATATTATCTGAAAGAGGGAAACTCTATGAGCTGATACAATAAAATTCCTTCTCCTTTTTAGATCTTGGTGCTAAGGAAACAAAAACATCTAACAAGAATATGTGGTTTAAAAAAGATGAAGAATCCCCAGAGATCTCTCAGATAAGAAGTTTCACTGAGGTCTTCAGTTTTTTCAATTCTTAAAATCATTAGCTATCTCGTTCAGTTTTGAGTGCTGTTACTACTGGTGCTAATTAGTTTTCATTCTTTTAAGTAAAAATTGAGATGCTTGCTATCTTGCCATATGCTCTAAGAGGTATGAACAGATAACACTAAACAAGAATGACAAAGGTGTTTGAGACAAAAGGATACTAATGGATTTCTAATTGTCCTTCCCTAATTTTCATACCAACTAGACTGAACAGTGGCAAATGTAGCAAAATTTACATGTGTGGGAAAGGAAGACTTTTCCAGATAAGATTTGTTTTTGAGGTAATGGGAGCTGAGGCAGAGGGGAATGGAGAATGGACTAGATATAACACAAAGAGGAAAGGAGGCAGGGAAGTGGTAATATTTCTGACCCTCTTGCCAGTAACATCAAGAAGCAAATGATCAAGTAAAGGTTGGCAGCCTAGCCTCTGCCTTGTAGGTTGCCTCGTTGTAATTCTAATACCTTTGACATATCCTATCTCTCAAATCAATGAATGACTGCATTAGGTCCTTCTGGTTCAGCTTGGACTAGCTCCAGAAACGTAGGTTTTCCATCCTGCTGCTCTACAGTTTTTACTTTAAATTCCTCAGGGACTTGATTTAAGCTTTTCTTCCTGTTATGATGATGATGTTTCTTTATTATTTTTTTCCCAGAAAGGAAACTAGTTCACCAGTTAGTTTTTCCCTGGAGTTCTGTTGTAGTCTATTAGAAATAGTGAGATTCCAAGGCAAAAAAGACTTTCTTTATAACAGCAATAAACGAGGCAAGAGGCTATTAACGAAATGAAAGAGAGGGTTAAATATCAAGGGAAAAGAATACCTGGACTCCATTCATCACCACAATGATTATTAAGAACTTCCTCTCCCTTAGTGTCACTACAGGAAAGCAAAATCTTTAAGTAAAAATATAGACAATAAGAACTATGAAATCTCAATATATTCAAATAAGTAGTATTCAAACTTCCTTATCATGTGCAATTACTCCTATTCTGGTGAATTTTGTGATTTTGCCATTCCACCCATCATTTTCATTCTTATTCAGAGAGATCTGGCAGATTTTCATGATGTTGGGTCAAGGATGAAGCTTTACAGAATATGCTAGGTTATCTAGACTATCTATACTGATTTATCATACCCTGAATTCTTATGTACCCTCAGGTTGTTTTCTAGACTTTCTCTTTTCCATGGTCTTTCTAGTCTAGCATCAATACCAACTTGTTTTATTTACTTAAGCTTTGTAACACAGTTTGACACATGGTAGGGCAAGACCTCATTTATTACTCAGTGGAATTCTGCATTTTTCTTTAATGTTTGGCATATTTTATGGTATTTCATGATAGCATTTTTTTATTTTGTTAGTGATTTTTTCCTAATGTATTTTTTTGGTTCCCTCCGCAACCCTAATCCCACCACACTTTCTAGTTTTGGCTGAATTCTCAGTCTTCATTCTTGTCAAATGCCACAAATATCTACCTTAGTCAGTCGTCTCCACTTCTGTATTATAGATCTGTTTCCTAACTTTTATTTATATTTCTCTTTAGTTACATAATATTCTAACCAAGTAGAAAATGCATTCATGTTGTAAAACTTTTTAGTATAGATAAAATAAGAATTCGCCTTGAGTCACTAATCCTAGTTTCTTCCCAAGAGGGTAACCACTAATAAGTTTTTCATAAAAATTCTTTCTGGATATCTTTCTGGATATTCACATTCATTTGTATACATAAAGATACATAGCTAGTTTATGGGTATATTTTAACCTGAATGGTGCAATGTTGTATATATTTTTCTAGAACTGGTATTTAGCTCCAAGATATATTGTTAAGTTCTTATAGAACTAACTTGTTCTTTTAAAATGTTCCATAGCATACCACCAGTGTGAATATTTTCTATAGTTTAATCCTTTACAAGTGGACACATAGATTGCTTCTAAACTCTGTTTCTATTACAAACACTGCCTCTAGAGCATTGCTCTAGAATATTTCATAGAAATGGAATTATAAGGGTTAAGGCTATATCTATTTCAAATTGTGATAGATCGCTGATTAAAGGCTCTATCGATTTATATAGCCACACTGAGAATAAGAGGTGTTTCTCCACACTCTTGACCAATATATCAATATGAGTGAAAAGAAAAGGTCTCTTTTTAATTTGTATTTTCTTGATGACTAAAGAATTGAACATGTTTTTCAGTTGCTTTCCTAGAGACCATCAAGATTTGTTTGAACAGATTTCAGAATGTTTCATAGTAAAAGGCGTAATGTTCAGAGGCCAGAGTTGCACCACATACACTGTGGGCATAGAACAAATGATGCAATCGAAGGACTTGAACTGACTTCAAGAGTACAATCAGCCAACCTTTCTGCATTAAGGAGACTTCCTGGATTGCTCCTCAATCTTTATAGCCAGATAAAAAGTTGCTGTTCGTACCTTCTCAAAAGGAATTGCCATTATTTGCCATCATAAGGCTATTCTAGCTTTTAAGTCATTCCCTCCCCCAATAAAATTTGACCATCTTGACAAACTGGATTTCTCTATTTTACTTCTCCTTATGATATTTTTTAAAAAGAGATTGGAGAAGACCTGGTCACTATGCCCTATCTGAAATCGTCTCAAGTAATTGAAGACTATTACTAAGTCTCTTCTGAACTCTCATTCCTCTGAATGAAT
Organism: Lepus europaeus; assembly: GCF_033115175.1. Classification (NCBI taxonomy): domain Eukaryota; kingdom Metazoa; phylum Chordata; class Mammalia; order Lagomorpha; family Leporidae; genus Lepus; species Lepus europaeus. The sequence goes on along the minus strand of NC_084850.1, from coordinate 31,734,626 downwards.
AAGGGACTTAATCTGTCCTCAAGGATCCTTTGTCCAACATTTCAAATGATGTTGCTTTCTACATTTCAAATCCTCTGAGTCTTAGAAACAGAAAAGGGCAAAAAAGGAAAATACATCTCCTAACTTGGCAAAAATCACTTGTGACATTTTGGCATCTTTCCTTTAATTCTGTACCCTATGAACTTTGTTGAGATACTAGATATAGAAATTTTAGCTTACTTCTGGACTGCTTACATCTAAGAATTTTCTAATATAAATTTAAAATAATTCACAAACATTTTAATGACTATATAATAGCCCAAAAATGCCCTTTGATTTACCTACCCATTCTAATAAGTGCACATTTAAGTTGTGGCTGATTTCTTCCCATTCTCAATAATTGTTGTGATAACTAAACTGCCAAACTGCTTTCTAGACTGTATGGATCACTATTCCCACAATGCACAGGATTCAGTAGATGTTTCATGTATGTTTATAGCCTTACCCAGAGGCTGAGTCAAGTTCTCTCTAGGGCTGAAATCATTTTATTTTTGCCAAATGATAATAATTATTATAGCTAAGATCACAACCAAAGCATGTACTATTAAACTGTGTCACTGAAGAATAAATAGAAGGAACTACACAGAAGGAGGGGATAGATTATATTTTATCACTCCATTTGACAAGGAGTTCCTAGAGACCTAAGGGGTAGGAGTGGAATGGGACAAAAATCACAAGCCCTTGTACACACAGACACTGGGTTCAATCTGTATAATAGAGAAATCTGGATAATGTTGAAAAATATTTCATAAATTCTTATGTGGAGGTAGCTGGATATGAGTGTTTTTAGCACTGAGATATTTAAATTTTTTAAGTGTTTGGCTCTGACACTAAAAATAAAGAAACAGTTGGTACAAGCTAGCATATGCCTGAAATTAGTCTGAATAAATAAAAGATCCAGATAGGTGAGAATGTACTCAAGTTTATTCATATTAGAATTTGGATTATTTAAAACATACCTGTTATTTAATTTGATCCTGTTAACTTCTGGGTTGTGTATGGGCAGGTTCATATTATTTCTATTTTTGAAATGAACTAATATCTCAATTAAGTAACTAGCTATCTTTCTCAGAAATTATTTTTAGATTACTTTTCTTTTCTCTGTACTTCTGGGATCACAACAAGAAGGTTGCTTTCCAGATAATTACAAATCCCTTTCCTCCCAAATCCAGTTAAACTGAAAATATTAGGTTGAATCATAAAAAATAGGCTGAATGTCAGCAATTTCATACAGTTCAATATAATAATATTAGGGGAGAGAGAGGAGAAGCACAGCCTGACCATTTCCTTCAGTCTGTGTCACCAGCTTCGTTTGCAAAAGGCTCCCAGGACCAAGTCTTCAAATGATCCAGGTTTGTAAGTCCTTTGCTGAATGAAGCTCTTATACTGATATGTAACATTAGCAAAAGAAAGAACAAAACAAGAAACCAAAACAGTTGCAAAGCTCAGGCACAGTTCAGTTCTTAAGAATATATTCAAGTAGCACATGTTTTATTTTTATTCACAATCTGTGCCCTTGCCAAATCAGGATGACTGACACACTTGGCAGCTTCCTAAATTTGAAGACTTTTTTCTTCCTTTTGATTGCTATATAATGGTTTACCTAATTATTTTTTTCAAGTTGCAGTTTTTGATGTTTAATTTCAAAATCAATTTAAGATGTCTCAAGCTCCATTAATACACTGATATTACTTCACTCATTTTCTAGTGAAGCACTCCCTTTAAAAAATGCATCATTCTAATGATTTTAAATTACTCTACAGTGCACATACCAATTTACAACTACTAAAAAATTTTACATTTTTCCCAAAACACTTCATTTTAAAGATGTTCAGTCTTTCCAGATAGAATGAGGGAGAGCTAACTTTCAAAAGGGCACAAATATAATTCAGAGTCATTAAAATTCTCTACCCTCACAGATATAGACTGTAACCTAAGTAAATAAAATCTTAAGTCTTCAATGGGCTTATAAAGCCTGTTTAGGTTGAGGACATTATTATAAAATATTTTTTAGATCCAACTAATATTCTTTATAGATACACAAATTTATTGTGTACATGTATGTGCAAGTACAACAATGTGTGATTTTACATGGAAATATGAATGGTTGTGTATGAATGTTCAAGTGTGTGAGTGTGTGCACAAATGTGTTTGAGTATTTGTTTGATTGTGTTGGGGTGGGCATATATGTGTGAGTGTGCAAGAATCTGAGTACATGTGTGTGTACCAGTATGTGTGTGTGTGTATGCATGAATGTGTTCAAGGGTGTGAACACAAGTGTGTTTGGGTATATATGTCCTTGCATTCATGTGTATGTGTGTCTGATAGCATATTTGAGTGCTCGTGGGTGTGTGAGAGAAGGGGAGAGGAAGGGAAGGGAAAGGAGAGGAGAGAGATTCATTTGCTGGTTCACTCTCCAAAATACCCTCAATAGCTGGCATGGGGCCAGGCCAAAGGGAGGAGCCTGGAACTCACATGCCTGGCAAGGACTCAACTACCTGTGCTATCACCTGCTGCCTCCCAGGGTGCACATTAGCATGAATCTGAAATAAAGTGCAGGGCCAGGACTCAAAATGGGATGCAGGTATCCCAAGTGGTATCTTACCTGCTACAGCAAATGCCTGCCCCATTTAGGAATTACTTTACTAACAGTATAGAATGCGGGAAATGCTTCCCTAATTGTACCTATAACATACCTATAAAATACTTTGCATTAAACATCCACACAATTTATACCTGGCTTCAACTTTTCAGGGAAAAAATAGCTATATTCAAATTTTGTCCCAGGATTTTTACACCTGGTTATATCAGTTTAATAGATGTAAATCAGCTGCCAAAGTTAGGAGACCTTCCTTCCTCATTGCTTTCTTAAAAATGCTTGATTACGTTATTCTCTCTTGGGAATTCTTATTCACAGTGACACATGCCACTCTCTGAGCAATTGAGGATATGTTGGGATTAATATTTAAAAGGCTGTGATTACCATCCACTTTCACCCCAGACCTCCTCTGAAGTTGCAGAGGGCATCATGTGTACTTCATGGGCCAGGCTGATGCTCATTCATTGGTGTAAAATTTCCTCTTTGTTGGGTAAAATATGCTGCTCTATTTTTTTTTTTTTGGACAGGCAGAGTGGATAGTGAGAGAGAGACAGAGAGAAAGGTCTTCCTTTTTGCCGCTGGTTCACCCTCCAATGGCCGCTGCGGCCTGCGCATCTCGCTGATCCGAAGGCAGGAGCCAGGTGCTTCTCCTGGTCTCCCATGCGGGTGCAGGGCTCAAGGACTTGGGCCATCCTCCACTGCCTTCCTGGGCCATAGCAGAGAGCTGGCCTGGAAGAGGGGCAACCGGGATAGAATCCGGCACCCCAACCAGGACTAGAACCCGGTGTGCCGGCACCACAAGGCGGAGGATTAGCCTGTTAAGCCACGGCGCCGGCCAATATGCTGCTCTATAAAGTAGAAGACATAGCCCTAGGGGGCCAAATCTACTCTTTATTGAGTGCTAGGCTTGGGGGCTAGAATGTTTACTAATGTTATTTAATCTTCACAGCTACTTTGAAAGTTAGTGTTAGGTCCCTTTTTCAGATGGGCTGCTATGGTTCAGAGAAGTTAAATGAGTTACTTGGGGTCACGTGGATGAATAAAGGTGAGGGTGGCATCAAATTCAGGTGTGTCTCACTCTATAACTGTGTTCCTTGCATTATAGCATGCTGAATCTTTTGGGAAAATCTGAAGGTTTGACCTTTCCCAAAATTTATATTTCCTGTCACTGGTTATAGGGTTTGTTTGCCTGCCTGCTACTCTATGTCCCTCAATTGCCTTCTCAAAAATTTGCCTTAAAAACTTGATTGATATAATGTTCCTATCTACCTTAGTGGCAATGAATAAACTCATAAATCACCCTTGCATGTTAAGCCTCACTATGCACTTATTTTAAAGTATACTGGCTCAATTAAGCTTATCACTGCCTGTGTAATGGAAGCTATTTCCTCAATAACTGTAACATGTCAAAACATTTACACAAATTAGACCCATTTTACAGATATAGAATTGAAGCATCAAGGGGTTAGGTAATTCATTTAAGAAAACATAACCAGAACCAACTGATAGTCTTGGGTAAGCTTGGTATGGCAGGATCTGGATAAGTCAGTGGATCTAGTGGAGCTTCAGTTTCTTCATTTATAAAATGGGGATGATGAAATCTCTCGCTGCAGGAATTATAAGGGTGTGAGATAAGACATAAAGCACATTGACTATAACAGATAGTTAATATATGATACATACTATCAGAGTCATTATAGTTAATGGTGAGTATGGGGTTTGACGTTAAATAAACTTAACTTCCAAGGCTCTGCCATCTACTGGCTCTCTCGAGGCAGCTGAACTTCTCTGTTTTCATTTCCTCATCTACAAATTGAGGGTAGTGCTTTATAGCATGTTTCCCTGAAGAGTGTTCCAAAGAACACTACTATTTCCAGGAGCTATGAAGAAATGTGAGGTAACACCTAGGTTTACTTATCAAAGATTTGTGGGAAAAATCTCCCAGCTAGATTTCCTTATGCAGGACATTTTGAAAGGAATCTATAATATGGGAATATGCTTTGTGTATTCCCTATTGGAAGCTAGCACAAGTAGTATTTCTCCTTGTCCCCACTACAGAGTGTTCTTTCTCTATCATATTACAAGGGAAATGGTTGTCTAGAGTAAACTTCAAAAATACTGACTTGTCATAAAGATTAACTAGATAATATTTGTAAAGCACACATATAGTAAGAGATTAATGAATATAGCAGCATTTTTATCATCATTGTAAGCATCATTATAATAATTAAGTAAGAATAATACGGGGGGATAAGTTCAAAGGATGTATTACGTATCACAGTGACTACAGTTAATATATTGCATAATTGAATATGGCTAAGAAAACAGATCTTAAGTGTTCAACACTACAACAGTAAACATATGAGGTAAATCATACTTTAAATAGCTTGTTGTATGTCATAAGTACACACAATTTTACTTGTCAATTAAAAAACTAAAATAATAAATGAGCCCCACCACAATGTAGATGATCCTGACCAACAATGGTATTTCTCCTAGAAACCCAGTTTGTAAATCCTGCAGTCAGAAGACTTCGTTTGCCAGACCAGGGTGAGTTAGTCCCATGGGGGTAGAAACTTCAGCAGACAAAACACAGCTGGCCTTCAGTATACATGGGAACTGGTTCCAGCACTCTCTATGGATACCAAAAACCTTGGATGCTCATTTCCTTTATATTCATACACAATGTTGTAATATTTGCATGTAACCTCATACTTCTTCCCATATACTTCAAATCTTTGGAGGTTGCTTACAATACCTAATACAATGAAATACTATATAAATAGTTGTTATACTATATTACTTATGGATTAATGAGAAGAAAAAAGCCTGTACGTGTTCAGTAAAGATGCATTTTTTTCTCCCCAAATATTCTTCATCTATGGTTGGTTGAATCTATGGATACAGAAACCATGGAAAAGGAGGGCTGACTATACCACATAATATTTCCTTTGAGTGTATTTATTTATGTAAAATAGACTTTTTAAGGTCACCAAAGGGTTATTTAATGACTAAGATTTTTCTGAAACATCTCAGGTAGGTAAGCACCCAGATGTTGCATTACAGTTTTTGATTGATGGTAATGTGCTAATGAGATTTTGTTTTTAACACACATATATTCTTATATATAACAACTTTGCCTCTTTCCCATTCTACTCATTAAACAAGCAAAACAACTACAAAACTTGGTAGACATAAAGTGGACTGTTGTTGGATGCCTGACTTATATAACTATCTTTTTTTTGGTCCTGATTCAGTTTCCTGGCAATCTGGAAATGATTTGCCTTATGCAGTTGTATATCTCCTGTCAAAATGCAAACATTTTGCTCAGATATATAGTCCTTTTAAAATAATCTTTAAACTTTTATCCATTCCCTGCTCCTTATGGAGAAGTCAATCATATCTCAGGGGCCGAATTCCGGGATGGTGGTGGATCCTATTGCTCTCTAGAAGAAGTCTTAAGGGACTGTGTGGGTTGCTTCCCCATGAGCCAATCTTTTAGAGAGAGATGTATTAACCCAAAAGGAAAATCTCTCGAAAAAATAAAAAATGTATTTATGCACCAAACCTGCTAGTACTGAAGAGTAGCAGGTAGGATAAATCTGCAAGAAACTTTATATCTAGCTTGGAAGCAAACATTATAGATTTTATTTGTTGTATGAGATGATTGACTAAGATAAGTATCTCCTTTCTACCATTTTTAAGGTGAATATTCTGAAAAGAGTAGAAATTAATCATCTCTTCCCTATCAGCCTTTGGTAGGTTTAGCTGTTCCACAGCTTGCTTTAATTTATATTTGGACTAACAATGGAAGGGGGGTAAGTGGCTGAGAGGGACCCTGAAGCTTCCATACTCTATTGGTAAACAATTGACTCCCAAGGGCCACTTCAACCCTACCCTCTTGGGTCTCAAGAGACGGACAGGTCCCATTAGGGATGAACTGATAATCATTTAAATGCATATACCCTCTCCCTGTCCGATTTTCCTAATATCTGGTTAGATAACAGTGCTGGACACAGAAAAACAAAGAAAAAAATTCTGGCCAGGTTAATGTGTTAGCTTTCAGAAATAAAATTAGAAAATGCCATTTGGATTTTTAACACAGACAATTCTGTTTATGAGATGCTTATTGCTAAGCAAAAACTCAGATTTAACATTAGCTGGTGGAAAGACCTGATTTTGGTTGTTGCATCCCAGAAGGAGGCCAGGCCTTTGTAACAGTTACACAAAGTATGAATTTGGAGCATGAGGTCTTGGCAGCTCAGATGCCAAATGACATCTTGGTGATCCTTAGCTACCTCTGTGTATGTCTTAGTAATTCTCCTTTATATAGCACATATAATTTTTTCAACAGTCCAGCAAAATAAAGCATCTGAGGAAGAATTTATGGCCTGAGAGCCATCTCAGGAATACTCTGAATGAGGAGGCCTAATCCTTGTCAGTTTGTATATTATTAACTCTATAAGTCTTTTTCTGGATAGACCCAGAGTGTGTCTAGCTCATTTTATGACAATAAACCTCTTTGTTTCATCCAAGTTATAAGCCTATTACTTTAGTAGGCACTTCATTTAAAGTATATGTTGGTTTTCTTCTTGAGAAATTGAAAGCTTGTTTTCTTCTGGCCTACGTCCTGTGCACAAAGTAGATTATCAATAGGCATTTAATTATTCTACTACTGTCCCACATTTGTATTCTTCATCATCTTGTGCAGAACTCCGAGTATTAATAATCTGATGCTTTTTATGTCTATAGAAGTATAAATATAAGGTTTATTTTATACTTCCATGATATGGTTTTAACGTTACAAAGTAGAAGTGGATTTAATAATGGCTACCCTTGTTGTCTTATAATTGCCAACGAGGACTATTGTTCAATTACATTAAAATCCAAATCATTACTTTTGGTAGATCTCTTCTACATTTAGCCAACTTTCTCAACAATTCTTTACTACAAGTTAAATTGAGTAGAATCTGAATGTAATCAATTCAGTTTGGAAGATATATTTTGTTCTCATCACTGGGGTAAACTTAATGTTTTCATATGCTAAAGCAGTGTTTTTTAATAGAAATATAATGTGAACCTCAAATTAGGGTAGCCATATTAAAAATTTAAAAATCAGAATAAATTATTTTTAATGTTATGCTTTATTTACCTAATACATCCAAATATTATCATTTCAACATGCAATCAATATAAAATTAAGAGGTATTTTAATTCATTTTCCATATAAATGTTGAAGAGGATCCATAGCAGAAGAGTCTTTACTGATTTCAACAAAAAGAAATTTTATCCCCATTGAGCTGTGCATTTCTCTTTATCTTGAGGACACAATGAATCACGTAACTGATCATGTTCCCCTTGATTCCTTCATACTGCCTAGAATGAGGATGCAATATCTGGATTACTGGCCACTATCATGTATTATGAGGATAAGGACCCATCCCAGGGATAGAGAGGTAAACTAGAAAAGGCTTTCTTTTTGAGGTCACCATATCTGTCTTGGGTTTCCTACCTCTAGATTTCTTTGTGTGAGAGAAAAGCATACTTCTATCTTTTGTAAGCTAGTTTTTTCTTTTGCTTCAGGAAAGTAAGTCCTGTCACTGAACTGTAATCTTAGGTGAACCTACCAGACATATAAATTTTCCTTGAATATTACTTTATAACAAAGAGCAAGGCTCAAACTGACGAGAATAAAGAGACAGAACGGCTAATTCTCAGTAAGCTCCCCAAAAAACAACTATCTGTGTTTTACAATTGCTGGAAACAATATATTTTAGGTAGGGACAGAAGAATATGAGCTTCTGGAGTAGAAAGAATTTTCTTACTCCTTCAAATTAATTTACCTTTACAGTGCCTGGAAATGAATTTCTCTGCGACATCTTCTAATTTATCTCTTACTTACAAAAGATTTGTCTTTGAAAGGTGTCTTTACAATGAAAATTGAAATATAATGACAATAATAGCTACCATTTATTATAATTCAGTGTCTCCTATGGGAGAAGCACTATGCTAGGTTTTGCACACAGATTACCTAATTTAACCCTTATAACTACCATACAAAGTAAGAATTATTTCTCCATTTTGCTGGAACGTCTCAATAAAGCCAAGTAACTTACTTAAGGTTACATAGTAACTTATAAGCAGAGCTGAGATTTGGTTTTATTTCAGTTCTATGCCAAATATCGGACAATTTTTACAATATTTTGAAAGTCAAGGAAGAGATCCTGGAATCCTTTCCTGAATACACTTATTACCAGCTTCCTAGAGATTCAACAGAAGTGTTGACAATGGAAAGATAACATCTGTTGAATTGGAACAAGTTTCTCTGAATGGCATAGGGGACAAAAGGTCTAAAACAAGAATCACAAGACCTGTTTCTCATATTAACTATGGGTCTAATGACCCATTTGCTTATGTACAAATCATTCAACCTTTCTAGGACTCTGTTTTCTCTTCCATAAAAGGTGGGAGCAGAATTAGGTGATGTGTAAAGCCTCATCTAGGACAATATTCCTTGATTATGCCATTAAGTTTATCAAAGAAGAAATGAACACAAGGAAGGCTTTTCGAAAAGAAAGTAGGCGATAGTATTTAGAGTATCTTAACTCTCATTGCTTGTCATGCAGAATTGAATTTTAAAAAATTGAATGATCCTCGAGGAGAAGTGTGGGAAGCTTGCTTTGATTGATGAAATTGCTTATTCTCGACTCCATTGTTAACCTAGGTGACTTTGACTTCTTTTGTTTCCAAAACACCTTTTGAACAAAACTGCTCATAAGGTTCTTCCAATGCACATTAACTGAAGTATTGGTGTTATGGAATGAGCTCTTCTAGGTTTGTTGAATTCTAATATATTTGTTTACCTATACCTTAGTAGGATACATTCTTAACAGGAAGTTAGGAAGTTTCCCCTCTACTTCAAAGTTAAAAACAATAAATACTAAAAATAAATTGAAGCATTTAAGCATTTAGCTTAAAAATCCAGTTTGCAGAAATATACATTGAGATCCATAGTGGTTGATGTGCCCCCTTGTGCAGTTAGAAAACTGTAAGGACACTGGGAACATAGGCTGATCTGAGGGTCTAGGATAGGGAAAAGATTTTTTTAGCTCACCCTTGGGCCCACACAGGGACAGAGATCTGTATTGGGAAAAAATCTAGAAGAAAATGTGTCTTGCAGAGACAGACTAGAAGGAAATAATGTTTCAGTCTTGGGTCTTTGGAGGTGTTAAGCAATAAGCCTCCTTTTAGATGTCATGGCCATTAGTTAGGCTTCATGTGGGTTTGGGATCTCAATTTATATTCTTTGGCTCAAAAACTGTAACCTAAGGTTTTTAATTGACAGTTTACCCAGATCTGAAGGGGATAAGGGTTACTGATAGAAACACATGGAAATTACTCCAAATAAATAAGAAACAATTTCATACCCAAGATTTGAGAGACACAACAAACCATAGACCCAGACACACAAAGATTTAATAGGCTATATTTATCATATATAATACATATAATGATCATGTTTAATATGCTTAAAGAAAAGATAGGATTAGAGAGCAAGAAATTATTCAAAATAATGAGGCAGATCTAAAAAGAAGCCTAAATTATGTAGGATCTCTGTCTTTAATGTGCTGTACATTGCTATTTAATGCTATAATTAGTAATCCAATGGTAGTTTTTTCACTTGATGTTGCTATATGGGCAAAATGTTGAAATCTTTACCTAATATACACTAAACTGATCTTCTGTATACAAAGAGAATTGAAAATGAATCTTTACATGAATGGAAGGGGAAAGGGAGCGGGAAAGGGGAGGGTTGCGGGCGGGAGGGAAGTTATGGGAGGGGGGAAGCCATTGTAACCCATAAGCTATACTTTGGAAATTTATATTCATTAAATAAAAGTTTAATAAAAAAAAAGAAGCCTAAATTCATATTTTAGTAACAAAAAGTGGTAGAGAAATTTAAATTCAATGGAAGGGTCAAATAGCACATTAAACAAAGGCAGGATTAGTGAGCTAAACAATTAATATGTAGAAATTAGACAATAACACAGATAAACCAAAGAAATAGAAAACAAACAAAAGATGCAAAAGACATGGAGGCTGGAGAGGGACAGACAGCCTTAGGGAACCTTCAGAAGGAGATAATACTGCATGGGGGAAAAATTCAAGATTCAAATGGAATGATGACTGAGTTTTTTGTTATTTGTGAAAGATATAAGTCCTTAGATTTAAAAAAAAATTTAGCAAGACTAAAGCAGGATTTAAAATAATTAATCCACCTAGTTTTTTTTTTCAGAAATGTATTTATTCATTTGAAAGGCAGATTGAGAATGAGAGCAAGACAGAAAGAGAGGAGAGAGAGAGAGAGAGAGAGAGAGAGAGAGAGAGAGAGAGAGAGAGAATCTTTAATTTGCAGCTTTATTCCCACAATGTTCACACAACTAAGGCTGGGATAGGCTGAAGCCAGGAGCTAGGATCACCGTCCTGCTTTCCTACGTGGGTGGCAGGTCATAAGTACTTTGGTCATGTTCTTCTGCCTTCCCAGGCACATTAATAGGGAGCTGGATCAGAAGCGGAATAGCCTGGGCCTGCACTGTGGCATAGTAGGTCTAATCCTGCTCTCTGCTAGTGTTCTGGGAAATCAGCAGAAGGTAGCCTAAGTGCATGGGCCACTGCCACTCACATGGAAGACCCAGATGAAGCTCCTGGCCTTGGCCTGGCCTGGCTCTGGCCATTGTCGCCAACTAGGGAGTGAACCAACAGATGGAAGACATCTATTTCTCTCTCCACCCCCCTCTGAATTTTAAATAAATAATATACCTTGAAAACAAATAAAGGAGTGAAGCAGCCAAGATTTAAACCAGCACCCTAATGTGAGATGCTGGCATCACAAGCAGAGGCTTAACTTGCTGCACCATAACATATGCCCAGGTATTTAAGAAAGTACACTGGGATGTGAATTCTATTTCAGGCCTCAACTCTGAAGTATACAAAATATAGTCATTTGCCATGCCTCTCACTTCCTTCAAATGAAAATGAAGAAATTAGGAATAGCAGAGAAAGTTGGTGGCAGAGTAAGACTCTGACAATCTCCTTCCCTCACAGAAATCAATTTGAACAAGTATTCACACATTGGGTCATCTTCACAAGAGCTAGTGAAGCCAGGTGAGGGACCACAGGGCCTTGTTGTATTCCAAAATTTAGCACTGAAGAAAGCAGGAAAGAAAGTGTGGCCTGCACCTCCCCTTCCCCCAGTTACAGGAGTTCATCGTGGAGAGCACTGTCTCCCACTGAGGGAAGGGAGGAATTGAATCTTAGTGCCAAACCCAGAGTGATACAATTCAGAACCGGGCAGAGCCCTATCCCCTGCCTCCAGTCCTGCACACGTAGACTATTTGGAGCCTCCATAGCCAGGATGCTTCTGCCATCCATTTCCTAACCACCTGCAGAAAGCAGAGAAAAACTTCCATTGTTGTGTAGAGAGTAGGAGAGGGAGTTAAAGACTGCTCCTTGAAGCTGAGAGTCAGGCCCCATTACCTTTAGATCCAGCAACAGATGAAGTTCAAAAATCTCTATTCCATGGATGATACTCAAGCATACAGCCTCTGGACTTGTCCTGCATCAGATGGAAATCTGAATTCCAGTGGGATGGATTCCCACGGGATGAACTCATTCTGGCATGTGTCACCACTGTCCTGGTGTGTACCTCTGAGACTTCACAAGGCCTGGTGACATTGGGACTCAGATGTGACCTAGCCCAGTGCTAGGCTTGGAGGCTAAGAGGTTGTTTTTATCCCTCTCTTCCAACCTTGAGCAGACAGCAAGGAACCACAGGACCATGTCTTGGGACTCAGAGCGAGGCTGGAAAAGCCCCAAATTGGGCAGATCAAAATGGTCCCCATCCCTAGATAAATGCCTGTGGACAGAGTCTCTGGACTTGTCCCAGTATCAGGTGCATACTGATGACAGATTTTTTTCAGTGTTTATTACCAACCAGCCTCAAACAAGCCTGGTGTCCTTTCCCAAGATTGCATATGGTCTGAGACTCTGAGATCCATGTGTGACCCGTATAGTGTCTGCCTGTGTAGCTGAGGAGCTGCAGGTATCACTCTTCCCATATCCTTTAGCAGATAGCAAGGAACCACAGGACTCTTGGGACTCAGTTAGAGGCTGATAAAACCCAAAATTGAGCAGATCCTAGTGGCTGCTATTCCAGGTCAGGGTCTGTAGACACAAAGCCTCTGGATCTGCTTCAGTGCCAAGTGGAGTTCTGTGGTCCCAACTGATAAATCTTATACTCCAGATAGCATCACCAGAGGCTGGTTGGAGTGGCAATTGGCATTGAGTCAAACTTTGCAGGAGACAAGACCATAGCAAATAGGCTCCAGTCCTACCCTGCAGGCTCCATTGGTCTTAGGAGGATGTGGGTTCTAGGTATAATCTAGCACTGTGGGATTGATAGCCACAGGACTAGGGATCTGGACCTATCTTGGCCTCAGGAAGAGGGTTACATGGAACACTATCCCTTTTTAGTTACTTTCTTAATTGTTTCAGAATAACACTGATTGTGGATTTGGGAAAATTATGAGCTTGGGGAATATTGTAGGACTGAAACAGTGAATAAATGTCAACAGCAAGCCTATGCCAAACCTTGACTTACAGTACTATGTATCTAGTATTGAAATAGCAGAAGTATCCAACAGGCTCAGAGAAAATAAACAGACTACTTAGAATTTCTGGAAATACAGCCACAAATGAATCCAGACTTCTATAACCAATCTTTCAATGTGTAGACAATGTTGTATACCAAAAAGTTTCAAGGACTTCTAAGGGATTATGACCTCACCTAATGAGCAACATAATGTGCCAGAAACCAAAAATGTATGAAGTGAAATTTTCAAATGCTCAGATGAAGATTTCTAAAGCTGTTTTAAGGAAACTCAGTGAACTTCAAGAGAACAAAGAAAAAGCCTATTTAATACTCTAACACAGAGAGTTGACATAGAGATGGAAGTAATTAAAATATATGAAACAGAAACCTTTTAACTGAAGAGTACACTAAGTAAAATTAAAAACATTATAGAAGGCATCAATAGAGACTAGATAAAACAGAAGAAAGAATCAGTGAGCTTGAAGACAGGGTATATGAAAATACTAAATGGGAACATGAAGAATGAAGAAAACTCACTGGAACTTTGGGATAGCATGAAAGATGAAATATTTGAGTTATTGGAGTACAGTAGGGACTTGAGAATGCCAAAAGGGATAGAAAGCATATTCAAAGAGATAATAGAGATAATAACAGAAAACTTCTCACATCTAGAGACAGATACAACATCCAGGAACACAAAGGTCAAAGGTCACCAGTCACATTTAACCCAATCAAGTCTACCCCAAGACATACTGTAATCAAACTCTTCAAGGTAAAAGATAAAGAGAAGATTCTCAAAACTTCAAGAGAAAAGAAATAAGTATCACATAAAAGGGTCTTTCAGTTTGCCTGATTACAGACATCTTGGCAGAATCCTTACTGGCCAGGAGGAAGTGCAATAAGATTTTCACAATACTGAAGGAAAAAAATTGCCAGCCAAGAATACTGTACTCAATAAAGCTATCTGTTAGTTATAAAGGAGAGATAAAGACATTTCCTGAAAAACAAAAGTTAAGATCATTTATCACTACCAGACCTGTCTTACAAGAAATGATAAATAGAGTTCTTTATACTGAATGAAAGAGATAATGAGTAAGAAGAAAATAGCAGAGAGTAGAAAACTCACAGATAAGAGTAAACATTGAGAAAAATTCAGAATTCTCTAACACTGTAAACATGGTGCGTAAACCATCCACATCTTTAGGATAAATACTAAAAAATTAAAGTAGAAGTAACTACATTAAAATGTTGAGACAGGCAATATAATAAGAGGTAAAACAGAAGACCCAAAGTTCAAAATGTACAGAAGAATGGAGTGCAAATATAAAGTTCTTTAATAGTATTTACATATTCTTTTGCTTAGCTTTTTCTTTATAAACAATGTTAAGTTGTTATCATTTCAAAATAACTTATTATAGGGGTAGATGTGTGTTGCAGTGGGTTAGGCCATTGCTTGCGAAACCTGGACTCCATATCAGTGTCTCAGATTGAATCCTGCCTACTTACTGTCTCTACTTCTTTCTGATCAAGCTTCCTGCTAGTCCGCACTCTGGGAGGCAGCAGCAGGTTGCTCAAATACTTAAGTCCCTACCACATATATGGGAAACTTGGATGGAATTCCTTGCTTCTGGCTGCAGCCTGGCTCTGGCTCAGGCTCAGGCGTTGTGGGCATTTGGAGAATGAACCAGAGGACAGAGGAACTACCTCTATCTATGTCTCTCTCTGTCAGTCATTCTAATGAATAAATAGATAAATAAATTTAAAAAGCCAAATTATCTTGTTGTAACCAAAAGCAGCTTTTTGTAAGCCTCATGGTAACCACAAAGCAAAAGTCTCTCACTGACTTACCAAAAATAATAATCAAAGCACATTACTAGAGAAAATCACCTAACCATGAAGATTGTAACAGAGGAACAAAGAAAGGCACTACTATAAAACCAGAAAGCAAGTATCAAACTGTTAGTTGTGAGACCTTACCTATTGATAATTAGCATCAACACAAATGGATTGAATTAGTCAGTTAAAAGATAGAGTGAAAGGAACACAAGAAACTCACTTCACTTCTACAGATATACATAGACTGAAAGTGAGAAGATGGCATAAGGTGTTCTGTGCAAATAGAATGAAAAGAAAGCAAAAGTAACCATACTTCTATCAGATAAAATAGACTTTAAGTCAAAAATAGCAGAAAGGAATAGCAAAGTGATTATATTGCAGTAAATCTCCATCTAGCAATAGAAAATATCTATTGTAAATACATATGCTTCTAATAGCATAGCACCCAAATACATGAAAATAAATATTGAGAGAGAGAGAGAGAGAGAGAGAGAGAGAGACTGACTTGAATATAATAAGGAGGGTACTTTGACATCCCAGTTGCAGAAATGAACAGATGATCCAGACAGAAAATCAGGAAACAGATCAATTGAACCTAACAGACATCTACAGAATTTTCCTTCCAACAGCCAAGAAGTACATATTCTAGACAGCATATGGAACATTATCCAGGATATATTATATTGTAGGTCACAAAGTCATTCTCAAAAATCAAAAAAGTAGAAATAATATCAAGTATTTTTTTTTCTGACCACAATGTAAAAGAACTAGAAATCAATAACAAGAAAAAACTTTGGAAACTACAAACATACATGGAAATTAAACAAATTAAAATTGTTTGTTCCTCCTGAACAACCAAGGTATCAAGGAAAGAAATTTTAAAAATTCTTGGAATGAATGAAAATGGAAACAAAATCTACTAAAACCTATGGAGTACAATAAAAGGTAGTACTAAGAAGGAAGTTTGTTGGAATCAATGAATGTATCAAATACCAAGAAATATCTCAAATAAAGAACGTATTACTATACCTTAAAGAATTCAAAACACAAGGACAAATAAAATTCAAAATTAGTACAAGAAAAGACATAGCAAAACTCGGTAAAATAAATGCTATAAAAAAGAAAAACAAAAATTCAGTGAGATGAAGAACTGGTACTTTGAAAAGATAAACAAAACTGACAAACCCTTAGCTAAACTAATTAAGACAAAATATTCAAATACATAAAATCAGACATGAAAATGGAGATATGACTGACACCACAGAAATGGAAAGGATTATTAGAAGTCACCATGAACAATTAGATGGCAACAAATTTTACAACCTGGAAGAAAAGGATGAATTTCTAGACACACACAGCTTACTACTTTTGAATCATTTTAAAATAGAATACCTAGACAGCAGTGAGTTTGAATCAATAATAAAAAGTCATCCATCAAAGAAAAGCCCAGAATCTGATGGCTTCACTGCTGAATTCTATTAAACACTTAAGGAAGACTTAGCAACAATACTTTTAAAATTATTTTTAAAAATATAAGTGGGCATTTTTTTTCCAAACTCATCTATGAGGCCAACATTACCTTGATACCAAAACCAGACAAGGAGGCAACAACAAAGAATGCTGGGGTGAGCTTTTGACACAACAGCTAGTGTTGTTGTAATCCCATATTGGAATGCCCGGGTTAAGTCCTGGTTCTGCTCCTGATTTCAGTTTTCTGCTAATGCACATCCTGGAGGACAACACGTGACAGCTCAAGTGGTTGGATCCCAGACTCAGATGGAGTTCTGAGATCCTGTGTTTGTGCTGGCCCAGCTCTGGCTGTTTTAGAATTTTGGCGAATGAATCAACAGATGGAAGATCTGTATCTTTCCGTCTTTCAAATAAATAAATAAACACTGAAATAGAAAGCTATATGCCAATATCCTTGGTGAACATGGATACAAAAATCCCCAACAAAATATTAGTAAATTGAATCCAACAGCACATTAAAAACATTATTCACCATGATCAAGTGTGATTCATTTCGGGCTGCAAGGATGTTTCAAAATACCCAAATCAACAAATGTGACATACTATATCAACAGAATGAAGAACAAAATTTATATGATCATCTCAATAGATGCAGAAAAGGCATTTAATAAAATCCTACATCCCTTTGTGATAAAAACTCTGAACAAATTAGGCATAAAAGGAATATACCTCAACAATAAAGGTCATATATGACAGATCAACAACTAACATCAACTGAATGTGGAAAAGCTGAAGGCTTTCTCTAACACATGGAACGAGACAGGGATGTCCACATTCACCATTCTTATTCAGCACAGTGTTGGAATTCCTGTACACAGCAATTAAGCAAGAGAAAGAATTAAAGGGAATCTTAATCATGAAGGTGATAGTAAAAGTTTTATTATTTGAAAATGACATGATCTTGTACATAGAAAACCCCAAAGACACAAAGAAAACTCATGTGGTTTATTAATTGTGAGAAAGATACTAACATGAGGGCCTGGAGCTGTGGTATAGTAGGTTAAGCCTCTGTCTGCAGTGCCAGCATCCCATATGGGTGCTGTCGATTCATGTCCTTGCTGTTCCTCCTCCGATCTAGTTCTCTTCTGTGGCCTGGGAAAGTAGTAGAAGATGGCCCAAGTGCTTGAGTCCCTGCACCCAAGTGAGAGACCTGAAAGAAGCTCCTGGCTTCTGATATGCCCAGCTCTGGCTGTTGCGGCCATTTGGGGAATGAACCAGCAAATGGAAGACCTTTCTCTTTGTCTTTCTCTCTCTCTCTCATCTGTGGCTTTACCTTTTAAATAAATAAAATCATTTTTTAAAAAAAGATACAATATGAGATGATAATAGGGGAAATGGGATGAGGGATATATGGGAACTCTTTGTATTACTACCTCACAATTTTCATTTTGTAAATTTAAAATTATTCTTAAATGAATTTTAAGTAAGAACTAATGAACAAATTGATAAAAGATTCAGGATACAAAGTCAACATGCAAAAATCAGTAATGTTTTTATACACCAATGATGACTCCTTTGAAAAAGAAATCAGGAAAGCATTCCCATTTCTAATAATGATAAAAAAGTTCCCAGGAATAAATTTACCAAAGGAGGTGAAATATCTCCACAGTGGAAACTATAAATCGTTGATGAAAGAAATTGAAAAGGACAAAGGAAAATTGAAAGACATTTTGTGTTTGTGGATTGGAAGACCCAATATCATAAAAATGACCACACACATAAAGCAATTTACAGATTCTACACAATGCATATCAAAATACCAATGACATTTTTCACAGAACTGGAAAAAAAACACTATGGAACGGGAGGTGAGCTGAACCTCAATAGCCCAAGACACCAGCAGGCAAGCGGAAACAGGAAACTAGAGGGAACGAGGTTTGAAACTCCGTGGGGAAAAGTTCACCAGGCTAACTAGAAGAGAGAGAGGAAAAAAAAAAGTGACTAATACGGACACAAGTTTCTCTCTCTCCGCTCACCTCTCAAAGGCGAGCAAGACAAAGAGCAGGCGCCATTTTGACATACGTCATAAGCAGGGCGACCTCAGGTCTGCACCGGCCCTGAGCCTAGCAGAAAAACCTGACTCTGGGGGAGGGGTGAAATAACAGGAGATTAGCATCTAACTTGGCAACCCAGTGGGAGACTGCAGGAGAATTGGAGCCCACACCTAGGGCAGCACAGATTCCCTGTGTGGTCCTTGGGAAAGAGCTTCCAATCTCTGGCTCCTGTGGGTATATCATTTGCCTGCTAACTACCTCCAATTACGTTCAGCTGTGTGGAATTACTTCCCTTTTGAATCAAAAAAAAAGAAAGAAAGAGAGATTTACCACGCCTAACCTGGGAGTGTCATCTTTGACACACCCTCAACCCTAAGAAACCAAACACAGCTCTCAGTCCACACTCATCTCAAGCCTCTAAGGCTCCACCAAAAGCAGTCAGTCCACTTAATATAGAGCCATAGTGTAACAAGAAAAAACACCACAGTGAAGAAACCAAATATCTCCAACATGCCAAACAACAAACGCAAAAACCAAGCTAACAAGGAAGAAACTATGACGCCCCCAAATGAAAAAGACACCCCAATTCAAGATTATGAAGATGATGAGATAGAAGAAATGCAAGAAGCGGATCTCAAAAAATTGATAAGAACATTAAGAAGTTCTCAAAAACAAATTCTTGAACTACAGAAATCCTTCATGGACAAGATAGAAAATCTCTCTCGTGAAAATGAAATATTAAGGAGGAATCAAAATGAAATGAAACAACTAGTGGAACAAGAAACTGTGATAGTGACGAGAAATCATAATGAAATGAAGAATTCAATAGATCAAATGACAGACACATTAGAGAGCCTTAAAAACAGAATGGGCGAAGCAGAAGAGTGAATATCAGACTTAGAAGACAGAGAACAGGAAAGGAAACAGGCAAACCAAAGAAAAGAAGAAGAAATTAGAAATCTAAAAAATATTGTCGGGAATCTACAGGATACTATTAAAAAACCTAATATCCGGGTTCTAGGAGTTCCTGAAGGCATGGAGAGGAAGAAAGGATTAGAAGGCATTTTCAGTGAGATACTAGCAGAAAATTTCCCAGGTTTGGAGAAGGACAGAGGCATCTTAGTACAGGAAGCTTATAGAACCCCTAATAAACATGACCAAAAGAGATCCTCACCACGACACGTTGTAATCAAACTCACCACAGTGAAACATAAAGAAAAGATCCTAAAATGTGCAAGAGAGAAACATCAGATTACTCTTAGAGGATCTCCAATTAGACTCACAGCAGACTTCTCATCAGAAACCCTACAAGCTAGAAGGGAATGGCGAGACATAGCCCAGGTACTAAGAGAGAAAAACTGCCAGCCCAGAATATTATATCCTGCAAAGCTCTCATTTGTGAATGAAGGTGAAATTAAGACTTTTCATAGCAAACAGAAACTGAAAGAATTTGTTGCCACTCATCCTGCCCTACAAAAGATGCTTAAAGATGTGTTACACACAGAAACACAGAAACATGGTCACCAATATGAAAGAAGGTAAAGGAAGGAAACCTCACAGCAAAAGATCACAGGAAGCTCAATTTCTCTTTGACATAGAATTAAACTCTGATGCTCTGTTAAAGCAATTTGTTAAAGTAATCTATTATGTTCTCTTGATGTCTGTTAAATTCTAATTGTTCAAAAACAGCTGAATTTTTATTAAGAGCTATGGGTTATTTAAATATGTGCTTATTTTCAAAGATTTGAATAATCACCTTGTAACAATGATCAAATTTGGTCTATGTTATGTCATGATTTTAAGGAATCTTATTTCAACCAGATATTTTGGATTTTGAGCCTTCTTGGCATTCTTGACAGGCATTCAAAAAATCAAAGTTTCAAACAATCTGGTCTCTAAAATTTCCAGTAAATCCTGGACTTTGGTTTTTCCAGTTTGGGCCCAACTGAAAAAAATCGAAGGACCTATGTCTCTCATCTTATAGAGACACCAACTAATCAGTCTATTTGGATTATATTAGAAGGACTGTCAAGATGTGACGTGGTACTAAACTTTAAGTTTCTATAATGGAAAATGCTATTAATACACATGTTTAAGAATTAAAAAGTCTAATGATCTTGGGTTACTAGACATGATAGTTATCTTAATGAGAAAGCCCCAGAGGCCTAAAGGGTTAAATACTTGTAAAATCCTACAGGTGCTTTCAAAAATACTGTGAAGTAAGCAAGTGCCTCTTGTTGGTTGATGAGTTTATCATTTTAAACATGGCGACTTAAAGTCTTTTGTCATCCACAGTTATATATGATTTGCTGCTCATAAAACTAAAGCGTTGTTGGTTCTGTGTTTAGCTGTCCTCCTATAGGTTCCTATGGACTTTTTCCAGCCACTTCTATTGTATTCAGTACTTTAGGATGGCTCTGTAAACAGATGAAGCCAAGAATGTATTAACAGTACCAACTGAGAGAAAGTATGGTTAACTGAGGTTACTAAAAACAAAAAGCAATTCAAATCAATTGGCAATCGACAAAAAGAGTTAGAGATTTTAAAAGCTATTATTAAAATTGCTATATTGGTCTATTATGCTATGTTATATGTGTGTACATATTGTATGTCCACATGGGGAAATTTTATTAAGAGTTTTACTTTAAATGGCTTATAGATAAGAATGTCCATAAATTTAAGCTGCTAAAATCAATCAAAGATACATTTTAATTTGTGTGACCTGAATCTGTGTATCATATGTTTTAAACTTGTTAGTAGAAAGAAACTAAAAACATTTTATATGGTTGTGCTTAAGTTTACTGGCTAAACAAACTACACCATGTTAGATATTTAAGAGGTGTTTTCAAGTACATGATTCTTAAAATTTTTAGAAGGCATTGGACCTTCTGGTAAATGTTTTCTTAAGTTGTTATCTAATGGTTGAAACAGTTTGCTAAGTATTCATGTGATATTGCTATTGTCAGCAAGCGATCTAGGACTTGCTCCCTCATTTCTCTATTCTAAGCCCAACTTGTTCTTTCATTTCTCTATTCTCTTCAAGGTAGGAAACTAATTTTATTATGAAGGAATTTGTAGGACACACAATTTAATCTTTAGACCTTATAAAAGAGATGGCTAACATTTTTCTGTAATAGCATAGCCAAAATAAGAACTTAAATAATAATCTCATAGCTAGATTCACTTCACCATCAGCGAAGTATACAGTAAGTAGAAAAAACCTCCCTTTCATGAGGACTAGGAAAATTAAAGATGATTATAGCCAAAAATGGCCCAGACACAGAAAGGTTACCTACATCTCATACTTGCTTTAATGTCCTTTTACTTCCGGAATATTCAAGCAAAGAAAAACTTAAAGAGAGATTGTTGAAGGCCATCACATATGCCAAAGGATTTGGCATGCTGTAAATCAAAATAAAAACACAAACAAAAAAAGGAAGAAAAAATTAAATTTTAATAAATATAATAAGAGGGGAAAAAAAAAAAACCTCCCTTTCAGACCAAAGGGAAAGAAAGTTTTAAAGTGGGAATATAATTTTCCTCATGGGCATTGTCTACCTTAGAAAAACTACTACAGAACATGCCTGTGACTATAGACTTGTAGTTCAGGCCACCGAAGATTAGAGATGGGACACGGGCACTCCCTTGACTTGCATCCTCTGGTCTGCTTGAACACAAACCAGGAGGAAAAGAAAGCTCGGCATCAGAAGCAATGGGTGGCAGGCCTATTAATGGCTGATATGTACAGTGATCTGCCCTCAAGGAGACCCAACAGGCCAGTCCACTGCAGTGGCTTTCAATGTGGTAAGCCTGGGCTTCAGCAGAAGTCAGCTTGTGAAGAGCCCTGGCAGCTCTGCCAAGAGTTGGATCACTGGAAATGGACCTGCCCTGGAGTCGAAGGATGCCCAGGTCAGAGCCACAGATCTTATTGGCTCTAAGCTGAAAAGCCCTTCACTCAGCCCAACTTCCAAAGTGACCACTGCAGCTGAGGGTATGGCCAAGTAGGGTCAGCAACATTGCAGGCAGAACTGTAAATTTCTTGTTAGAGATGCCCCCTGCCTTGACCTGGCCAGCTTTCCTCCCAGGCCAGCCAAGTAATGAAAGTCAACAGAGTGCCTTCCCCTAGGAGGTTCACACCTCCCTTAGGATATACCCCATGTGAAGAGATAGATAGGTCTGGGCCTCTGAATTTACAAGGCCTAAAGCCCACCAGAGTATTATCAAGCCCCTTCTATCAGGTTCTATTTGCCTCTAAATCAGAAAAGTTAATTGTAGCTTAGACTACACCTTTCTTAGCTCCTCTAATAATGACTCTGTCCTTTGTTCTAGGCCCTGTCTAGTGAACTTGGGCCTCATTCCTTTGTAATCATAACCTCTACTCTACCACCAATGGCTCTACTCCCAACCTGGGTGTACTGATGGTCCTCTTCCCCACTTAATGCTGTATAATTGTTCAAACCTGGTAAATGCCACTCTTAGGATCATTGGTTACTATCCTCACTCTGTCTTTTATGACCTTGTCTAAATATGATCAGAGTCGGCAAACTTGGAAGGCTTCCATAGCCTTGGCAACTCATGATGACAGCCTAGGGTGGTTACTGGCACCATAAACTAGAGTGCCAATTTGTTGGGTCAACAACAGGAGCCACTGTGCAGTTGCTCCTCATGTGGGATCTCTGTCCTTAATGTGCTGTACATTTTGACTTGATGCTATAACTAGTACTCAAACAGTATGTTTCACTTTGTGTTTCTATGTGGGTGCAAACTGTTGAAATCTTTATACTAAATTGATCTTCTGTATATAAAGAGAATTGAAAATGAATCTTGATGCAAATGGAAGGGGAGAGGGAGCAGGAGAGGGGAGGGTTGTGGGTGGGAGGGAAGTTATGGGAGGGGGAAGCCATTGTAATCCATAAGCTGTACACTGGAAATTTGTATTCATTAAATAAAAGTTAAAAAAATTGTATGGAACAACGAAGACACTAAATATCCAAAGCCATCTTGAGCAAAATGCACAAAGCAGGAGGCATTACCACACCTGACTTTTAAATAGCTTAGAAAGGTATACTAATTAAAATAGCATGGTATTGGCATAAAAACAGATACATAAAACCATGGAACAGAATAAATACCCTAGAACAAACTCTGGCATCTATAGTCAATTGATCTTTGACAATAGTGCTAAGAATGTGCTTAAACAATGCTGGTAAAATTGGATATCCACATGCAGAAGTGTGAAATTAGACCCATATCTTTCACCAAGTGCAAAACTCAACACAAAATGGATTGAGAACCTAAAAGTAACATCTGAAACTGCAGAATACCCTAGAAGAAAACACAGGGGAAAATTTTCAGGACATTTGAGTAGATAAGGATTTTTTGGATCAGTCCCCAACTACACAGGAAACAGAAGAAAAAACCTACAAGTTGGGATGTCATCAAATGAAAGAGCTCCTGTCCAGTAAACCACCAACAGAGTGTAGAGATAACCTAAAGAAAGGGAGGAAATATTATCAAGCTAAGTATTTGACAAAGGGCTTATACCCAGAATATATAAGGAACTCCAGCAACTCAATAACAAAAGACCAATTGAACAAAAGGGCAGTAGATTTAAACAGAAATTTCTCGAAGCAAGATATATAAATAATCAACAGAGACATAAAAATACTCAAATCACCAGTCACCAGAGAATTGCAAATCAAAAACACAAAACTACAACTTCACCTTAGATTAGTTTTTATCAAAAGTACAAGAGATAGTAAGCATTGATGAAGATGTGGAGAAAAAATGAACACTTGCACAGTGTTGATAGAAGTAAATTAGTAGAGCCCCTGTGGAAAACTGTGTGAAGTTTCCTCAAAAAGCCCTATCTCAGGGAAACAAATTCATTCTGTCAAAGAGACATATACACTCCTATGTTTATTGCAGTACTATTCACAATATCTAAGAACTGGAAACAACTGAAGTGTCAATCAGCTCATGAATGGATAAAGAAGATGTGGTCCATACACATAATGGAATACTATTAAGTCACAAAACAGGGATGAAATCTTGTCCTTTATACCAGTATGGATGGAAGGGGTGGTCATTATGTTAGGTGAAATAATCCAAGCACTGAGAGACAAGTATAACATTAATCTCACTTACATATGGAGTCCAAGAAAAAGTGATCTCACAGAAGTTAAAAGTATTATGTTGCTACTAACGGCTGAGGAGGGAAGAGGGGAGAAAGGGACAGGGAAAAGCTGTTTTACAGGCATTAAGCTATAGTTAGATAGGAGTAAGAAGTTCTATAGTTCTATTGCATAGCAGGGTGCCTATAGGTAATGCTAATGTATTGTTATTTCCTTCAAAAAAACAAAACAAAACAAAATAAAAAAAAAAACAACCAAAACCAACTAAAAGCAAAGAATTGCCCTAATTGGGCATTATAAAGTGTGTCCATGAATTGAAATATCGCATGGTACTCTATAAGTATGTACAATTTCTATAAGTCTTTTAAACATTTTTAAGTAAAAAAATAACTAAAAGAAAAGAAAACATAGAAACTATTACTCATCCTACTTATACCTTTTGGGCATTATGAGAATAATAGAAGTCTTTTGCTTGGTTACTAGAAATTTGGTAGCTGGGATACAAGTCAAGTACTTTATAGCAGACTCAAGTTCCCATTCAGAGTCTCTGTGAGCTTGACCTTATCAAGTTTCTAAGTGAAAATTTATTGTCCTTACTCTTTATTGGAGAACTAATCTCTGTCCTTACTATCCTTCTTCTCTCTCTCCAATGACTCAGAGGAATATGAATATAAATCAAATCTCTGGAACAGTCCTGCAGGTATTGTACCATCAAAGGTCAGGATGCAATCCAAATTCTAATAATGTCTCTCAATTATGGTCACAATGATGTAATGAAGAAAATGAGTATGTAAGTATTAGGAGAGAAATTTAAAAAATCTACTGAATGAGAATAGTTTATAGGAATGATATTATTTAGCTTATTTAGGGGGATGTATGTTATGGGGTACTCTTGTATATCTCTAATCATCATCTGATTTTGGCCTGCAGTATTGGGTGAATTTATTCTGATCCTTCTCTGTGCCCTAACCACCAATTTTTCCTGATTGGGTCTTAGTTTTCCTCACCTTCTTTAACTTATCTCTACCACAGAAGCTTCCTACCATCTCCTCCTCTGTCAGAGATCTGCCATGTGGAGGGGGTAACTCAGGTGAACATTTTCTCCACAGGATCTCATGTCCAAGGACAAATACAGGTTTTGAAAATATCCATTTACACTTCATGCAGCTAAACATGAATTGAGCAAAAGGCCAAATAGCAAATCAACCTGGAAATTAGGGGAATGCATTTAATAGTGAAATGAAAAACTTATCCATTTTCTTTTGATGTTCCTATTGGAATGTCCTGATGCATTCCTTATTATACTGTGCTCTAACCACATAAATAAGCACACATCCTGACACTCGGGCTTGCTATTCTTGCTTCACAATTTCTACCTTATTTTAATATGTCCATAGTCTGAGAAACAATTTTAAAGCTTTTATGTCCTGGAATAGTCAGTAGAGTTAGCTCAGATTTATAGAGAGGCAGCTGAAAATTTACCTCTTACTTCAAACATGTCAAGTTGTCAAAAGTTTCACTGTATTTTTGCATTGCTGCCTGCTAATAATGGCATAACAGGTGTGGTTTTTATTGTCTCAGAACAAAATGTAAAAGATGGCTCTTGGAAACATTAGATATTTGGTGCATTTAAAGTAACCTCAAGATATATGCGTACATAATCTTTTGACCATTAAATGACCTCTTGTGTAAAGATAAGGAATTGCTGAATCTGAGAATATTTTTGGGTTCAATTTCTATTTTCACTTGAGCCCAAAAAAAGCTTGCGGTGATAAAACATGTCTGAGTAGGAAGTGTTGCTAGGAAATCATTATAATAGTGTGATTTTTTTCCATTTAATATCTATCTCCCAAAGAGATTTCAGTAGATTCAGTCTTACATACTTCATTTGGCTTGGAATTCTCTTCAGGATGCTTTTGGGTTGTATTTGCAGTGCCATCAATGAACTCCACTAATTTTAATAACCCATAGTTAATGTTTTCACTGTACTCTACTGTTAATGGTATAGCTATCATGTTTCAAATAGAGATTTTTTTTTTGACAGGCAGAGTGGACAGTGAGAGAGAGAGAGAGAGAGAAAGGTCTTCCTTTGCTGTTGGTTCACCCTCCAATGGCCGCCACAGCCGGCGCACCGCGCTGATCCAAAGCCAAGAGCCAGGTGCTTCTCCTGGTCTCCTATGGGATGCAAGGCCCAAGCACTTGGGCCATCCTCCACTGCACTCCTGGGCCATAGCAGAGAGCTGGCTTGGAAGAGGGGCAACCAGGACAGAATCCGGCGCCCTGACCAGGACTAGAACCAGTGTGCCGGCGCCGCAGGCAGAGGATTAGCCTATTGAGCCACGGCGCCGGTGGGATTTGTTTTATTTAAATCAATCAAATCAGGGTCACCTTAAAGTTTATCTTTTATAATGTTACTAAGTGGATAAAGAATTACCTTAAAATAAATTTGAACATCAGTTGTAGTTTCGACATTGAGTGAAAGACAATTAAGCCTAATACAAATTTGTCATAAGGCTTTTATCCTTTTACGTGAAAAAGAACTATAAAAACAGCATCACGTTTCAGTGACCAGTTGTCTATATTTGAGCTTTTCTTTAAGTCCAGGGAATTTGTAGCTTTATGGTATGTTAACTTTGCTGCTAAGTAATAGAAATCTTTCTTCTGAGAATGTAGCTATGGTTCCTAAGAAATATAGGTGTGTGTTCAGAATTACATAGGGAAAAGTAGCTGCAATCCTGGGTTTCTAATGTGGTACATTAATTATCTCTTTTCTATTGAAGACACTAAATTCAAATTACCTTACATGTGATTGGACTTTTCCCTTCAGTGGAATGATGGATGACTCGATAGTCATCCAAACAGCATTTGCATTAAATTTTGAACAATGCTTCTTTGTCAAATGCATACATGATCCTGTTGTAACTGTAATGTGTGGAGGAAAAAAAGACTATGTATAAACAAATCATTTTAAAAGGCGTAATCAATTCCTGGAAATTGCAGGAAAATTATGCATTATATGTGCCAGAGTCAGATAAAATTTTTTGATTATTGGCACTTTCAATAAAGGGAGAAACTAATGATGTTTTTAAAGCATATGGTACTTGTATAATCAAGGAAAGTTTCCCTAGCAACAATAATTATATGAGCCTCTTACAACTTCCACCTCTAATTATCTGTTTTATTAGTAGATGCATATCACCATCCATTAGGGAGCACTTTAAAACATAATGAGACATTGTTATAATCAAGATACACACTCACATTTATATTTGTGTGTATGTGTATCTCCTTATACAGAGGTAAGTCCTCAAATGATGTAGTTTATATAACAAAGTGTGGATGTCCTTGTAATGACAACAAAATTATTTACTATTAATATTTTCTCACCACACACAAAAGGAAGTTAGGAGAGTTTATGAGGTAAATCCATGAAACCATTGATAATCAGTGTCAATATTCCACTACACCGGATTAAGAATGATAGATCTCAGTGTTGGAAGGGGCCCCAAAGGCCATTTGGCTCATTTACCATTTTATAAAATGAAGCAGCCATGATTCAACTTAAGTGAGTTACTCAGTCACTGTACTGTGAAAACACACACACACACACACACATCATCTCTTTTATTGACAAGATGGTTAGATAGCATAAAAATGAATACCCTTATAACAAAGCCACTGCCATATTGAGGAACTAACCCTCCTTGGATGGCATACAGAATGATAGTACCTTACATGATTTCTGTTGTACATGAATAGCAAACAGTACATTCAATGCCTCATGGCCCAATGCTTCATATTTCCTTACCTGATTATCCCACTTCTAAGACACGGTATGGTAAGAGGGGATTTTGGTAGAGAAAGGGTAAGGGGTGGGTTCTCTATGTGGACATGTATCTCCGTCCTATGAAGTCCCCTGACAGTTATTTGAGAATAGCGATAGAGGAAGTGTTGCAGAGAAAGTTTCATCAAGAAGAGTGGAGTGCAAATTTCCAAGCTCTGCTTTTATGTACCCTGTCCTTAACTAGGGGACCAGAAGAAGCCAGATATAGATATGACTTTACATATTTTATATAGACATGTTTTACAATGCTTATCTCAGATGTTAGGGTCAATAGACCCTTGGAATAGCCTAAATGCATTACTGAGATTTTATGGCGGAAAAGAAAAAAAGAAGAAGACCTAAATGAAAGATCTCTGTGAGTGAGATCCCAGTGGAAAGAACGGGGCCATCAAAGAAGGAGGTACCTTTCTCTGAAGGGAGGAGAGAACTTCCACTTTGACTGGGACCCTATCGGAGTAAGATCAAAGTCAGCGAACCCTAAAGGCTTCCATAGCCCTGGCAACTCATGACTAGAGCCTAGGGAGATTACTGACGCCATGAACAGGAGTGTCAAATTGTTAAGTCAGCAACAGGAGTCACTGTGTACTTACATCCCATGTGGGATCTGTCCATAATGTGTTGTCTAATGTGCAGTGATGCTATAACTAGTACTGAAACAGTATTTTTACACTTTGTGTTTCTGCGTGGGTACAAACTGATGAGATCTTTACTAATTATATACTGAATCGATCTGTATATAAAGATAATTGGAAATGAAAAAATAAAAAACCTGGTGTTAAATTGGAAATGGCATAGAAAATTAATTAATTTTTAAAAAAATATTATGTAGGATCTCTGCCTTTAATGTGCTGTACACTCTTATTTAATGCTATAACTAGTACTCCAACAGTATTTTTTCTTCACTATGTGTTGCTATATGGGGGCAAACTGTTGAAATCGTTACCTAATTTATACTAAACTGATCTTTTGTATATAAAGAGAATTGAAAATGAATCATGATGTGATTGGAAGGGGAGAGGGAGCGGGAAAGGGGAGGGTTGTGGGTGGGAAGGAAGTTTTGGGAAGGGGAAGCCATTGTAACCCATGAGCTGTACTTTGGAAATTTATATTCATTAAATAAAAGTTTAAAAAAAGAAAAGATATAAAAGAACAGAAAAAAAAGATTTCATAGCAAGGAATTCTATTTGATATGTGATATATCCAAATCTAAACCATGTTGTAACAAGCTCTATTGTATTCCTCTTGAGATGTTTTTTGGAAAGACTAATGAGTTAACCTTTGTAAAGTATCATGAGACTATCAGGTTACAGAGACCTATGCCAAGTAACAATTTAAGACCACTAACAACACTCAATACACCTAGAAAAACAGAATGAAAATAATCAGTAAACTGTTCATTGCTGTCCCCTTGGTATCACTGACACATAGTTAACATATTAACAGCTAAGATTCATGTGTTTAGAGCAAGAAAATGATCAATGGCAAAGAGCATATCCACCTTTGAAATGACATGATCCATTATAAGAATCAGATGTTAAATTGCTTCCTGCACTGAGCACACTCAATTAAAAGTCTGCACAGTGAGATCATCTCGATGGTTAAATATGCTCTGTGGGAACAACCTTTATGGAGCTTAAAAATCACAGAAGGACTATTCCTACCATGACACTGGAGATTTGGAAGGCATTTCCTCCCCCTATTTCTCAAATTGGTAGTTTTATTTGGAAGACTTTGCATGAGAGGCTGTTGAGTTTGGATTCATACCAATGCACACCTTTGATTCTGTGAGCAAGAGATGCTTTCAGTAAATCCAGAATGGATGAGTGCAGCTTTCGTCCATGATGCCTGGACAAAAATGTGTTATTCATGCATTTAGTATTTGATGGCTTTCATCTCCTTTTCAGTAAGCTCATCTATTCTCTTGAGTTTCTTCTCTGTGTCTAACTTTCTTTCTTCCTTTGGTAGGCGTGAGGGGGGGATTATTAATAATGCTAGAGATAACACAAAATCATCAGACCTGGTTTTTACCTGCAACTGACCAGGTATATGACCTTGGAACAGTTATTTAACTATTCTAGTTCTTAGTTTCCTCATGTTTTAAAAACTTGCATAGTACTTTTCCATTGTTAAACATCTGTCTTTCCCTGCCAGACTGTAAGCTCCATCACTGCAGGAATCTTATTTTTATCCACTAATGTATCCCAAGAGTCTAGCATATGTGAGGCACATAGTAGGTACTCAGTAAGAGTTTGTTTAATAGATGAATATTTTATATCTCAGTTAATAGTTCAACCATTCATCCAGTCTCCCAGTGTAGAGGTCAGTGAAAATTCCTGCCACCCTTTATACCCATACATGTCAATAAGTCCTATTTCCTAACCTCTATCACACCTATCAAATCCTTTCTATCTGTATCTAGGTTCCTATTTATCAGGTTTTCATCATTTTTATTACATTCTCCAAAGCATTCACAGAGAGTGATTTTTCTGTTTTTTTTAAAGTTCTTATTTATATAAAGAGAACAAATTTCATGCACCTTATATATATACAGTTTTAAGAGCATAATGATACTTCCCACCCTCTCTCCTCTTCTTTCCTTTCTTATTTTTCTTTTAATTTTTGCAATGACATGCTTTCAATTTACTTACAATAACAAACTTAACCCTCCACTAAATAAATAATTTAACAAGCAAGAAGAAAAAATTTGCTGTTCCTCAGGAGTTTAGGAAAGGGCTATAAACAATAATCAGATCTACACACATGGTCATGACATTGTCCTCTTTAAAATCTTGCCAGGGCTTTCCCATTGCCCTCAGGATCAAGCTTAAATTTCTAGACATGACATACCGGGATGCTCATGATCTATAAAGTCCTTTGTGACCATGTCCTCAATCTTCAGATAATATTAAATTATCCTTGCACATTATGTATCTCTTCGCCCTTTTAGCACTTAGTGCAAGGCATTTTACATCTTTGTTCACATTCTCTCCACACTATAGATATTATGCTTCATCATTTTTTATATATCATGGTTGCACAGGTGTATGGAGACATACTAGGTGCTCAGTAAATATTTGGCAAGTGAACAATTAATTCAGGATGCTATATTAGTGCAATAGTTCTCACACTATGGAGCAAACTGCTTTACCTTTCTGTATCTCAGTGTATTAAAATCCTTAGGGATACTGAAGTAGGCACACTAGAGACCACCACATTTGGGGACATGAAACTACTTTCTTCAAGATCTAAGATTCTACAGGGATGTCACTTTTCTTTCACCATCTGATCTGTGTTGGGGGTAGGGGCTGTTTGCTATGAAGGAAGATTGGGGTGGGTTTAAGGACTTTGATCTGGAGAAGGAAGGAGGGGGAGTGTTGAGGTGTGTTTATAATTAGCTTTTTTCTTTCTTGTGTGTGATTTTCTTCTTTGCTGACAGGTCTGATGCATGTCTGTGTGATAGGGTATAGGAGTGGGCAGGGAAAAAGAAATTCTCAGCATATTTACTTTAATGTCAATTCTTTGGAAATACAAATATTTGATTATACAACTGGTGAGTGACTGGTCCATTACTAGTAATCTTATACATTTCTGAGTCATCATGGAGGACACAAAAGAGAGGTGAGTGATCTGACAGAGCATGTATATGATATGGTATCACTATTTAACCTGTCAGTGTTTACTGAATCATATATAAAGAGAGGTATATGACTCAATGAACCTTATCATAGTAAAGACATTAAATGTTGGTGTTCTCTCATTTTCTAAACACTCTCTGAACAATAATGTGCACTTCTGTGATCTGTACTATGCAACATATATTTATCTTCAACTCAGGATTCTTCTATAAGTTGCATTCATAACTATCAAGTGATCATTGGACATAGCCACTTGGATCTATTGCAGATGCCTCTGGCACAGCATATCCACAAAGGAGCTTACAATGTCTGGCCCCTCTGTCCCAAACCTGCTTTTCTGCCTATGCCTTTCTCTCTCTGCTGGTTGTGTTTCTTTATTATGATGCTCCAAATAGTTATCCCTGGCTGCTCTGCACTCTCGTGTCTCTTTCTCTCTTTCTCCCTTTCTCCCGTTCTCTCTTTATCTCTCTCTCATCTACACAGTATCTCCTCTGGTTTGTCTACTAGTTTTACAACTACAGTTTCATTTCAGGCCCTCCCCACCATGCTCCTGGACTACTCCAATAATCCTGCTGCATTCTGTGTGAGCATACATCAAAGCGTTCATAGGGAAATGGAATTAAAAGGCAAGTTTATTTGGGTTCAAAATAATTCTGAAATCCATGTGTAGTTTTTTTTCATAATACACATTTTCCATGAACTTTTTTAATATCCCCCAATATGCGTTTAAAAATGTTTCCAGCAAAATAAGCTCATATTTTTATCCCATTTCTATGAACTTTCTGAAGCCCTCTCATATAGTTCCCTATATCATCACTTTCCAAGCAATATGCTGCT
The DNA here is from genome assembly GCF_033115175.1 of Lepus europaeus. Taxonomy (NCBI): domain Eukaryota; kingdom Metazoa; phylum Chordata; class Mammalia; order Lagomorpha; family Leporidae; genus Lepus; species Lepus europaeus. The sequence continues at coordinate 31,701,527 of NC_084850.1, read as the reverse complement.
GTGAGAATGGTCTATTTTACATGTAGCTTGGTTCAAGTTATTCAGTGCTTTCCTATTGCATCATGAGAAAATTTAAATTCATTTTTTAAAGATTTATTTTATGCATTTGAAAGGTAGAGTTACAGAGACATACACACACACACACACACAGAGAGAGAGAGAGAGAGAGAGAGAGAGATCTTCCATCTGCTGATTCACTCCCCAAATGATGTCAACAGCAAGGGCTGGGTCAACCTGAAGCCAGGAGCCAGGAGCTTCTTCCAGGTCTCCCACATGAATGCAGAGGCCCAAGCACTTGGATTATCCTCTGCTGCTTTCCTAGGTTCATTAGTAGGGAGATGGGTTGGAACTGGAGCAGACAGGACTTGAACAAGTGCCTATATGGGATGCCAGCATCACAGGTGGCAGCTTAACCAGTTGCGCCACAGTGCCAGCCCTGAAAATGTAAATTCTTTAGCATGGTGTGTAAATAAGTTTCCCATACTCTGACCTCTGCTGATCTCACCAGTTTTATATCTTTCTGCCCTTCTAGGCTGCAGCCCCATCCAGTGACTTGCAAGTACCCAAATGTGTCATTTAGATTCATACTTTATTTAAACTACTCCTTCTGCCTAGAATATTCTTTCCTCTTTTCCACTGACAAACATGCAATAACCTTTCCAGCATTAATTCCAGTGTTATGACTGCTACAAATCCTTACCCGGCTTTAAGGTCTCTTCTCATCCACATAATCTACTGTTCCCCATGTGGCACATGACCCTGAACATGATCTAACAGTGGCACATTTTTACACATGCTGAATTAGATGATGGGCTTCTTGAGGTCAGTACATTTACAGTGGTTAAAGTGGTTGGCCGTGAAGCTAGTACAAATTCTGACACTTATATGGATGAATGTGGGCAAGTCATTTCACATCTCTGTGTCTCAGTTTCCTCATGTGTAAAGTGGGCATAAATATTGTGCTTATCTCATAGATTGTTATGAGGATTCATTAATGTATATACAGCATTTGGAACAGAAATGACTAACACATAATTATGTGTTTGATATAATAATGTAATAATAATATAAACAATATGACTTTAAACTTGAAGCTCCAGGCCATGATAGTCTGACACAAGGAAGGGTAAAAGGTGTCTAATAACATTTACTATATAAGTTAATAATCAGGTTAGGTTCCAATTATACAGTCCCATAACTCCCAGTGACTTTCCTTTCATTATTCCTTTTGAACTTATTCAGTGTATCTCCTCTATTGTACTCTAAGATCCATTTGTGCAACAACTACATCCATCTTGCACCAAGCACCATACCAAGCATACAGAAGGTACACAAATATTTGTTAGTTATATAAATAAATGATGTTAAGGTTTGCATTTTAGTGATAATCAGATTTCTTTAACATTTGGATCATTTTCTGAAATTATCAAATGCTATAGTCTCTCCCCCTTATTTGTATGCAAGGTGACCAAATTTCAGAGGCTTATTATATTAGAACTAATTCTCCTAGTGGAGGAATCCTCCTGTGTTTTTATAATATATGATCACAGACTTTTCAGTTCACAAACTAATTCAGTGGTACAAAGAGCCCCACAACACACTGATTCTTTCTGTTTTCTTTCATTTTACATCTTTAACAAAATTCATGGGCAGATGCTTTGTAAGAGTCACCATTCATTAATTCTACTCATTTAATGAGTACACGGTCTAAAGTTCATGAAAAAAGTATAAAGATTTGTCCATTGTTTTTGTTGTTTATAATTCAGGTGGGAAAAAAAAACAAGCCTTGTGTACAAATACCTGTATCACAATGCCTTCTTTGCTCTCTAGCAATGTACACCATAGATATTATTTCAGGGGGCACCAATTGATATGATAGGAAGGGTTTCATAGGATGGCTAAAATTTTAGTTAGCCTTGGTGGAAAAGTAATAGCATTCTATGCGAAGGAAAAAGTGTGGACAAAAGTGTGAAAATATGATGCATTGGGGATAAGGACAGCATACAGACTATTTTGGCAGAAGGAAGAATTTGCACAGAATGCAAAAGTGGAAGATAGGTTGGAGGCAGAGATATAGAATAATTTGAGATGGGATTTTGATAACAGGCTAAGATATGTTATCTGTAGACAATGGAGAACTGTGGAATATATTGGGGTGGGTAATGGGAAAAGGAAAGAAACGTTGTGGGAATAGTAATTGAGTATTAGCATGGCTTTACATAAAATGGAATAGAGTTCCTGGGATAAATTGTGTTTTAGGTGATGGGATATCCAGTAGCAATATTTAGCAGATGACTACAGAGGCCTGATTCTTAAGCTTGGGGGAAGCACAGATTGAAAATAATCTGTATAGAACCTGTAGTAGGAGACTTAGGAATGGTTGAAAGGACTACAGAATAGAGAATGAGGATAGAAATTTAAGCACATACCATGGAAAAAATAAGATGAAAAAAAAAACGAAAAAGAAAACAGGCAACAGTATGTCATAAGTGAAAATACAGTAAAATAGCAAACTGGGAAATACCTGGAAGCTCCTTACAATCCACTAAAGCATCCCCATCACACTTTAAGAAGCACTACCCTAAGGGAAGAAGTAGTTAGAACTCTGTAGCGGTGGGATGAGGAGAAAGAAATAACTGTATAGGTACCTGTTGAGCAGTCTGATCCTGTCCACTTGGGATCACAGCTACACACTCCAGCATCCAGAAGAAAAGTCCCATGTCCTGAGCACTGCTCTTGACATATAGGAAGTGGAGTTTCACAGTTGACTCCTCCCCAGCCAGTAGAGCAGTGACATTCTCCTTTTACACAGATGCCATGGCTGGAACACATTGGGTCTAAGCAGTCCTCTGAAAGCCCAAAAATGGAGGGGGTGGATGTTAGTAAGGTACAGATGTGAAGAGCACACCTTAAAATAATGAAATTGAGATACATGGATTTCTGACTTATTAATACTGATCATTAATACTGATCATTTTAGATCATTAATACTGACAATAAAATGACTTGATACATGCAAACACTGTGTTCAAGTCAGAAAGATTGTAACCTAAAGTTAAAAGAAAACCACATGTAAGCTGTGAAAATTGTGGATGGTGTGCAGTGCCACACATAAAAGATGGGTAGATTGGTCTGGACCTTAAGAGGGTTTTTTTCTTTTCTTTTCTTTTTTTTTTTTTTTGCCTTTGCAAAACAGAGAGGCTTTTGGTAAACAATTTCTTATCCTTTCTGAAATTGCAATAATAGCTACCAGAAAGGACTTTTACTTGACATATCAAGAGGAGTTTACACAATTTTTAAAAAAATTTGGATTATTTGAGGTTTTGGGTAAGGTGATTGCTGTTGCATGAAAGAATAGAAATTACATCAATTTATTATAATTTCTCATTTCTTCCTTAGAAGCACTGAAAATGCAACATTTTAAATCTAATTTTAAAATTCTTTTCTTCATGACTTCTATCAGGACACCGTGACACAGTTTTCAATGTCACAGGCCCACTCAATGTGTCTCTGATTCTGTGAGGCTGGCAATGATTGTGTATGTTCTGAAAAATGTATAAACTATTTTAGAGGTAGGCTCCTATGCTTTCCTTGGGGAAAATTGTTTTACACTTATAACTGAATAATCATTTCATTGGAAATGGGAAGATTCATTTCCAGATTTTTTGTCTTCTTTTACAAATAACATGAGGCTAAAATAACTTTCATAGTGAGGATGTGTGCTTTAAGTCATTTTTCTAGTAATGGGAGTAGATGGACAAAACCTGCCTATATTTGCAAGATTCTCCTTGATTTAGGGTGTGGCTTGTGGCTATGGAACAGAGTAAGTCTAGCTAAGCACTATTATAATTAATGTTACTGCCATTATACTTAGCCCAAGATCTAAGGTTCATTAGCACAATACCCTACTACCTGAGCTATTTAGCAAATAAATACCAGAAGGTACATCTAATTTGGTTTATCATTTGGAGAGAGAGGGAAGGTTCGAAGTATAGAATTTTTTAGAGGGAGGTTATTTTGTTATATTAAAAATTTTAGTAAACAAAATATTATTTATTTATCTTAACATGGCTTATTTATTAAGAGGTGTACTTAAGGGCAGGTGTTGTGATTCGTGGGTTAAGAGGCTGCTTGGGAGGCCTGCATCCCATATCAGAATGTTGTTACTGGCTGCTCTGCTTCTGATCCAGCTCCCTGTTAATGTGCTTGGGAAGGCAGCGAATGATAGTTCAAGTGCTTGTGCCCCTGCCGTCCAAGATGGAGACCAGGATGGAGTTCTAGGCTTCTAGCCTGAACCCAGCTGTTGCAGTCATCCCAGGAGAGAACAAGCAGATGGAAAAACTCTCTCTCTCTCTCTCTTTCTCTCTCTCTCTTCACTCTGCCTTTCAAATAATAAATTTTGGGGAAAAAAGGGTCTACTTCAATGCATTTGTGTAAGTCTCATTTAAATCATGAAAGACATACTTCAGTCAAAGGTACAGGTTGTATGGCTAAGAGTCCAGACAAATGGAATACATGAATGAAATGGGTTGGATGTAAGTTGGGAGCAAACTAAAAGCCAAGTGTCCTGTTTCAAGAGACCTGCTGATACTCAGCTCCACTTGATTGTCACTGTATAGTAATGTGGGTCAGCTATCGGATTTTCTAGTGCTCAAGGGAAAGCACATATCTCTTAACACTTTGGTAAATACCACATTAAACAACAACAAAACCAATATTACCACTATGTGAGTCAAATAATACCCATCCATAGACCTCATGTCAGCCTATAGGCTCATACTCTATAATATCTGACTTAAAATATTTCTTTCAATTGAATTTGAAAAGTTTGCTCACTAAATATGGTGAGCAGTCTTCCTTGCTATCTTGGTTTTTCTATAAATTCTGTTAGTGACAAATGCAAATTTGAGCTAATTCCTTTTTCATCTGCTTACAAAATTTAACTTAGAAGGGTTTAAATTAATTACATTACATGTTGTAGATGTTGTGATAGACAACCATTTTTGGCGGTTTGTGTGTCCATACAGCATCTGAATTTATAGCAAACATTATCCTTTCATTTGGATTACATAAAAACAATTTTCAAAAGTAACTCAGGAAGTTGGTGCCTGGTCCAGGCCTAATGCCACTCATTTGGACAGATACAATCTTCACACCAAAATTTTACTCTTGCTAATGGGAGGCGGAGAGCTAAAGTCTTGCTTGTTCATGGAGTGGAATGAGATTAAACCCTTTAAAATGCTGTGTAATGGTCTTAATGAGCCATCTTTAAAAAGCAATTATAGTGCATTTTCAGCAGCCTCTTTCCTGAACAACAGTTGTGATGAGACCATCTCCCACGGTAATGGTTTAATATTATTTCTGAAATCAGCCTTGTTTGAGGAATGCGGCATGAAAACAGGTGTGATTGGTAGTAAACTTATTCCACAATGTGTCTCTTTAAATGATGAAACTATTGCTATTTCCAAAAATTTTTTGCAAAGTCTCCTTTGGGGTGAATTTAATATACAGACACTTCTTTGAAACTCCTTAGTGGTAAGCCTGCTTCCTTAGGCATAGAGGTCGTTTCAGAATGAGGTATGTTAAAATAAATAATATAAAGCAATAATAATAATGGTAATTACAAATCACTCCCAAAGAAAACATTTGTGAAATGGCTCCAAATGTGCATATATTATTTTATTATGTACTTTAAAATGAGATGTAGCATAATACATTCTGTAATAATGAAAGCATATGAATTAACACCTAGAATCATCAATATGGAAATTCCCAAGTTATAAAACAATGTTAGAAATGAGGGAGAAAACACCATTTTTTCGTTACTGCTCTGAGTACCACAGATACAGCCTTGTGTATAATATTACAGACTGTCAAAAAAGACATGAGTTCGCCTGACCCCAACCCCTGCTCCATGTACTAAGGACATGTTGAGCATTTATTGTTTACAAAGCAATGCTGCTGCTTTCCTAGAGGCATAGAATAACACCTAGGGCATTTCTTGAGAGCAAAGCCTGAAGCAATAGATCAAAATGGGGCTCTGACCTTCCTCGCATATTTCTCCTTTGTATCCTGGCACACAGATACAGACTCCCATGATGCAGGTGCCATGGCCAAAGCACGTTGGGTCAATGCATTGTTCTTCTGGAACATCACACTCTGGCCCCTTCCAGCCATTTCGGCAGACACAGTGTCCTTTCTCGTATTCTCCGTTCCCACCACACAGCACAGGGCACGAATCTGAAGGTTGGTAAATGAACTTGTAATGTTCTCATATTGCTTTCAAAATCTCCAAAGAGCAATTCTCTATTGATTCTTGCATAATATTTTAGGCAAAAATTGTATTATTTCTGTCTTACCCTTTATTAAATAGGCACATATTCATGATTACAAACATAGAATTTTCTTCCTATGGGGGTGGGGTAAAGATATTTTGTAAAGATATTCTGCATGAAAAAATTATTTCACATATTTTTCTTTCCATCTCACCATACTCTTAAACTATTACTATTATTCTAAGTTAGAGTTTTTCTTCCTCAAACAAATGTATATTACTTTTAGGAATCAAATCCTGTCTTACTCTATTTTAAAACACCAGCAATCACTTCCATACCCAGCCCCGATTCTTCAAGCTCTGTCATGGTTCTGGGAACCTAGAAAGTACTTTAGGATTCTCTGTTGAATGGAATTCAGCCTAAAGAAACTGAGTATCTGAGAACCTGGAGAGTAAAACGTTAGCAGAGCAGAAACTTCAGGAACACATGGAAAAGGAGCAAAAGACATCTGTAAAATAATAGTTATAAGCTTATAGAAAAACACTGTGTGATTTATCTAAAGGTTTTCAAGGATTAAACTATAGGCAAATCTAGGAAGCAGTCAAGTTTGCTATTTAACTTCTGCCTTTCCAGTCTTTATGTTCTAGGTTATGTCCCTGTTCATGATTTTCCATTCCTTCCAGTTACATTGGTGTGTATAAGCAGTTATCAACTTTGCCCACCTTTTAAAAATATGTATATATATATATATAGAAAATTTTCTTAACTGATGCATAAAAATTGTACATATTTATGGGGTACCAACTGATGTTTCAACACATTTATACATTGTGTAATGTCTAATCAGGACAAATAAATATATCTTCTCGAACATTCAAAATTTGAAAAGGTGAAAACATTCAAAATCCTTTCCTCCTCTATTTTAAATAGAAAAATATATAGTACATTATCTATAGTCATCATATTGATCAACAGAACCCCAGAACTTCTTTTAAAGTCATTCCATTGTGAATTAATTTGTCAAGGAAATACAAGCATCGTATAGTGGTTGAGTCAGACAATTTTGGTGCAAGTCCCAGCTGCTTGGTAACCCTGCATAAGTTACCTGACCTCTCAGTTTACCCATAAAACTGGGATAGTAGTAGATCTTACCCAAAGAGATAACATGAAGTGTTTAGAACAGCATTTGTCATAGTAAGTGCTTTGGGTGGCAGTGGTGTGGTCACTGCTGCCGCAATTAATACTGCTACTACTACTTTTGTTATTAGTACTAAATCCAAGTTCTCAAATGGTATCTATTTCTCTAAATCAATCAGAACCGCAAAGCAATTTTACCTCTAGCACAATCAGGTCCAAGGAATCCTGGGAAACAATGACAATGGCCAGAGATACATTCTCCATTTCCATTGCAATTGGTGGAACAATCATCCATTATTTCTATAGAGGGAAAAAAAAGAAAAAAATGAATAAGCCAGGAGGCTGTAGAGAACACTGAAGAACTATTTTTTAAGTTGCAGGTACTCTTGAGCCTATAGTAGTCTTGCCCTGTGCTGTCTACAGAGCACTTACTGCTCAAAATCAGATGCCAAAGACTTCAGTAAGATGTCACATGCAGGACAAAATTATTAAAAGGATCTGGATTTGCTGAATTGGCTATTTAAGAGTGAAACTAAAAATGAACTTCATCTCTAAAGTGCATAAAGGGTCTAGATGAATTGTATTCTTAAGAGACATTCATGATAAGGCTAAAAATGTACCAGGATTATCAGATATTTCTCAAAAGTAAAACAGGCTTAAAATGCAACCATGAAGACTAGTCTCATTTTTTCAAATTCAGGTCATAGCAAATAAAGTTTCTCCACTAGCAACGTAGAATATTTAATCTACTATCTTGACAGGTTTAATATGATAATCAGTATTTCATTTTCATTAATAAGTGACAATTGGATGCTTTTAAAGTAAGTGTTCATATTAAATTCCCCACCACTAAAAGCACTAGAACCTAAGTATTTTGTTGAGAAATGCTTTCTTGACTGTAAATGCTTATCAGTTCACTGCCACTAATATCTTTTCAATCCATTCTTGAATAGGTTTCTGGGAAAATTAAAAAGACTTCGAAGGTACTCATAGACAGCTATGGTGACACAAAGATGTACAGTGCAACACAACTTTGATAAGTCTGGTGGTAACTTTTCTGAAAAGCGATAATGTTATACAAATGGCCAGACTCCACGAAAGACATTAAAGGTGTTCCCAGGTTAAAATTGTGCTTGAGTATAACAGTGATCAAATTCTATGAATTATTATAGTATTTATGCTTTACTCTTAGATTTTGTCTGTGTGTGGGGTTTTTAAAAAAATCCTCTTGCCATTACTCCATTTTGTAAATGTTGTATACCTAACACTACTATACTAAAAGTTTTATGTTCTGGCCTATTAAACTCACACTTCACTTATGTGCCAATTTTTCCTTTTTCAATCCAAATTATCTGCTTCACCAATTTTCACTTGGATAAGCTATTTTCAATTAGAGGGAGAGATTCTAGGAGGTGGTCCTGGCAACTTTCACTGAACAACAACAGTGAGAATTTATAGTAATGGTAGAAAAATAGCATTTCTGTAACTGTGGTTTGTGCCCACTTGTATGAGCTGTAGGATGCCATGGATATTTAGAATGCAGAAGCCTGGGTTTTAGCTCTAGATTTACTGAACCTGTTTCTAAAGAATGTAGCCTGGTATTCCGCATTTTTAAGATTTTATTTTTAAGTTTTAAGTTTTATTTATTTATTTGAGAGGCAGTATCAGAGAGAGAGAGAGAGAAGGAGAGAGAGAGGTCTTCTATTCACTGGTTAACTTCCCAAATGGCCGCAATGGCTATAGCTGTGCTGATTCAAAGCCAAGGAGCCAGGAGCTTCCTTGAGGTCTCCCATGTGGGTGCAGAGGCACAAGGACTTAGGCCATCTTCTACTGCTTTCCCAAGTCACTAGCAGGGAGCTAGATATTAAATGGACTAGTCGGGAGTCGAACCGGGTGCCCGTATGGGATGCCAGCACCGCAGGTGGAGATTTAACCTACTAGGCCACAGCAGCACCCCTAGTTATGTGCCTTCTAAAAAGTGTCTCGGGTGACCCTTCAAGCACTTACCATATTAAAGCATTCAGAGCCAGTGCTTTAAATACTCAGCTTCAATGGTTAGAGAATTTGTGATCTAGATGTTGGCGTTCTGCCTGGGGCAGAATAAAACAAGAGAAAGAAACTGGTACCTAGTCCATTTGGGGATTCTCAGAAGGTTGAGAATGAATCCAGTTGGCTGTGAGGATAGCCAGCCTATTATCAATCAAAGAGGATTATTTTTCTTGCACCTGTGTGAATACATCAAATTGCCTTTTGCAAGTTTATGATGGTTTTGTTCTCCAACCATTGTGTTGGGAAATGAACTAGAGAAGCAAATGACACGTGATATTTACTGAACTACAATTGGGCTGGCAGGGATTTAACAACTGGCAAAGAGTCAATGATTTTTAACTCATTAAAACTTCAGTTATTTCCAGAAAACTATGAATTTGTAAATACAAGCAATTATGAAAACGCATAGTCAGTTTTAACTCAAAGATGGAATAATTATTTCGCTATTTTCTATTTATCTAGTTTTCTGGTACCAAGCAGTAATGACAGTTCGTAAATATGCACTTGGATTTCCCCTGCTGTGGATGGTCAATAGAAGGCCATAGAGGAAGCTTTCAAAAATAAATAGAGTTGAATTGAATTTCACACTGGATCCTGTTCACAACCTCATGGACTGAGCCTTGTGAGAATGTAACTATTCTGGAAAAATTCTTTAATAAAGTTTGCTTTCAAAATAAATAACCCTATATCTTACTGACTTAGACATAAGAACTATCCCTGAGCCCACACTGTTACCCAGAGAGCAACTCCAGTAATGCAAATGGAAAGGCGAAAAGAGGTTTGGGGAGCTGCTACCTTTACTGGGTGTCTAAAAGACAACTGGGACAGCCTAGAGACTCTAGGAGGAAAACAGCTGCACAGAAAAGCATAAACAAAACTAGTGATACAAATGGAACAGTTTTTCTATTTATGTTGACCTCCAGAAAGCTTTGCTTTCTATCTTTTAAAGCTTACTTCAGAATTACTTCCTAGACTCCAGTCCATTAACATTAATAATAATTTTGAAGTTCTATGTTTAAAACTATATTCTTTTGTTAGAGTAGAAGGCCCCTTAATGTTTGCATCTGCACTGATGATAGGCTTTGTTTCTGGTTGCCCCGCACTGTGGGAAAAGCTAAAGATGAAAAATAGCCTTATGGAATGAGAATAATCTAAATGGTACTCATCACTTGCTGTTGGTGACACTTTCCAAGCCTCAGTTTCCTTATTTGTAATGTAAAAATCTATATAGGTGCTCTGTCATGGTTTTAAGGAGAATCAAGCAAGCTAACTGAATGTAAAGCATCTAATACAGTGCTTGGGGCAGAGTGACAGTTCATAAATGGCATATATTATCAGGTTACAGTGCAGGTTGCCTGAGATAAGGGGATACTGACGTCTCCATTTATACTACTGGAAAATAATATGTATTAATATAAGCCAGCATCTGGCCTATATTATTCATTCAATAGATGTTAGTTATTGATTCTGTCTTGATTCTTGTTAGTAGCAAACCAAACGTAGTTAAGATCAATCAACTTATATCAATATCATCAATAGATGAATAAGCACTATTTAGAACAAATTTATACCAACCTGACTTTGGTTAATCAAATATATTGAACTGTTTTTACTCTGATTCAGATAAAATATACAAATAAAGAATGGGAAGAATTTAGCGTAAATGACTTATATGGCTTTTAATTGTTTTGGAAATGTATCTGACTTTTCTTTGAGTGGAATAATAGGAGAAAATATTTTGTTGCTTCAAAATTTGAGAAATGTGTTTATGTAATCTTATAAAGATAATAGAAAAGTAAAGGAACTGGTTTGCATAAGCAAAAATCATTTAATTTTGGCCTGTCCTACTGAGTGTGTTGACTGACAAGTCAAATTCAAAAAACAAATACTTTGGCTTTTTAAGATGTAAGATAAGTAGAATTTTCCTCTAGGGGAAAAATCATCAGTGCAATTTTATTGCCTTTCTGATTACTTTAGAGGAAGGTTTTTGATAATCTTATGGCTAGAATAATATTTTCTACTGACTCAAGGTCTTCAGCAGCAAGTAAAAATAGAACATAATTGTTATAAAGAGCAGATGGCATATCTATTAACAGTCAACACATCTTTTTAAACATATGGCTGAACAGGTTAACTAAAGGATAAAGTGGTGAGACTTGTGTAAAAAACTGACAGCTGTATAACATTTTCCTTTCTTTTAAAAGATACATGTTTTAGGAAAATTCATAAAACATGATACTGTGTCTATGAGTTGTTTACCCTCAGGACTCTAAAATTGCTAAAAAGCTCAGCTTTATTCACATAAAAGGTCATGGGGGATGAAATTTACCGAAAAATGACAAAACAATTAGATGACTAACTAGGGTGAAAGTAAGTAAGTCTGGAGAGGCATTATATTAAAAAGTACATGTTTTGAAAGGCTCTGAGCACACTGAAAGAGCCACTGTGATGATTTTCAGACTGAAATGTTCTACAGGAAAGAGCTTTGAATGACTCATTATTACACTTAATATTCTTCTCTAAATATTCATAGATTGTATTTTGAAGCCCTAATAGTTCTAGAATCAGTTGTTCTAAATAATAATATTGATGTCAGTTTTTCTTTTTTCAAAGATGTTTATTTTCTTTTGTAATAGAATTTGAATTTACATGGCTCTTCTTGCTCATTCCTTCTTCACTAAAGTTGTTCATCTATGTAGTGTTGCTACTGATATTATCTAGGTAATTCCTATTGGGAACACCCAAAAAGGTGCAATGTAAGTGCCCTAGAACAGCAGCAAACAATGAAGTATTTAAAAGATCTTAATCAGCATTAACAATGTCAGTGGCAACAATATAAACCTTTCTTATAGCAACCCACAATGAACTTAAGGCAGAATGAGCAATACGTTTCTTACTGATTGTGTCTTTCTGGAGTTATACTCTTTCATTTAAAGTAACAGCTTAGGCAGCTTACCAATTGCTGTAGTTAACACAAATACTTGCTCCATCTTTTTTCCATCATTGTAAAATGCCAGATACCAAGGTCCCTGGTCCATATACTCTATGAAACCTGTCTCCTGAAGTGAGGTTAAGATCAGGTTCCGAGGGGAATGCTGGGTATCATCAGAACTCTTGGAGTCCTGCTTGACCAGTTGTTTGCCATCCATTAGTTTGACGAAATCAAACTGGAACAAATACAATCACAGATATGAACCACTAATTTTTATATCTAGGCTGATAAACATCTCTAACTTCAGTTGCCCTGTTTCATATTTCTTTGCCTTGGAGGTGGGCAAAGTGGAAGAGAAGGTTATTAATTCTTAAGCATATTTGAATTCAAGAGTATATTATAAATTCTGAAAAAAAGCTTCATAATATTTATAAATGTTATAAACCTTTCAGTTTGAAAGTATTCAAAATAACCATTTGAAAACAAGCCAAGAAACAGAAAAAGAAATCTCCTGTAGTATTATGCTTGAGAATCTTGACATTTTACTAAAGTATCTGATAGAAGACACTTGAAAACACACATTCTGCTCAGAAATGTTACAGTGACCTTCTTTACAAATTAAGACAGTTTTACAGTTTCTAAAACAATAAATGAACAGTCAAAAATTTGAGAACATTCACCATAATTTACAACTTTTGTTCTAACATAATTGAATATTGAAAGGATACTCTCTCCTAATCAGTGGACAGGCTCAAGATACATGTATCCTTGAACATTTATACATTTTTTAAGAGTAACATTTGAATGGCACTTGAATTCCCTGCATTTTCTGGCCCAGAAGGTAACGATTTTGTAATCATATCTGTTGAGAAAAAAAGCAAGACCCAGATGTTTGAGTCCTTTCAATACGTCCCAGTTGGAGTAGAGCTCCCAATGAGTTTACATAGGGAAGGAGTAAGAGAAAAAAAAGCAAGAGAAATGAAGCGATTAAAATTTGAGGAAGGGTTATGAAAACTAATGAAAACTATAGAAGTTTTACATATTTGAGTTATCATTAATAATAGCAAAGAAAAATTTCTATCTGTAAGATAAAACCTTCCTTTTGGATCGATTTCCCAAAAGTTCTGATTGAGTATATTTCTTCATTGGGAGAAGGGCATATGGATGTACACAACCAGAGAGGTTGTGTGGGCTGTAAAGCTAAGATTAGAGGGTTGGAAACTCATGATCACCCTGTTCCATTATGCAGAGGTCAAATATAAAGAATAATTTCATAAGCTCTCTTTTCTGAATCTGTCCTGATGAATGATATTCTTTATTTCTCTGTGCCACTTATTTTTCATTTGTTTCTGTGCAATTATTCTTGATATTTGTTCATTACAAAAATTTTTCTGCCCTCACCTTTGCCTCCCTTATACTTCACGAGTAACAAATCCTGAACTGTTCAGCCCACTACTCTCAAAACAAGTTCAAGAAAATATTATAATATCAAATACCTGAGTGTGTGTAGGTGGAATATTTCTTCTTCCATAAATTCCCAGCAGAGAGTCCTTAGCTAAGGAAATATTGAATTTCAGATAAATAGGATGGTGGATAGTAATCTGGAAACGCCAGAATAAGCCAGGTGGAATGGTCTGCATGACCTGTGCGCCAATGTCAACTTCTCCAGTGTCTATCGCTCGTCCCTTCTGAAACACTAGTTTGAAAGGTAGAGAAAATTACACATCATATTACTCTTAATTTACAAAGCAATAGTCTTTAGCTTTTCAAAAACAGATATAACAGAACAACTAATTCAGCTGCTTTCTTCCTTCTCACCTATGCTTCCGGCCTTACCCCAGTTAAATATCTTCCAAGGAACTTTCCCTAGCCAATCATTATGCCAATCTCTGCCTTCTCTTAAACTCCTATTATATTTATTTCAATCAATTTGATGCATTTTAGCCACGATTTACTGAGTGCTGTCTCAGTTGCTGCAAGAAATACAAAGGTGAATAAGATACAGTTGCCAATTGTTAAATCAACAATGGGAGTCACTGTGTACCTGCTACCCATGTAGGACCTCTGCCCTTAATGTGTTGTACTATGAGAATGAATGGTAAAACTACTACTCAAACAGTACTCTATACTTTGCATGTCTGTGTGGGTGCAAACTGTTGAATTCTTTACTTAGTATATACTAAGTTGATCTTCTGTATATAAAGATAATTGAAAATGAATCATGATGAAGAATGGGATGGGAGAGGGAGTAGGAGACGGGATGGTTGCGGGTGGGAGGGAGGTTATGGGGGGAAAAACCGCTATAATCCAAAATTGGTACTTTTGAAATTTATATTTATTAAATAAAAGTTGAAAAGAAAAAAAAGCAGATGACAAATAAAAGAAGATAGCAAAGTAAATAGGACAAATACACAAATAGCCATAATATAAAGGAAAATAAGTTCTTTTGGTATTCAAAGGAAGCAAAGATATTTGGTTGAGGATACTTCTTATTCCTAGCTGTCTCTCTCCCCTTTGTTTACTTTGCCTTTGTACTTATTCACATCTAACACACCGCATATTTTATTTATTTGTTGTTTATTGTCTGTTTTCTTGACAGAGTATAATCTCTGTGAGGGCAAGGGCTGAGGCTATTTTCTTCATTGTTTTATCCCCAGTATCAAAAAGAATGTAAACAAATGTAAGCAAAAGAATATATGTGATCAACACATTTTTCAATGAATAAATCAAAAAAGTGTTATTATAGCAAGTGGCATTAAAGATGAGCCTTAGACTAGGAGGGAGGAGATTTCAACACAGTCATTAAGAAGGGTGCTCCACACTGAAAGAACAATTTGAAATGAAACAAAGAGGAGGGGAACTGTAAAGCTAAGGGGTAGGGAATATGTATTTGTTGAGAAGCAGTTAGACACAGGGCTGGAGGGAAAGAATTGTGTCATATTCCATAGGGTCTCAAGTGCCATTCAAGAAGGTTTATATAGTAAATGATGGAAAATCATTAATAGTTTTTAATACATAAGAGGTTTGGGTACATTACAAAAGCTAATCTTGAAGCAGCAATAGGATGAATTAGAGCAGAGAACACAAAGATGATATAGAAATTATAGGTCAATAATTCAGGCGCAATGACATGAAGATCTAAATTTAGGGTGAACCCAAACAGCTCACATAGAAAAAATACATCCTAGTGAAAAACAACTAGGTGTGAATGGATAAAAGGAAGGACACAGGAGAGACAATGCAAAGCAAGATTCTATAGCAGAGTTTCTCAAACTTTAATGTGTACAAGATGGGGTTCTTGTTAGAATACAAATTACAATTCAGTAGGTCGCAACTTGAACATTTCGCTAAGTTCCTAAGTGATGCTTTATTGCAGCCTCCCTTTCTCAAATCCTGAAACATGAGATTCTACAGAATATTACAAGTAGGTACTTAGGAAGGGTCAAAAATGACCCCATGATTATGAGTTTGGAAGTTAGAGAGTGCTGACAGCAGAAACAAGCAACCCAGAAGGAGCTGGTCTGCGAGGGGGTTTGGACAGAGTTTTATTATTTATCATATTTTTAAATTATTTCTGATGTGTTAGTTTAATATATGTTTCTATGGAAGTCTCTGTTATGTGGTAGTGGGGAGGGAAGGGACGCAAGAGGAAGAGAATTAGTTTGCCCTGGTTTTAAGCAAGGAGGATTATACCTCAGGAGGGAAAGTTAAATTTGGCCTCATTTCACACTGCCTTTATATTTTTCAGCCATCAACTCCTTCTCCACACCAAACACAGTTTAAAAACACACATGGTCTCTGTCCTTTGTGTTCACCCGCTATAAAATTAACAGCCCATTAAGAAACACACCTGCGGTGGCTTTATTCAAAGGCCAATGCCTTGCAGCTTTTAACTCCCTAAAATACCTCCATTATTGCTTTTTGTGTTAAGGCCAAGAGTAATAACTATTTTAAGAATGTTCACTGTTAACTGTTAATAATATATTTCAAGTACAATTTTGAACATAATTACGTATTACAGGACACATAATTTTGTGGAATTGACATTTATAATAAAATACGCCCTTTGAGATAATAAATGACCAACTGAGGACTTTATTTTTCACTGGGAAGTTATTTTTTTTTCCATGTGAGACAGAACAATTTGGTTCCCAAAGGGTTGATTATACACTTAACTCTTAAGGTCCTGGGGCTGATAAATGTCTTCAATGATCAGGCAATTAATAGACCATGTTTATGTGGACACCTGTGTTACCAACTTAATGTTCAGTTTATCCAGCTGCTAGCCACTTTAGGGATTTTTAATCACTTCTTAAAATGCATAATTTGGTAATGAAAACAATACTATAAATATAAAATAATTAAAAATATCACAGTTTCAACAAACACAGTTTTTAAGGTGCTAACAGCAGCCTTTAATGAATAGATGCTGCCATTTAAAAGAATCTGGGCAAAATTGTGTGATAGACATTAACCTTATATACAAGCCTTACCAAGTGCCACACAATTTTTTCCTTCATTATAGCATCATATGTTGCATCATCAAGCTATTTAAATGCTATTTGCTAAATCAAAAGAAACTCAAGAAGCTGTGTTATTGGGATTTCCTGGTTATCAGAATTATTACTATATTTTTGGAGCACATCCATAAGTCATTTATAAAAATAATTTTTATAAAACACAGTCTTACCTTTGAGAATTTACATCACAGTTAAGACAAGGTAGGGAAATGGAGATGGCAAAATATGAATGAACATGAGGACTATAATTTAAAAGAAAATAACAAAGCAGATAGGTGTGGTAAATTGGTACTAAAGAGAAACTTGGGGCCTGCCCTGTAGTATAGCAGGTAAAGCTGCTGCCTGCTGTGCTGGTACCCCATATGGATGCCAGTTCGAGTCCCGGCTGCTCCTCTTCTGATCCAGCTCTCTGCTATGGCCTGGGAAAGCTGTAGAAGATGGCCCAAGTCTTTGGGTCCCTGCACCCATGTGGGAGACCTGGAAGAAGCTCCTGGTTCCTGGCTTTGGATAGGCGCAGCTCCATCTTTTGTGGCTAATTGGGGAGTGAACCAGCAGATGGAAGACCTCTCTTTCTGCCTCTCCTTCTCTCTCTGTGTAACTCTGACTTTCAGATAACTAAATAAATCTTAAAAAAAAAAAAACAGAAGAGAAATTCTCACAGTTCGCAGATGAAAAATTTCTCAGCCTCTACGTTTCAGCGCTCTGTGCATCAAAAAGGAAGGTATCTCCCCCTTAGTAATCCACAACAGTAAATAGCCTGTGCCATTTTATCATCTCTAAAAATTAGTTATGGATTATAATATGGTGACTATAAATTCATTTGTTGGTCTATTATTTTTCTTACTGTAGGCCAAATGTGGGAAAATCTAAAGACAATGAAATTACATGCAAAAGTATAATACAAATATTATTTTGAAGAAATTCTAGAATAAGAAAGTATAGTGGATTTAGCCAGACTGAACATTGAGTTTGATCTTATATTTGGGAATTAGAAGTGGTAGAGTTAAAATACTGCACTAGGTTTTGGTTTTTTGTAACATTCATTTTTCAAATAAGTATTATTTTTCATTTGAGAGGCTGAGAGATAAGGGAGAGGGAGAGGGAGAGGGAGAGAGAGGGAGAAATTTAGATAGAGAAGGCTCTCATCCAATGGTTCCTCCCATAATGTGCATAATGGTCTGGGCTGTACCAGGCTGAAGCCAAAAGCACCATCCAGGTCTCCCTTGTGGAGGGCAGGAACCCACTTACTTGAGCCATCACCTGTTATTTCTCAGGGTCTGGAGTGGTAGGAAGCTAGAATTAGGTGTAGAGCCAGGAATCAAACTCAGGCATTCCAACATGGAATGTGGATGTCTTAACAGCTAGGCTAAACACTCATTGCTATTCATGTTTTAATTGTCATTTAATCATTTTTTTTTTACTGAAGCATATAAAAAGACCTAAGAAGACAATATTTTCTAGTAACAACACTTTTACTTGTACAGATTCAGGATGAAATGCAGAGCCATAGATCATATCCAACTGTGCAGTACTGTTGTTATCACAGTCTCACCAATATCCATCAATTTAGTTCAAGCTAAACATCCTCTTTATAGGTTACAACACAGGCATCAACTGCTGAGCAGGAAAAACCAATGGCAGATAGGCTGTGTTGAAGGGCAGCACACTAAGTGATGGTAGCTTAGTTCAAAAAGAAAAGGTCAAGCTACCTAGAAGTTAAAAAAAAAAAAAAAGGCCTGAAATTGATGACAGCTGTTGTATGGATTAACTGTATTATCTAAACAAAGGGTTCCTATTTCTAGACTCAGACACACCTGAACACTAATAACATGATTATCAATAACACTGTCTATATAAAATATGAGGCATACAATATTCTGAACATATATATATATATAAAATTTGTTTTTTCTACTTCATATAGTTAGACATGCTACAACCAAAGAACTCAGTTGAAATTGTTAGAAGATATAAATACAGAACCACTAAGAAGATTCCACTATTAGGACTTTACAAAAGAATACTAGAGTAAAGGCTATAGTATTGTCCATAACAGAAATAAGAGTAGTGCTTTAAAGATGTTTGTGAATTCCATAAGAAGTACCCAAGATTTTTTTGTCCACAGAGAAGAAAAAGACATGCATTAAGAGCATATATTTGTTCTTCACTTCATCCTGGAGCATTTTCAAAATGTTAAAAAGGCATTGGTATGATTCTTCAGTTGAATTAGTTCTAGAGTATCTCATGGTTTAAATATCATCTTCTTGTGTACCTTCAAGTATAATATTAGTTTCACAGTAACAAATCTTTGTAAAACTTAGATATCAGTGCCTGTGGCAAAATGAGGAGGTGAGACCAACACTATTCCCTTTCATGAAAAGCTTTGAAGAAATCAAAAAGCAATAGCAAAAGACTATCAATTCCATTTATGTAATTTTTCACATATGAACTGTTGAAGAGAAATATTTGTTCAATTCTTCATTATTTAGGGGTAGGTTATCCACAGTATGTGTTAAGCATGCTTTTTTGCATTCATTATATAATCCAAGAATAGTAAGGAGAAAAAGAAAAGGGAGAAAGAACCTTGCACATAGTAGGCACTTGGTGAATACTGTATGGATAAGTTAATAAAATAGTAATATTAATTTATTCTTTTGATAGTAGTTTTGATCATTTATTTTGATACTTCAGAATAAGGTTTGGTGGCAGATGAATTGAAACTATCTACATACATAGGCCTTTGGGAATGAAATGTGAATAAAATATGTTTGTAAATAAAATCCCTCTGTCTTACTGACACTTATAATAGATAGCTTAAAAGTCCATTAGCTAATCTCACACTTGAGAAATACATTACTATATAAGTGTAAACAATTATATGGAGGCTGGCGCCGTGGCTCACTAGCCTAATCCTCCTCCTGTGGCACCAGCACCCTGGGTTCTAGTCCCGGTAGGGGCGCCGGATTCTGTCCTGCTTGCTCCTCTTCCAGTCCAGCTCTCTGCTGTGGCCCAGGAGTGCAGTGGAGGATGGCCCAGGTCCTTGGGCCCTGCATCCACATGGGAGACCGGGAAGAAGCACCTGGCTCCTGCCTTCAGATAGGTGCAGCGCCGCCCATGGCGGCCATTTGGGGAATGAACTAACGGAAGGAAGACCTTTCTCTCTGTCTCTCTCTCTAACTCTGCCTGTCAAAAAAAAAAAAAAAACAAACAAAAAAACAAACAACAACAAAAAAATTATATTGAGACACTGAAAAACTTCAGATTATAGCACAGTACCTTATCTAGTTTTGCATACATCATCTCAGGAAGAAGTGAAATGGCCTTGCTAAAAAACCATCTTTGGCAGGCACCATGGATCACTTGGCTAATCCTCTGCCTGCGGCGCCGGCACCCCAAGTTCTAGTCCGGGTTGGGGCGCTGGATTCTGTCCTGGTTGCTCCTCTTCCAGTCCAGCTCTCTGCTGTGGCCTGGGAAGGTAGTGGAGGATGGCCCAAGTGCTTGGGCCCTGCACCTGCATGGGAAACCAGGAGGAAGCACCTGGCTCCTGGCTTCAGATCAGCGCAGTGTGCCGGCCTCAGCAGCCATTTGGGGGGTGAACCAACAGAAAAGGAAGACCTTTCTCTCTGTCTCTCTCTCACTGTCTAACTCTGCCTGTCAAAAAAAAAATCTTCTTAGTTAAACGGCTTATTTTGAATTGCATTTTTATTCTGCATATCTGTTTTTGGACACATTTTATTTTAAAGATGTTATATTTTTAGAAGGATTTTTTATTTTTAAAGTTCATCACAAAAATATCCACATTCCCGAAAAATCCTTAAAGTTGCACAACTCTTCTAGTGTGGTCTACTGTTTATTAAGTAGCATGCACAAAAATTAGTTTCCTAATTTAAGGTTCTTCTGTTTATATGCAACCTTATACAGTATAATATAAAGTATCTTGGTAGAAGTTTCTGTATACTGATTATCAGAGGTACATGGAGTAACCAATCTCTTGGAATTAGTAAAAATTTGAATTGCTATAAAAATCAAGTTTATCATTAAAGGGTCATGTATTCAAACACTTATTCAGAATCATGGGTCAACATAAAATAAAGTACCTTCTTAAAAGAAAATAATACAAAGGAAGCACTCAGCAAAGTGAAGAGTCAACCAACAGAATGGGAGAAAATATTTGCAAACTATACAACTGATAAACAATTAATAACCAGGATCTATAAGGAGCTCAAGAGACTCGACAACAACAAAACAAATAATTCAGCTTAGAAATGGGCAAAGGGCATAGACAGGCATTTTTCAAAGGATGAAAATGAAATGGCCAACAGAAACATGAAAAAGTGCTTAGGAAGATCTAGACATCAGGAAAATGCAAATAAAAACCACAGTAAGGTTTCAATTCACCCCAGTTCGAATGGCTATCATCCAAAATAAAAAATAATAAATGTTGGTGAGGATGTAGAGAAAAAGGTTCTCTAATACACTGTAGTTAGGAATGTAAACTGGTGCAAACTTTATGAGAAGACACCATGGAGATTCCTCAGAAATCTGAAAATAGATCTACCATATGACCTAGCCATTCTACTCCTGTGAATTTACCCAAAGGAAATGACATCAGCATATGAACCTCCATTTTTTTGTAGCTCAATTCACAATAGCTAAGATATGGAATCAACCCAGATGCCCATCAACTCATGATTGGATTAAGAAAATGTGGTAATTACTGTTGATGGGAATGCAAACTGGTAAAGCCATTATGGAAGACAGTTTGGAGATTCCTGAGAAACCTGAAGATAGCCCTACCACACAACCCAGCCATACCACTCCTTGGAATTTACCCGAGGGAAATTAAATTGGCAAATAAAAGAGCTGTCTGCACCTCAATGTTTATCGCAGCTGAATGTACAATAGCTAAGACATGGAATCAACCTAAATGCCCATCAACAGAAGAGTGGATAAAGAAATTATGGGATATGTACTCTATAGAATACTACACAGCAGTAAAAATAAAAATGAAATCCAGTCATTTGCAACAAAATGGAGGAATCTGGAGCACATCATGCTGAGTGAAATAAGCCAGTCCCAAAGGGACAAATATCATATGTTCTTCCTGATTGGCGACAACTAACCGAGCACCTAAAGGAAACCTGTAGAAGTGAAACTGCAACTATGAGAAACAATGATTTGATCAGCCCTTGTCCTGACTGTCGAGGAACAGCTTACTATTTTATTTTTAGTATTTTCTTTTTTTAACTTAATACCATTGGTTGAACTCCTTAATTAGGACACAATTGTTCTTAGGTGTTTAAATTCAACTGAAAATTGATCCCTGTTAAAAATAAGAGTGGGAATAAGAAAGAGAGGAGATGTACAGTTTGGCACATGCTCACTTGGACTTACCCCTAAGGGTAAAGCTAGAAACGTGCCATGGGACTCTAAATCCCATTAAGTTGGCAGGTACAATGCCATCTTACTAGTTAAAGTGATCAGTTTAAGTTCATAAACTGATCGTAAAGATCGGATTAAGTGTCAAAGGGATCACATAAATAAGACCAGTGTCTGCTAATAATAATGGATAGAATTAAAAAGGAGAGAAGGACCCAACATGGAAAGTGGGATACACAACAGACTCATAGAATGGTAAATGCCTTAAACAGCACTCTGGCCTCAGAATCAGCCCTTAATGCTTTTGGATCTTTTTAAAAAGCCCATGAGAGTTTCTCAGACATAGAAAGATAAGACACTGTGGCGAAAAATGACCTAAATGAAAGATCTCTGTGAGTGAGATCCCAGTAGAAAGAAGCGGCCATCAAAGAAGGAGGTACCTTTCTCTGAAGGGAGGAGAGAACTTCCACTTTGACTATGGCCTTGTCTAAATAAAGTCGGAGTTTGTGAACTGAAGAGGCTTCCATAGCCTTGGCAGCTCATGACAAGAGCCTCGGGTGATTACTGACATCATAAATAAGAGTGTCAATTGTTAAATCAACATCGAGAGTCACTGTGCACTTACTCCCCATGTAGGATCTCTGTCCTTAATGTGTCGCACTATGAGAATTAACAGTAAAAATAATCTTCAGACAGTACTTTATACTTTGTGTTTCTGTGTGGGTGCAAACTGTTGAAATCTTTACTTATTATATACTAAGTTGATCTTCTGTATATAAAGATAATTAAAAACGAATCTTAATGAAGAATGGAATGGGAGAGGGAGTAGCAGATGGGATGGTTTGTGGGTGGGAGGGAGGTTATGGGGGGGAACCACTATAACCCAAAAGTGGTACTTTCAAAATTTATATTTATTAAATAAATGTTTTCTGAAAAAAAAATGTGGTATATATACACAATGGAATACTACTCAACCATGAAAAAAGAGTGAAATCCTGTCTTTTGCAACAAAGTGGATGCAATTGAAAATCAATATGCTTAGTGAAATAAGTCAGTCCCCAAAAGACATTGTCACCTTACACAGAAAGCATCATATACTGTCACTAGAGTTTTCATGTTTTTCCAAGTGGATATAAAACATTATCTGTTCCCTAGATGCAGAACTGTTCTCTGGATAGTGCTTTTGGAATTTAACATTGTTACTACTTGGGAGTGATAAATATTTTTGATATTTAATGCAATATTAGATATCATTACATATATTATGATCATAAACATCTGGAGTTTGGGATGGTGGCAGGAGTACTGGCCATACTTAGTGTATCGAGCTTCCCAGTTTTTTATCTTAGAATATATGCTCTTAGAGGTCAGGACACTCACATTTGTCTAAATTCTTGACATGTACTTACTGGATAGTTACTAAAAACAATTATATGATGATTTAGCTGTTACACAGTTGAAGGTACTGAGGGTGCTGGGAGTGGGAATTTTGCCTAGTGATTAATATGCTGGCTAAGCTGCTGAAGGCCTGGTTTGAGTCCTGATGCCTCAGCTTTCTATCCAGCTTTCCACTAATGCACACTCTGGGAGGCAGAAGGTTCTAGCTGAATTACTTTGGTCCTGCCACCTGTATAAGAGACTTGGGCTGAATTCCTGTTTCCAGGCTTGGCCAACCCAGCTCTGGCTGTTACAGACATCTGGAGAGCAAATCAGCAGATGTGAGTTGTATCTGTTTCTTAAAGATGAATGAATGAATGAATGATTTAATAAAGTAATGTGGGGCTTGTACAGTACCTTCAAAAATAGCAGCAGCCAACATAGACACCAGCTCTCATAAGCTGCTATATTAATACAGCCTTTGAGAACTACCTTTAGGAATCCAGAAAACCTTCAATAATATGAGATTAAAAATTTTTCTTTTTTAAGATTTACTTATTTATTTGAAAGGCAGAATTACAGAGAGGCAGAGGAAGGGAGAGGGGGAGGGAGAGGGAGATGGGGGGAGGGAGGGAGAAGGAGAGGGAGAGGGAGAGGGAGAGGGAGAGGGAGAGGGAGGGAGAGGGAGGGAGAGGGAGGGAGAGGGAGGGAGAGGGAGAGAGAGAGAGAGAGAGAGAGAGAGAGAAAATGAATGAATACAGAGAGAGAGAATACACACACACACACACAGACACAGAGATCTCCTATCTGCTGGTTCACTCCCCCAAATGGCTGCAACTGCTGGAGCTGTGCCAATCTGTAGCCAGGAGCCTGGAGCTTCTGCCAGGTCTCCCACACAGGTGCAGGCGCCCAAGGATTTGGGCCATCTTCCACTGCTTTCTCAGGCCATAGCAGAGAGTTGGATTGGAAGTGGGGCAGTCGGGACTAGAATCAGTGCCCATATGGGACGCTGGCACTGCAGGCAGCGGCTTTTCCCACTACATCAGAGCACTGGCCCCAGGATTAAAACTTTTCATAGACAAAACTCATTGCAGAGGGCAAGAACAAATGTTATAATTTATTGAATACTTTTTTGTCCTCTGAGTTCACACATCTTATTTCTAAAATATCAAAATGCCTCTTTCACATTCAGTGTGCCATACAATTTTTGATGTCCTCATTTATTTCTGAAGCTCCTTCCTCCTCTTCTTTCATGCTTCGTTTGGAACTTTGGTTCTTTCCTAGTCTTCTTTCTTTGCAGCATATTTCAATGTCTCCCTCTCTATAGGCCTTTTATTCTTTGTTTTTAAACAAGCACGAATCTCTCTTCTTTTTGAAATAAAAAGAATAAAATAACCCAGTTGCTCTCTTGTGTATTTACATTAGCAACTTTCTTCCTTGCCAAGCTGTCTCCAACTGCTACCTGTATTACTTAATTATCCATTTACCACTTTGGTTATCACCACCTATATTTCTCCCTTAACAGAACATTCTCCTCCATAATATATTCCTTAAGGTCACTAGGATTGGCTTGCTTCCCCAAAGCCTAGGTCAAACTACTTCTACAAAAATGTTAATCTTTTCATCTTCTTTCTTTTAAATCTCTCAATCGCCTGCTGGTTACATGCTATTTTGTATTGTGTATGTATTATGTGTTCATGCATATGGGATGTCTTCAAAAAATCCATGGGAAAGGGTGTTTGTGGTGCAGTGGGTTAAGCCACCATTTGAGATGCCTTCTTCCTATATCAGAGTGCTGGTTCAAGATCTGGCTCCTGTGCTTCCTATCCAACTTTCTGCTAATGTGCCTGGAAAGGGAGCAGATGATGACTCAAGTTCATGGGTCCTTCCACCAATGTTGGAGACTCTGATGGAATTCCTGGTTCCTGGCTTTTAGCCTGGCTGTCACAGCCATCTGGGGAGTGAACCAGTGGATGGACAAATCTCTCTTCCTCCCTACCCACCATCTCTGTGTGTATGTATGTCACCTTCTCTGACACACTCCCTTTCAATAATATGTAAATAAATAAAGCTTTAAAACAAGCTCATGGAAATTGTGTATTATGAAAAAATCATGTATGGATTTCAAGTTTTTTTGTACCAAAATAAACTTACATTTTAATTCCATTTACCACAAGCTTTGTGAATTACTCTGGTATACATGCACATTTCTTCTAACTCTCTTATTTAGCGGGAACAATTCTCAAGGGCAAAACCTGTGTCTTCTGCTTCATTTGCTAACTTTCCACAGTACTTTGTAAAGTTAAAATAACAGCTTGGCTAATGTACTACTATTTTTGTGAATACTAAGATTTTCATTTTTCTTTCCTTGTGATTATTTTAATGGAGGGTTTGAAGTATTCAGGCATCAATTTTTCTTTCAACCCAACTTGTAACTTTTATTCTTCCTTCACTCAGAACCAAGAAAGGAAGATGACATCTGTGTACAGTTCTGGCCAAGAAATCTTCATAGAATATATAACAGAAAGAGTAAAGTTACCCAAAATGAGTAAGGGAAAATGGGATCTACACGAAAAATTAGGAGTAAACAAAAAACCATTAATATTAGAAAGATGGATGCCATGAAATGATATGGATTACATTTTTACATGGGATTACAAAAATTTTAGAATAAAATGTAGGCGTGTGCATTAAATGCTGTAAAACTAGGTCTTCATTTTCAAAGCAAATTTCACATAAGCTACAATGGCCTTTGAATTCACAAATAAGCTAGTAAGTAACCTGAACTTTTTCCAAAGGTATCATAGACTGAAATACACAAATGGATACTCAACTGAATTAGAAATGCATAGGGCTGATACATTTCTAAAATGAACTGGTTTCTCCCCAAATACTAAGATGTTAAAAGGATGTTGTGGGAAGATTTGCTGGCTTTGGATGGACTAGTCCAGGAGAA
The DNA here is from genome assembly GCF_033115175.1 of Lepus europaeus. Lineage (NCBI taxonomy): Eukaryota > Metazoa > Chordata > Mammalia > Lagomorpha > Leporidae > Lepus > Lepus europaeus. The sequence continues at coordinate 31,674,902 of NC_084850.1, read as the reverse complement.
TAAATACACCATTCCATAGCACAGCACTTAGTGCTCCTGTCTCATGTAGACTGCAAGGCTGGAGGGACAAAACAGATACATTACTTGTGGCATCACAGAGAACACATGCACTAGTTTAAAAAATAAATAAAATAGGATTAAAATGAAATAAGAATGGAACATTAAACATATATGACCAAGAACATTAAGCATGAATTTTTAATGTAATAAATAAGTTTGCCTTTTAGCCTAGGGAGCCCTTTACATAAATCTGTTTTAGAAGTCAGGTCTTCCAGTATGCTTTAGAAAAGCTTTTGGTAAAACTGAAGTATATTGATAAAGTGATTTAATATAGTCGAAAACAAGCTGTAACACTCTAGCTGGGCCATCTAAAATCTTGTGTTAGAGAAACATCTATATAGCATTATAGGAAACATTTACTGTAATTTGCCATCAATCGTTAAAAATAATAATGCTAAGCTCCCAACAATGTTGTCTTTGTTAGTGCATTACTACTATTTTATTCATGTGGTTTGTTGTGCTTATATGAATTATTCCCAATTCTACTACAATGTCCTGGGCCATAATATCCTTTAAGTAAAAGATACCAAAACTATGGATTGACTCAAAGGGTAGCTGAGTGCATTTTAATATCCACACATCCTATGAACCAGCATTGAAGAACCATGGGATTATAAACTGCAGGACTGTGTTCCATCTGAACGCACAAAGATTGCCTGACTGGGGTTGGTGCGCTTCTTACTTGGGTGGGGTTGGTGTGGTTCTTTAGTTTGGTACCAAAAATGAATCTTTACCTACTTACTGGGTCAGGGAAATAAACATATCTGGAATTCTAAATAAATTTATAATTCAACCTGTTATTCAGTGTCTACAATTGTTATTGCATAAATTGCTCCAATGCAGCTATGCCACAGGTATGATAAAGAAAAACACACACACACACACACACATACACACACCCATTCCAATGAAAGGTGATAGTGAAGATATGCATTTTACACTGTCTTTTAATTTTCAATTCCCAGGGGTACAGTATGTGTGTGTATGTGTGTGTGTGTGTGTGTGTTGCTTTGTGGAGGAGCAGAATGCTTGCTGAATGGAGATCTTTGGTACAAACTGCAAGATTTGCAAGGTACTTTTTGAGCTGTATGCATTTAAATCTTTAACCAAGATTGCTGTACCTTATACAATTATCTCGAGGAAAATGTTTTTAAAAAGAAAAAAAGGAAAAGAAAGGTCTAAAGGCGAATGTTCACCTACTACTCTTAAACTGGACTGCAATCTCAGGCCTTTCTGTAGTTACGTCTATTATGCAACACAAGTTACTTAACTTTCTGTTATTTTCCTTTTCAACTGCAAAAACAGAAGTAACAATGGCTGTTTTATGTGGATCAAATACATTAAAATATTTTGAAATTATAAATGCTCTCTAAGTACAGGCAGTTATTGTTATACACATGTCAAAAATTCAAACTTAAAAGGCAGAAAACTAGGAATTAATTACAGGAATTACAACAGAATTCTCTGCAAGCAATTTTAATGGCAAATGCAGTTAACAAATTTTACAGACATACACTTAAACCACTTTCTCAGAGTATATTCTTTTTGCAAAGACAAGTCCACATTTACTTGGATTGCCTAATGAGTTTCCTCAACTGTGGAATTCAAATTCACTGGTTCATAGGGCATACAAAAGGAAGGGATTTTTGAGATAAGCTAGACCTACTTAGCATTACCTCTGTTTTTATCAAAACTATAGGAACTGCAGAGAGAATGGAAAGCCAAGAAAGCAACCGGGAAGGGAGTAGAAAGTTTGACAAGAATCTCTCTCTCTCCAGTCTTGAGAAACTTCACTTTTATCTGTTTTCTATTTAAATTTGTAATTTGGGGGTATTTAATCTATAAAAACAATTTCTCTGCTCCCTACCTCCCCTTCTCAGCCCCACAAGTGTTGAAACCCGACTCCTTTATTTTCCAGATGAGGAAATGGACCCCAGAAAGATGAAGCTATGACAGCATTTGGTCTTGGCTAAACCAGCCTCATGACAAGGCTATAAAATGGTGTCTTATATTTCAGCTGGATGTTGTTTACGTGGTCCTAGAGTCAGCATATGCTGATTAGAAAGTGGCATTTCTCCCCTTCAACTTTGTGGACAGAGATCATGTAGGATGAAGCTCAAAGAAAGACCACTTTCCACCAAGGCCAACCTTACACAAAAGTGTAAAGGAGATAAAGGCTACCTTTACTTCTTATCTGCCCACCCATTCTTCTTCGTTCCTTGTGTTCTATATTGGCATTCAACTAGCAAGACTGAGTACCCTGGACTGCTCCACCAATTCCACCTTTATTCACACCACTCTTGACAACCTGGGATTTACCTGAGCCCTATGATCCTAGAAAACAACGTTGGTTAGAATATTCTCTCAACATTGTTTTCCAAAATTCTCCCTTCCATTTTGTGTTTTGGGAAAGCATTCACAGCAAAATTTACAAACAAAAAACAAAGCCAAATCATCCCCTTCCAAAAATAAAAAAAAAACTTTGAACAAACATACATAAAACACTTTTCTCTATATAACTTAGATAAGGTTCTCTCACCATTCTCTCTCATGACTACTAGGAGACTTACCCATGACCTCTGACAGACCTTTTCCAGAACTCTTGCCTTAACCTGCTGAAACACCATATTTACATCCTCTGATTTCCCTTTCTTTGTCTCATAAATAATTAGCTAGGGGCCTACACTGTGGCATAGCTGGTAAAGTTACCACCTGTGATACTGGTATACCATATGGACACTGGTTTGAGTCCAGGCCGCTCCATTTCTGATCTAGCTCCCTACTAATGCACCTGGGAAAGCAGCAGAAGATGGCTCAAATACTTGAGCCTCTCAGCTTACATGGTAGACCTGGAAGAAGCTCCAGGATCCCGGCTTTTGATGGGCCCAGATCTGGTCTTTGGCCATTTGGGGAGTAAATCAGTGGGTGGAAGATCTCTTTGTCTCTGCCTCTCTCTCTCTCTCTTTCTCTCTCCTTCCCTTTCTCCCTCCCTCTGACTTTCAAATAAATTTTAAAAATGCACTGATTGCATTTCTATTAAAAACAACAATCAGCTGAGATTAGAACTGTTTGTTCCTTTGAAATTAGCCAGACAAGACATACACATTTCCTGGACTGCCTGCTGACTGTGTTGTCCCCCGACTGCAAAACACTCCCACCCACATATAATCCCATATGTAACTTACCTACTCCTTCCTATAAAATACTAAGGCAAAACTTTCTTATTATGATAGCCTGAATAAAATTAATTTCCTAACTTGCTCATTTTTGCTTTGGGCACTTATTGAAAACCTCTTTAGCAATTTATAGATTTAGTTTTTGATACACTATTATAATAATAGACAAGATACATGAAATGTAGGACAAGGTGTCCCCTCTTCTAGTCACAGTTCTCTGGGCAATCTCTACTTTTCTGAACCTCATCTTCATCTTAAAAGAAAGATGTTGGGGCCAGTGCTGTGGCATAGCGGGTAAAGCCACTACCTGCAGCACTGGCATCCCATATGGGCACTGGTTTGAGTGCCAGCTGCTCCACTTCTGATCCAGCTCTCTGCTATGGCCTTCGAAAGCAGTAGAAGATGGCCCAAGTGCTTGGACCCCTGCACCTGCGTGGTAGACCCAGAATAAGTTTCTGGCTTCTCGTTGTGGCCATCTGTGGAGTGAACCAGTGGAATGAAGACTTCTTTCTCTATCTCTGCCTCTTCCTCTCTATAACTGTGTCTTTCAAATAAATAAGTAAAATCTTTTTAAAAAAGATGTTGTATTTGATACTCTTTAGCTTTTTAATATCCTGTAATTGTTGCTAAATTACAGGGTAGTTATACTTAATTTTATGAATGGATCTTTCATGACTCAGGTCTAGGTGTAAAGTCTTTTATTTGTTCATGTCCCCTGCTCTGTTTAAAGTAGTTGTTACATAATGTTTGCTGATTAAACAAAAAGAGTTACAGTTAGTTTATCAGCTACTAAGGTAGTTCTGGGCTGTTTTAGTACAACACCTTTAACTCCGTGTTTACTTAGCACAGACTTGGATTTGCTTCTGGTAAATTCCAGCATGTAGTTGTCTTCAATTCTTATGTGTTAAATGCTAGAGTGGACTTAAACATTTTAGGATACCAAATAGCTATAACCAAATATTCTTTTTTCTTTCATTTAGATAACTAAAAGTTGAGAGAATTTTATCTTCCAAGAAGAAGCAGATACATATAATGACTGTTAATGGGCATCCGATTCCAGTTGACATTAAATTATTTTCTTAAAAATTTTTTATTTATATGAAGTATACAAATTTCATGTATTTCATATATAAAGACTTAGGAGCATAGTGGTACTTCCCACACTACCCTTCCTCCCGTCCACATTTTTACTCTCCTTCCTCTCTTATTCTTTAATTTTTACAATGACTCTAAAAATCTGTCATGAATAGACTCTGGAGTTTTGCTCCCATTGTATAAAATATCTTTTGTTTTTTTCATATATGTTTCACATGCAGATTTCAGTATAGTATAGAAGTCATGAGACTGGGCACTATACTCAGATTACCAGTTTCTAGCTCTGTGATTTTAGGAGTTACTTAACCTTTCCGTTTCTCATTTAGAAAATGGGGGCCACCACGGTACCTTCAATATATAAACTATGTACTGTCTGGAGTAATTCTTGGCACGTAAGTAACTGTTTAACAAATTTTAGCCATCATCATCAACCTACTCCATGGAAATGAATTATAACTGATCTGAATTAAATACAAAATTAAATATACTCATGATAATTACATGATGGCCTTCTCTTAGCATGTTTCACTTTCCTCAAATAGATAATTCATATTTCCAGTGTAAATTGCAAGAAATCCCTACACAGACAATATCAAACAGCAGTTCTTGTCACTTCATACATAATAGGAGAGAAGGTAAGGGAGAAAAAGCAAGTAAGAGAAGTAAGGAGAAAAATCTGAGTGTATTAGAGTCTTTCCTCTGCCACCATTGACCCCTATACTTCTACCACCCACCCTATCCTGTCTCCCAAAGTAACAATGAAACACCTGACAATGATTAGCTCAGGTAAGAACCAAGTATTAGTAATTGAGAATGTAAAGCAAATTGCATCGTGAAAATTGAAAACTAGAACAAAATATACTATTTTTTGGAAACCTAAGCGTTAAGTTTTACTGAAGCATGGGCCAAAGCAAAGCTGTTTTTTCAAAAACAAAGACAAAAAAAATTCATAAATAAGTTCCCCAAAAGGAATTAACAAAGACAAGTGAAGAATAGTAATAAAAACATCTATAAAATAAAGTATCTTAGTTGCAACTCAATGAAACAAAAATAAATCTTCTTACTACCCCTAAAACTTGTTCAGCTTCCTGGAGATAGGATTTAGGTCATTAATTTATTTATTTTTGATCTAAAAATACTTAGGATAGTGGTAGCTATACATTTTGTTCTCTATTTCCACTTTTTGAATTGACTTTCTGAAATTTTACATAGTTTAAGTCTCTTTATGCTGAATGCTATTTCAAGAGAAATCATAGCACAAACTTACTGCTATTTAGAAAGCTTGTATATACAATGTAGATCACTCAATATGAATATGATATTGGGAGTGTTGGTATTGTGACATTTATTGTAACTATCTTACATTGGTTAAATTTAACAATTCAGGACTGAAAGTGATGTTTTTCTTTTCCCCAACTAGGAAGAATTCATATTCCCCAAAAGAAAAAAGTCATGTTCTTCCATTTTGACATAAATATTTGCCCTTGCATCAAGTGTAAAGAGCTTTTCTTATTGTAAACATTAGAGATTTCTCTATTCCGTTTGTAAAAATGTTATATAAAAATGCTGGGCTTGGTCACAAAGAACTTAATCAAAATCCCATGTTGCTTTAGGGTAGTTATATGTAAAAAGCAATTTCCATTGTATTGATACTTTAAATCTGTAAATATTTATTTTCAAAATTGTCAACATATTTGGAAAGTTTATTGGTTTATATTCAAGGCACTGGAGAAAAGGGAAATTTGCTTTCCTGAGATATTTACATGTATTTATCCTGTCCACATAGAATACCTCCTTTAAGTGATCATGAAATTTAATGTGAAGTGACGCCATCCCAGGTATGATCCTAATGACCAAATTAGAAGAAAAGTAGTCAATAATCAATCAATCATTTTGGTCACTGTACCTTTTTTCTCTGATTTATCGGAAACTTTTCCTCCAATTGGAGAGTAAGTAGTATCCATGGACTCAGTGCCTCTGTTCCCTTTGCTAACTCCATTTTCGTAGAGCTGTCCTTCAACTGGTTGCAACTGCCAAGTCAGGCCGAACAAATGCACTGCTGCAAGAAAACAAGCCATACATTAACTTATTCCAGACTCATCCGGAAGGTCTCCAAACAAACTATCCCTTTGTACCTAAAAATATCCGATCTAGTTTACTTTTAGTGAGGGGAAGCAACTGGGAGTTTGTACCTACACCATACATGTCGCTGCTTTTCCAAGTAGCTGTTGTTAAAACTTTGAGGTTAAAAGTATCTGAGTGACTGAATTAGAAGTTACAGTATTTGTTACCAGATATAGTGGGATTGGACTTGGCTAGTCAATGCTGTGGCGTCTTCCTATTTCATTTTCTTTAGTTGGGTAACTCTACTTTGCATATGGAAACTACTGCAGAATAGTAGTGGACAGGCTACCACGAGAACATGGAAGACCTTCTCTATGGCTCTGATTTAACTCAGCAAATATTTCCTAAACACCTAATATGCATAAAACCTCATGATAGCTGCTGCAGGTATTAAATCTAGATTCCTATTGGGGTAAAATTTAGTAGTAGTACACATATAAAGCAACTCTAATATTATGCAGAATAATTGAATTAGGTTCAAATTGCTATGATATTAAAAAGTACCTAGTAATGGTCATTGTACTGGAAGATAGGCATTCTCACACATTTTTGGTGAGAAGAAAAATACAGTGACTTTTTGAGGGCAATGTGGTACCATTTATCAAAAAATCTTAAAATTTGGTTTACCTTTTGAGTTAACTATTCAATTTCTATGAATTATGTATGAATGTAACCAAATGACGAAGTTGTCAGTTATAACATTTGAAGATAATATTATAAAGTTGTGACTAATTTAAATACTCACAGAAGGGATACATTTAATAACTGATGACACAATAAATAATTTAAGATTATGTGGCTATTATATCATTTTGCAGAAGATCATGCAATAGCATGAGAAGTACTCATGATACAGCAAATGAAAAATAGCAGGCTACTCAGCAGTATGAATAATAAGATCTGAATTGTGTGTACATTTACATGTATGCATATGTTTATGTCGGGTCAGAGAGGGCTGGGAGAATAGAAAGCAAATGTGTTAACAGTGTGCACAGCTTACAGAGGGTTTACATTTTCTTTATGATTTCTACATTTTAAAAATTTGTTTCAATTTTTAATTAGTTTTTAAAATATTTAATATTGTTTGTAAATATTATTCTAAGGACATAATGACATTCTCTTTTTCCTTTCCTCCTTTCCCCTCCCTCCTGATTTCTACATTTTTAAATATTTTTTACAATGTACATGTGGATTGTTAGCCATCTTAGGGAAAATATACTTTCTCTTTAAAATAAATAGTTTAAAGATTGATAGATGAAAACTGGTTGAATTGATCAAGGATGATTCTACAAAGGAAGTAGTATTAGATGTTGAAGGATTAGCCTTTTTCCCCAGATGTCAAACATCACATACATTTGATAGGTTTTGAGGGTTGACAGTAATAAGTGGGGATAGGAGGGAGATTTAACACAATATCATTTTGTAAAGCATATGATGTGTTTGAGGCAAAGGAAGTTGCCAGAGATCATTGGAAACTTAGTTATGTGTAGGTGGTAGTGGAAGTTAAGGCCAAAAGGGTAGATGAGGGTCATACTGTAGAGGAGATTAAGTGTCAGACTTAGGTATTTGGATCCAATTTATTAGGAAACAGAGGCACTGCTATTTTCTGAACAGATGAGTGATATGATCAGAGTTCTTTTCAGGAACGTTAGACAGCAATGGGGAGCACTAAAGGTCTCAGGCAAAGGAGCAAAACATGCTTTGTAGAAAGATAAATCCAGTAGCAGTGTGGAGGAGGATGAATTGAGGCCTATAGGTTTTACCAGGAAAGCAACTGATATGGCAATGCAATAATCTAGAGAAGCAGTAATAAGTGTCTCAATTATGCGCTGTGAGAATTTACATAAATTCTTTAAAGATAAATTACAAAAATGGCATCCCAGGATTTGGTAACAAGGTATATATGTGTGTGTGTGTGTGTGTGTGAGTGTGTATACACATACACATAAGCTCTTGCATGTGTGTAGGTGTACTGGAGGGAGGCACAGGGAAAAGGAACATTCCCAAAACGGTTAGAGTTTCAGCCTCAGTAACTGGAAGAATGGTGGAATCATTAATGAATTAGGAGAGTCTTCATTTAGGCCAGCATTTGCTAGAAATAGTTGATACTGGATATGTGTTTTATTGAATGGTAACTGGATGAGCATATGTGAGGAAATGGGAAGAATGCAGTGAATTCAACTTTGGGGATGCTGGCTTCCAGGGACAGATGAATCATCCAGATAGTGATGTTACTCACAGTACTTTTGAAGTTTTGAAAAAAAAAATAAAGCTAGAACAAGACTGCAAAGTCATATATGCATAGAGGCAAGAGTTGAAGTTGTGAGTGAATGAGGTCACTGAAAAGAAAGAATGTTAGAACAGTGCCTAGGGCAGAAGCTGGATAAATCACCTTATTTGTTTTTCCATTGCATTTTGCAACATCAACCAAATCCTACCAAAGGGGAATATTTTTTAAAAAGTGAATCTGCTCATAAGTCGTCTCACATTTTTCTTTGTGTTCCTAGGCAGACTGCAAGTGGCTAATTTGTATGTTTAACTCTTATATATAGAATATGAATAAGTGATAAAGAACAGAGAAGCAAGCCAGAATGCATATTAAAAAATCATTCATACATTTTTAGTTAAAGAGATTTCTAACATCTACTTTATAATTTATCCTTAAAACTTTTAAGCATTTAATTGGTTTCTACCCTTTTCTTTGGATTAAGGCCAGTGCAACCTGAAGAATTTCTCTTGCAATTATAGGAAACAATTGAAACGCATAGTGGTTCTGAGTAAGGTACAGGATGGCATGTGAATAAAGCTATATTACCAATGTTGTTGAGATTTCCTTGCCAAAGGACTCAAAGTTTTGTTTAACATACTTTTCCCAATTAAAGATATTTTTCAATATTAGAAAATTTAGTCTACTCCATGCCCCGAATAATTTGAATATGATGGATATTAAAAGCTATATTGAAAATGTGTTTCATTCCCTTGGTTCAATTACTTTTGTGAAATTAGATGGACTATATGTAAAAAGAAGTCATAGTGGTTTTCATCTTGAACACCAAGGGGACTATTTTCTATATTTCCTTTAAGTTAGGCCAGTTTCCTGAGGGATCTTGAAAATTAGAGAAAATGCATGTGCTGAGAGTCACTTCAAAATATATAAAGTAAGGATTAATTTTTCACAATCAAAGAAATGGACCACTTCCAGCCAATCAAGACAGATAGAGAGATATTGGGTGCATTTAGCAGAACACTTTTTGAGAACAATGGAGCTTTATAATTTTTTCTGCCTACTATATCTTTCCTAGTGAATGAGCTCTTTGCATCTATATTTGCAGAAATGCATAGTGAAAGTTAATTACTTGCTACAGATCACGGGTGCTACAGCAATGCTACTGACCTTCCAAACTGCACTTCTATATGCTGAAGTGTGAAAGAAAGCCCAAAAGTACATTCTTGTACAGAGCAGACAGTGGTTACTAAATAACTCCAGTGTTTGAGGTCTATTAGAGATAAATCATATTTGCTCTTAAAAAGATAAATAAAATTATTTTGATCATTGACATACACCAACACAGCACAAGGAAGATATAGTAATATTTTTTTCCAATAGGATATATTTATTGATTTACTCAACAAATATTTTCAAAGCGTGTGCCAAGCATATTGGGGATACTGGGGATACTAGTGAAGGTAACTAGAAATATTTAACATTCAGTAACACTCAGGGCAGCATAGGTACCAGCCAATAAAAATTTATAGCAGATATAAAAAAGCCTAATCAGTATACACTGGTTGTCTGTCCACTGGTCTGGATGGATACAGGAAAAAGATGCAGCATTCTTAACTTCTAGTGAATCCTTCTCCAGAGCCATATTAGTTGGATGAATCATCTAAGCCCAAGTATAGGAAATAGGAGAAAACAGACTAGAATTAAACATGCAACCACTAATGAACAAATGTGACAGTGTCAAGTCACACAGTCATATATTGACTCAACAAATATTTTCTAATGGACTACTCTGTATCAGGCAGTGTTTTTCTATTTCCAGCAGTGAATCCAGGAGGAAAAAGTTATTCTTACAGAGTTTGTACGAGAGAGTTGTTGGGTTTAGACATGCGGACAAAGAAAAACATATAACATAAAAGAGAATATAACTTTTAGGGAATCAAAGAGACAAACAGATGGGATAATGTCAGGTGGTAATGAGGGTTATGAAGAAAACAGATGAAAGTTATCAGGGAAGGCCTTTTAGAGAAGGTAATTTTTGAACTACAGTCAGAATAAAGTGCAACTATTATGAGTACCCAGTGGAAGAACATTCCAGGTTGTAGGAACTGAAATTATAAAAAACCTGAAGTCTTACATAATATCTAAGAAACTCTAAGGATGCAGTGTGACCTCAGGCAAGAAAGCAAAGAGTGGTGGGAAATTCACACAGATAAGGAATTGACATATAATCCTTCAGTCTCAGCACTCTAAATAACTTCATGGACTGGTCACAAATAAACAAATGAATATAAAGTAATAAAACTAGAATCTCATATACCTGAACATAGCTCTGTAAATATACATTGCTGGCTAATTTTGAATAAAATATAAGTACTCGTAATCCCAAGCAAGGTCAAAGTTGTCGTTGCTAAAGATGTATATAAAGTACGCATACACATTGAGGACCAATGGACATTATCTAGATCTCTCAGGGAGTACCAATCCTGTTATTTGCATTTCACTGAAATTCAATGGCTGTACAGAATGTGTATGATTATCCAGATATTCCAGGAGTATTATCTTTTCAGCTGATTAAGTATGGCAGTACCTCATGCTCTTTTAATAAATATTCTTTGGTACTGAGCCCTGCCTATTTTACAATTATTATACTTCTTGTTTCATGGAATTGCAAAGAGCTATACTCTACATTTATAAATTCATTAGAAAGTTAAAGTAACAAATAGATGATCTTGCTGTTCTCAGTTGCCAAACTCAGTCAAGCACCTTGGATCTCAAGGCCGGCTGCTTCTGTGAGCGGAAGCTCTTCATGCACATTTCTATAGAAACCTCCAAGTCCCTCTGCAGTTATTCCTTTACACTCTTTGTTACGATGCTGGCTTTTTTTTTTAAATGACCTTTATTCTCTAGCAACATTTATAACCAACAATACTTCCCCATTCTACTCTTCTTCAAGATGTAAACATTCACTTACAAGAAAGAGACCACAAGAATGCTTCAAATGTGGATATGGCAAATACATGCTGAATAACTTAGGCCTATGTTGAACAATATGATTGTCACTCAGCATATGTGTCAACTGAGCACTTGAAATGTGACTATTCAGAGCAGAAGACATCGAAGGAAATAAGGAATATAAAATATATCATTACTATTCATATTGATTATATATTAAAATGATATTTTAGAAATATTAAATATAAATTTAATTTCACTTATTTCCTTTTACTGTGTTAACATGACTAGCATAAAATTTTACCTTATACATACATATACTTTGCATATATGTTTATTGGACAGTGATGAGCTTGACTATCTGAAATATTTCACAAAGTTATATTTGTCTTTTAGTATTCTATCATAAGTTTCTAGAATGGAAAATGCTATTAATACAAATGTTTGAGAATTAAAAAGTCTAATGATCTTGTGTTAATAGACATGATAGTTATCTTAATGAGAAAGTCCCAGAGGCCTAAAGGATTAAATACTTGTAAAATCCTACAGGTGCTTTCAAAAATACTGTGAAGTGAGCAAGTGCCTCTTATTGGTTGATGAGTTTATCATTTTAAACATGGCAACTTAAAGTCTTTTGTCATCCACAGTTATATATGATTTGCTGCTCATAAAACTAAAGCGTCGTTGGTTCTGTGTTTAGCTGTCCTCCTATAGGTTCCTATGGACTTTTTCCAGCCACTTTTATTGTATTCAGTACTTTGGGATGGCTCTGTACACAGATGAAGCCAATAATGTATTAACAGTACCAACTGAGAGAAAATATGGTTAACTGAGGTTACTAAAAATAAAAAGCAATTCAAATCAATTGGCAATCTACAAAAAGAGTTAAAGATTTTAAAAGCTATTATTAAAATTGCTATATTGGTCTATTATGTTATGTTATATGTGTGTACATATTGTATGTCCACATAGGAAAATTTTATTAAGAGTTTTATTTTAATTGGCTTATAGATAAGATTGTCCATAAATTTAAGCTGCTAAAATTAATCAAAGATACATTTTAATTCGTGTGACCTGAATCTCTGCATCATATGTTTTATACTTGTTGGTAGAAAGAAACTAAAAACATTTTATATGGTTGTGCTTAAGTTTACTGGTTAAACAAACTAGACCATGTTAGATATTTAAGAGGTGTTTCCAAATACATGATTCTTAAAATTTCTAGAAGGCATTGGACCTTCTGGTAAATGTTTTCTATCATAGAATTTACCATTCTATTGTGAGGTTATCTGTTTACATGCCTGTCTCATCATTATTAACCACTCAAAGGGCGGAATCATGTCTTCTTCATTTTCTGTCCCTGGTATCTAACTGGCACTTGGTAGTCAGGAGTTACTCCATTAATATACTACTTGCTAGGAGTATAAAGTGATGAAGTGGCTTTGGAAGGCAATTTTTTAAATTGGGAAGGACTCTTGACAAAAGAATTAAAAGAAATCTATTTCTATGAGTCTGTATCAAAGAAATGATCACAAATATCCATAAAGGGACATGTACAAGGAAATTCATTTTAGCATTACTAATGTATTGGCTTTGTTAATATAGTAAGAAACTAGAAAAATGAATATACCCATAATATTAAATACTATGTAAGAATTAAACAGACTGATAATGAGAAAATGTCACATTAAAGGAAACTAAGGAAATGTGCCAACAGAATGTAATATGGACTCCTAGATCGGATCCTAGAATAGGAAAAGGATGGTGGGTAAATGGAAGAAATCTGAATTAAACTTTGAGTTTAATTAATAGCATCATGCCAATGTTAATTTCTGAACTTTGGCAATTGTACTATGGTTATGCAAGGTACTAACGTTGGGAAAAGCTGACAGGTATATAGGAATTCTATGATAGATTATTTAAAAAAACAATTGATCTAAAATTATTTCAAACTAAAAGGCCAAAAAGAGAAAAAGGACTGATTCTGTCATATGCTGGAGCTGCCTTAAACTGGTTTATAAGAACCAACTGACACCCGGAAGGAGCTCCTGGCTTTGGCCTGGCCTAGCCCAGGCCATTGCAGCCATCTTGGGAGTGAACCAGAGGATGTAAGCTCCCTCTCCCTTTCTCTCTTGGTCTCTGCTTCTCCCCACCTCCCCAACTCTGCCTTTCAGTTAAGTAAATATGTAAATCAGCCTTTAAAGAAAAAAGAAGGAAGGAAGAAAAGCAGGCAGGCAGGCAGGCAGTCTCTGGGGCCCGCATTGTGGTGTAGTGGGTAAAGCTTCCATTTGTGATGACAGTAGCATCCCATATGGGACCTAGTTGGAGACCTGGCTGCTCCACTTCGGATCCAGCTCCTGCTAATGGCCTGTGAAAGCAGCAGAGGATTGCCCAAGTGTTTGGGCTCCTGCCACCCACATGGGAAACCTGGAAGAAGCTCCTGGCTCTTGGTGTTGGCCTGGCCCAGCCCCGGCTGTTGCAGCCATCTGGAGAGTGAAATTAGCAGATGGAAGATCTCTCTGTCTTTCCTTCTCTCTTTCTCCATAACTCTGATTTTCAAATAAACCAATCCTTTTAAAAAAGGAAGCAGAGTCAGGACAAGAGCTGATCAGGTCATTGTTTCTTATAGTGTCCATTTCACTTAACAGGTTTCCCCTTTGGTGCTCAGTTGTCACCGATCAGGGAAAACATATGATATTTGTCTCTTTGGGACTGGCTTAATTCACTCAGGTTTCCTTTTGCCGTTGGTTCACCCTCCAATGGCCGCCGCATGTAGGATCTCTGTCTTTAATGTGCTGTACACTGTTATTTAATGCTATAACTAGTACTCCAATGGTAGTTTTTTCACTTTGTGTTGCTATATGGGGCAAACTGTTGAAATCTTTACCTAATATATACTAAACTGATCTTCTGTATATAAAGAGAATTGAAAATGAATCTTGATGTGAATGGAAGGGGAGAGGGAGCGGGAAAGGGGAGGGTTGCGGGCGGGAGGGAAGTTATGGGAGGGGGGAAGCCATTGTAACCCATAAGCTGTACTTTGGAAATTTATATACATTAAATAAAAGTTTAATAAATGAAAAAAAAGGAAGCAGAAGCATTCAGTGATTTAATGTGAACAATTCTCAAACACATGAAACAGATAAAACAACTCTACCAACAGAAAAGAATTGGAGGTCCCAAAAGTCTTGCCTCAAAGCTTCAAAGAATATAGGTTGAAATTCAGTGGCCTATCAGAATCAGCCCCTAAGGCATTCGGATCTGGCTGAAGAGCCCATGAGAGTATTTTAGGCATGGAAAGCCAAGATACCATGGAAAAGAAAAAAAAAGAAGAAGACCTAAATGAAAGATCTCTGCGAGTGTGATCCCAGTGAAAAGAACGGGGCCATCAAAGAAGGAGGTACCTTGCTCTGAAGGGAAAACTTCCACTTTGACTATGACCCTGTCGGAATAAGATCAAAGTTGGCGAACCCTAAAGGCTTCCATAGCCTTGGCAACTCATGACTAGAGCCTAGGGAGATAACTGATACCATAAACAAGAGTGTCAAATTGTTAAGTCAACAACAGGAGTCACTGTGTACTTACTTCTCATGTGGGATCTGTCCTTAATGTGTTGTCCAATGTGAAGTAATGCTATAATTAGTACTGAAACAGTATTTTTACGCTTTGTGTTTCTGTGTGGGTGAAAACTGTTGAAATCTTTACTTAATATATACTAAATTGATCTTCTGTATATAAAGATAATTGAAAATGAATCTTGATGTGAATGGAATGAGAGAGGGAGCGGGAGATGGGAGGGGTGTGAGTGGGAGGGAAATTATGGGGGGGGGGGGAGCCATTGTAATCCATAAACTGTACTTTGTATATTTATAGTTACTAAATAAAAAAAATTCAGTGGCCTAAAATTTGTTTCTCAATATATCTGAATAAGGAAACTTTGGGTGCTGAGAAGGATTCCATTTAGGTATTTAAATTTACTGTAGTATCTTTATAGTCCTATGTAAAGAGACAGAGCTACTTTCCACAGCTTTTGGCATTTTGTGTTCATTATCTCACAGATAATATTTGAATCCATTTAATAACAAAGTACATAGATATTTGGTAATAAATATAGAAGTGAACTTGAAATTTTGATATTTTTTAAAGGCAAATACAACCTGGTTTCAAAGATTTCATCTTGCATCTTAAAATGCATAGATATTCAGCTAAGGATGTTATGTTCATTTGTTGCAAGATTTCTGGGGGATTACTTTCTGATTCTATGAAATAAACCTATTTAGAAAGTGTGAAACCTGTCTTACAAATAAAATCCTTATCACTATGGATGATGTCATCAGCTTCAAATCATGCTAAGACAAAAACATGTGTTATCTTTCAAGGTAATTTGTTTTCCCTTTTTGTCAGCATTTCCCCCAATCACCACCACCAATTCTGTTTTGTGTCTTGCTTCATGTTCCTTCAGGCTAGGGAATGCTACAGCTTTTGTACTTTACTTCCAAAGCTTGTCAAAGCTACAGATCTACTTGTATGTTGGACAGTTTCTTTCCTGAAAAATATACCAAGTACATTACCCAGATGGTGACCCCTGATGACTTCAAGCTTTCAACTTAACTCCTATGGGAAGCAATTTCACTAGGCTGATGCTTCAGTGGACATGATGTGAGACTAGATGCTTCTGCAATAAGGAATAACACTGCAAAAATAAATGCTACTTGAATTAAATGCAGTGACTGCAAACATTACAGAAACCAGGTTATCTTTCCATCTTAAAATAAATCCCATTTTTATTACATTAAACATCAGATTGGTGTATGAGTGAACCATAGCCCTTTGATAAATTACCTTCAGATCTTGGTTTTATCCTGGTAATAACCCGATTACATGCAGGATTGAAAACCATTAGTGTTTGAAGAAGCATTTTTCAAGAACTAAATAAAGGAAGTAATGCATGTTTATTTATGGCACCTTACTTTTGCCTCAGCAGTTTCATTCAAGTTTTCTCTTCTTTTGCCTAGGGTTATACATATACATTTTCTACTAAAAATATTATCTGTGCTTGCACTACATCATGAACATAAATAAAACATACTTAAATGTTCCTTTTCAAAGCAATTTGAATGTAGTCAATATGGCTTTGAGATCCTTTTCAAACATTTTTGAAAGCCTGAAAAGCTGTTGTGTCGGGTACAAGTAGAATTTCTTTTGAAAGAAAGGGCTTCACTAATTCTTTTTTTTTTTAAAAGCAAAACAGAAAAAGCATTTTAACTTGAACAGTTTTACATAACACATTTTGCAAGCCTGTCATGATGAAGTAGTAAAATTAAATACCAATTAAGGAAAGATAGAGACAGTACAACAGAAGCAAGGAGGACACCTTTTTTGTTGTTCCACATGTTTGAAACTCTATTTTTCCTCTCCTAAATGCAATGAATTATTCTTTATTGCAGCATACTTTTATTTTTCGCCTTAATATGGTCCTAGTTTTATCCAATGCCAAGGCTAGAAAAGATTCTATCAAAGTAATAAATCATTTTAATATCCAGTTCTATATTATATTATCTTACAATTTTCATTTACTATGTATTCTATATTTTCCATTCCAAGACTGCAACTATATTTATAAATAACATGCCTATTTGGGAACCTTATCACAGGTTTAATATATGATCTCCATTTGCAGTTGCATAACAGGCCCATCTGTGTACTCCTTATCAGACAGACACCATTATTTAGTGGTTTCATCTCAAGTCACAGCACCAATAAGTGCTCTCCATAACTCAAATCTTATTTATTTTTGTATGATTATTTGCTTTGTGGAATCAGGAGGAATAAGCTGCAAAATGATGAATATTTTAAAAAACAGTTTAATGAACAATGCAGCAAAAATATCCATTTAGACAGGAATCAGTACGTTTGGCTCATCTTTAAATTTTTCTTTTTTTTTTTTTCATTTTACTTCATTTTCCCTTTTACTATGGTCCAAATCACTTCATCATTATTGGTGACAGGAATCTCTTTAATTCCTAAACAGTCTGTCACCATCTTTCCTGATTTGAGTACTTGTTGATAATACCTTTCACTTTCTTAAAAAAAAAAAAAAAGAGCAAACAAAACAGGTTAGCAATGGAAAGTAAGAAACAGACCTATGCAGATATTTCCTCCTCTTAGTCATTTTTAACTTTTTTTTTTTTTTTTGACAGGCGGAGTGGATAGTGAGAGAGAGAGACAGAGAGAAAGGTCTTCCTTTTTGCCGCTGGTTCACCCTCCAATGGCCGCTGCGGCCGGCGCATCTCGCTGATCCGAAGCCAGGAACCAGGTGCTTCTCCTGGTCTTCCATGGGGTACAGGGCCCAAGCACTTGGGCCATCCTCCACTGCACTCCCAGGCCATAGCAGAGAGCTGGCCTGGAAGAGAGGCAACCGGGATAGAATCCGGCACCCCAACCAGGACTATAACCTGGTGCGCCGGTACCACAAGGCGGAGGATTAACCTGTTAAGCCACCGGCCGCCATTTTTAACTTTTAAATAACATATTTAAATAACATTTAACTTTTAAAATGGGCATATATTCATATTGGTTTATGTCCACAACTTCTAGTAGTAAATGCTTTAAAACTTGCTTCTTTGGAATAGCCATTTATCCTAGTGGTTAAGATGACTGCATCCCATATCCCAGTATCTGGGATCAATTCCTGGCTTCTGACTTCAGGCAGCTTCCTCTTCCAATGCTGACCCTGGGATGGCTCAAGCAACTGGTTTTCTGCCACCCACAAGGGAAACATGGATTGCTTCCTCATCTCCTAGTTCTGCCTGCCCAGTGCTGGCCACTGCAGGCATTTGGGGAATGGGCAAGCAGATGGGAACGCTCTGTCTCCTGTCCCCCTCTCCTTCATCCTTGTCTACTTCTCAAATAACAAACTAAATTAAATATAAAATAAAACTCAATATTATTATTTAGCATCATGTATTCATAGCCACACATGCATGGTATGTGTCCTCTTGAAACATTTAGATATTTAGATTTTAAAACTCCGTCTGTTACCTGATTATTAACATTAAAGAGCAAGGCGTGTAAGATACTGGAGAGGCAGGAGATATAATACAGAAGGAAAGCAGATAAGTGTTAGAAAACTAAGCCTTCTTAGCTACCATGTGAGATTTGAAGATTTGAGAATGAAGTAATAATAACCCAGTTTGTTCTTGGTTTTCTGAGGTGACACCTTGTACCTCTTCTTCTGTTTTTGTCCTAAATGACATTTAGAATATTAACATTTAGAATGTTCATCAAATGGGGTTGATTTGCAATATGGACCCTCAAGCCTTCTCCTCTTATGTAATAATTCTGTGTTGGTTGATAAAACAGTAACTGCTTGGTTGCAAAATACTTCACCCTCCTGGAACTTACACTGTATCCAAAGGGAGGCATTTACCATTTGGTATGCTAAAGAGCAAAGGTTCCTTGGTTCAAATATGAACTTTGCTATTAACCAGCCTTTGACCTTGTGCGAGTTACTTAATCTCTGTATCCTCATCACAAAAAGTGAATGATAAAAGTAAATAATAGCAGCTTCTACATAAGATTATTGTGAGGACTCAATTAGTACACACAAAGTACCTAGAAAAATGCCTGGCACATATTTTATAAATGCCCAATAAATTTTTCCCATTATTATTAAGTCAGAATAATTTCCCTTCTAAGCTAGCCTTTCAAAAATCATCTTGCAAGTGAAGAAAGGCAGAAGATTATTTGTTTTTGGAACACTGTGTTTTGCTGCTCTAGAAGAGGATGTGTAGTTGTGTGCATCTGAAGAGTTGGAGACTGTAACACAAACACAGAGGGACATAAGCCTTTAGAGAATGTCAGCTTCCCTCTTCACACAGCTGTATAACAGAATTTCAAAAACAGAGAACTCTCACCTAATTTCCTAATTCCAAATCCTAGACTTAGTGTAGGACATCATTCTCTTATCATCTCCCAACAACATTCCCTAAGCTAAGTTCCCTAAGTTCCTTTTCTCCTTCATCATGGTCACTGGTGTCTGGAAGTTGTAGGTTTTACATTTTGATGGTAAAACTTTTCCAGAAACCAGAGCATCCCTATTATTTTTAAATATTTCCATTTCTTAGTAGATGCCATGTTTTACCAAGCTTAGCATATAGCAGTTAGAGTCTCATTTTATGAAACATTACTGAGAATTCACACATAGTTATATAGTACAAAATGGGTCCCAAGAAAATTTTCAGCTGACTTGTCCAGCACAAGTATACAATCCTGGGTTATGGCTTCAACTCTAGAAAACTGATCTGTACAGGTAGGGCGATTTGTCTGCAACAGAATAAAATCATAGTATATTAGAGATCAAAATAACTCAGACTAACTGAATATAGTTTGAAATAAAGAGGGGAGTAATTTTGAAGTGACTAAATCTGAGAAATGCTACCTCAGCTGAGTAAGCAATTTTTCTATCAACAGTGATACTATGTATACAATAGCATGTATCCTTGATATAATGTGATAATAGCACCTCTGTGGTCTTTTTCTCCAAAACCCATCATCACAGTCTAAATATAAGAACAACAATGGCAAAATCCAATTTGAGAAACATTCTGCGAAAAAATCTGGTGTTTGCCACTAAAAACTGTCAAACTCGTCTAGGACAGGAAGCCATCATATGCCAGAGGAAGATAGGAAACCATGACACATAATGTAAAATCCTATCCTGAAACAGAAAAAGGAAGGACACTAGGGAAAATCAATCAAGTTTCATGTTCAGTTAAGGGTAATTATCAATGTTGCTTTCTTAGTTGCAACAAATGTACCATGATAATATAGGATGTTAACAATAGGAGAAACCAGATGAAGAGTATTAGAAATTTTCTACTTTTCAACTTTTTTATAAATCTAAAAATATTCTAAAAGTAAAAGCTTATTTTGGAAATAATATGCCACAAACAAACCATTTGGTACATGTCTTATTTAAAGGAAGAGGAAACTAAAATCTACAGAGAGAAAATGTTTTGTCCTAGAACAGAGAGAGCTGACACTAGGACCCTACTTTTCTCTGTCAGTCTCATCCTACCAAATCACACTGCTTCTTGCCTTATTCAAGGCCAAGAGAAGATATGATCCATTTCTTCTTCTAAATGACATTTAATACTGAAGTAATTTGGCTGGTATGTTGGACTAATGAGGCCAATTTCATAGGTTAAGTTTTATGCCAACCAGTTGCTTCTGCATAGGAAAAAAAACTCTTCTCTTTGTCATAGATTGATTATTCACGTTAATGTTGTTCATCCATCTCAGGTAAGTGCAAAGGCAAGAATTGGAAGACATAAAAATACCTGCAATTCAGAATACATGTATATCACTGAAATAATCTTTTTGTGAGGACACTTCAATTATTTTATTGGATTACAGGGACATACATAACTGAAGTCAAACATGCCCTATGTATTCTCTACTGGTTCTACAATCTATTCACTATTTAATGTCAACATTCTAAGCATGCCTGTTGAAACTGATCATTTTGTTGTCCCAAGTTTGCTCATCTATTTTTGAAATAGACTCAAGTTTCTCTTTAAAGAAAAGGCAGGTGGTGGTAAATTTACTCAGTCTCATATGGTCTCAGAAATTGAGGCTACATTTTTTCTTAATAGCTCCTGAGAGGCCAGAGTTGTGGTGCAGCAGGTTAAGCTGCCACCTGCAATGCTGGTATCCCACATGAGCACCTGTTAGAGTCTTGGCTGCTCCCCTTACGATCCAGTCCCTGCAAATGTGTCTGGGAAAGCAGAGGAAGATGGCTCAAGCTCTGGGCCCCTGCTACCTACATAGGATACCTGGATGGAGTTCCAGGCTCCTGGCTTTGGCCTGGCCCAATCCCTGCCATTGTGGCTATTTAGGGAGTGAATCAGTTGATGTAAATTCTCTCTCTGTCTTTTCTTCTTATAACTTTGCCTTTCAAATAAAAATAAATAAGTGTTAAAAAATACTTTCTGAAACTCTTGCCATAATATCAATAGATGTAGGAAAAGAATATATCTAGTCTCTCAGTTTTTATTATTTCCCTATGCTTTGAGACTATAACTTTCAAAAATATTTATGTACGTATTTATTTGAAAGAGGGAGGAAGGGATAGGGATGGGGAGAGGAGAGAGAGAGAGAGAGAGAGACAGACAGACAGACAGAATATTGAGAATCTTCCATCTGCTGTTCACTCCCCAAATGGCTGCAAAATCTGTTGGGGCTGGGCCAAGTTGAAGCCAGGAGCCAGGAGCTTCCTCCAGGTCTCCTAAGTGAGTGGCAGTGGCCCAAGCATTTGAATCATTGACTGACTTCCCAGGTGTGTTAGCAAGGAGACAAATTGGAAGCAGAGCAGGCTTGACCGGAACCAGTGCTCCAATATGAGATGATGGTATCACAAGTGTGGTCTAACCCACCATACCATGATACCATCCCTGGAAGAGACTATTATTTTAATTCTTTTTATACAGCATTAATATATATGGTTTATCCTAAAATATTCACAACAGAAAATTACTTGTAAATTGTTCAATATCAGCTGAAACCTGTAGGAGAAACATGGTCAAAAGATATCAATAGGCTATTCAGAAAAGAAGAGAGGCATAATTAACACTGACATGAGTAGGCTTTTGGCACAGTGGTTTGAATGCCTGAATCACATATTAGAGTACCTGGTTTGAGTCCTGGATACTCCACTTCCAATCCTACTTCTTGCTAACACATTGTGGGAAGCAGCAGATGATGGTTCAGGTGTTTGGGTTCCTGACACCCACACAGGAGCCCTGGATAGAGTTACAGGCTCATGGCTTTGGCCTGGGAAGCCCTGACTGTTGCAGGCATATGTAGAGTGAACCAGTGAATGGATGATCTCTCTCTCTCTCTCTCTCTCTCTCTCTCTCTCTGTGTGTGTGTGTGTGTGAGAGAGAGAGAGAGAAAGAGAACCTGTCTTTCACCTACAAAATTTAAAGGAGCCCGCATTGTGGTACAGTGGGTTAAACTGCTACTTGTGACACCCACATCCTGTATGGGAGTGTCTTAATTGAGTCCCAGGTACTTTGTTTCGGATCCAGCTCCTGGATAATGTGCCTAGAAAAGCAGTGGAAGATGGCGTAAGTATTTGGGCCTCTGCCACCCATGTAAGAGATGCATGTGAAGTTTCTGGCTCCTGGCTTCAGCTTGGCCCAGTCCTGGCTATTGTAGGCATTTGGGGCGGTGAGCCAACAGATGGAAGATCTCTTTCTCCCTCGGATTGCCTTTTCTTCATCTCACTCTTCCTTTCAAATAAATAAATTACATCTAAAAATGAAAATAATTTTTTTTAAAAAATTAGCAGCTAAACTATAAAATGTTCCACCATAGTGGTGATTTAAAAATGCAAGCTAGAAGACTGATCTGTGAGATGGCACAACAGGAGTTTACAGCGCTCATCCTCTCACAGAAACATCAATTTGAACAACTATCTTTACTCAAGCATTTCTTCACAAGACCTAAGGAATTCAGGTGAGAGACTGCAGCATCTGGGTGGCACAGAGAAATAAGAAAGAGATACACTGAACGATATAGGAAGGAGAACTGCACATCGCGCATATTACCCACCTCAAGCCCATGCAGTGCAGTATGAAGAGAGATACTAAGTAGGGGGAGGAGAGTGAAGTGAGCACTCAAATTCACTGCGAACTCATGCACCAGACCAATGCCAGAAAACACTGGTGACAGGCTAGACCTTGCGGATCAAGGCTCCAGGCCTACTCGAGTATAACTACAAAGAAAAAAAACCCTGCTATAGACACACAAATGTTAAATAGAAAGGAATCAAAGCATGTTACCAAAAAAGTCATCAAATTAGAAAGGAAGACAGATATACAGTTAGAAAGAAATAAGGCAACTGCAAAACAGAAAATAATTAACAAAATAGAAAGTACCTATGCACCAATAATTTGCAAATGAGTTAAACTCATCAAACAAAAGATACAGGATCGCTGAATGGATTAAAGTACAAAACCCAATTATATCCTGCCTGTAAGAGGCTCACTTTAGCTTTATGAGTATGAACAACACAAACTGAAAGTAAAAGAAGTAAAAAAGACATTTCATAAAAATAGTAACCAAAAGCAGGGGTGGCTACACTTACATCAGACAAAATCGGCTTTAAGACAAGGCAAGATATACAAACAACTTTAGCAGCGATCCACAGATGGATGGATACAGTCAATGTGATGGAATGGAATATCACTCATGCTTGAAGAAGAAAATCCTGTCATTTGCAAAAACTATAGATGAGTCTGAAGGATCTTATGCTAAGTGAAATATGCCAGCTACAGAAAGAAAAATATGCACACTGTGTGATCTCACTTACATGTATAATCTAAAAAAAATAAATTTCATAACAGCAGAATAGAACAGTAGCATTCAGGAACTGGGAGTAGAGTAAATGAGGAGATGTTGGTCCAAGGTACAATTCCAGGTATGCAGGATGAAAAAGTTCTGAAAATCTAACGTACAGAGTATGCAGTTATAGTTAATCATAGTCTATTATGAATTTGACATTGTCTAAGAGATTATATCTCCAATACTCTCACCATCAAAGGAAGTAATAATATGAGTGATGGATATGTTAATTAATCCGGTTGTGGTAATCATTACATAATGTATATATGAATATAACATCACATTGTGTACCTAAAATATATACAACTTTTGCAAACTAAGACACTGAAATACCTTTTGCCTATCAAAATTGATTCTTTTCTTTTTTGTAAACGATGATATCAAGAGTTATCAAGGGAGAGGCCAGCACTGTGGCATAGCAGGTAAAGCCACTGCCTGTGTCAGCATCCCATTTGGTACCACTTTGAGTTCTGGCTGCTCCACTTCCAATCCAGCTCCCTGTTAATGCACCTGGAAAAGTAGTGGAGGATGGAACAAGTATGTGGGCCTCTGCTCCCACGTGGGAAACCTGGAAGAAGCTCCTGGCTTCAGATTGAGGAGTAAAACAGTGGATGGAAGACCTGTTTCTCCCTCTCTAAGTAACTCTCTCAAAAATAAATAAATATTTAAAAAATAATTAGCGAGCATTCAGAAAAATGCACACCCTTATATCCTGGTGGCAGTGTAAAGTATTGCAAAACATTTGGGCAAATTGGTAATGTATAGAGAGTCTTGGAAACATTTAAACATATATTTGTCCTGTGATTACAGATTAGAAATTTATATTATTAAAAGGATTTGGATAGTTTTAGACCAATGATATTCAATATAATCTTGCATATAGTACCAAGGTATTGAAATTCTCAAATATTCAACAAATTGAATACTGTTGCCATTAAAAATGTTCCAGAAAGTTCTTCTTCAGCCGTGGCATTGCCTGTGTATACAAAGGCTGTTGATTTTTGTGCATTGATTTTATATCCTGCTACTTTGCCAAACTCTTCTATGAGTTCCAATAGTCTCTTAGTAGAGTTCTTTGGGTCCCCTAAATAAAGAATCATATCGTCTACAAAGAGGGGTAGTTTGAGTTCTTCCTTCCCAATTCGTATCCCTTTAATTTCTTTTTCTTGCCTAATAGCTCTGGCTAAAACTTCCAGAACTATATTGAATAGCAGTGGTGAGAGTGGGCATCCCTGTCTGGTACCAGATCTCAGTGGAAATGCTTCCAACTTTTCCCCATTCAATAGGGTGTTGGCCGTGGGTTTTTCATATATTGCTGTGATTGTATTGAGGAATGTTCCTTCCATACCCAGTTTGCTTAGAGTTTTCATCATGAAAGGGTGTTGTATTTTATCAAATGCTTTCACTGCGTCTATTGAGATAATCATATGGTTTTTCTTCTGCAGTCTGTTAATGTGGTGTATCACGTTGATTGTTTTGCGAACACTGAACCATCCCTGCATACCAGGGATAAATCCCACTTGGTCTGGGTGGATGATCTTTCTGATGTACTGTTGCATTCTATTGGCCAGAATTTTATTGAGGATTTTTGCATCTATGTTCATCAGGGATATTGGTCTGTAATTCTCTTTCAATGCTGTATCATTTTCCGGCTTAGGAATTAATGTGAGGCTGGCTTCATAGAATGAATTTGGGAGGATTCCCTCTTTTTCGATTGTTCTGAATAGTTTAAGAATTGGAGTTAGTTCTTCTTTAAATGTCTGGTAGAATTCAGCAGTGAATCCATCTGGTCCTGGGCTTTTTTTGGTTGGGAGGGCCTTTATTACTGTTTCAATTTCTGTCTCAGTTATGGGTCTGTTTAGGTTTTCTATGTCTTCCTGGCTCAATTTAGGTAGGTGGCATGTGTCCAGGAATCTATCCATTTCTGATAGATTTCCCTGTTTGCTGGCATACAAGTCCTTGTAGTAATTTCTGATGATTCGTTTTATTTCTGTGGTGTCTGTTGTTACGTTTCCCTTTTCATCTCTGATCCTATTGATTTGGGTCTTTTCTTTTTTTAGTTAGTTGGGCCAATGGGGTGTCAATTTTGTTTATTTTTTCAAAAAACCAGCTCCTCATTTGGCTGATTTTTTGTAAGTTTTTTTTTATTCAATCCTGTTGATTTCTTCTTTGATTTTAATTATTTCTCTTCTCCTACTAGATTTGGGTGTGGTTTGCTGCAGATTTTCTAGATCCTTGAGATGAACTGAAATCTCATTTATTTGGTGCCTTTCCAATTTCTTGATGTAGACATCTATTGCTGTAAACTTTCCTCTTTTTTTTGTTTTTTATTTTTTTTTATTTTTGACAGGCAGAGTGGACAGTAGAGGGAGACAGAGAGAAAGGTCTTCCTTTTTGCCGTTGGTTCACCCTCCAATGGCCACCGCGGTAGGCGCGCTGCGGCCGGCGCACTGCGCTATTCCGATGGCAGGAGCCAGGTGCTTCTCCTGGTCTCCCATGGGGTGCAGGGCCCAAGGACTTGGGCCATCCTCCACTGCACTCCCTGGCCACAGCAGAGAGCTGGCCTGGAAGAGGGGCAACTGGGACAGTATCAGTGCCCCGACCGGGACTAGAACCCGGTGTGCCGGCGGCACAAGGCGGAGGATTAGCCTAGTGAGCCGCGGCGCCGGCTAAACTTTCCTCTTAACATTGCTTTTGCTGTATCCCATAGGTTTTGGTATGTTGTGCTGTTATCCTCATTTACTTCCAGAAAGTTTTTGATTTCTCTTTTGATTTCTTCTATCACCCATTGTTCATTCAGGAACATGTTGTTCAATCTCCATGTGTTTGCATTTGCTCTAGGGATTCCCGAGTTGCTAATTTCCAACTTCATTCCTTTATGATCTGAGAAGCTGCATGGTATGATTCTAATTCTTGTGAATCTGCTGAGACTTGCTTTATGGCCTAGTATGTGGTCAGTCCTAGAGAGGGTACCATGTACTGCTGAGAAGAATATAAATGCTTTATGTGTAGGATGAAAAGTTCTATAGATATCTGTTAGATCCATGGGCTATAGTGTCATTTAAATCTACTGTCTCCTTGTTGATCTTCTGTCCTGTTGATCTGTCTATTTCTGAGAGTGGAGTATTAAAGTTCCCCAGTACTATTGTATTGGGGTCTAAGTCTCCCTTTAAGTCCCTTAACAAATCTTTTAAATAAACTGGTGCCCTGTATTTAAGTGCATATACATTGATAATCGTTGTATCTTCCTGTTGAGTTGATCCCTTAATCATTATATAGTGCCCCTGTTTGTCTCTTTTAACAGTTTTTGTGTTAAAGTTTATGTTGTCCGATATTAAGATGTCTACGCACACTCTTGTTTAATTTCTGTTGGCATGGTATATCTTTTTCCAGCCTTTCACTTTCAGACTGTATGTATCTTTGTTGCAAAGATGTGTTTCTTCTAAGCAGCAAATAGATGGGTTTTGTTCCTTAACCCAATCAGCCAATCTGTGTCTTCTAACTGGACAATGCACTAAAATCAACAGCCTTTGTATACACATGCAATGCCACGGCTGAGGAAGAACTTCTAAGATCAATCCTATTCACAATAGCTACAAAAACAATCAAATACCTTGGAATAAACTTAACCAAGGATGTTAAAGATCTCTACGATGAAAATTACAAAACCTTACAGAAAGAAATAGAAGAGGATACTAAAAAATGGAAAAATCTTCCATGCTCATGGATTGGAAGAATCAATATCATCAAAGTGTCCATTCTCCCAAAAGCAATTTATACATACAATGCATTACCAATCAAGATACTGAAGACCTTCTTCTCAGATCTGGAAAAATTGTTGTTGAAATTCATATGGAGTAGACCTCAAATAGCTAAACAATCTTGTACAACATAAACAAAGCCAGAGGCACCACAATACCAGACTTCAGGACATACTACAGGGCAGTTGTTATCAAAACAGCATGGTACTGGTACAGAAACAGATGGATAGACCAATGGAACAGAATACAAACACCAGAAACCAATCCAAACATCTACAGCCAATTTATATTTGATCAAGGATCCAAAACCAATCCCTGGAATAAGGATAGTCTATTCAATAAATGGTGCTGGGAAAATTGGATTTCCACGTGTAGAACCATGAAGCAAGACCCCTACCTTTCACCTTACACAAAAATTCACTCAACATGGATTAAAGACTTAAATCTACGACCCAGCACCATCAAACTATGAGAGAGCATTGGAGAAACCCTGCAAGCTATAGGTACAGGCAAATACTTCTTGGAAAAGACCCCAGAAGCACAGGCAGTCAAAGCCAAAATTAACATTTGGGATTGCATCAAATTGAGAAGTTTCTGTACTTCAAAAGAAACAGTCAGGAAAGTGAAGAGGCAACTGACAGAATGGGAAAAAAATATTTGCGTACTATGCAACAGATAACGGGCTGATAACCAGAATCTACAAAGAAATCAAGAAACTCCACAACAACAAAACAAACAACCCACTTACGAGATGGGCCAAGGACCTCAATAGACATTTTTCAAAAGAGGAAATCTAAATGGCCAACAGACACATGAAAAAATGTTCAAGATCACTAGCAATCAGAGAAATGCAAATCAAAACCACAATGAGGTTTCACCTCACCCCGGTGAGAATGGCTCACATTCAGAAATCTACCAATAAGAGATGCTGGAGAGGATGTGGGGGAAAAGGGACACTAACCCACTGTTGGTGGGAATGCAAACTGGTTAAGCCACTATGGAAGTCACTCTGGAGAT
The DNA here is from genome assembly GCF_033115175.1 of Lepus europaeus. NCBI lineage: Eukaryota > Metazoa > Chordata > Mammalia > Lagomorpha > Leporidae > Lepus > Lepus europaeus. The sequence continues at coordinate 31,646,082 of NC_084850.1, read as the reverse complement.
TCCTCAGAAACCTGAATATAACCCTACCATACAACCCAGCCATCCCACTCCTTGGAATTTACAGAAAGGAAATTAAATTGGCAAACAAAAAAGCCATCTGCACATTAATGTTTATTGCAGCTCAATTCACAATAGCTAAGACCTGGAACTAACCCGAATGCCCATCAACAGTAGACTGGATAAAGAAATTATGGGACATGCACTCTATAGAATACTATACAGCATTAAAAAATGAAATCTGGTCATTTGCAACAAGATGGAGGAATCTGGAAAACATTATGCTGAGTGAATTAAGACAGTCCCAAAGGGACAAATATCATATGTTCTCCCTGATTTGTGACAACTAACTGAGCACCAAAGGGGAAACCTGTTGAAGTGAATTGGACACTATGAGAAACAGTGTCTTGATCAGCTCTTGTCCTGACTGTATATGTACAATGTAATACTTTATCCATTATATTATTCTTTTTTTTGTTGTAGTACTATTGGTTGAACTCTGTAATTAACACACAATTATTCTTAGGTGTTTAAATTTTAACTGAAAAGTGATCCCCGTGTGAAATATAAGAGTAGGAAAAAGAGAGGGAGGAGCTGTACAATTTGGGGCATGCTCAATCGGACTTGCCCCAAATGGTGGAGTTAGAAATGTGCCAGGGGATTTCCAATACAATCCCATCAAGGTGGCATGTACCAATGCCATCTCACTAGTCCAAGTGATCAATTTCAGTTTGCAATTGCTCACACTGATAGGTCTAAGAGGCAAAGGGATCACACAAACAAGACTAGTGTCTGTGAATACTAACTGATAGAATCAAAAAGGGAGAGAACCATCCATCATGGGAAGTGGGATACACAGCAGACTCATAGAATGGCAGATGTCCTAAATAGCACTCTGGCCTCAGAATCAGCCCTTAAGGCATTCGGATCTGGCTGAAGAGCCCATGAGAGTATTGTAGGCATGGAAAGCCAAGACACTCTGGAAAAAAAAAAAAGACCTAAATGAAAGATCTCTGCAAGTGAGATCCCAGTGGAAAGAACGGGGCCATCAAAGAAGGAAGTACCTTTCTCTGAAGGGAGGAGAGAACTTCCACTTTGACTGTGACCCTGTCGGAATAAGATTGAAGTCGGTGAAGCCTAAAGGCTTCCATAGCCTCGGCAACTCATGACTAGAGCCTAGGGAGATAACTGATGCCATAAATAAGAGTGTCAAATTGTTAAGTCAACAACAGGAGTCACTGTGTTCCTACGTCTAATGTGGTATCTGTCCTTATTGTGTTGTCCAATGTGAAGTAATGCTATAACTAGTACTGAAACAGTATTTTTACACCTTGTGTTTCTGTGTGGGTGAAAACTGATGAAATCTTTACTTAGTATATACTGAATCGATCTTCAGTATATAAAGATAATTGAAAATGAAAAAAAAAACTTGGTTTTAAATTGGACATCGCATAGAAAATTAATCAGTTTTTTTTTTAAATATCATGTAGGATCTCTGTCCTTAATGTGCTCTACATTGTGATTTAATGTTATAACTAGCACTACAACAGTATTTTTCACTTTGTGTTTCTATGTGGGTGCAAACTATTGAAATCTTTACTTAATATATACTAAACTGATCTTCTGTATATAAAGAGAATTGAAAATGAATCTTGATGTGAATGGAAGGGGAGAGGGAGCGGGAAAGGGGAGGGTTGCGGGTGGGAGGGAAGTTATTGGGGGGAAGCCATTGTAATCCATAAGCTGTACTTTGGAAATTTATATTCATTAAATAAAAGTTTAAAAAATTAATTGGGAAAAAATAAAAAAAGGTCTAGAAAATATTTCATAATAGAAAAGGACATTTACAAAATATGCAATAAAACCACATATAACAGATGCTGTTTGATATAGTAAGTGAGGTCATAGGCTCTCTTTGAGTCAGACTGACCTGAAAAGTAATGGCTCTTCCACTTACTAGCTTTGTGATATGGGCCAAGCTACTTAAAGTTTCTAAATTCTTGTTTTCTCAATTCACTCTCCCATGTAAATTAGAAATAAAAATATATAATTTGAGTGAGACTCTGACTGTCCATATAATGATTTACATGAGTTAAATTACAAACCTAGAAATAACTTTTTCTCAGCATCATAGTGTTAAGTTATTCTTGCTGTTATTCAACATATAAGCCATTACCATTAAAAACCAATTACCATTGTTTTTAAAAAATAATTTATTAGGGGCTGGCACTGTGGCTCTGCGAGTTTACGCCCTGGCTTGAAGCGGCAGCATCCTATATGGGTGCCAGTTCGAGACCTAGCTGCTCCACTTCTGATCCAGTTCTCTGAAAGCAGTAGAAGGTGGCCCAAGCCCTTGGGCCCCTGCACCCACATGGGAGACCAGGAAGAAGCTCCTGGCTCCTGGCTTTGGATCGACACAGCGCTGGCAATTGCGGCCAATCGGGGAGTGAACCATCGGATGGAAGACCTCTCTCTCTCTCTGCCTCTCCTCTCTCTGTGTAACTCTGCCTTTCAAATAAATAAATAAATCTTCAAAAAATAAAAATAATTTATTAATAAAATGAGACGATATTTCATATAGTCCATAGTAACCTAAGGGAAACATAATGCATTTAGATTTGTCACAGACACTTTTACTTCAGTGTGAATTATCTTATTACATAGGTGCATGCTTAAAAGTCTACCTAGAAGGAAGGCAAGAAATAAAGAAGAATGTAGAGGGTAGGGTGGGTATTCAGATGGACTGAAGACTTCATGGATCTTTAGGAAGCACACTCTACTAGCTCTATTCTTGCCACAAGAAAGTCTATAATAATGTCTGATACATGGGAGGAGTTAAATAAATGTGTGGCAAATGGGTGAATGAAGGGCTGAGGATGTAAAATCTTTTCAAAGAAACCAGAAATTTTATGTAAATTATAAATTTTATATAAAATCTCATAAGTTTTTAAATTGATTGATAGCATTTAACAAATTTTATGTGTACCATGCAAAACATATCTCATTCATCAGACTAACTTTTGAATTCAGGTTTTGTTAGCAGGTAGAAAGCAGAAACCAGGTTGTTGATTTGGGAGATGGAACAGAAAGGAAGATTGGATTTTGGTAATGAAACAGAACAGAGCTAACAGGTTGAACAGTAACTAAGCCCATGACCTTGGCCTCATTAGCAGAAATGCTACTGAGATAGTCAGTAAAAAAATCTAAATATTTATATTTCTTTCCTACCTACCAAAATCACAAAAGACACATGCATTATAATTGCCTATAAAAATAGGACTATATTCTTCAGTTTGCTATGTATGCTAATAATGAATTATGATTCCTTTAGACCAAAAGATAGCCTGATCCCTAGACTCCTTAGCCTTAATTTTATCATTTTTAAAGTATATTTAATTGTGATTGCCTATGGAATGTCTTATCTTTTAAATATAGCTTTTACTTTCTTTGTTGATGGGTTCTACACTTATTATTTCACTGATTTAAAAGACTATACTGTTGCCCATTAGCAAGAAGGGATATATGCTAACTCATCCAAGGGTAGGATTTGGTCAGAGAAACCAAATTAAAAACATACAGCAGACAGAAAGAGAACCCAAAATTTCTAATGGTTTGTTTGAGTTTTGTTCAGTCTTTGGAGCAGGCTGTGTTTTAGGCATGACAAGAAAGAATCTATCTGTGCCAGCTGGCTTTATAGACTCCCACAGCCTTCTATGTTAGTAAATCTTAACCAGTGCCATCTCTGCAACATCTTACATGATAATATTTGAGCATGTGCTTTATAGCCTGGAGTAATATGTACAGTATTGGGGCCGGCGCTGTGGCACAGTGGGTTAATGCCCTGGCCTGAAGCATTGGCAATCCATATGGGCGCTGGTTCGAGACCCGGCTGCTCCACTTCCGATCTAGCTTTCTGCTATGGCCTGGGAAAGCAGTAGAAGATGGCCCAAGTCCTTGGGCCCCTGCCCCGGTGTGGGAGACCCAGAAGAAGCTTTTGGCTCCTGGCTTTGGATCAGCGCAGGTCTGGCCGTTGTGGCCAGTTGGGGAGTGAACCAACAGATGGAAGACCTCTCTCTCTCTCTCTCTCTCTCTCTCTAACTCTGCCTCTCAAATAATAAATGAAATCTTAAAATCTCTTAATCTCTTTCTGCCTCTCCTCTCCCTGTGTAACTCTGACTTTCAAATAAATACATAAATCTTTAAAAAAAAAAGTTTGTACAGCATTTACCAAATTTTTCCACTGACATAAGAATTTTCACTTCAAAAAAAAAATGTTCAACTAGATTCCAAAGTCATTTGGTCTTTCAAGTACCTATGGAACTAGGTGAGGCAAGCTTTATCACCATGATCAAGTTTCTCCAGGTTTATCCATATTATAAATGTCTATTTCATTCTTCTTTATGGTTGAATAATATTCTATTGTATATCCATACAACATTTTCTTTATTCATCTCTTGATGGACACTTAGGTTGATTCCATATCTTGATTATTGTGAATAATGTTGCAATAAAATTGGAAATTCATGTTTCTCTTTCACATAGTGATTTCATTTCCTTTGGATACATACAAAGAAGTGGAATAGCTGTATCATATGGTGGTTTTATGTTTAGTTTTTTCTGGGACCTCCATACTGTTTTCCATAACAGTTGTAATAATTTACATTACTACCAACAGTTTGCAAGGGTTCCCTTTTCTCAATATCCTTACCAACACTTGTAATCTTTTATTTTATTTCTTTGATAATACAGTTCTAACAGGTATGAGGTAATATCTCACTGTAGTTTTAACTTGTAGTTCCCAAATGATTAGCAATGTTGAGAATTTTTTCATATTCCTTGTATCTCTATACAGCTTCTTTTGAGTAAAGTCTATGCATACTCTTTGCCTAGTTTTAAATCATGTTTTCTTTCTATAGAGTTCCTTGAATTCCATATATATGTTTTTTTATTTTTTAAGATTTCATTTATTTATTTGAGAGGCAGAGTTACATAGAGATAGAGATAGAGAGCGAGAGAGAGCGAGAGCGAGAGAGAGTAAGAGAGACAGAAAGGTCTTCCATCTGTTGGTTCACTCCCCAAATGGCCACAACAGCTAGAGCTGGGCCTGTCTGAAGCAGGAACCAGGAGCTTCTTCTGGGTCTCCCACACAGGTGCAGGGACCCAACCACTTGGGCCATCTTTTACTGCTTTCCTAGGCCATAACAGAGCACTGGATCAGAAGAGGAGTAACCAGGATATGAACCAGCACCCATATGGGATGCTGGTGCCACAGGCTGAGGCTTAGCCTACTATGCTACAGTGCTGGTCCTATATTTTGGATTTTTACCCCTAATCAGATATATACTTTTCAAATATTTTCTCCCATTCTATAGGTTGTCTCTCACTTTGTTGATTGTTCTGTTTGCTGCTCAGAAGCTTTTTAGTTCAAAGAAAATTCATTTGTCTACTTTTGCATTTGTTGTCTGCTTCTAGGGTCATATAAAAAATCATTGCTAAGACCAAAGTCATGGGGTTTTTTATTGCATATTTTGCACTAGTAGCTTCATAGTTTTTGGCCTTACATCTAATTCTTTCATCAATTTTTAGTGGATTTTTGTATATGGTGTGAGATAATGGCCAGATTACATTCTTCTGCATCTGGAATAACCAACAGCATTTATTTAAGAGATTGTCCTTATACCATTTGCTGAAAATCAGTTAGCTATAAATGCATGGTTTACTTCTGGGCTCTCCATTCTGTTCCATTGTTTTGTGTCTGTTTCTATGTTATTATTACATTGTTTTGTAGTATATTTTGGAAGCAGTTTGTATGATGCCTTCGGCTGCATTATTTCTGCTAAGGATTGCTTTGGATATTTGTGGTCTTTTGTGGTTACATACAAATTTTAGGATTACTTTTTCTATCTGTTAAGAATTTCATTGATAATTTGATAAGGATTACATTGAATCTTAGATCACTTTGGGTGGTATGAACATTTGTGCATTTTTCATTTTTTTCATCTAAGTTTTATAATTTACAGAGTTTTTTTTTTTTTTTTTTTTTTTACTTCTTGGTTAAATTTATTCCTAAGTACTTTTTGCAGCTATTGTAAATAAGTTTTCTTTTCTTGATTTCTTTCAGATAGTTTACTGTTACAAGAAGAAACACTACTGATAATTTGTGTGCTGAATGTATCCTGCAACATTGATTTTTAGTTCTAATAGTTTTTGTGACAGAGTCTAGGTTTTTCTCACAGTAGTCCTCCTTTATCTGTGGTTTCATTTTCTGTAGCTTCCATTACCTGTGGTCAACTGTGGCCCAAAAATATTACTGTGGAAAATGAAAAATTAGGATATTTTGAGAGGGACAGAGTAAGATAAAGAGAGGGATCATACTATTTTAATATTAGTTATTATTAATTTCATACTGTGTGCCTAACTGATAAATTAAACTTTATCACAGATAAGTATATATCTATGTTTACAGGCACCCACTTGGGGTCTTGGGGACATACTCCACAGGAATAAGTAGAGATTATTGCATGAAATCATGTCATTTACAAACGGGTACAGTTTAACTTAACTTTTTCCAACTTTTTCAGTTTGGATGCCTATTTCTTTCTCTCACCTAATTGCTCTTGCTAGAACTTCTAGTACTATGTTGACTAGAAGTCGTGAAAGTGGCTATCCCTGCCTGGATCTTAGAAACCTTAAGTGTTTCCCTATTGAGTATGCAGTTAGATGTGTCTTTGTTATATATGGCCTTGTTATGTTGATGTTTGTTCCTTATATATGTGATTTGCTGAGAGTTTTTATCATGAAGTAATATTGAGTTTTGTCAAATGTTTTTACTTCATCTACCAAAATGATCATATGGTTTTTGCTCATTCTGTTAACATCACATTTATTGATTTATGTAGGTAAAAATCATTCTTGTGTCCAAGTGAAAATTCCACTTGATCATGGTGAATTATCTTTTTAATGTGATGCTAAATTATCTTGCAAGTACTTTGTTGCAGAAATCTGCATCTATGTTATAAGATATTGGTATATAGTATTCTTTTTCTGTGTTGTCTTTATTTGACTTTGACATCAGGGCGATGCTGTCCTTGTAAAATGATTTTGGAAGTATTCCCTTCTCCAAATTTTTTGGAGGAGTTTGAGAAGGACTGGTATTACCTCTGCTTTAAATGTTTGATAGAATTCAGCAATTAAGCCATCAAGCCCTGGGCTTTTGTTTGATGGCGGATTTTTTTAAAGTACTGATTCAATCTCCTTACTTGTTATTGGTTGTTTAAGGTTTTCTATTTATTCATAATTCAGTGTTAGTAGGTTCTTATGTGTCTAGGAATTCATTTCTTTCAAGTTTTCTAATTTATTGGTATACAAGTCATAATAGTCTCTTATAATCATTTGTATTTCTGTTGTATCTCTTCTTTCCATCCTCTATCTTCGTTAACAATACTATCATCCTACCAGTCCCTAAGCCAGACAACAACTCTTCTCTCTCCTGCCATACTTCTCAATTCCATTTCCTACTTCTCCATTCCTAGAAGTTTATGTTCTCACTCACTTGTAATATTATCATTGTATTCTCATTTGTCTTTATGACTTCAATCTTACAGTCCCCATCATCCTGCCTGTCAAATTTTAATACTTCTATTAAGGTGATTATTCTAAATACAAATCTTAGCAAATAATTCTCTTGTCATAATGAAAAATGATAATAAACCCACATTTGTTCTTGTAATAAATTTCAAGATCCTTAATTATGGCTGAAAATGTCTTTCATGTAGGGCTGGCATTGTGGTACAGTGGGTAAAGCCATTGCTTGCAATGCTGGCATCCCATATGGGTGTCAGTTAATGTCCCAGCTGCTCCACTTCTGTTCCAGCTCCTTGCTAATAACCTGGGAAAAGCAGTAGAGGATAATCCAAGTGCTTGGGCCCCTGATTCACCCATAGGAGACCTGGAAGAAGCTCCTGGCTCCTGGCTTTGGTCTGGCCCAGCCCTGGCCATTGTGGCCATATGGGGAGTGAAGCAGCAGATGGAAGACCTCTCTCTCTCTCTCTCTCTCTCTCTCTCTCTCTCTCTCTCAATACTACCTTTCAAATAAATAAATCTTTAAAAAAATGTCTTTCATGATTGGCTCCTGCCATTTTCTTGTCTCTTCAATAAACAATTGAAACAAAACATGTTTCCTCAGTTATTCCAATATACTTGCAATTACCAAACTGTATTATGCTTTTAACTTCTCTATGAAGGGACTATCATTGATTCTCAAACAGGTATGTCCCCACTCTGTAAGATACCATGATCTAGTGTTGATTGTGAAGAATCAGACATTCTGTTGGTGATACCGGCCCTTCCCATTCTAGCTGTTGTATATGGAAATTCAGTCAGATATTTGAAGTTTAAATGGGTTAACCTGCCATCTGTTTAAAAGCCATTGTTCTAATTTAGTTTATTCTTATTCACTTCAGAGTAAGTATAGCTTAATGACTTATGCAATGTGGGTCTAAATATATTCACACATCTATACATGCATTATAAATATATATAAATTTGAGTGGGGAAATTAAATATATATATATTTGGGGAAAACTATTAAACATGAGCAAAATTTCTTCCTTATGCATTAGAATTCAAATTATTATTTTGAAGTCATTGATTTCTTGAGTGTTTTTTCTGAATTTATAAGATTGATTCTTGATGGTCTAAAATTTTTTAAGCATGCAACCTACCAAAATTACTCAACTGCTATTCAGTACCCTATTATTAAGACTTCCAGTATATCTTTATCTGTTTCACAAAGTCTCATTTTAATGTACCTGTATAAGTTAAGAAAGTACTATATGAAGGGTAGGCATTTGGTCAACCTGTTAGGATTCCAGTTAGAACGAATGTATCCCATGTTGGATTGCCTGTGTTTGATTCCCAGCCCTGACTCCAGACTCCAGCTTCATTTCAAAGCAAACCCCTGGAGTGATGGCTCAAGTAGTTGGAGTCCTGTCACCTATGCGGGCTACTTGGCTTGAATTCCCAACTCCTGGCTTTGGCTTGGCTCAGATTTATCCGTTTCGGGCATTTGGAGCATGACCCAGTAGATGCTAGTTCATGTCTGTCTGTCTGTCTGTTTCTCTCTCGATATATATATATATATATATACACACATATATGTATATATATACACACATATACATATATAAATTCAAAATTTAAAGCAAGAAAACGTTCTATGAGAAATAGTAGAGTGACTAGTAGAACTGCCTTTAAGACAGTTCTCAAATTTCAGATGGTCTCAAATAACCTCTTGATCTAAGATAAGTGTTTAGTACCTACTATTCACTTGTCCAAGATATTTTCTCTCTCTTTGTCTTAAATACAGAACATGGTGGAGTTTCAAGGGGAAAAAAAGTACAATATTTGTCTTTCATCAAAATGCTTTCATTCTGAGCAACAGGAGCGAACTATAGTTCTGAAAACTAGTTATATGTCACATGAGTTCATCCTGTCATTTTAATATGTTTAATTTGGATGGGATTTATTTTTTTATTTATGAGAGGTAAAAGTACCACATAACATGGTGAGGATAAAACTTATGGAACCTATTACATGAAAAGGTGATACAGAATGAATATATAAATCTTTTAAAAAGAAGGATTTTGATAAATGCTCAGGTGGCAGATTTATAAATATAATAAAGTTATACCACTATTTTCCACACCTTGCTTAAGATTGTTCAAAAGTTGGTAGATTCATGGATAGCAGGCAAAGTCAAGGCTAACACAGAAACTGCCATTACTACCATTATTAAGTCTACAAGAATAAACTAGCAATGATTAGTATTAAGCATGGCACCAAAATGATTGATAGTTGTCTACAGGACAATGTAAAATGCTTTTTAGCATTTTATGCTGAGTCATTTCTTGAATGTTAGAGCTAAAATGCATTTTAATGAAAATGTGTTTCAACCTAGATGTTGCATTCAGATAAAAATACAAAACCATTTGAAGGGTCAAGATACTACAAAAGAGGGAAATTAATAAAATAAAGGCAAAGTGACAGGTATTTTATACCAGGCAGAATGAAACAAACTCATTATAGGATCCTTGTGAGACAGATATTCAAGCTCTGAAACACTGTTTTAGATGACTTTGAAAAGAAGGGAAACAAAAGTAGTTCATGTTAGGATAAATTATATGCTCATTATGCTTACCTCAGCTCAAATTAATAAGCTTCATAACAATTCTGTTCCACTAATAATAATCATTAATCTTTATTTAGATCTGCTAAGTAATGTCCTAGGTGTTTTACATGCTTTAACTCATTTAATTATAAATAAAACCTTTGAGGAAAATATTATTAACATTTCCATTTTATAGATATGGAAACCTAGGTACAGAGGTATAGTGAAGTTGATAGTAAGTGAAAGAGATAGTTTTTGGTAAGCATATTTACCTACATTTAGCATTTTGTGTGAGGGCATTGTATATTTAAAGTTAATGAAAAAACTCCATTTCTATTCTCTCCATTAAAAAATCAAAGTTCCTGAATTTTCCAAAGTCATAACATGCCACACTGCATTTTATTTTTTCCCTTGTATATAAAGTATTTGCCCTTTCTTTATCAAAAGACAAAAATGAACACATTCCACTGCTCTGGTTCTATCATTTTCAGCACTTTCTTATTCCACCATAATAACAGCTCCAGAAAGCAGGGCAATTTGGGCTGGCACAAAGGAGGCAGAAGAAAGCACTAAAATCAATGTTATTCAATTTTAGTTCAGACAGCAACATGAAGTAGGTCCTTTGAGCTCTTGAATAGTTACATCCCTAAACTTTGGATTAAAGAACTGGGCTCAATAGTCTTTCTTTCTCAATTCTGTATTGTTAATACCAAGTCTGGTCAACTTTCTATATGAGGGCCACAGAGTATGTCATGGAAAAGATTTATGGGCTTACAGTCTTTCACCTACAGGATTTGAACATACCTGAATTGCTACAAATTTCATGGCCGAGGAGAAGGAGCATCCATATCATTAGCTTATATTGTGTCTGAGAGCCAGAATCCCGTAGTCCCCAGCTAATTTAAATCACAGCCCATTTGACCCCAGCCATAATGTATATCTCTGAGTTTTTATTGCCTGTGGGTTTCTCTTCCCTCTTAAACAAATTGCTGACTGTGGAAAAACTTGTTTAAAACATCAAATATTGCCACAGAAGTTGTGTTTGTGCCCTTCACAACCATTGATGAAGTATCTTAACCTCACCTCTCTTATGCCTCAGATATGGTCATCTGTCTTCTTGACTACTACTTCATATAGCTTATTTATAAATTCAAGCAAATGTGATTCTGACTGGCACTGATACATCACTGATGCCAAAACATCAGAGAGGATGATGCCTAAGGACATATTTTTTGGCTCAGATGGAAAATATTACAGATTTATGAGGAAGTGATGACAATAGCCATTCCGTGATATCTTCATATAATCAGTATCTTTCCATGCCTCTCTTTACCAAATTTTATGATATTAAAACTTACTCAAAGGAATTATTTTCTTGTTGACACAAAAGGCATAGTGGGTAGGTGTGAGGATGGGGTCAGTTAACTGAACTCAGCTCTGGCTTTTCATGTGTTGGATTTCTCCTGCTTTCCAATGACCACTTATAGAACTATAATGCACAGAATGTCTATTGATGTCCCGTTGATATCGATGTGATTTCCCCTAGTGGATTGAGGGCAGCACAGCAAACAGCCATTAGTATCAAAAGGTTATGTATAATGGATAATAGAGGAAAATGAAATAGCTGAAAGGAATTTGCACAGGAAACAGAAACAGTAAATAGTTTCAGTGAAAGATTTTACTTGTTTATACAGCAATTGCAAAGGGGGAATTGAAAAAAAATGGTGCATCTTACCAACTCAGTAAAAGTAGAGAGTGAAATGGTTTTATATTTTGAATATAATATTTATACATTTCAGTGACAGAAAGCCATTTAAAATCACTTTGTATATTATAGTTCTTATGTGGCATCTGTCATTTGAATGCCCATTTATGAATTCTTACTCTATCCTCTTGAGACCCTCAGAAGTATGGCACTGATGAAGTAAAATGAGGAAGAGATGTTTGCTGGTTTGTCCAAAGTTAAATAATTGTTCAGTTCACCACAAAACCACAGCAAAGTTGCAGTATTTGTAATAAACATCTCATTTTGAACCCATTCAAATCGACTATGTCAGCATTTAGCCAGCTGATTCTGTATTCCAAAAGCAGATCTCACAGTAAATGATGTCAAGAGCTATCTCTCACCAGTCAAGCCATCTTAGCTGTCCTCACCATTACAGTGGGTGACCTGGTATATCTAAATTGAATGTGGAAGTTAATAAGAAAAAATTGCCTGGTAGATTTATTTAGTAGATGAAGAAGTAAATGAGCTATAAAGTTTACTTCAATGCTAGAAGAGCAGCAAGGACAAGCACTCAAGCTCAAGATCTTCACTTTTTAGTGATGTGACATCTTAATCTTAATGTGATCCCAGTGTGACTTCATGACTTTGGCTGCCTCAGTTTCTTCATTTATAAAATAAATATATAATAAATAAAATATACAATACTGTTACCTACCCTTCAGTATGGTGAGATTTAAATGAGCTAGTACAAGTAAAGTGGTTAACATAATCCATATTTTAGACAAACTTTTACTGACATGACTGATATGTGCCACTGTTCTTGAGGCAGTGATTCAGCCATCAACAAAATAGATAGTTCCAACAACTTAGGAATTTTAATAATGAATAATATTGTTAAAACTCAACATTTGTAGGTTACTTACCATATTTTAGACATGAATCCTAGTGCTTTAGTTTTAGTAACTCTTTTAATTCTCACAACACTATTTATAAACACTACATTACATTTTACATTACTTTGGAAACCCATTTTACATATGAGAAAATGGGGACCTGAAAAGATTAAATAATTTGCCCAAGGTAATATACCTAAAACATGTTAGAGATATGAAAAACCTTGCTTACAACTATTGCAGTATATTGCCTACTGGCATGCCAAATTGATATGTCATTGTTTACCCTATAAAGGAGACAGTCCTTGTGTGTTTCTATGTGGGTGCAAACTGTTGAAATCTTTACTTACTTAATATATACTAAACTGATCTTCTGTATATAAAGAGAATTGAAAATGAATCTTGATGTGAATGGAAGGGGAGAGGGAGTGGGAAAGGGGAGGGTTGCAGGTGGGAGGGAAGTTATGGGGGGGAAAGCCATTGTAATCCATAAGCTGTACTTTGGAAATTTATATTCATTAAATAAAAGTTAAAAAAAGGAAATTACTGAAATGTTGTACTTTCATTTATGAAATGAATAAATAATCTGATTAAACAAATCACAGAATATATAATAAAACTTTTTGATACCAAATTTTCCATCAAAATGAGTCTAAAAAAATAAATAGAATCTTAGTTTTCAACACAATATAAATCTAGTAATAAAGACTTTGCCATGATTTTAGATTTGTTTATACCAGGGTTAAGTTCTTTTATCTAAAACATTATTGTTCTATAGAGTGAAAGTTAATAGAAAATTGCCCTAAGACAAGAATACATCTCCTAGTTGAACAAGAACATTTCATAGGGCCTCTAGTATATTTAAACATCTTAAATTACTCCTTTTTTTGAATGCTTTCATATAAAAATCATCTTCAAGTTGTAGTGCTTTCTCATATCCACCTCCATTTCTTTAGGAGTATTTCTCATTACAAGTTAGTACAAGGAAAACAAGTAAATACACATGTTGGTTTATCCTGAAATGCTTGAGATAAATGACATTTTTTGATGCAGTATGGTATTAATATCCATGTGTGACAGAAGCATCATTCAAAAATTATTCTCATGTTGTGATGGAAATATAAAAACAAAGTTGTGAACATCAGCACAGGCTATGCGCCTATATTGTTGACATCATCAGTGATTTCCATACAGAATAACTCTGTGGATGTACTGATCACCCTCTGTTCTGTGATTCCTACATGAACTAGTTATGTGAATTTTCTTATTGTTAACATTTTGGATAAATAAGAATCAGTGAAACATACTTCATTTACAATTATAAAAATATCTAAATCCATTTTTATCTACCTTCCAGAATCATTCACTGCATCTTGGTAGGTAAATTCCCCATCAATTATGAAACTAGATTAAACCTGAAAAGAAATTTCTAGTGACATAACTGGATAGATTTATTTTTCCTACCTTGATATTCTATTCATTCTAGGAATAGTGCTGCCACAAAATACATGTTCCTTGAGTTAATTTACATTTTAGACTGCGGAACCACTCAAGCAAGGAAATTAATATTCAGTCAAAAGAAAATGCCATCCAGAAAAATCAATACAATTTGCTATCAAGTGAGGGCGACTTTAATCAGGGTGATTGAAGAACAACAACATTTGTCTTAAAAGTGGAAGGAGTGCCTTATGACTGTTTTCTGCTTTACCTTCCAAACATGGTAATCACACAATTTTGAGTCAATTCACCTAGTGAAAATAAGAAGGTATTTTTTTTGGTGCTAGTGTAAAAAAGTCTAAATTCTGAGGAAGAAATTATGCACCAGATTTTCTGATAGCTTCCAAGTAACTATTGTTTTAATGAAGTTTCTACCTGAAAACTCAATAGCAGCATTATTGTTTAAATATAATTTAAGAAGCTATTGTAGATCGGTACTTACGACTTCTAATGAGAAAACCATAACCACCTTTTAATTGAAGGGAAAATGGTTAACTACAGTAATTGCAATCAATACAACTATGTTAGTAGTATAAATATTTCTTCTCAAAGAGCATTCTATAGTCTTCTCAGCAGTATTTAAGGTTAGGAAGTGAAAAAAAAAACACTAATTAGAAATCCGATTGTTATTTATAATACTAAGCCTTGGTCCAAAGAGAGAAATTTCTAACCCCATCACCAGTAAAACAAGACTTTGATTAAGAAGAAAACTGAGGCATGGAAAAAAGGGCTTACCAATCACATAGGCTAGTAACAAGGCCAAAGTCACTGTGATTGCAGTGGCGCTCAAGGCTGTGCACTTCCAATTGCAGCACCTATAAGGTTTGTTAAAGGTAAAGGCAGGCCGGGAAAAGGTGCTTCGAGGAAGTGGCCTGGGAGGGGGTGAGTACACGGTATTGGATGTCAGAGGGTAGTTCTGACTGGCTGCACTGAAGATGGCAGAGGAACCAGATCCATGTTTGAACAGGAAATGCCTGCAAAAAGGAAACAGAAGTTTGGGCTATAAAAACCAAAGCTATTTAGTATAAAACCATAAAGTCCACTAATTTCAAACAATTGCGGTGTAGGACATTGCTATTATCCAGGAAGTCCCCTTCTGTCTTTGCTAAGTAGATCCCTGTTTTCATCACCATAGACAACAACCACTATTCTTCATTTTGTCTCATCATGCGTTCATTTTGCCATTTGTAGAACTGCGTCTGAATAGTCATGCTGCTGTCATGTTTACATTAGTACAGGATGATTATTGACTGATCGTGACTGTTATAATATAGGCCTTTCATAAACAGCAGTGACGTATTCACATGGATGCTGTTGCAAACATAAATAAATGAAAGTATAATTTTTGTGCACAGACTACACTTATTGAGTGCTGAATACTATGTGTTGTGCTAAACACTGATTATTTCACTTAGTCTTCACTTACATGAAATAGGCTATATTATTATTATCATTGTTTACTTAAGGAAATGGAGACTTAAAGAGGTTAAGCAGCTTACCCAAATTCACCTAGCAAGTGAATGAGAGTCAAAATTAGAACTCAGTTAATCCGAGCTCCAAAGTCCTTGATATTAACTTCTCTGGTGTGCTATATAGCAGCAAAATGCACTGTTCAACAAAGCACATTCTAGTACTGTTTTTAATGCATAACACAATATCACTCCACTGGGCAAAAAGGTCAACATCACCTTGTACATGTAACACACAGTTAAATATATAAACCATTAACATCCCTTTTAAAAGTTGTATTTATTTTATTTATTTGAAAGGCAAAGGGAGAAGGGGAGACACATAGAGATATTCCATCTGTTGGTTCACTTCCCCAAATGGCTGTGACAGCCAGAGCTGAAGAGAGGATCCTGGAACTCCATTCAGGTCTCCCACATGGGTAGCATGGGCCCAAGCACTTGAACAATCTTCTGCTACTTTTCCCAGGTGCATTAGCAGGAAGTTAGATTTGGTAGCAGAGTAGCCAGGTCTTGAACTGGTGCTCTAACATGGCATGCAAGAGTCCCATGGAATCCCTACATCACAAGGCCCAACCTCATTAAGACTGACTTTTAGATTCATACTTAAATGACAAAAATATATGTATTTAAGGAAAACAACAAACTCCACATTCCACTTAATGAAAAATATCCATCATCTTTTTTAAAGTGCTGGGTTGCTGAGGAGAGTGCAGATTCACAAGGCTTTCTTTGACACAATAATTATACTTATAGAAATTTGTTCTCAGGAAATGATGTATTTGACAGTATACAAAAGAAGTCATTTATAACAGTGTCATTTTAATTAATAGCAAAAACAAAACACTCAAATGCTCAACAATTGGTATTTTACTAGGTAAATTATCTTACAAACACATAACACCATACAATCATTATACATTGTGTTGCAAATGAATATCTATTCACTAGAAAAAATGTTTACAGATGTTGCTAAGTTTAAAAAGGCAGGCTTCCAAAGAGTATGAGCAATAGAATATAATTTTCTAAAGAAAAAATATTTACCTTCACTGAAAAAATCAGAACTTATACTATCTTTGGATGGTAGAAGTACTTTCTGAACTTTTCTGCTTTGAATCTATATAAATTTCATAACTAAAATTAAAAAGACTGGTGAGTCATAGGACTGGAAAAAGTTTACTGAACAACACTAACCACAGGAATAGTTGGTTCTACTTAGACAGACATGATTTATTGATCACCTATAAGGGTCACACACCAAATAAATAAGTTTATATGCATTATTTTGATATTCATATGTCTGTGACATTGATACTATTATTCTAATCTCAAAGATGACTGAACTGAGACCTAAAGAGACTTAAAAGGAGAAACTGACAATAATAGTAATTACCATAATATTGATAAGAAGTAACATTTTGGTGCTTCCTTCTACTAGACATTCTTCTAAATACTTCACAAAATATTATATAATTTAGTCTTCACGATGACCTGTCTACAATCAGTATCTTCATTTCAGGGATGAGGAACACAAAGCACAGAAAGTCTAAGTAACCTGTCCAGGGTTCCACAGCTGGTAATCAATGAAACTGAATTTCAAACTCTCTTAACCAATACACTGTAGTACACTATACTAGGGTTATGCAGTTAGTAGACACATTCATTAAGATTTTGAATCCATGTCTGCTAAGGCATAGAAGAAGCATATTTTGTGCTTCTTCTTTGAGTTTTCTAGTGGATGTTGTTGAATTGAGCTGCACTAGTACCCTGTTCACTCTGGGACTGATGACAATGTTAAAATGAATGCCATAGAATCAGTTAGAAGGGACCTTCAGAAACCATCTACTATATAAATTCCCTCATTTTGCAATTAGCATGACTGAAGTCCAGGGAATGAAAGTGACTTAGAACATAGCAAGTTAATGGTATGGATAAAATTGGTATATAGGACTTCCAAAACAGTGTATTTCCCCTGTCTCATGATACTTGCCACACACACTCTTCACTGGATTAGCACTGGGCTCTAATAACCTGGGTTAACAGACCCAGGTTCAACAAATACTGTCTGTTCAAACAGTACCACACAATACTGTATTCTTCTGGGTGTAATCTGTTCTTACCGTAAGCCTTAAAAAGTGTCTAAACTATTTAGGATAAATGGGTGAGCATTATAAAGAAGCTACCCTTTAGTTGATGAGAACCTAAAAGAGTTATTGTTGCCTCTAAAGGCACCTAATTTATCACCTGAATGAAAGGACAGTATATAACTAGTAGTAAGAATAAATGCATTTTATTGAATGAGTGACTCGTACCATTGTGCTCTTACCTTTTGATTATGCTTTCTCTTTAAGGCTTTGAAATAATCTCTTTTGTGTCATAAAGAGGTGGATTTCTTCTTTAATGTTTACTTAGTTCTCCCAGCCTGTGTTTTCCCCTTTGGCCATCTAATTTACTAGTGAGCAAGAAGGATAGTGCTTTACAGGCTGCATAGTGGGGTAGCCTCCGAATTGCCTCACCCCTGCCCTGTGGTTATTTTGGAAGTAACAAAATGCCACTTCTGTAAAACTGATCCTATATAGCAACACCCTGACGTATTCCTATGGGATAAAGGAGAAACTCAGCAGTATGGGGCTTTTATTCAAAGTGTGGAGATGAAATCTTCAATCCTTCACATAATTATGAAGGAGAACAATTGGATTTCTGAGACAATGTAAGTGGTCCAATATGTTGAATATTGATTCGGTTTGGTATATCATTAAGAGGTAAAAGAAAGACAAGGAAAGATAGTAAATTGTTGGCTATTATGATGGCAATTACAAGCAATAATCAATATCCCTGAGCACTGTAATTTCATTCTGATGTACACCAAAGGGTTTCCAAATGCAGTTTCATAAGTGAAATATTACAGCATAATGAATAAATTCAACAGTCACAGCAGAGAAACATTTAAGCTAATTCATATTTGAGTGGAATCAAAATCACAGTCCTCAGTGCGGGTAGATAATAAAATGGATTCCTATACTAAGGTTCTTATTCTCTTATTAGCAAGCTCAGATTAAGATTCTGTGATGAAAGTGATCTATATTTTGATGTGCATCATGAAAAACAGCAATGCAAATGCTGTGTATTTTCATGGGCTTTGCAGTCCAATGTTGAAAGTGAAACTAGTGGCTCAATGTGTTTTCATAGTCCCTGAAAAAAAGTAGAAGCATAAAGACAAATGCACTGTGCTAGTCTCCAGCTATGTGCTCATAAAATCAGATCATCTGGCTAAGCACATTGCTTTTCCCTGGGGACGTGAGGATGTACTAAAATGTTGCTATCAATTTTGTACAATTGGGTTTTTTCCACATAGAAAATGATAAAAATGCAGTTCAAGAGTTTATGTGTAAGTAGTACTCTTCTTTGCATCTGTTTTAATATTCAAGCTCAAATTTAAAAAGGAAAAGCAAGATATTGCAAAGGAAATGGGGATATAAGGAAATTGAAAAAAAAAATGTTCAAGACTGATGAGACCCAGAGGTGGTAAATGGGAATATAATAAATATTCCTGTAAGGACTTTAAAATCAGCTATAAAAGGTGGGGAAAGGTATTCTATCTTTTAAAATCCTTCATACAACAAAATTCTGGGCATTTCTGTTAGAATTAAATAATGTGATTTAATATGGCACTTAAAATGCTATAGGAAATTGACAGATCTACATCTTTCTAATAAAAGATACATAAATAACCAATGATTTTTCCTTTATATATTATAAACATTCTATATGAGACACATACCTAAATCTGTATTCTTTCAGTTATAAGAATCTGCTCATTTTTACACCCAAAGGGAAGAATTCAACTTGCTTCCAGTAGAAGCTGTGGTTGACTAAAACAAAAAGAAGACACCTATAAGCTCATAATGCCAATTTACATGGCAAGAATACCTCCTTTTTCTCTTCACCAGCAACTTCCATTCTACTCTTTGGTTCTATGATTTTTCCTATTTCACATACTTCATATACAGTAGAATCATATGTTGTAGCATGTAACAATATTTCTTTACTTTTTAAGGCTGAATAATATTCCAGTGTGTGTGTATGTGTGTGTATCACATCTATTTATCCACTGATGGATACCTGGATTGCTTCCCCCTCTTGGTATTGTGAATAGTGTTGCTATAAACATGGCTTTGCAAACATATCTTTCAGATCTGCTTTCAATCATTTTGAAGAAATATCCAGAAGTAGGATTACTGAGTTACATAGTAGTTCTATTTTTACTTTTTCGAAAGACTTTCATAATTGTTTTCGGTAATGGTTGTACTAATTTACATTCACATCAACAATGAATAAGAGTTCTAATATTTCTGCATCCTTGCCAACACATGTTATTTTCCAGTTTTTTGACAGTAGTCATACAAAGTGGTGTGACGTGTTATTGAGGCTTTGATTTGCATTTTTATGCTATGTGATGCTGAACATCTTTTCTTGTGCTCATTGAATATTTGTACATCACCTCTGGAACAATGTCTATTCATAGATATTTATTCTTGTGCCTCCAAAACTTACAAGATAATGAAAGAAACATCTTGCTGAGTCAGCCCCATTTCTTCTCTGACATGAATACTTAATGTTGTTTTGTGGAAAAAATGTGGTTACTGTCCAAAAATATCAACCTCTACATCTCTAGTTTTCCTTTAAAAACCTTTTCCCGGTATGCATTTAGGATAAATGTTCCTAGAAAGAGTATTTAAACTCTTCTTGAGTCTAATGGCATTATCATCTTGGACAACATCCTGGGGGTAACAAACTATTGTTCTACTAAGCTACACATAAAGGAAGATTTGATTGTATTTGTTCTAGGATTCTTTCCTACACTTCTGTTTGAATGTCCTCTCTAAACTTTGTATACCAACTGTTTGTAAGACATGCATGCTCTATCCATTTTGTTCATAATTTTTAAGATTTTTTTAGTTCCAGTATACCTATCTAAGCCTTAATTTCCTAGGCTTAAATCCCAGTTCAATAATCTATTCTCAATGGAAATCTTTGGACCATATTGGTATACCTATAATTTTACAAATGAAGTAGTTAAGAGCTAGTGGGGGATCTACATTAAAAAATCTTTTTGTGACTATCATCCCCTCTTCTCTTTCATTCAGAAGGAATATCTGACCTACTTTGTCAATGGCATTACATATTCCTGAGGCAAAGAAACAAGTCTTAATTTCTAGATATTTGTCACTTCATACATACTCAAATGAACTTATATTGATTCAGATGATGTCCTTGTTTCTTTCAATAGGCTCTTGATTTGCTATGCAGAATGAATGAAATTTGGGCACTCTAAAATGTTTAACAAGTGAGTAAATATCTTTTAGCTTATTGAATGTAAAACAACAACTATAAGCTTTCATCTTATTTTCACATGATTAAAAATAAGAAAATAGTTGATCTACTTTTCAAATATTTTCATTAGAAATTTTGGCAATAAAATAGTTACTGTTAATAAAATAATAACATCAAAATAATCCTTGTAATTAATGGTAATGGCAGTGACCATTTACTTATGAAATGTAGATATTGTCATCTGCCTTATAGGATTGCTGTGAAGACTCAGTGAAGAAAATATCAGAGAGCACATTAATAGAGTGCCTGGCATGCAATAGATGCTCTACTAAAGGGTTTTCTGATTTTTCATCACTTAATCTTCAGTTATTGTATAAGGTAGGTGATATTATCTGCATGTCATAGGTGAGGAGGTTGAGACTCAGGTACTAAGACTAAAAATATCTCCTAAAGTCACACAATTTGTAAGAGTTAGTGTTTGGAATCAACTTCAGTTTTGTTAATTACTAGAACACACAGTATATGAAAGTACGAACATCTGTCTTGTTTATTGCTGTATACACAGCATCTAAAATGGGCCTCTCAAAAATAATAAAAAATAAAATAAAATGTTTCCTAATAGTAATTAAAACAGCATGGAACTGGCATAAAAACTGGCACATCGATCAATGAAACAAAAGAGAGAGCCCAGAGATTAATCCACATATATCCAGCCAGCTGATTTTTGTCTAAAGTGCTCAGACCACACATTGGAATAAGGGTAATCTCTTCAATAAATGGTACTGTCATAACTGGATATATATAATATATATATATATACATATATATATGTAGAAGAATGAAATTAGATCCATACATCTCACCATATACAAAAACCAACTCAAGATGTATCAGAGACTTAAATTTAAGATGTGAAACTATGCTAGAAGAAAATGTAGGGGAAATACTCTAAGAAATTGCTATAGGAATCAAAATCTTAGATCACACACCAAAAGCATAGGCAACAAAAGCAAAACTAAATAAATTGGATTATACCAAATTCAGAAGCTTCTGCAAAGCATAGGATGAAGAGACATCCATCAGAATGGGAAAAATATTTGTAAGCAACCTATCTGATAAAGCATTAATATCCCAAATATATCAGCAGATTAAAAAACTCAACAGCAAAAAAAAAAAAAAAACAACAACAACAAAAAACACCAACCAATCCAGTTAAGGAATGGGTAAAGGACCTCAATAGATGGTTCTCAAAAGAAGAAATACAAATGGCTAACAAATATGTGAAAAAATGCTGTCACCAGCCATCAGGGAAATGCAAATCAAAAGGACTATGAGATATCACCTCACCCCTGTCAGAATGGCTAAAATCCAAAAGACAGAGTAATAAATGCTGGCAAAGATGTGGAGAAAGGGGAACAGTTATATGTTATTGCTGGGAAAGTAAATTAGTGCAGCCACTGTGGGAAAACAGTATGAAGATTTCTTTAAAAAAACAAGCAAAAAAAAAAAAACAAAAAACTAGAAATAGACTTGCCATATGATCCAGCAATCCCACTACTGGGTATAGACCCAAAAGCCTTGAACACATATCAGAAAGATATCTGTATCACCATGTTTATAGCAGCACTGTTCACAACAGCCAAAATATGGAATCAATCAAAGTGTCCATCATCAGATGAATGCATAAAGAAAATGTGGTATAAATACATAATGTAATATTAGTTACCCTTAAAAAAAGAATGAATTTCTATCATTTGTATAAAAATAGATGCAACCAGAGATCAGGTTAAGTGAAACAAGCCAGAAACAGAAAGACAAACACCACACTTTCTCCCTTATATGTGGGAGCTAAAATATTTTTAAAAAATTAAAAACACAAAAGGAAGAAAGAAATGCCTGTGGTTATCAGTATTGCTACAAACATAGTTTCGTAAAACTTTGTTTTATACCTTTGTCAAAGCAATGGTTAACAATGTTATAGTACTGTAGTTTTAATGATCTGTGATTACTTTAAAATTACTGTATATGGTACACTAATGATTTTTCCATTAGATTATTGTTTATAGCCCTTGCATATATTTCCACTAAACTTGCTTTTTACTTGTTAAACTTCTTATCTGGTGAATCATTAAGCCTTTTAAGAGTAATATAAATTTAAAATATGTTATATCAAAAATGAAAGAAAGAGGGAGAGAGGATCATTATATTGTTAGAATTACATCTATGAACTATAGTGAATTTGTTAAAAACTAATTAAAAATTTGGAAATTCTAAAAATTTGAAAAAAATAAAATGGTGCCCAGCAAACAGGTTCTCAATAAGTATTTTTAAAACCATGCATTGGGATAGATCCAAGATGGCTAAATAGGGAAAAGATGTGCCAATTTTGATCAGGGGCAGAGAACAGAAGAAAAATAGAGGAAGTGCATTCCCAGGGGAGAGTTGGAGCGAAGTTTGCAGTGGAAATTCTACAGAAAGAAGACAGATGCTGTGGAGCAGTATGAACAGTACAAACATGCACCAATAAACAGGGACACCACCCATGACTCCTGCAGCTGGGGGCTGGATGAGACATCAACTTCTTTGAGCGAGTTGAAAGCAGACTATGGCAGTATAGGTCACAGCTGATATTGCCTGAAGGAGAACCTTGCAGATCACACTGACATGGAGTGTGCCTAGAGCACTAGTGGGAGTCAGGGTAACCATATAACCCCATAAAGGAAGAGCAAATTTCTTTCTTCCATCTCTGCTAAGGGGGCCCAGGGACCAGCAGCGAGAAAGTGCCATCTTAACGCAAGTAGATGGGGCAGCAGCTTGCATGTGCAACTAGAGGATTTTATAATTGGAATAAATCAGCATTCCCCACTGACTTTGAGGGTTGGCAAGGGGCTGGGCACTCACTTAGGACTGTGAGGTGTCCCCATCACCCCACTCTGGGAATGCCTCTGCATTCTCTGCGGATAGGGCAGGCATGTGGGGCTGAATAGATCCCCTACACCCTGGGACTATGGGAGCCTTATGCACTTAAGCTGTGGGAATTCTGTGACTGCAAGATAGGGTATGGGGTGCAGCTGGGTCTCTGTGTAATCACTGTGTCTGGCTTCAGAGGCTCAGATTTCCCTGACTGCCTGAGGTGAGTCATTGCAGATGGCTTCATGCTCACACTGAGGACTGCACAGATCTTTTGTGTGGGTTGTGCAAGTTCGTAGGCAGTGTTGTAGCCATTGTGGGCTAACCATGGGCACTTATCACCTTGGAAGAGAGGAGGTGAGGCTGTAATTACAGCAGCAGATGTGATCATACTCTCCCCACTGCAGATAACAGAGGAGATCTACCATGTCCAACTTGGGTGTCACCCTGGAATCTTGCCCCGCCCTCAAGCACTGATCAGAGCTCCCTGGCCCCACCCAGTACATGCCTCTGTATATCCACTGAAGGAGCAGATATTTGACTAAGCCACAGAGGCACAGTTCAAATATAAAAGCCTCAGGCAAGAAAATCAACAAGTGTTTCCACAGATGCTTAAAAATAAGTACAGAAATACAAGAAACATCAACAAGGAAGATAGCATGCCTCCACAAAAAGAATACAACATCACTTCAATATTATAATGTGAAGTTGAAGAGATTGATGAAATAACTGAAAATGCATTCAAAATAATGATAAGATTACTCAAAAACAATCAGAAGCAAATTTATGAGTTCAAGAAATCCATATACAACATAGATGAAAAATTTTGCTGAAAGAGAAATTGAAGGGAAATCAATCTGAAATATTAGAAACTAAGAATTCAATATGTCAAATAGAAAATACAGTGGAAAGCATTAACAACATATTTGGTGAGGCAGAAAGAAGAATATCTGAGCAAGAAGACAAATCATTGGAAATATCTAAGTCAGACCAATAAAAAGAAGAAAAAATTAGAAAAATTGAAAATGGGTCCTGGTGTTGTGGCACAGCAGATAAAGCTGCCACCTGCAAAGTCAGCATCCCATTTGGGTGCCAGTTTGAGTCTGGCTGCTCCACTTCTGAACCAGCTCCCTGCTAATGTGCCTGTGAAAGCAGTGGAAGGTAGCCCAAGTCCTTGGGCTCCTGCACCTATGTGGGAGAACTGGAAGAAGCTCCTGGCTCCTGACTTTGGACTGGCCCAGATCTGGCCTTTTTGGTCATTTGGGAAGTGAACCAGCAGATGGGAGATTAATTCTCTCTCTCTCTCTCTGTAAACACTGCCTTTCAAATACATAAAGAAAGAAAACCTGAAAATAGTGTTTGAGATTTATGGGATACTATCAAACAACCAAACATATATGTCTTAGGAATTCCTGAAGGTATGGAAAGATAGAATGGATTAAAAGGACTTTTCAGTGAAATAATGGTAAAACCTTCCCTAATTTAGAGAAAGAAAGGGACATCTAAGTACAGGAAATACACAGAACTCCTAATGGACATGATCAGAAAATACCTTCACCACAACACATTGTAGTTAAATTGTCTACAGTAAAACAAAGAAATGATTCAAAAATGTGCATGAGAGAAACTCTAGAGAAAATGGGCAGAAACACCTTCAGAGGATCTCTAATTAGACTGCCAGTTGATTTCTCATAAGAAACTGAACAGGCTAAGGGAGAATGTAGAGATATATTCCAAGTCCTTAAAGATAGAAACTGTCAACCCAAAATACCATAACCAGCAAGGCCCTCGTTTATAGATGAAAGTAAAATAAATACCTTCCATAACAAAGAGAAATTGCAAGAATTTGTCCCCACTTGTCCATCCTTACAAATGATTTTTAAGGAAGTACTACACACAGGGGCCGGTGCTGTGGCATGGTGGGTTAAAGCCCTGGCTTGATTCACTGGCATCTCACGTGGATGCTGGTTCTAGTCCCAGCTGTTTCTCTTCTGATCCAGCTCTCTGCTGTGGTCTGGGAAGACAGTGGAAGATAGTCCAGATCTTTGGGCCCCTGCACCCATGTGGGATACCCAGAGGAGGCTCCTGGCTCCCGGCTTTGGATCGGCTCAGCTCTGGCCATTGCAGCCACTTGAGTGAACCAGTGGATGGAAGACCTCTCTCTCTCTCTCTCTCTCTCTCTTGCCCCATCTCTGTAATTCTTTCAAATAAATAAAAATAAATCTTTTTAAAAAAAGATGTGCTACACACAAAAATATAGCATGACAGTCATCATTATAGAAGAATGTGAATGCAGAAATATCTCTCAGTAAAAGTATAATGGAAATCCAAAGCAAACAACAGGAATATTTATGGAAAAATGCAGAGCTGAGTTGTTATTTACCAATAATAATATTGAATGTAAAAGGCCTAAATTCTCCAATTAAAAGATACAGACTGGCTGAATGGATTAAAAAACAAGACCCATCTGTTTGCTGCCTACAAGAAACACACTTAACCAACAAAGATACACACAGACTGAAAGTAAAAGGATGGAAAAGGATATTCCATGCTAAAGGAAAGCAAAAATGAGCAGGTGTAGCCATCCTAATGTCAGACAAAATAGACTTTAAGACAAAAACTGTTAAAAGAGACAAAGAGGGCATTATGTAATTATTAAGGGATTAATTCAACAGGAAAATGTGACTATAGTAAATATGTATATACACACAATGCTAGGACACCTACCTTTTAAAAACAAATGTTAATAGAACATCCAATACAATAATAATGGGGTCTCCAACACACCACTTTCATCAATGGACAGATCAACTGGATAAAAATAATCAACAAATAAACCACAGAGCTAATCTACACTATGGGCCAAATGAACTTAATTGATATTTACAGAACCTTTCTTCCCACAGTTGCAGAATACACATTCTTCTCATCAATGCATGAAACTTTGTCTAGGAAAGCAGCAAACTCAAATTGCAATCACACTGTGTATCTTTTCTGACCACAATGGAATACAGCTGGAAATTAGCAACTTAAGAAACTCCAGAAAATATGCAAACACATAGAGACTGAACAACATACTCCTGAATGAACAGTGTGGGTCATAGAAGGAATAAAATATATTCCTGGAAATGAATGAAGATAATAACATAACTTATCAAAAAGTATGGGATAAAGCAAAAGCAGTGTTAAGAGGGAAGTTTAATCTAGCCCAATATTTATTAAATAAGGAATTTTTTATACTATTCTAAGAGTCAGAGCTGGTAGGCAGACTTCTGAGAAAAGAAGATTTTCAAACGTCTCTTAAGCCCTTTGGTGGAGAGAGAGAGAGAGGGAAGCACATTCAGCAAGGGAAGGAAAGAAATGATATATACTGATCTGATTATGTCACATGTGTCTAGATTGTTTAATTCTAATTAGGACCTAGGGAAAATGATTCAGTGACTGCTGTAAAATTCTGGGGTGGAAACATCTTGGCACCATGTTATTTGATAAATTTCGTCTACTAAAAAGGGTTATAGTCTGGGAATGGGATATTATTCCAGAAGTCTTGCCTATTGTGGAGAATCCCACAGGAGTCTCAAAAAGAGTCACGGATCACTGCTTACCTGGAAAGGAGATGAACTGTGGAAACTTCACAGTAAAACATTGAGTTAATAAAAGTTACCACTAGCCACAAAATAAAAGTAAAGTGGAGTTACATAAGTCAGGAGCTAAGGCAATGCCTAACGGCTGTTAGGGAAACACTCCTAATCATACCAAGCAGACATCTCTGGTCAAATAACAGTGTGCTATGGACAATACCCTCCTACCCACACTGACTGGACTGTTCAAACAGAAGTAAGGCGGGAACAGTATTGACTGGACTGTTCAACTGTAAGCAAGGAGGAAACAACATTGATTGGACAACAAGTTGGAGGATGGCAAGCTGGAGGACTGCCGGAAAATGAGGATAAAAAGGGAGCCCTTGCACTACTCTCCATCCTCTCGGGGATCATGGCCCAGTGTGTGTGAACCTCTGGATCTCCACACTTCTGGAGCTGAAGAGGCAGCCCGCTAGCTTTTGCTACGTGGCACAAGGCGACTATGGGATCAAAACCCCAGGCGAGATGTTGTCTCACCGCCTTGCCTGGAGTCCTTATTAGCTTGCTGCCAGACCTGACCACAAAGTTGGACCAGACCTCTCAGCAGGGGACCTCTCCAACTTCTTGCCTTGCCCTCCGCCTGGGAAGTAAGTAAGTTAAGTAGAAGATAAGTAGTTTTGTTAAACTAAGCAGTTAAGCCAACTAGTTACGTTAAGCTAAGTAGCTAAGTTAAGTAGTTAAGTCATGATTAAGTTGTGGTGGGTGTTAAGTTTTTTGATAAGTGTATTAAATAGTATAGATTGCTAAGTATATTAGTACTGATAAGTGTATTGACCTCAATGAGCATGCTGATGAGTAGTGTGATAAAAAAACCAAACAAACCCTGGTGTGTAAGCAATAAAATCTCTCATTGGAAAGACAGTCTTGTGTCCTGGTGTTCCTTTCTTCCCCGTGACTGACATACGTCGCACTTGCTACTGTCGAGCTGCGTGACAGTAGGCGCTCGTGACACCTGTTACTTGGTGAATCTGGAGTTTAAGAGTACTAGGGTAAATAAAATCTAATTATTCTAAAAAAAGAGAGAAGTTTATAGCAATTAGTGGCTACATCAAGAAATTAGAAAGGCATCGAATAAATGATCTAACAATGTATCTCAAGGACCTAGAAAAACAACAACAAATAAAACCCAAATTAGAGGAAATAAAGAATTTTTTAAAATTAGAGAAAAAAATAAACAAAATTGAACAGACAAAAAATATAAAAATCAGTGGAATTAAGACCTGGTTTCTTGAAAAATTAACAAAAATGATACAAAATTGGCTCAACCAACCAAAAAGAGAGAGGATCTAAATTAATAAAATCAGTGATGAAAAAAGAGGTGTAATAATGGTTACCATAGAAATAAAAAGAATCATGAGGAATTACTACAAAAATCTAAATGCCAATAAATTGGAAAATCTAGAAGAAATGGATAGATTTCTGAACACATACAATCTACCAAAATTGAGTCATGAAGATATAGAAAACCTAAACGGACCAATAACTAAAATGGAGATTGAATCAGTAATAAAGACCCTCCCAACAAAGAAAAGCCCAGGACCTGATGGCTTCACTGCTGAATTAAACCAAACTTTTAAAGAAGAATGAATATCAATACTCAAGCTATTCAAAAACAATTGAAAGGGAGGGAATCCTCCCAAACTCCATCTATGAGGCCAGCATCACCTTAATTCTAAAACCAGAAAAAGATACAACATAGAAAGAGAACTACAGATCAATAACCCTTATGAATTTAGATGCAAAAATCCTCACAAGCTAATCGAATCCAATAACACAACAGAAAGATCATTTACTCAGACGAAGTGGGATTTATTCCTGGTGTGCAGGGATGGTTCAACATACATATAAGTTTCACTAGTTAATTTCCCAAAGGGACTACTTTTTTAAACTGAAACTTAAACATTATAAATATTTATGGGCTACTACATGATGTATATACTGTATGATGTCAAATTATGGTAAAATATCTATTCAAACATTTAACATTCCTTTAT
Organism: Lepus europaeus; assembly: GCF_033115175.1. Classification (NCBI taxonomy): domain Eukaryota; kingdom Metazoa; phylum Chordata; class Mammalia; order Lagomorpha; family Leporidae; genus Lepus; species Lepus europaeus. Next base: position 31,616,456 of record NC_084850.1, on the reverse strand, counting down.
GGTAAAAACATTGAAAATTCCATTTCCTGTTTTTTAGAGAAATGTATAGTGCATTATCATCTGTAGCCACCCCACTGTATAATAGAATATCAGAATATCTTACCCCTATCTAACTTGGTACTTGTTAATCAACTTTTCTATATCTCTCCATGCCCCCTATTCTGCCATTTTTTGGTAAGTAGAATTATATTTTTAATTTCTAGGAAATCAACTTTTTGATATTCAACATATGAGTAAGATCATGTGGTACTTGTTTTTCTGTGTTTGGCTTATTTCACTTAGCATTGTGACCTCCAGTTCCACCCATGTTGTTGCAAATGACAACATTTTATGTGTTTTTACAACTGAAGAGTATTTTATTGTGGATATATGTCCCATATTCTTTATCCATTCATCAGAGAATGGACACTTAGGCTGTTTCCATTTCTTGACTATTGTGACTAGTGTTGCAATAAGGACAGTATGCAGATGATATCTCTTCCACAGAATGATTTATTTCCATTGTCTGTATACCCACTAATGGGATAGCTGGATCATAGAGTTATTCCTATTTTTAGTTTTTGAGAAACATTCATACTGTTTTCTACAATGGCTATACTAATTTGCATTCCCACTAAAAGTATGCAAGTGTTCCCTGTTCTCCACATCCTCACTGACACTTGCAATCTTTTGTCTTTTTTTAAACTAGTTTTTTTTTTAAAGAATTATTTATTTGAGAGACAGAGTTATAGACAGAGACCGTGCCAGAGAGAGAGGTCTTCCATTCTGCATGTTCACTCCCCAAATGATGGCAGTGGTCAGAGCTGAGCTGATCTGAAGCCAGGAGCCAGGAGCTTCTTCCAGTCTCCCACGTGGGTGCAAAGGCCCAAGGACTTGGGCCATCTTTCCCAGGCCATAGCAGAGAGCTGGATCAGAAGTGCAGCAGCTGGAACTCGAAGTGGCGCCCATATGGGATGCTGGCAGGCACTACAGGCTGGGGCTTTAACTGGCTGCACCACAGCACCACCCCCTCCCTGTTAGTTTTTTTTTTTTTAAAAGATTTATTTTATTTATTTGAAAGACATAAGTTAGGGAGAGGAAGAGACAGAGAGAGAGGTCTTCCATCTGCTAGTTCACTCCCCAAATGGCTGCATGGCTAGAGCTGAGCTAATCCGAAGCCAGGATCCAGGAGCTTCTTCTGGGTCTCCCATGTGAGTACACGGGCACAAGGACTAGGGCAATCCTCCATTGCTTTCCCAGGTGCATTTAGCAGGGAGGTGGATCAGAAGTGGAGCAGCCAGGACTTGAATAGATGCCTATATGGGATACCGGCACTGCAGGCCAGGGCTTGAACCTCCTGTGCCACAGTGCTGGCCCCTCTTTTGAGTAGCTAACCTTAATGCAGTGAGGTAGTGTCTCATTGCGATTTTAACTCACATTTCCCTGATGATTAGTCATGGTGAACATTTTTTTCTACATACCTGTTAGCCATTTGTATGTCTTCCTTTGATAAATGTCTGTTTAAACCTACTGTCCATTTTTAAATTGATTTTTTTTGCTATTGAGTTTTGTTGAGTTCTTTATACATTCTGGTTATCCACCTTTTGTCAGATGTATAATTTGCAAATATGTTCTCCCATTCTGTAGGTTGTTTCATTATTCTGTGATTATTTCTTCTGCTGTGCTGAAGCTCTTTAAGTTGGATGAAAGCCTCTCTATTTTTCCTTTTTGTTCTCTGTGCTTTTGGTGTCTGATCCAAAATACCTTGCCATTCCAATGTCCCCCAGAAGGAACTACTTAAAATGGGAACAAACATGTTACCTGGGAAAAATTTGTGACTATATAAAAGTAATCCATAGCCTAAATTTTCTGGGACTTAAAGATTCCCCATTTTGCAAAGAAATTTAATATATTTCCCTTTGCAAAACCTGAAAACCTAGTTCCAAATTTTATTCGCCAGAACAAACTACTGATTCTATAAAATTGGCTTTCACTGGTTACTTGTGTTATTATTATTTTTTCTTTTTCAAGGAGGAAATATTGTGGATAGATAATATGTTGCAGACAACATATTATATATGTTGATTATATTTTTAATCCTCATTTTCTACATACATTTTTCTCATTTACTTTATAAGACAGTTGACATGGTATAATTTTCTGTATTATTTATTTTTATTGAATTATAATCTACAGTGTCAAGGATAGGCTATTTAAAGAATGATTCAAGTAATCACAAGGCAGTACAAAAATGACAGAGTCTAAGAGAGTCTCACTGAACTTTGCAGATTGAAAATCTAGATTATCATTCCAATGTACCTTCTGAAGGATGTTGATCAACACTTGCCTTTCATTTCTTTTTGACAGTCTTACTCTTCTGTGTGTATTAAAGGTAAGAATGTGTTATAATGCCATAAAATAACATAAGAAATGCCACTCCAATCAGTTCTCTAACCTATCCAGCATAACATTTCTCTAAAGGACAAGCTGGCAACAAGCCTGGCTGTTCTCTGAAATATCAGCTTCAAAATCAAAGGGGTAGCCTGAAGCAGAGACTGCCTACTTCCCACCAACATTCGTGTTCTCCTCTCTTTCTGGGAACACAGACTGCATTTCTCAGCCACCATTTCTCTTAGGTGTTTCTATGTGACCTAGTTCTGGGCAAATGAAATGAAAAGTGTGAGCAAAAGTGACGTTTGTCACTTAAAGGCTTTGCGACTAAAAACTTCTCATCATGGTCCTCATTTTCCTTCCTCATCCACTAGATAGAAGAGAGCAGGCTCAAATAGAGTTAAAGCTTAGTACATTCATTCCACAGAATGTTAAACAATCACAGAGAGTGCAGAGTTTCTAACTATTTAACCACTTTAAATATGCTGATACTTAACTCTCAACACACACACACACGTGAGAGACAGGGCATCCCTATCCATGATCCTCCACACCTCCATTCCGCACTGCCTGCAGCCATAATCATTTGGACCAGTAATGGATATCCAACCTCAGAGACTGTCCCATTTTCTCTTTTCCTTTCCCTCCTCCACTCTGTCTCAAATCCAGACACAGAACCACAATCAACTAGGGAAGCTAAGATGCAGGCCATGTTGAGCCAGAGCTGGAGTTACAACACAATGGGACACAGAGAAAGGAATCTCATCTACAGTAAAGGCTGTGAATGGAGCATACATGCAGAGAGAATTGCACAAGAGACATCACATAAAACTAGAAAGAAATCGAAAGATGGAATATTCCATTTTCATTAGCCTTGTCTGTATATACATACATACATATATATAACAACTACAATGCAAATCTCTGCTCCATAGAGATTTGACATTGAAGAAAAAAATGAAGAAATCTTAGATGCAATTATCTTTGGGGGATTAAATTTGTAGTTATTTTTCTTTGTGCTTATCTGTGTTCTTTCTGTTTCTGACATGAAGGTATACACTACTTGAAAAGATTTATTTATCTGAAAGAGAGAGTTACACAGAGAGGTAAAAGGACAGGAAGAGGAGAAGAGGGAGAGAGGGGGAAGGAAGAAGGAGAGAAGGGAGGGTAAGAAGGGGAAGGGGAGGGGGAGAGGGAGGGAGCAGGGAGTGGGGAGGAAGAAGGAAAGGGAGAGATAGTGTCCATCTGCTGTTTCACTCTCCAAATGGCTGCAAAGGATGGTCCTCATGTGAGATGTCAGCATTGAAAGTAGAGGCTTAATTTGCTGTGCCACAACATCAGCCCCAGAATGCACTGGTTTTATAAGGTCCTTCAAGTTCTGGCCTCTGAGGACCTGTCAATCTCACTACTGCTATTGCCTCCAATCTCCTTTAGGCTTCTTACCATCTTATGCCACATGTGTCTTCACAAATATGCTATTTTCTTTCAGGTTTCTGTGCTGCTATAAGCTTTTTTTTTTTAGCAAAGAATAATATCAGAAGAGCTAAGACGTTTCCAAAGTAGTGTATAAATTAAAGTGATTGAGAGTAAAGTGGGATAGGCAGGATGAGAGTATATATCTAGGGAAAGGAATAGAATAAACAAGGAAACGTATGGATAAGTAGGTAGGCAGGCAGGTAGATTGATAGATGGATGGAGGGACAGACAGTTGATAGATACATAGATCGAGTTATATTTGCAAGGGAAGATGATTGGTTGCTAGTTTCTTCAGAGGTTACCCTGTTATAGGCTGTCTATATTGGATCTAAATAGTCAGCAATGACTATTTCTCCAGATTATACTAGAAAACAAAGCAATGATGTGCAGTATAAACTGAATACATAGTCAGTGTGTCAAAAATACATTCCTGTTGCTTAAAACTCTCACAAAGAAATTGTCTGGAAACTGGTGCAGTTTTATCTATGACGTGATCTACACCCTGATTTACATCCTAGGCTCTAGCCCCTGCTGCCATTGCTGGAAGTCAGGTGGCCACATGGCCCAACCATGTCAAGCTCCACCCCCATCCAATGGGATTCACTGCTCCTGCTTCCCTGCCCGCCCTCCAGCAAAGTTTTAAAAGGACCTGTTCCTGGCTCTCTTGGCTTCTCTCACCTGCTCTCCTCTCCTCCTCTCATCTCTCTTCTCTCTGCTCTATCTTCTCTCCTCTGTCTCTCTTATACTCTCCTTCTCTCCTTTTTTCCATCTTCGCCCCTTTCCTCCAGCCTGCTGGCTTTTCTCCAATAAACCCTTCCCCTTACTCTGGTGTTGGTGTGTTTTGTGATGGCCTAACAAAAATACATAACAGAAATAGGACAAGTTAATTGGGGATAAAAGTATATAAGGAGTTTCCACTGTAGTAAAAGGAAAGCAACTGGGGGAGGCTTAGAGCTAAATGGGTTTAATTTAGTGCTTTCCAACTCAAATTAGACTACAGGCTGGAAAAATAACTAAATCCCCCAACAAAGGCTTTGGAGACAGCAATAGGAAGAGGATGGATGGGAAAGGAAAAAATAAATTGTAGCAGTCTTAAGAGAAGTTCAGTAAAAAGTTAGCATGTCTTAGAAAATTTTGCCTCACCAGTACCAGGACTAGGATGAGAAACACTGATCAAAAAGAGTTTCTCAATTTGGACAAGCAGCCCACAGGGAACTTTTGCAATGTCTGGAGACACTGGGAGTTGTCACACCTAGGGGGAGGGCTACCACCTGGCACTTGGTGCCTAGAGATGCTGCTAAACATCCTACAATGCACAGGACAGTCATACACAACAATGGATTATTCAGACTAAGCTGTCAATAGTGGCGAGGTTGAAAAACTTTGGTCTAAAATTATTCATTCAATTGGTACATGCAGTTTTGAGTATTCAACATCTCTGCAGGCGGGAACCTGTCACTCTAAAGATTTCCAGAAAAAGATTTCTTGCCAGGCACTCATGATCTTATCTTTCTCCCCAAGCTCACAGCTGTTATTCCTTGAGGCTATTTGTATTCGGGATTGGTCTATTATCCAAATAAATACCCTGAACCTTAGGGCCAAAGAGCATACACAACTCACTCATAATTGCCTCAAACATTTACCCTTGCTGACCAAACAAGGAAATCTTTGTAAAATATGGAGAATAGAAAACATTTTCTACTTTCAATTTTTTAAATTGCATTTCAAATTGTACCCTTCATGAACCTGTCACAAAGCATAAATCCAAAACCTGAAATACCGATTAAAACATGCAGAATATGTAATAATCACAGCTATTGAAACATTAGCTCCCCGCCAGTCAGGCCACCTAAGAAACAGTCAAATTCAGCTCTATGCTGTGCTTTAAAGCTTAGTACTACAATCCCACTTGAGCACAGAAGAATTTGTGGAAACCAGGCCTTCCTTCCACTGAAATGTGCTCTCCTTGGTTCCCTGCTGTGCGGATTTGTGAGCACAAAGAAGAAACGCATTGGTTCACTTTAATTATTCAGGGACAGCACAGGCAGATAACCAAGGTAAGGTCAACTTCAACAGTATAGTGACTTCAAGCACTCCTTTGACTTTAAAATATGCATTTATATTTGTCAAATATAATATTAAAATGAAATATAAAATACATATATAAAATCCATTATAAAATATTATAAAATATAAAATAGGGGCCAGCACTGTGGCACAGTGGGTTAACGCCCTGGCCTGCAATGCTGGCATCCCATATGGGCACCAGTTTGAGACCCAGCTGCTCCACTTTCAGTCCAACTCTGCTTTGGCCTGGGAAAGCAGTAGAAGATGGCCCAAGTCCTTGGGTCCCTGCACCCACATGAGAGACCCGAAGGAAGATCTTGGCTCCTGGCTTTGGATTGGCACAGCTCTGTCTTTTGCATCCAATTGGGGAGTGAACCAGTGGATGGAAGACCTCTGTGTGTGTGTGTGTGTGTATAACTCTTTCAAATAAATAAATAAATCTTTTTTAAAAAAAGAAATATAAAATATATTAAAATATGAACTTATTTTCTTTATGCATCATTGTCAACATGTACAGAAAATTATCATGGAACATAAACTCAAACCAGATTTTAAGTATCTTTCTATGGGATACATAAAATGAAGTTATATTTATTTCATGATTATACTGAGAATGACAATATTAAGAAAGATATTGAAACTCCACATCAATTTCACAGTATAACTCAAAATGAGGTAGAAATCCACCCCAAAACAAAAGTGGATTAGATCTCTGTACAATCTGTAGCATCTTGAATCTTATCTTATAGAGGGTTTTGTTATTTTGTTATTTTCAAGTTTTATTTATTTGAAAGGCAGAGAAACAGGGAGTTTAGGAGAGACAAAGAGAGATTTTCCATCACTGGTTCACTCCTCAGATGGCTACAATAGCCAGGTGTAGGCCTGCCCAAGGAGCCAGGAACTCCATCCTGGTCTCCTCAGTGGGGGGCAGGGGTCCAAGTACTTGGACCATCATCTGCTGCCTTCCTAGGTGTATTAGCAGGAAGCTGGACCTGAAGCAGAGGAGCTATGACTCCAACCAGACTTCCAACGTGGGATGCTGGTGACAGAAGCAGTGGCTTAAACACTGGCCCCCAAGGGTTTGCTTTTTTATATTCATCCATTTAAAAAAATTTTTATTGTGTGACTATTTTTTGTCAGGAAAAGTGACTTCATAGACTACTATTACACTGACCTAAAATTGCCTCCTTAACTATATTTGTCTGTCATCATCACTACCTGCTGACAGCGAAGCATAATGTCTTTTTCATTTCCTCATGACTATTGGAAATTCCAAAGGAATTATGACTGTTCAAGTTAAATTTATCTCACTTATTTAGGAACCTCACCAGGAACTAATAAACTTGCAATTAATTAGAATCCAACTAACTAGAAAGCTGAATTGATCAAGAGTCTTTCAGTGGAAGAATAAGTGACAAGGAAGCCAGCCACAAAACAATAGAAACCGTCAAGCCAGAAAGGACCTCAAACGCCATTTAGCTTCATACTCTCATTTGACTATTGAGAGAAATGAGGTTGAGAGGAAGAGAAAGATGTTATCAAGGTCACATAGCTATTTAGTGACAGAACTGGACTTGGACTCACTATTTCTAATTCTAAATCCATGTTTTATTTTTTTCAAAGACTCACAAATGGTCATTAAAAACTTGCAAAGGATATCCTGGGACCACTAGATGTTTTGTTCATTCTACATTTTCTTCAGCACTGTAGGATAAAAACTCATGTTTAAATGACAACCATTCCATATTGCAAGATTTTCAATGATAAGTTATTAAATTGTGATTTGGAGTGAAATGTAGATTTATATTTAAGAATGATTTGCAACAAGAATGCCAATTTTTAAAAGTTCCAATTAACCTTAAGCTAACCACCAAATCAATTAATCAAAATCCCCCAGTTTTCTGGGCATTTAGGCACATCATGATTTTAATATAAATAGAATAAAAACTAGATTATGTCTCCAGGCAGGAAAATTTAAATAAACCATAAATATTCAGAGAAAGATAAAAAGAATTGACTACCACAGACAAATTATTATAGTGCAAAGGACAGTGAATTGGTTGCGTGGAGACTTGCATTCCAGCTCCAACTCTTGCTCCAGCTGGCACATGGATGTTATTAAAATTTCCAAGATCTAGTTACTTATCTTTAAATCAGACATAGTATCTATTATATTTATATACCAGTGTTTTTCAGAGTCTGGTATAAGATAAAAATTAAGAGTAGTTCAGATAGTAAAAAATTATACATATGAACATTATGAAAAAAACTGCATGGATTTAAAATATTTTTGCTTCGAAGGACATTTGCATCTTAAAAATATTTGTTTGAAAGGCAGAGTAACACACACACACACACAATCTTCTATCCCCCAGTTCATTCCTCAAATGGCTAAAGCGAGGATCTAGGAACTCCATCCTGGTCTCCCACATAGATGGAGGGGGCCAAAGTACCCATCTTCTGCTGCTTTCCTAGATGTATTAACCGGGAGCTGGATTGGAAGCAGACTAGCTGGGACTCTAACAGGTACTCCAAAATGGGATGCATGTGTCTCGGGTAGTGGCTTAACATGCTGCACCACAACTCCCACCCCTAAATTTATCTTTTAATTCTTTTTATCCATGAATTTTTGGAGTACTTTCATCTATATAATATGCACAAATGCCTATATGTCACACACACACATCTATGGTGTGTATGTGTGTATGTGTGTGTATATATATATATATACACATATACATATATATATATGAAAACTAAAGTCTAAGTCTTTGATTTTGACAAATAAGAAAAAAGTGTTTAGTTGCAGTTGTTTCTACTAAAAAGCAACCAGCAGTGTTGTCACAAAATTATCTAAGTTAATGATACTATTCACTGTGATAAATGACAGAATTTGAAAGATTAGACTGTCATAGCTGAAAGACAATTATTTTAGTTGAAAGGTGGGAGAAACAGCACACTATGAATATTTTATGCCAGAAGAAATTTAATTTACTGAGGAGGCTAATATCATGTTGTACCTGATATTTTGATAGTTGAATTGGAAATAGTCATAAGTTAGCATCTATGTCGTCAATGTTTTTTTTTTTTTTTTTTTTTGACAGGCAGAGTGGATAGTGAGAGAGAGAGACAGAGAGAAAGGTCTTCCTTTTGCCGTTGGTTCACCCTCCAATGGCCGCTGCGGAAGCCAGGAGCCAGGCGCTTCTCCTGGTCTCCCATGCGGGTGCAGGGCCCAAGGACTTGGGCCATCCTCCACTGCCTTCCCGGGCCATAGCAGAGAGCTGGCCTGGAAGAGGGGCAACCGGGATAGAATCCGGCGCCCTGACCGGGACTAGAACCTGGTGTGCCGGCGCCGCAAGGCAGAGGATTAGCCCGTTAAGCCACTGTGCCGGCTGTCGTCAATGTTAATCCTGTGTGTGTATTTGTCACCATTAAGTATCTTCATCAATAACAAGAGACTGCCTAGTGCTTTCTGTATGCCAGATGGGAAACAGAAGTCTTATGATGGCTTAGCCAATGATAAACACTTGCCCATGGAAATGTGGCTTATATTGGAGAACCAGCTTTTTAAATAAGACTGGGAGGGTATAATATCACCCTCTACCATTAGAATAGCAAAGGTAAACATTTTGCACCTAGTAGACTTATTAATCCCTAAAACTGATGTCATTCATCAGCTGTATGTCCTCATTAGGATCTGGTGATTTGGCAGTCTGTACTGCTGTGTGGAATCATACTAATGTAATGATCACTGCACAATTCCATATGCATTACCATTAGGTAAATCTGACCTCTAGCTTGGTCTGTTAGTTTCTTCCTGTCGATTACCACATACTTCCTCAATGAATATAGTTCCTCTTGTATTCTTTTATAGGAAAGTTTTGCCCTGATTGAATTTCCTCTCAATCTATTGTTCCATTTCAACAGTAGTCTATTTTTTGTTCCCATTTTCTTACCTGTTACCAGTTCTTCAAACCCAACGCAGTGCAGCTTCAATGTCACTAGTGTACTGAAATTGGCTGTTAAAGGTCTAATTGACAGAGTAAGTCATCTCTTCTCATCCACATTTCAATTGACTTCTCCACAGCATTTGAAAGTCATGATCAGTACCTCCTTGAAATCTCCTTCTCTGTTATTTCTGCTCTTCCATGATTGCTGCTCAATAATCTATGCTGGTTTTGTCTCCTCCATGGACTTCTAATATGTAATTGTTCCCATGGCTTGGTTCATGATTTTCTTTGAATCCTACACTAAACTCACTTCCTAGATTTTTCAAGCTTTCTTCCATAATTTATAGAAGTTCAATTATTCTGCTAACTAACCTATGAAACACTTAATTACTTGTGTCTATCATGAACCCTGGAATCAGACATACCTGGGTATGAACCGGCTCCATTACATATTAATTGGTGACACTGTGATGTGTTTATCAACTTTCGTTAAGTCTTAGTTTTAAAAGGTATAAGTTGGATGGGAAGCGGGATACACAGCAGACTCATAGAATGGCAGATGTCCTAAACAACACTCTGGCCTCAGCATCAGCCCTTAAGGCATTCAGATCTGGCTGAAGAGCCCATGAGAGTATTGTAGGCATGGAAAGCCAAGACACCATGGAAAAAAAAAAAGAAGAAGACCTAAATGAAAGATCTCTGCGAGTGAGATCCCAGTGGAAAGAACGGGGCCATCAAAGATGGAGGTACCTTTCCCCGAAGGGAGGAGAGAACTTCCACTTTGACTATGACCCTGTCGGAATAAGATCAAAGTCGGCGAACTCTAAAGGCTTCCATAGCCTTGGCAACTCATGACAAGAGCCTAGGGAGATTACTGATGCCATAAACAAGAGTGTCAAATTGTTAAGTCAGCAACAGGAGTCACTATGTACTTACATCTCATGTGGTATCTGTCCTTAATGTGTTGTCTAATGTGAAATGATGCTATAACTAGTACTGAAACAGTATTTTTTCACTTTGTGTTGCTATATGGGGGCAAACTGTTGAAATCTTTACTTAATATATACTAAACTGATCTTCTGTATATAAAGAGAATTGAAAATGAATCTTGATGTGAATGGAAGGGGAGAGTGAGCGGGAAAGGGGGGGGGTTGCGGGTGGGAGGGAAGTTATGGGAGGGAGGAAGCCATTGTAATCCATAAGCTGTACTTTGGAAATTTATATTCATTAAATAAAAGTTTAATAAAAAAAGACACAAAAGGTATAAGTTGGAATAAATAGGATAATTGCTTGGCAAAAATGCCTATCTTATAGTATGCACTCAGTAGGGATGGGAGAAAATCCTCTTCTCTCATTCTTCACTTCCTGTGACCCAGATCCATATTTTCAACTATCAATTGTACATTTGACATTTCAAACTGGATGTATCACATAGATGTTTCTATATTTCCAAAATAGAACTCATAATCTGATTATATAATTTCTGCTGCTTATTTTAAAAACATACACTCTCTATAATTCCCTGTACAGTAAAGCTTTCTGTCATTGTATGCTTCAAAAATTTTGGGAACAGTACAGGCAAAGTGCTGAAGAATAAAAGTAAAAAAAAAAAAAAAAAAAAAAAAAAAAAAAAGGCAAGCAAGCTTGGGACCTGCGCTGTGGCACAGTGGCACAGAAGGTTAAGCCTCCGCCTGTAGAGCCAGCATCCCATATGGGTGCCAGTTCAAGTCCCGGCTGCTCTACTTCTCGTCCAGCTCCCTGCTAATGCACCTGGGAAAAGCGGCAGAAGATGGTCCACATACTTGGGCCCCTGTATCCACGAGGGAGGCCCTGGCTACTGGATTTGGCCTGGACTAATCCCAGCTGTTGCAGCCATTTGGGTAGTGAACCAGTGGATGGAAGATCTCTCTCTTTCTCCCTCCCTCTTTCCCTTCCTCTCTATCTATCTCTATCTCTGTCTCTGTCTCTATCTCTGCCTTTCAGATAAAAAGGCATTGTCCTGGGGTGGGCATTTGTCATAACAATTAAAATGCTGGTTGGTATCCCTACTTCCCTGTTGGGATGCCTGTATCTCATATTGGAGTCATTGGATTTGGTCCTGAATCTGCTTCTGATTCCAAATTTCTGCTAATGTGTACCCTGGTAGGCAGAAGGTGATAGTTCAAGTAGTTGGGTTCCTGTCACCCATACAAGAGACCCAAATTGAGTTCTTAGCTTCTGGCTTTGGCCTGGCCTAGCTCTGACAGTTGCAAGCATTTGTGGAGCAAACCAGTGGCTGGAAGATCTATTTCCTCCCATCTCTGCCTGTCTCTCTCTACTATTCAAATTACAAATTTTTTAAAAGACATAATCTTTTACACAGGTTGCAATGGAGAATTAAGGTAAGTAAATGAAAGATCTGAAGCAAACTTAAACAGTTGAATCAGGTCTTAATAAACACATACACAAGGTGTTATATAACTGGTTTCTATGGGGGGTTTCAAGAAGTTTATGGAAAATTTGAATAATCTTTAGTTCTATTTTCCATGAACTTATTGAAGCCACTTCCATATGAAGGTAGGGGTAGGGACAATCCTATGATCTGAATGTGTCCTTCCAAAGTTCATATGTTGAGATGTAATCTGCAATATGTTGGTATTAAGAGGTAAGGTGTTTGGGAGATGGTTACATTGTGAGGGCTCTGCCCTCATGAATGGGATTAGAGCCCTTATAAAAGAGGCCTGAATGAGCCTGTTGGCTCCTGTTGCTGGGTGAAGACACAGAATAAATGTACTATTTATGAAAAACAAGCACTCAGGTGCCTTAAATTTAGACATCCTGGCCCCTGAACTATGAGTAATCAATTTTTGTTGTTTACATATTGCACAGTCTAAGGTATGCTGTTACAGTAGCCCCAGTGACTATGGCAGAGGTTAAGGAACATAAAGGAAGACTTCTAAGAGGTATCTTTGCCTCCTCTCTCCATTCTTCCATATTATATATAGTTATATTCTAAATCCTGCAATATCATTCACCTTAGGAAGATTAATATTCTTGAGGAAAAGCTGTCACCTCCACTAGAATGTAACCTCATTAAAGGAAGAGTTTTCATATGTTTTGTTTTTTGCTGTGGCAACAAACAGCTAGAACAGTGCCTGGTATGTGGTAGGCATTCAACTAATATCTGTTTAAGTTGATTGAAATTTATTTATGCAAAATTAATTCATCATAGTATTTATAGTGAACTTTTTTCATTTGAAGTATTTGCATTATACACTTTCTTCTACACTCACACCAAAAGAAATGGAACAAAATAGAGAAGCAGATGTTACTGTTTATTTCCTTATCTGTTTGCCAAAGGGGCCAATTCTTTTTGAGTTTTCCTGTTCTTTAAATGGAATACTCAGTACCATACTTTCACAATTCTTGCAGAGACATGTAAAGACCTCAAGACTTAACCTGATCTTATCTTTTGCTTTTAAAGCTACAAACATTTTATGTTGTAGAATTAATAAAGAGCCAGCTGGATTCTCCCAATGGAAAATGTTTAGTAGAATGTCTTTGATAGACACACATACATACATACACACACTCACCTGTAAAAAGTAAGAGAATAATTGACATGAAAATCATTTTCTACCACTTCAAAAGTAACTGATAATTTTAAGAAAATATAATAGACAAGTGTCTACTAACTTGACATGGTGATGAAAATATTCATTATGAATACCTGGGTAAGTAATTTTGTAGTCAACAAAGTTGGTAAGAACATGTTTTCTTTCTTGCTTAAAACCAGATATTTCTGTTTTAAAAATTCAACTCAGGATACAGAAGTATATAAGTTTATGTTGAAGGAAGCAAGAAGGTAGATATAGATTTCTATGCTCATATATCAATCAACTCATAATAAAAATTCCCTAACACATCTGTTTAGATTCACATTTGGACTGCAAAATTAATCTTCTTTATATTAAAACCAGATTTCATTTATGTTGAAATTTTCTCTATTTATAAAATCAAAGAAATTATGTTTGTCTATGGTTTTTTGTTGAAAACAAACAGAACAGTCATTTTAAAAGTATGTTTAAAAACAATAGGTGCCAGTGTTGTGGTGTAATGGGTTGCATGTGATACCAGCATCCCATATGGGCGCCAGTTAGAGTCTAATCTTTCTCCTTGGTAATGTCACTGGGAAAGCAGCAGAAGATAGTCCAGGTGGTAGGGCCCCTGAATCCATGCGCGGTACCTAGAAGCAGCCCCTGGCTCCTGGCTTCAGTTTGGCTCAGCCCCAGCCTTTGCATCCATTTGGGAAGTGAATCAGTAGATGGAAAATCTCCCTGTCTCTCCCTCTCTCTCTCTCTGTAACTCTGAGTTTCAAATACATAAAATAAATCCTTTTTTTAAAAAAAATAAAAATAATAGCAAGGGAGTTGGCATTTAGTGTAGTGGGTTAAGCTGCCATATGGACACTGATTTGAGCCCCGGCTGCTCCCTTTCCTATTTAGCTCCTTGCTAACGTGCCTGGGAAAGCAGTGGAGGATGGCACAAGTTCTTGGGCTCTTGTGCCCACTTGGAAGACCTAGATAAAGATCCTGGAATCAGACTGGCCCAGCCCTGGCCATTGCAGCCATCTGGGGAGTGAACCAGTTAATGGAAGTATGTTTTTCTCTCTCTCCCTCTCTACCCCACCCTGTAACTCTGCCTTTTAAATAAATAAATCCTTAAAAAAATAATACCATAAGCAAAGTAAACTAGACTGTATCAAAATAATCTCTGAAGCATTGTTCACAATCACCTAAGCAATAGACTATTATAGATGCATTTTTAGTCACAATATCTAAATTTTAAGAATACAGAACTATCTTCCATATAAATTCAACATATTCCACATATATCATTTGGTGTAGGCTGGAAAGCTTCGTTGATTTCTGTTCATCTCTAGTAAACAGGATTTATTGGTCATAGATTAATTCTATGAAGTCTTTTCCTGTCTTGAAAAGAATCTTTAAATCTGTGGTTGAAGATAGATTTTGCTAACCCTGGTGCTGTTAAAGGATTAAAGCATGAGATATTGTTGGATCTAAACTGCATATGTACTTTCTGAGCTTTTCCCCCTAGTCATTATTGAAGGAAAAAATTATGTCTCTAAATCTATTTTTTTCATTGCAAATGTTCTAAGAAAAAAACTGTATAAATGCTATGTAGATTTTAGTAGTGTTATATAATAAAACTATAACTACCCTTGGAGAACTTACATTTATGGGTTAATATTTAAAGGATATTATTCCATAGATATTTAAATCACTGCCATCACCATTAACGAATATTTCTTCCAAATGTTTTTGTTTTCCCAAGATAGGCACTAACTCTAGAAGTGTGGTAACAAGCATTGGTCATACAGATTTTATTTCTTTTTCCATTCATTGCCAATATCTCCTCTACCAATGGCCCCGGCTTTTCTTTCATAAAAATAGCCCTGTAGACTACATTTAATTGCCACATTGGCTTACAGCCAGCAAGGGCAGTTATCTTCAGAACAAGCTATAGGCATCTGTCAGAATACTAAAAATGAATGAAATGGTTGCTATGCACTTTTCTGGCCAGGCATGAATACACAGTTCTGATTTGTCTTTGTGAGCTGAAGTGGTCATGTTAACCTCAAACCCAGGTTCTCTGTAGTATTGAAAATCACAGCAAAATCTTTAAGATTCATTTTGATTAACAGATCTTAGTTAATTTCCATCATCATGATGCTGAAAAATAATTACCACCCAAGAGTAGGTCAAACCAAATTAGTTGACCAAAAATTTTTAATCAGTAACAGAATATCAAGTAAACTTTGAGTTAGCAATTTTAATTGGGTGACAACAAAGAGAATAATTAAGGAAACAAAAAAATTGCTACCATTATACTTAAAAGTGAATCTGGATGAAGAGGTTGAGAAGCTAAGGGAGCTATTTCAGTGTTCTGCAAAGAATGGGTTATGTTTGACTTCTTGAAAGAAGCAAGTGCCACTCCATTTAACTGGGTATTAAAGGCACATATATCCACTGGCATGCAAACCGCACAGATAAAATGGAGAAATGATTGCAAAAAGGAAATTGGGAAATCAGGATTCTGAAAAGTTAGAAAAAGGGTCAAAACTAGTGCTAAGTGGATGGAGATTGGAATAATGCAACACAGGAGAAAACAGAAAAGGGGACAGAAATGAAAATGAGAGTGCAGGAGAAGTTGTTGTGGCACAGTGGGTTAAGTTTCCACCTGTGATGACAGCATCCCATATCAGAGTGCCAGTACAAGTCTCAGCTAGCTCTGCTTTCCATCTGGTCCCCTGTTGACATACCTGAGAGGGCAGTGGAAGATGGCCCATGTACCTGGGCCTCTGTTACCCGTGGGAGACCCAGATGTTGTTCCTGGCTCTTGGCTTCTGCCTGGCCCAGCTCTGGCCATTGTGGCTATTTGGAGAGTGAACCAGGGGATTGATTTCTCTTTCTCTCTCTCTCTCCCTCCCTCCCCCCCATCATACTGCTCTTCAAATAAATAATCTGTTTAGAAAGAGTGCAAATCACATATGAGGTATACAATACTTATAGCAACCTTATGCTGTGAATCGCATCAAACCTTTTTTAAGATAGGAAACTGAGTTTCATAAAGGTTCAGTAATTTTTCTAAGCTCACACAGCTAATCAGGAGCAGAACCAAACCTCAAGCCCAGATCTATTGGCTCCTACAATCCAAACTCCTAATCACTGTTACAGCTTTTATCAAGAGGACAAAACAGTGTGACACCAGAGCCAAATGATAGCTTTGGGATTGAGGATCATCCTACAGGGTAGGGGGTGTGTGAAAAGAGATTGTTGGAGAATATTCAAAGAATAAAAGGATCTGCAAACTAGCATATCCAAAGTTAGAGAATATGGCAGCTTAACAATAGGAATTTCAGCATAAAATCTTGGTTTAAGGCTTACAGTTTAAGAATGACAGGTTTTCAGTGCCAGAATGATTATCTTTCCATTAGCACTTGCTCACAGAGCAGCCAACCTGGTCAAGAGGGTTTAAATGGCAATGAAGAAGAAAGGAGAGGAAAAATAGTAAGAATAATGCCTAATATCACTTAAATGGACAACTGGTGACAATGCCTGACTTTGAGTGTGCTATGCTCTTCCCACAATCTCCTTTCCTTCATTTTTCACCTGCCACCTCTTCATGCTTTTAGAACAAAATGAGACTGAGAGCATTTTCTCAGGGAAATTGCATCTTTCCCTCTTCTACCAACCTCAACAGTTTCTTGCCTATCAATATTCTCAATTTGAATAGTCTACCACCTCCAAGTATTCCTATTTGGGGATTGTTTAAATATAACAAAGCACTCATTATTGTATTGCTATTTAGCTCATTTTGCCTCACTTATGCCATAAAGGCAGTAATGCTTAGTGGTTCAATTTCAAGATCCTGGGCCTATAGCTTGGGTTCAAAATGTGATTTGGTGGGCAGCTAGACATTGTGGCACAGTGGGTTAAGACACTGTGTGGGCAACATTCCTTATCAGAGTGCCTGGGATTAAGTCACACCTCTGCTTCCAATTCAACTTTCTGCTAATGTGCCTGGGAGACAGCAGATGATGGCCCAGGTACTTGGATTCCTATACCTACTTAGGGAACCCAGATGAAGTTCCTGGGTCCTGGCTTTGGTTTGGCCTACCCATGGCTGTTGTGGGCATTAAGGGAGTATACCAGCAGATGGAATCTTTCTCATTCTTCCTCTCTATGCCTTTCAAATAAATAAAAAAATTCTTCAGAAAGCAGAAAAAAGAAAAAAAAATGATTAAATCTCCTGGGGGAGTCAGAGAGTGTTTAAAGAAGTTTGTGGAAAACTGGAACTAAAAAATTAGTTTATTGTTTAAAAAAAGGTGACTTGGATCTGTTCTCTCATATCTGTGGGATTTTAGAAAAATTCCTTAAGCTTTTGTACATAAGTTTCCTCATATTCAATTGAGGATAGTGATACTAATAGTACCTAGCTGAAGAGTTAAAGTAGTTGATTCATAAGGGCTTAGAACAGTCCTTGTCACATAATAATCCAACACACTTAGTTGTCACTATTGTTACTAGTATTAGACCATAAGTTTCTGGAGTACAGGGATTCTTGTTCCTTATAGAAGCCACAGTGTACCAGAACTAATCCATAAATACTTGCTGAGGGGCAGGTATTTAGCCTAGTCATTAAGAAACCTGTGTCATATCAGAGTACCTGTGTTCCATTATTGGCTCTAGTTCCTGATTTCAGCTTCCTTGTGATACAGATCTAGGAAGGCAGTGGTGATGGTTCAAGTAATTGGGTTCCTGTCATCTACATGTGAGAACTGAATTGAGTTCGTGTCTCCCTGCATTGGCCTGGCTCAGTCTGAGCCATTGAGAGCATTTAGGGAGTCAATTGGTAGATAGGGGTGACTTGGAGGTATATGTGAATGCTGGATGTTTTTGGAGAAATTAAGCTAAAGTGGCTCTGGCAAGCCTGTGCTAGGTTTTTATACTGAACTTTCTATAGGACATTTCCTATGTGTCTGGCTCTGAGCACACATTTTAGACATATTTTCACATTCAGTTTTCAAAACAAACTCAAAATGTAGGGTCTGAAATTTCTTCTGCATAACAGGTAGGCAAATTGAGGCCAGAGGAAGTTAAGTAATTTGTCTGAGCTCACAATAATAAGTAACTTAGTCCAGGGATGTTGGAACACATATGCTTACAAGTATCGCCCAGCCTCTTTAGCTTTGGCAGTTTACCTGTTTTTCCAGGTTGCAAAAGACATCCCATCTCCCCAAAAGATCAAACAGGCATTCAGAAGGCTGAGAGAAGGCTTGAAAGAGGTGGTGGAAAAGTTGATCGCTAGGTAAGGGAGGACTCAGGACAGGGGACAATTCTACATACACTAGGTCATCAGGACATTACATATGCAAGGTCATCAGGATGTTGTTTCTCTGAATGGCAAAAGGCAGATAGCCATCGAATAACTGGTTTGGAGATCAATCACAGAGCGGTCTTACAAAGCTTCACAGGTAGGTGTCATTAAAATGTGTGGTAGGGGAGATGGTTCTCATAAGTGGAATATGGTGAGGAAAGAGTCTATTCTGTTTAAAAGCATGCCAAGAGACGATATAAATGATGTTACATGTTTGCTTGGGGGAAATCATGAACATAAGGGTAAAAATACCTTTAGTTAGATGAACACCGAAATAGAAATGGAAAAAAAGGTTGAAATTTTTTCTTGGGCTGTTTTTATTGTGATCATTACTCCCATTTATTGCGTGCTTACTATGTTCATGGTTGCTCTAAGCACATTGCAAATATTAATTTATTTAACCCTCACAACACATTATGAAGCAAATTTTACTGTCATTCTTACTTTGCAAATGAGAAAACTGAGGCACAAAAATGTTGAGCGATATGCCCAAGATCACATGGCTAATGAGTAGTAGATCATGGAGTCTACTATAAACCACTCGGCAAGGTGCAGGAAATGGATGCTCATTTTCAACACAGACCATGGAAGTGTCATAGGAGTAAAGTGTACTAAACATGAGCGATTGCAACTTCCTAGACATTGCTAGTTTTATCATTTAGCTAAAGGCAAATATATGACAGGTCCCTACCATCCTTTGTTGATGACTGTACCTCCCAGAAGGTAAAGAAAATGATAAGGAGACTTACATCTCTGGCTGACTAAAAAAAGAGGAACTGATGAATTGAAGGTGATAAAGGAACCTTTAGGGAAAGAAACCATTTTATCTCAGAGTCCCTGAGTATATTATGAAACCACAATCCTAGACTTCAGGGAAGCAGCTCTCTACAGTGAAGTGAGTAATTCCATGCCTCAAGATACTCTAAAATGGAAATGAATTAAAAGAGTCGGTAACAGCTATTACCTCTTGAAACCAGTGTGCCTTTACTGGGTGCTCTCCATTCAGTTTTGACTTCTAAAAAAATTACCAAAATCAAGAGCTGAAAAACAAGGATAAATAAATATCAGAAGGCACAATGGAAATAATGACAAGAAGAGTCATACCCTCAGTGAACCTGAGGCTTGGACAAAATGCTAAAGGTGACAGAAAACTTCCTTTAAAATAAGTTTAGAGCAAGAAGAGTAAGAACAGAAGAGATGTGTAACTCATGCAATTGCTATTTGATGACCAAGGTCAGAGAGGCTTTATAGCTACTAATTTTCTTTGTGAAAAAGAATGGCTGTAGACTTAACAGGGTAAAATAAATGTCAGTAATCATAAATTGAAGCCTAAGATAGGCAAAGTGTTCAGAAGGAGGAATTTGACTATTATAAGTGAATTGAAATTCTTTCCCAGGGTGACAAGAGGTCTTGTAGAATAGATTTCTAGTGACAGTTGTTAAAGTTTCAGGGACTGTTGGCCGGTGCCATGGCTCAATAGGTTAATCCTCCGCCTGTGGCACCAGCACACTGGGTTCTAATCCCGGTTGGGGTGCCGGATTCTGTCCTGGTTGTTCCTCTTCCAGTCCAGCTCTCTGCTGTGGCCAGGGAGTGCAGTGGAGGATGGCCCAAGTGCTTGGGCCCTGCACCTGCATGGAGACCAGGAGAAGCACCTGGCTCCTGGCTTCGGATCAGCGCGGTGCGCCGGCTGCAGTGGCCACTGGGGGTTGAACCTGTCTCTCTCTCTCACTGTCCACTTTGCCTGTCAAAAAAAAAAAGTTTCAGGGACTGTGCTGTGGATGAAATGTGATAAAAGACTGGAGATGGTAAACATTGGCTTTGGTTTTCAAGAGGGACAGGAAGCATATGGGCTCCTTAGCTCAGAGCAGGAAACATCATGTGAATTGAGTACAAAATTCCAGAACAATCACTGAAAGGTAATTTGTTAGTACTTAGGAAAAAAGTAGTAACCATGAGAAGTCAGCATGACTTCTCTAAGAACAAGTCATGTTAAAAAATATCTTTTTTCTGTATTTGACATGATTATTTGATTGGTAGATCAGTAAAAATGTAGGTATAATATATATGTAAATCAACAAGGCATTTGACGAGATGGAGAAAGGTGGGTAGCATTCTAATAAAAGAATACTGTCTCATGAAAGAGCAACCTGCAGGGAGGATCCAAGATGTATAGCACGTTGACCTAGATCTGGTGCTAACATTTTCGTTAATGAAGAGATACACAGTAAAGCTCCACATGACAATTTTCAGACGACGACAGACCACATATAGCGTGATGATCCCATAAGATTATAATGGAATTGAAAAATTCCTGTTGCTAAGTGACATCATGGCTGTGGTGATGTCATAATATAATGCATTACCCAAAGGTCTTTGGTGATTCTGGTGCAAATAAGCTATTGTGTTGGCAGTCTCAAAATAGGAGAGCACATACAATTAGGACTGTATATAATACTTGATACTGATAATAAATGACTATCTTACTGGTATATATAGTTAATATACTATACTGCCAGCATCAGCCTCATATATCTCATGTTTATTGCATCCCTTCATTGGATCAAGAGTTCATATCAAGTGATCAACCTATACTACCCAAGTTTGGGTTAAGTCTAATGGAGTCATTTCTGAGAATGTAGCCCCATTGTTAAGTATAAGATTTCATCTAGTTAGAACAAGGTGTGGGGGAGCAACTAATTGTTGGCCACTGCGCAGAATACTGAATCAATCAATCAAGGAGACTATCTGCCAAATGTCCCATCTAAAAGGCATAAGATCTGCTCTCAGTTCTTGTTCAAGGGGCAGTCATTAGGTGGCCGCTGTCCTGCTGCTGCTTTTGAACCACATGATTGTTCTCTCCCCTTAGCCTCAGCTGGCAGAGAGGATAACTGACAGGGTTTGCCAAGAAACTTAAACATGGCCTGGTACAAAAGGAATGAACTGGGCTAATCAGATTCCCTTTCCTAGTTTTTTGACCCTAGAACTACAAAGAGAATTAGGCAGTTAGCAAAGCGACAGGCAGCTGAAAAGATGTGAGGTGAGAGGTGTCAGAGGGCACACTTGGAGTCGTGCTGTGCTCTGATAAAGGAGAAACTATGTGGTAGACAAAAGCAATATTAAGCTGATGGAAAGAATAAGCTACTGGGTAAAGAAAGAGACAGAGAGGAACAAAAGTGTAGATAATTGCTGAGCTTTATTAATGCCAGAGATGTAAGGCTTTGCCCTTCTTTTTGGTGTAAGCAGTGTTTCCTGGGTTCCCAGGGACTGACAACATAATTACTCGCGGTACCCTGAATGACCTCTACTCCCTGCAATCACAGGGCCTAATAAGAACCCACACCTGCATTTAGCTTTGGCCATTACATTTCAAGGACAGTTTGGGCAAACTGGAGTGTGTACTAAAGAGAAAGAACAGGAAGGGACATTTGAAACCAGTGAACGTGAGGAACTGGTGAAAGAACTGCGGAAACATTTAGCCCAGAGAAGAGAAGACTCGGGGACAGGGAGGAGTAGTAAGAGGGATTTTAGGCAGTGGGATCCTAAAATTAGAACTGGGAAAATGGGATGGGTTAAGAAGTGCTAAATTTTGGTTTTAACGTGGAATGGGATGCCATAGGAACTAGTGACTTCCTTACTCTGGAGATACTTAACTTTTAAAAAAAAATTAATTAGTTTTTAAAACATTTTTAATCTGCTTTGTAGATACAGTTCTCAGAACACAACGATATTCCCTCCTCCCCCATTCCCCTTCCTTCTCTAGAGATATTTAAGCAGAGGCAGGTGACAACTTAGTAGGGATAGTAATATCACCTTTCAGTTGTAGGGTGATTGTCAACGCATGTGGTACTTTCTGTTACACTGTGTGGGTCTTCTTAAAAACCTGCCAAGGCAGGTATTTCAGTATTCATCGTCCCAGATGAGGAGGCGGGAGCTTCTGTGACATGGTTCATGTACAAGGTGCTGGGCAGCCACTGTTATCTTCCACTAAATATGTGAAATGAACATTTCAAAGGATATTTTTTGGACAATTCTAGTTGATCAAGCTGATAGGGTTTCTAGGTTTTTTCAAATTCATCTTTGTGGGGCTGGATATAATTTCAAATGTACTAAAAAGGTTCCCTACTCAGTCTTACATGAAAACGTATGTTCTTCTGTGCGTCTGAGGAAACTGAGACCAATTAATACATTCCTTGCATAGATACAGAAGGTCCGTGGGTGCAGTTTGTACAAACATGCCTAGATGTACTTTTTCAAATACGAATAGTTTTCTTCCTCCATTTGCCTGAGCCCATTCCCCACCCTCCTTCCAATTTCCTGTTATTTGGCTTCTTAGAGGAAAGGAGGGTATTTGCTTCTCTGAATCGCTAGTTAACCATATTGTCCTGCTGTTTCCTCAGCTCTCTATCACTAAGCCCTGCAAATGAATTAAAAGAAGAATGAGGAAACTGGCACTTTTTTGAAAGCCTCTTGAAGAAGATACACTCAACTACTGTTCTCTGCTTTCCTCACCTCTTCCTTTCCATTAAAACAGTCAAAAACCCCAGTGATGTACAAACTCTATCATTAGTACAGTTCTAATTGTGTTAGCCTCACCATAGCTGCTGACTGCTATATTTTCTCTTGGGAGATAGCAGAAATAGCAGCTTATGAAAGCATTTAATCTGGTAAGTGATAGATGGTAGAATTTTCTGGACTTGGGCCATGGTACTTTCAGTTTGTTGGTGGTGACATATTCTCTGATGCCATGGCTGGCATTTAATTTAATATGTTGCCAAGGGGGAAAAACACTCTTATAATGAAAGTTTATTAGCCCCTCCCTTTCTGTTTCAGTTCCCAGATGTCAGGATAGGAGCTGATTAACAGACATTGTCTAGCACATGGTATGTTATGCCCATTGGTTACATATACATGTTTTGGAGATAGACTTAAATAAGGCATACAGAAGACAAGGGAGAAGTGCATGAATTTAAAACATAACAGAATGCTTTGCTTTCTTAGTTCACATATTTCTCCGTTAATAGTTATAATTTTTGATTTAAGAAAGAGTGATTAGAAATGATGGACAATTTCTCAGTTTGTTGTATCTAGTGATCAAGGGACCTAGAACTGTGGAGGAACCTCAAATCCATGACAAAGATTTGAGGAGTGAATCTGGAAACCTAAATATGTGAAGCAACAGAAAAACAGAGGCAAGTATTTTCTGCTCAAAACACCAAGCCTCATCCTAAAGACAGAATGTAGTCTTTCAAGTTACATATATGTTTCCATTTCATGAAAAAAAAGTGTTTGAAGAGAACTTATTGTTTTGAAGAATCTTATAATAAAGAAAATGGAAACTATCACTGTTCCTACAGTTGTGTTTGGGTGTTCCTGTAATATTGCAGTTTCTTAAAACAAGGGACAATTGCCTTTCTCTTTGAGGCTGCAGTGACAGCTTAGATAATTGCTTCCTTTCATGTTTTTGTGGGTATTTGACAGGGGGTGCTTATGTAGCTGTGGATTCATCTTTTCACATGTGTCTGCTGTGGTCTCTGTCTGCGGGTGTGTCTGGATTTAGATGTGTGTATGTACCTATGTGTACATCTGTGCCTGTGGAGGGATCTGTCCTTTTACTCATGCATCTGGGTGTGTACCTGCATGTACATTTGTGTGTCTTTGCAGATGTCAATAGTGTAATGAATTTTCACAATCAGCGGAGTCATCCCCAGCCAATACATCAGTCTAGTGGCCTCAATAAGAGCTCAATTACCTGGTCTCCAATGGTATGTTGCTATTCAAGACCCAGCTGTTATGCAGATGGACCGAATCCTGGGTACTGGTTGGGGGAGCTGGAGCAGCTGGGCTGGGCTGGCTGCGGGTAGTCATTGATCTCCTCTGAAGAGAATCCGCTGCAGGAGGTGGCTTCCTGGCACAGGTGCAGGCATGAGGAGGTGGCGGCGGCGGTGGGAGGGGTCTGAAGGTGAACTGGTTGTGTGGGCTGCTCTGCATGTCTAAAAAGGAGAGAAGCAAAACACAAAATACAGACTTACTCTCCCACTTGGCAGTCAGGAAAACACAGCATGACAGACTTGCCGGGATTTCAGATAATATAACCTGTGGGGTGGGGGAAGAGTTCTAAGTTCAGTGTGTCTGTAAAAATGTCACTTCACTTAGAAAAGCACGTGCTGCATGCTTATGAAATGTAAAACATTCACAGTTGCATTTACATGTAAATTCTTCAGGGCTATAGCGGCTAAAAAGTAAATGAGGCCGCCTCACACAATTTGTCATAGTTTCTGCTACTGAACAAATAAATCATCAACAAGACACTAAGTTACAGAACAGAAGTGAGCTGATTTCCATCAGTTGCAAAAATCTCACTTCAGAAAATACCAGTGAAAGGCACAAATTTGTTGCAAGGAAAATCATTTGGCACTTCAAACACAAATATAAGGCCACCTTCTGGCTTACCTCAGGAAAGGATGCTAGCCTGCCTACACAGGAGTAAATGCATACTTCAGAAAAACAGCTCACAAGCGTGTAGTTGAACTGCGCGAGACCAATCTCTTCACCAGCCGCCCCTGCCCCCGCCTCCTCAGAGCACTACGTGTAAAAGGCAGGTTACAAGGAATTTGTTCAGGATAGTAAATGTAGTGCCATAGATATGGGAAGCTCTGTCTGCACACACACCCTCCCCCGCCCTTGCCACACCTTTCTAGGAGCTCTGCCATGTTAGCAGCAGCTTAGGCAGCAGGGAAACTGTGTTTTTGTTTTTGTTTTTCTCCCTCCTTGTTTGCAGAGGGGAGCAGCCTGGGACAGCGGTCCTCAGACTTCTGCTGTTGCTATTGCTTGGTATTTTCCCACTGTTTTGCTGGCAGGCACACGTAAAGACAGTGAGTTAGAATTTGGCCCATGAGAAATACCCCAATTAAACCCCTTTGAAAAGAAATCGCTATTGTAGCTGATAGCCACCTCTCCTGCACAGGAGAAACATAATAGATGTCAAGCGATTGCTTGTAACAGCAGCACGTTCTGGATAAACTTTGTAGACAGCATGGCTTTGTCCCACCTCCCAAATGACTGAGAATTGAAAAGCAGAAAAATGCCAGAGGCTTTCGATGCCTAGCGAAGGGCTCAGCTGGTTTGTGCTGAGGCCCACTTCGCAGTGACTGATCACAGAAAAGAAACACTTCCTCCAATCCTTTCACTGCTAACTTGAATTTTGAAGACACTGGCATGGTTTTCATATTCAAAAATGACAGTACAAATTGTTGGCTGTATTTTCCACTACAGGTGGCACTCCCTTTAAATCAACTTGCTATGTGAAAATCTGACCCAACAAACACCAGATAGGGAAGGGAGTGGTGATCATTCATTTCATACAAAGGATTCCTTTAGATGGTCAGTCATCCCTGTGCATTTTAAAGAAACTGAAATGCTTCATGAATATTTTAAAGCATGCACATTATTCCAGGACCAGCCCAAAGCTCATATCCACTAAAAGATTATCACTAGTACTTCTAACATGTCACTAATTCTTTTAAATCTCTGAGTTCACACTTGTAACCATAACCAAGAGCGTGCTTTCTAGCCTCAAAGAAGCATAGAGTACTGCAAATGGAAAGATCCTGGAGACCCTCTTATTTTGCAGATGAGAAAACTTGTCCAGGGGCACTTGACAAGTTAGTGGTCTGGCCAAGACTAGAACCCACACTTCCTGACCTGCCAGTGCTCTATTCTCTGTACTGGAAATCTCTGTAATATATGAGTTATCTTTTCCTTATTAAGACTTAGAGACAGAGATTCATCCAGATTTTCTGGATTTTTCATTTCACGTCAGCTTCTCTTTTAGACCCATAGGTCCCTAAACATAGCCATGAAAGCACTGTGGTACCATGGTATGCAGTGCAGTATAGTGGAAAAGGCACAGGATTGTAGGTTTGCAAACCTTGGTTCCAGTTCTACCTTTGCCATTTGGAAGCTTTAACTGGTCATCTGCAAAATGGAGATAATAATCATTTTCCCTAACAATTCAACTCCGTTCATGTAAAATGTATCGGAACACAGTATGTCAATGACTGTGTATTGAGTACAAGTGAAAGGATAAAACTCTAAGCCTGGAAAGAACCATAAGGACCATCTAATTCAGTCCTTCATGGCTGTTGTACAGAGCAGGCCCCCAAGGCGTACCAAAGAAGTGATTCACTTACAGTCATTCAGCTTTATATGAATGTGCCTGCCCTTGTCGGATGATTCTCAACCCAGAACTCTTTCCATTACTTTACTTTGGAAAAGTAAATATGACTCTCTTTTTCTGACCTCAGCACTTAATGTTGTTACCAGAGTTTGCAATATTATAGGATTCTCTTCATATCTTTTGTTTTATCCCCCAACGCAGGCTACATGTTTCATGGAGAAAAGGCACCTGCTGTTTCTCTTGCATGCCACACAGTGTTGTGCACAATGCTGGATACAGAGCAAAATCCCTAAAACCTTTTACTGATTGAAAAGGGTATGATTGGTTCAAGGAACCTAGAGACTCACTTTCAGAATTCCTTTTGGCCCTCATTCTGATGTAGCCACTGAATATCTATTCGAGGGTTCATAGAGAAGTAGCTTTTTCCCTTGAAGGTCTCAAGGAAATCTCTTCAAGAGCCACGGGAAAGGACAATGATGCCCTGAAGAATTTGCTTAAAATAATGCCCTCTAAGATGTGGAAAGAGCTGTCTTTGAAAGCACCACAAGAAGAAGGACTCAATGACCCAAGGAAGCAAGGGGTGGGAGTCAAGGGCTAGAGAAAGATGAGTCAATTTTAGGTCTTATATTCAGAACAACTATAAATAACACATGTGACATCTACTAGCCTAATCTGTAGTTGTTTCTGTTAGCACAATTGTTAAACAGAGTTTCTATGCAGTATAGTTGTGAAAAAGTATCATTCATGATCAATATGATCATCTAGATTCATTGCTTGCTAGATTTCTTCAAAAACCTTTGTTAGCTCTTATATGAAAAATGATAAAAATGTCACTTTATTGAAAAGTGCAGTCGTGGTATTATAATGTTCCTACTGCAGGTAGAACTGCTTTGTATAGTCATTATATTTGTGTACATATGTATATGAATATGCATACACATACATGTATGTACATATATATATGAGATGTATACATTGATTTTTCTGTATTTTATTATGTATTTTTATTTCCACATTTCAAATATGCACAGGATTTACTACTAGTTAATATTGTCTTTAAAGGATTTCACAATATTGGATTGTGGCGCTGAGTGAATTCATTTGGACCTTAAGCCCTTATGAAATGCAAATGATCTTGGATTTATTCTTTTTTTTAATTTCACCTCAGGAAAAAGATGGGGAATGCACTTGCTCACTCCCAAATGAAGTAATTTAATCCTTGGACTCCATGAAATGGGATTTCCCAACATTAAACACTAATGAAAAATACATTAGTGTTCAGTGTCAGGAGCTCTAGAACACCAATTCCAGGAGGTTAAGAGTCGCATGCACTCACTTCCAAATGTATCTGGCAACCATGTACTTCTGTGCCCTAGAGAGGCAGGCAAGGGAGAAGGGGGGGCAGTGGTGATTATGCAAATGTGGATATGCAGACATACTTGTAAAGCTTTCTGAAAGTAAATTAAGTTTTCAGATGGAAAGGTCTAACTCCCATAATATACTTGGACAGAAGCCAGTTTCAGATTTGAGGTCCTAAAATAACTTGGTAAGATCATCTCTCAGGGGGAAAATAACTCCAAACTGTAGACCTAAGATATTTTTAGGTGTGGCAGAGCTGCTAACAGAAGCATAAGCCTTCAGAAACAATATTGCCCTTACCCAAGAAGGAAGAGGGAGAGAAAGTTGTCATACATACTTTTTTGTTCTTTTATTACCTTTTGAGAATAAACCTTATTTTGGATCATGTGTTAGAGAAAGTTTCAGCAGAAATTAGAGTAACCATGCTCAGAAACATTTGTGGGAACTTATCACTGTGTCTATCAAGGTGTTTTGCCCCCAACATTTCATGAACACTTACAGTTTGTTTTGCTACAAGATGATGTGTGCATTTCTAAAATTCACTGCACTATGCAAAATTGTGCATGGGAAAAATGAGGGTAGGGACACAGCACTCAAATCCATCAACAGTGACACACTAAAAAAGGACCCTAATAAGAAGGGTAGTAAGGTTTGTATTGATCTGAACTTGTGACAAATTATTAATTGCAATATCCAGGATAACCACTGAAAGAATGAACACACACACACACACACACATACACACACGCATGCATGAGTGGACTTTAAAAAATTCATGGAAATGCACATGAACTTTTTGAATTTGTTTTATATTACAGGCAAACAAACACATATTTAAAGTGATATATTGGAAAATATCTTTGTAACTCAAAAGAAAGCAACAGCAGGCAGCTAGCAGTGTAGCATTGCAAGTAAAGTCACCTCCTGCAGTGTCAGCTTTGCATATGGGTACTGGTTTGAGTCCCAGCTGCTCCACTTCTGATCCAGCTCTCTGCTATGGCCAGGGAAGGCATTAGAAGTTGGCCCAACTCCTTGGGCCCCGCACCCACGTGAGAGATCTGTAGGAAGCTCCTGGCTCCAGGTTTCAGATCAGCCCAGCTCCAGGCATTTTGGCCATTTGGGGAGTGAACCAGTGGATGGAAGAACTAACTCATTCTCTCTCTCTTTCTCTCTCTCTCTCTCTCTATCTATCTCTCTCTCTCTGCCTCTGCATCTCTGTAACTTTGACATAAGTAGTTATGGCAATAAATAAATCTTAAAAACGAAAAAAAAATATCTGGAGGATGTTTCAGGAACATTCATGGACCCATTTTGTATATTTGTATGTATATTTGTATGCAGCCCATTCCACTATATGAAGTTTTCATGTTTATCTAGCACCTTCAACAGATTGAAAAAGTTAATATTTGTCTGTTGTCAAACACATCAATAGCAAGAGAACAAAGTGTGTTTTCAAAGCAAGCCTTGAAGCAGAACTGATTGTATGTGAAAAATAACATTCTGGAGTTGTTAAAAATAAATATTGTCCACATTACAGTAATAACAAATCATTTTTCTCTTGAAAAAAATCTGAAGTAGACACATTCTACTACTTGTGGTAGTTTTTCCCCCCAATATATGTACTTAACTGATCATTCTCTTCTTTAGTGAAGTATGACAATACTCTCCTACCCCAAATGTTTTTTCTCCAAATTACTATGCAGCATATGCTGCCAAAAGGGGCATATTTGTTACTGTAGCTCTAGGAGGGATTCAGAAACCATGTCTACACTTCGCAGTCTCAGACTGTGTTTCATAACTCCACTGGGGAGGGTATCTCCACAGTTCTTTTTCTATAACTCTGGAATCAAAAAAATCACTGAAAATCTTGTTTTTATTCTCATCCATTTGATGTCAAAGCCTGACTCGAAGTGATATGAGGATACTTCTGGTATCCGTTGATTTCAGCTGTGAATTTTCATATATTCTTCTGTGGAAGTACTAATGCATTTTATTAAGGGGTGCTGGGCCACATCCTAATCTGGATGTCACATAATATACAGTGTATGCACAGCATTACATTAGTAAAATCTGAAAAACTCACAGTTTGGAAACAAGTGGACCCCAAAGGTTTCAGATAAAGGATTATGGGTCTGTACTAGCATTTAACCACCTTCCTGAACCCTTATGAGGCAATATTAATTAATTCTTATGAAGACCATATTAATCTACATGTGCAAAGAATATCAGGGCACCAAGGGTTATTGCCATAACTACTTATGTCAAGTCTCTCAGGGCTAATTATAAGCCTTTGGTTCCTTGGATTGCTTTTCTGAGCTGTTCTCTCTTCCTAGGCAGCAGAGGGGATAAAAGGAAACAGGCTTAAAAGAAAGAGCAGCGGTTTATTATTAATATTAACTATTACTACTATTTCCAAATGCCTATTACTACTTTACAGTACTTTACATGTCACAAGGAGCTTTCATAGCCTGTGAGGTTGTAGTTTACAAATTTGCATGTTATGACTAATATGCATTAACTTCACAGTGCTCAATGATCATCAAATTAGTCTTAAGTGTATCTGGCTGTGGACACTTCTGCTCTCAATCTTATTATTAATAGAGGCTCAAAGAACAGGAAGGTAAGAAAATTGGTTTTTGGAAGAAAAAATAGAGTAAACAAGTATAATTTATCACTTTTCTGGCTCAAATAACACTGCTTTAATATTAATGTACCAGCAGCATTTAAAAAAGTAGATTCATCAGTTAAATAAACCACTGGATTGAAAACAGATATAAACTCTATTAAATAGCTAATGTTTAGTAAATATTTGTGTATGGATGAGCATGTATATGAGAGAGACATAGACAACAACAGAAAGAAGCAGAAGGGGAGAGAAACAGGAGATTTCCCACTTAAAGCAGATGACCGCAGAAGAGTCACAGAAGTTCTGGGGGAAGGCTAACAAGAAATTACAATGTTTTCTCCTTTACATGGGTTTAAACTGGTTCCGGACTACTGCACTCTTTAAAGTGCCCTCAGCCTTTTGAGATACTAGCTACTGTCTTTGAGATTGTCAAGCATACCCCTTGGAGGAGTTTGAACGGTCCTTTCAAGTAAAATAGTATGCTCTGCTAATTTCCGTCAGTTTGGTTGATCTTTGCTACAACCACTAGAAGTAAAGGTCAACACTGAAGCACCTACAATCCTTTGACATGTTTGTGCTGAAACTCACATTTGTATTACTTTAGTCTCTCCATAAACCAACGCTTATCTTCAAAGGATGTGCTGGTTTGCTTCCATAAAGTCCAAACTTTCTATTTTCTAGGTCTCATTAATCTCTGTTTCTCTTGTCCAATGTGTTGTTCAAACATAGCAATGAGTCAAAGACCCACAAAGCAGACCTCCCCCAGCCCCTTCTCCCTGCCTGTGTTCTAAGGGGTACACACACATCTTTGCTGTGCATTAGATTGCCTTTACATAGTGCAGTTAGCCAATCTTAGGCATAATGGTCAACACTCCTGCCAATAGTTGCTGGTTTGTTAACTCAATCAAATCTCTGACACAGATGAAGACAAATAAGCTAGCACTTTACAACCAAGGAAAAAATATAGATTGTTGGCAAATTCTGTTTTGCTTCAATTAATGAAGCAAGTGCTCAAATGACCGAATTTTCTTGCTTGTGAAAATATAGGGTGGATACATCATGGCTTACATTTTCAGAGTAGGTAGACATCAAAAATAAAAGAAAAATGAAGCCAATACATTTGTTACCTTAGAAAATTATCATTTCCCAAGTAAAAATGGTAAAGAGCTCTATTTTACAGTATAATTGTGAATTTTACCATTTTTTTGCTTTCCATTTTTAATTGAGTTAAAATGTTATACATATTTATGGAGTACGATGTGATGTTTCAATACATGTATACATTGTGTGATGTCTAAATCAGGGTAAACATAACTATATTCTCAAACATTGATAATTTCTTCATGGTAAAAACCTTCAAAATCCTTTCTTGTACCTTCTTAAACATGCAGTGTATTATCAATAATCACCCTACTGTGCAATTCTTTCTCCTAACTATAACTTAATATTTAAATATGAATATATAGTATTAATTAAAATTAGTGCTTGGTCAAAGCCTTTTCATATAGTCTTTTAGGAAAGTCTATTATCCATTATGTACCATGAGACATGACATAGATAATTGCCCTGTTTTATCTTATGCCGACAATGATGCTGTTGCTTCCATTATTAGCCAGTGAAGTATATCAAAAAGAAAATATAAAAAAGTAATGATCCTTAGAAGTTTCACATTTAGTTTACATTCAAACTAAAGTCATATGTAGGTATTACAGTTATCTGCAGTCCCAACTTCATTATTTATTTACAAGTAGGTAATGGGGGGTTATAAATTAATTGACAATGAATCATTTAATAACTTAGCTAATAATAGATATTCTGGAATTTTATAAAATTTTCATTTTCAGGGCTTTATTTTCATTACACTGTTGTAGTCACCCCATTTTTAGTGACTTATTTATTTAAATGAAAGGCAGAGCAATGGGTGCTGGGAGGAAAGATAGAGGAAGGGAGAGAGAGAGAATTATCTTCCATCTACTGGCTCACTCCCCAAATGGCCATAACAGCCTGGTATGGGCCAGGCCAAAGCCAGGAGACAGGAAATCCATCCTGATCTCCCGCATGTACAGCAGATGCCCAAGTCATTGGACTATCTATGGCTGCCTTCCCAGGCACATTATCAGATGCTGGACAAGAAACAGAGTAGCTGGGAGTTGAAACTGGTGCTCTGGTATAGGATGCTGGCATTGCAAGCCATGGCATCACCTGCTGCACCAGTATGCTGGCCCTACTCACCTCATATTTGTTCAAAAATCAATGGATGAAAATAATTTTCAAGAATATTTAAGAAAATGGAACTCTGAATGTTTGAAACACAAATCAAGAAAACATTATGACTGTTTCTTAAGTTATAAGGCAAACATTTTTCAAATTTCCAGATGTTAAATAAGGAGGACATATTATATTAAGAAAAACAGAAAACAAAAAGTCCTAGAGGATAAAAACAAAGTATGGAGAATAGGGATTCCTGGGGGAAGGTATAACCCCTGTTCAGACTTTTCAAACAAAGCCTTTAAAAAAGTTCTGATTGC
This sequence comes from Lepus europaeus, assembly GCF_033115175.1. NCBI lineage: Eukaryota > Metazoa > Chordata > Mammalia > Lagomorpha > Leporidae > Lepus > Lepus europaeus. The sequence goes on along the minus strand of NC_084850.1, from coordinate 31,582,964 downwards.
TAATATTATGATCTAACCACCATTGCTTGCCAATTTGGTGAGAACGGTACCTTAAAAATCCCCTATTCTCTTAAGTTCCTCCCTGCCAGCACTACTTTAGGAACAAAGGGGATCTGTAGATACTTCATGGGGAGTACTAGTACCTGGTATTCTCACTTAGGGGTTGAACATGTACATAGGCCCCACCTGGGACAAGGAGAAGAGGTGACACACAGCAGTATTCACAGGACCCAGAGGATTCTCAAATATCACTCATATTTTCACCCATCAGCAATATCAGCTATATAATTGAAACATGCCAATGTTTTGTGATCACTTGTTACTATAACAGAGGACTGAAGTTCACAAATGATTCATTTTAAAGAGATTAGATGATAGTGGATTCAACATAATGTCACTCTCACCAAGATGCATTTGAACGTGCTTTCCTGGATGGGAGAAAAAGGGGTAGGCTTATAGCTAGTCACAGGAATGGGGTAGGCACAACCCTGACCTTATAAATCATTGGTTGGTTCCCATAACAAGATGCTTGTGAAATGATTCTAAACATACCATGGACATGATAAATTTTGTTTATCTCCATCTCCCCCAAAAAGAAATTGGAGAAGATTGAAAAAAATATTTCTTGTATTCTATGGTAGCATTTTACATATGTATACATTATTCAAATATATTGTGGTTGGAAAATGAAAATTGTGATCTAAGATGTCTGCTAGTAGAACACTACTGGCTGTCACCAGTCTTTTTCCTATACCTTTTGGGTTACTGGGAGAGTCTCTTAGATGATTCTGCAGGGAGTAACAGTTTTTTAAGAGGAGACAGAAGTTTTATTTCATTTTCCTTTACTTAATCTATGCATGTGCTTGTCTTATGTCAGGATCTGGGCCTGAATCTTCTTTATATCTTCCCCAAGCAGCCCTTCAGTTTATTCAATACAAGTTTATTATTTTGCTTATTTGCAGATTTAATTAATTCAAGTAAATCCAAAATTAAGATTTGGAGCCAATCAAGTTTTATTTTATAAAAAAATAAAGGAATTATGGTGGGAGCCTATTTAATCATGCCAAATAATGTACTTGTGTGAATTCTTCACATTGCTACCAGCTGTTTTGGCATTGTGTGTGCACAGCCTATATCTTAAAAATTTTCTGCCTCAAATGTTCATTGTTTGATTCTTTCATTAATACAAATTTTCATTTTCTTGTTTTTTAACATGGTATTTTTTGGAGAGAGTACTATTATTTTGGAGAGGTGCTAACATTAGGATCTACTACTAAGCCTTCCTTAAAACTTGGCTTATGCTAAGCAATGAATATTTAACTTATTTTTCTTTCAGAATCTGATTCATTTCCTCAATTACATAACTACTTATCTCCCTAGACTCCCTCCCATTTAACTGGTCTTTATGGCTCTCCAAGCCAAACTATAGCATTTTGGATGACCATCACCCAGAATACAAAAACTTACTTGATAAATTCTTTTGTAATGATGTCTGTTCACATGTAGCCTCAAACTACATATAGATTGCACTTGAGACTTCATTAACTCAAAGATGACTAATAAAGTCATGAGAAAGCTCAATTAGGAAATATACTGATATATTGACATAGATATATTTGTCAGTTGATTGAAATGTCCATCAAAATAAACAAATTAATAAAATCTACTAATAATATATTAGAGTGAATAATGATGAATTCACTCAACCTCTCACCCCCATTGAGGTTATACAATGTGCACATGCCTTAGGAAATATAAAAAAGTAACTCATCTCAAGTATAAGAAAGCCTGCATAAATAGAAAAAAAATCTGTTTAGGTAACTATGAATATATGAGACTGTAGTAATAAATACAGATGACATTCAGGACAGAAGCACTAAAAACATTGTTTTTGTGAAGCAGCTACTCAAAAAGATCTTTTGTAGTGCCTGGAATTAGTGAAAAAATGCACAGGAGTACCTTCCTGTGTATTAATACTGGGAGTTTGCACCAGGCCAGATTACAGGGTGTGAGGGCACCCTGGATTTGATTCAAGTTTGCTTCTGCTTCTCCAGAATGGCAAAAAAGCACTAAAAAGGATAGAAATGAAAGTAGGACACAGGCATGTGTACACAGCATCATTCTGTCTTTGTACTTCATGAAGACAAGTCCTCATTTGGCAATCTTAGTAGCCCTAACAGTGAGGCGTCTCTCCTTCAGTGCTAAAGGACACAGTGTTATGGGATTGCTGTCTTTTATACTCCCAGCCTCATTAACATTTGGAAACTACTTATGTAAAGGATATTTTTGTTCCCCAGGAAGTCATGATCCCTAGGCTTAATGTCCAGTTCCTTTATCTTTTTAAAATAAAAATATGTATTTATTTATTTGAAAGGCAGAGCAACACAGAGGAGAGAGAGGAGAGAGAGGAGACAGAGAGAGAGAATATGAATCTTCCACCCACTGGTTCTCTCTGCAAATGCCTACAATAGCACCAGGGCTGGGTTAGGTCAAAGACAGGGGCTAGGCTCTCCATGAAGGTCTCCCACATTGATGGCAAGGACCCACATACTTGAGCCATTATGTACTGCCCCCAAGGGTGCACATTTGCAGGAAGTTGGATTGGAGGCAGAGGTGAGACTTGAACCAGGCACTCTGATATAGGTGTGCCAAGTGATGGCTTAACGCATTGCACCAAAATGTCTTCCCCTACTTCTCTGATCTTCAAATTTCTGCTATGGCAGTGCTAGGACAATTTTTCCTTATCTGCATTCACAATACAGGGCCCATTCATTCCTACTTAGGGATTTCAATGGGTAGATCTAACCGTAGTCTGGCACAGAGCCTTCTAGAAGTAGTCAGAAAATTTCTATTGAATATCAAGGTATACAGATATACAGGAAAGAAAAAAGTCAAGTGTCATATTCTACTGAAGTACTGCATACTTCTCTTTAGACCAGGAATCATGTCTTACTAATATGTTATTACTGCTTATAAATTTCAAAGGAAATTAGGAAGCAAAGGAAAGGAGGAATTAACCTAATCAGCTATGGACCACTTTGTATTCAGAAGTAGAAAACAAAGAGGGAATATTTCTAGGTGTCACTTGTTTAATGGGGTTAATCAGATATATTTTTCTGCTACTAACTTGCTTCCTTAAAGATATCATCTGTATATAAATTGTGTAAACTGGCATTTTGTGACATTTTCGAATGACACAGTGGTTGTTACATATATTAGAATCAGACCAATGTGAGTTTAAATCACAGCACTGTCATTTACTAATATTTATATTTTTTTGAAAATTACATGAGGTTTTATACACACACATACTTATATAAAACAGTAGTGTTTGGCACATAGTATGTACTAAAAATATAATTAAATGAATGATCACTTATTGAACTCAAAAAATCTAGACAATTCAGGAGCCATCTAATAAGTAACTTTATAGAAAACCTATTTAATGCCAAGCTACATTATTATTTAAGAGTTCTCCATTATAGTTGAAAGCATTTTACAGTTTTCACGGCTTTCTTTTTTTTTTTTCCAACACTGCTAAGAACCTATTATTGAAGTCATGAGTCAATATTCAGAACGGTTGACTCTTATCCTTTACTCTTCCTCCAAGCCATACCAAGCAGTCTTTATTGATTAGCTTTCTTATTATGTTCCTCAGTCCCTTTTATTTCAGCTAACAGTCTCTATTTCATGAGTTTTATTTAAGTACTCTGAATGTGTTTGCTTGCATTTTCTCCTACACTAAATGGTTTGGAGGTATACATACATGCATTTCTAAAGTACCTTTTACAATAACACCTCCAGACTTAGACAGTGGAGCAAAGGATGTGAAGGAAAAAAAAATATCTCCATGAATACAACATTAGTGCTTTGTATTTAGGAAGCATCTTTCATCTCCATCTCTCAAAGATGTTCACAAATATCATCTGATGCTTTATTCACAGGACCAAGCTGCAAGCAAAATTGCCTTTCAAAGAATTCCCTCAAAGTACATCAAACCTCATGAGGGAAGGAGCTGTGGATAGCTTGTTAAAGTGTCAGAAATGGTCGGAGACATTTAAAAATAGTACATAAAAAATCACCCAATAAACTCTATTACTTAGATGTATAATATTCCATAGAGATAGCTTTTACAGCAAGCAAATAGGAATTTTACCCTACTGTCATCAAGATTGTCATTGACATTATAAGTTCATGATATCTGATCAATTTTTTTTCATTTATTAAACTTTTATTTAATGAATATAAATTTCCAAAGTATAGCTTATGGGTTAATCAATTTTGTAACTGTGTATCAACCTGATTTTAGACATATGACTTACCTGACAGTGTATGCAAATATATTGATTAAAGCATTACATATTTATAATAGCCTACAGTATATGTAAAGAATATAGGCATCCAACCAGGACTGTATACCAAGTACTTATCATAGTGCCTGGTACATGTGGCAAACTCAGTTAATGTCACTTATCAATATAATTATCATTGCCACTGTTACCACTATGGATTTAGACCAGGAAACCAATTTTCTTTCAAAGAATTCAATGAAAACTGACATATAGTCCCATTTTTCATTAGTGCTGCTATTACTATTACTTTCTCTATTGACTGTTTACATATGTATCTGTAAAGTAGAAACAAGGAAAACACGTCCCATCTCTTGGGAAGAGCAGCTCAGAGGGAGAGATGTATGTAAGGCAACTCAAATGTTAAGATTTTCTCCTAGCTTTTGACTGTAGTCATTTACACAGTGTCTTATCGTCATGGAGGTTATGGCTCTGGATATGCCATTAAAATTTGGGGCTAATTATTTTTGGAGAAGAGGCAGAATAAAATTATAAGGATGTTTTATAAGCCGGATGAAATAACTGACCTAAGGAAGTTTTAATCAATTGTATTGCCATGAAAACACAACATTAATCTACACAAACTCACTGTGGAGATAACATCAGTTTAAATTATTACTTTTCGTAGTGTTGTTATTTTTGGCTTTCTGTCCTCTCTTATTGTATCTTCTTGCTCATTTAACTAATATGCTGTAAAGCCTGATTATTTGAAAAAACATGTTATTAAGAATATGAGACATTAAAAGACTTCTGAGGATATGAATAATTTCCGCTTCTTAGAGTAAAACACAGTGTTTTAGGGTCAAACAGTATACACGTTTTAGAGATGGAGAATATGAGACTCAGAGAAGTGAGCAACCCAATCCAAGGTCTTGGGTGCCACAGCATTGATTACCTCCATTTAATGCCACTCAGCTATTCCTCTGCACTTCAAAGCAAACCACACCAATTATGCTTATGCCACACTTGTCATTCATCTCTACTGCAACAAACGAAGATGAATGTTGCGTCTGAATTAGCCATGTAAAAAGTTATAATGAAATCTATATAATGGGTTGCATTATTTGCAAACTCAATTAATTATGCTTATATGGTATCATTAACTACTTCCTTTGAATTCTCAGTAGCAAAGATCCTCATTTTAATAGAACTTCTGCAATTTATATGATTCATAGTAACAGTCTGTAACTTAATTTGATGTGTTGTTTTATCCTGAGTTGGTCTTGAAAATATCGGAAGAGATTACTTAATGAGCTTGCTTTAAAAAGACAACTGAGCAAGTTACTTATGCTATTTAAGTCAAACTATATTTACTAATGAAATAGTATTGCTAAAAATTCTTATTTTATACAGTAACTGGTATTCACAATGACCATCTTTCTACTTATGCAGAGTGGCAGATTGGTTTCAAATAAATGCTATTAAAATAAAATGGATTTTCATAAACTATGCATCACATGTAGAGATATTTCTTTCACTAAATACATGTTAGAATTACAACAATGGATAATTATGAAGATGCTTTAGGATTATGATTATTCAAACAGCAACTCTGGAAATAGTACCACTACATATGTCACTCAGCAAAATAGCTCTAATTATTGGCTATATTACACAAATCCAGAGTATACTGCTTTATGAATATATCAAATTTTAAAGTCTAAAAGTCATGAGAATATTATACCTGGCTTTAAAAATATAAATCCCGAGAATTTGTTTTTGAGAAATTCTTAATGTTCTTATCAATTTTTTGAGATCTGCTTCTTGCATTTCTTCGATCTCATCATCTTCATAATCTTGCATTAGGGTGTCTTTTTCATTTGGGGGTGTCATAGTGTCTTCCTTGTTCTTGTTAGCTTGGTTTTTGCGTTTGTTGTTTGGCATGTTGGAGATATTTGGTTTCTTCACTGTGGTGTTTTTTCTTGTTACACTATGGCTCTATATTAAGTGGACTGTCTGCTTTCAGTGGAGCCTTAGAGGCTTGAGATGAGTGTGGACTGAGAGCTGTGTTTGGTTCCTCAGGGCTGAAGGTGTGTCAAAGATGACACTCCCAGGTTAGGTGTGGTAAATCTCTCTTTCTTTCTTTTTTTGATTCAAAAGGGAAGTAATTCCGCACAGCTGAACGTAATTGGAGGTAGTTAGCAGGCAAATGATATACCCACAGGAGCCAGAGATCAGAAGCTCTTTCCCAAGGACCACACAGGGAATCTGTGCTGCCCTCAGTGTGGGCTCCAATTCTCCTGCAGTCTCCCACTGGGTTGCCAAGTTAGATGCTAATCTCCTGTTATTTCACCCCTCCCCCCAGAGTCAGGTTTTTCTGCTAGGCTCAGGGCTGGTGCAGACCTGAGGTCGCCCTGCTTATGACGTATGTCAAAATGGCGCCTGCTCTTTGTCTTGCTCGCCTTTGAGAGGTGAGCGGAGAGAAACTTGTGTCTGTATCGGTCACTTTTTTTTTTTTTCCTCTCTCTCTTCTAGTTAGCCTGGTGAACTTTTCCCCACGGAGTTTCAAGCCTCGTTCCCTCTAGTCTCCTGTTTCCGCTTGCCCGCTGGTGTCTCGGGCTATGGAGGTTCGGCTCACCTCGCGTTCCAGCGCTGGTGTGTTGAGTCTGCCGCTGGTGTCCCGAACTAGGGCTCCCACGCTCTCCACGCAGGTCCACTGTGAATCACTAGTTCCGGAAGAGTTTCCTCTGCTGTTTCATCCCCTACTCTTCCTTGACCCTGCAGTATCTCCACTGTTATTAAGGTGTGTCTTGACGAACTATCAATGTGCTCCCTTCCTATTCCGCCATCTTGCCGCAGAAACATGGTCACCAATATGAAAGAAGGTAAAGGAAGGAAACCTCACAGCAAAAGATCACAGGAAGCTCAATTTCTCTTTGACATAGAATTAAACTCTGATGCTCTGTTAAAGCAATGTGTTAAAGTAATCTATTATGTTCTCTTGATGTCTGTTAAATTCTAATTGTTCAAAAACAGCTGAATTTTTATTAAGAGCTATGGGTTATTTAAATATGTGCTTTTTTCAAAAATTTGAATAATCACCTTGTAACAATGATCAAATTTGGTCTATGTTATGTCATGATTTTAAGAAATCTTATTTCAACCAGATATTTTGGATTTTGAGCCTTCTTGGCATTCTTGACAGGCATTCAAAAAATCAAAGTTTCAAACAATCTGGTCTCTAAAATTTCCAGTAAATCCTGGACTTTGGTTTTTCCAGTTTGGGCCCAACTGAAAAAAATCGAAGGACCTATGTCTCTCATCTTATAGAGACACCAACTAATCAGTCTATTTGGAGTATATTAGAAGGACTGTCAAGATGTGATGTGGTACCAGACTTTAAGTTTCTATAATGGAAAATGCTATTAATACAAATGTTTGAGAATTAAAAAGTCTAATGATCTTGTGTTACTAGACATGATAGTTATCTTAATGAGAAAGCCCCAGAGGCTTAAAGGGTTAAATACTTGTAAAATCCTACAGGTGCTTTCAAAAATACTGTGAAGTAAGCAAGTGCCTCTTGTTGGTTGATGAGTTTATCATTTTAAACATGGCGACTTAAAGTCTTTTGTCATCCACAGTTATATATGATCTGCTGCTCAGAAAACTAAAGCGTTGTTGGTTCTGTGTTTAGCTGTCCTCCTATAGGTTCCTATGGACTTTTTCCAGCCACTTTTATTGTATTCAGTACTTTGGGATGGCTCTGTAAACAGATGAAGCCAATAATGTATTACCAGTACCAACTGAGAGAAAATATGGTTAACTGAGGTTACTAAAAAGAAAAAGCAATTCAAATCAATTGGCAATCTACAAAAAGAGTTAAAGATTTTAAAATCTATTATTAAAATTGCTATATTGGTCTATTATGCTATATTATATGTGTGTACATATTGTATGTCCACATGGGGAAATTTTATTAAGAGTTTTATTTTAAATGGCTTATAGATAAGATTGTCCATAAATTTAAGCTGCTAAAATCAATCAAAGATACATTTTAATTTGTGGGACCTGAATCTGTGTATCATATGTTTTAGACTTGTTGGTAGAAAGAAACTAAAAACATTTTATATGGTTGTGCTTAAGTTTACTGGCTAAACAAACTACACCATGTTAGATATTTAAGAGGTGTTTTCAAATACATGATTCTTAAAATTTCTAGAAGGCATTGGACCTTCTGGTAAATGTTTTCTTAAGTTGTTATCTAATGGTTGAAACGGTTTGCTAAGTATTCATGTGATATTGCTATTGTCAGCAAGCGATCTAGGACTTGCTCCCTCATTTCTCTATTCTAAGCCCAACTTGTTCTTTCATTTCTCTATTCTCTTCAAGGTAGGAAACTAATTCTATTATGAAGGAATCTGTAGGATGCACAATTTAATCTTTAGACCTTATAAAAGAGATGGCTAACATTTTTCTGCAATAGCATAGACAAAATAAGAACTCAAATAATAATCTCATAGCTAGATTCACTTCGCCATCAGCGAAGTATACAGTAAGTAGAAAAAACCTCCCTTTCAGACCAAAGGGAAAGAAAGTTTTAAAGTGAGAATATAATTTTCCTCATGGGCATTGTCTACCTTAGAAAAACTACTACAGAACATGCCTGTGACTATAGACTTGTAGTTCAGGCCACCGAAGATTAGAGATGGGAAACGGGCACTCCCTTGACTTGCATCCTCTGGTCTGCTTTAACAAAAACCAGGAGGAAAAGAAAGCTAGGCATCAGAAGCAATGGGTGGCAGGCCTATTAATGGCTGATCTGTACAGTGATCTGCCCTCAAGGAGACCCAACAGGCCAGTCCACTGCAGTGGCTTTCAATGTGGTAAGCCTGGGCTTCAGCAGAAGTCAGCTTGTGAAGAGCCCTGGCAGCTCTGCCAAGAGTTGGATCACTGGAAATGGACCTGCCCTGGAGTCGAAGGATGCCCAGGTCAGAGCCACAGATCTTATTGGCTCTAAGCTGAAAAGCCCTTCACTCAGCCCAACTTCCAAAGTGACCACTGCAGCTGAGGGGACAGCCAAGTAGGGTCAGCAACATTGCAGGCAGAACTGTAAATTTCTTGTTAGAGATGCCCCCTGCCTTTACCTGGCCAGCTCTCCTCCCAGGCCAGCCAAGTAATGAAAGTCAACAGAGTGCCTTCCCCTAGGAGGTTCACACCTCCCTTAGGATATACCCCATGTGAAGAGATAGATAGGTCTGGGCCTCTGAATTTACAAGGCCTAAAGCCCACCAGATTATTATCAAGCCCCTTCTATCAGGTTCTATTTGCCTCTCAATCAGAAAACTTAATTGTAGCTTAGACAGCACCTTTCTTAGCTCCTCCAATAATGAATGACTCTGTCCTTTGTTCTAGACCCTGTCTAGTGCACTTGGGCCTCATTCCTTTGTAATCATAACCTCTACTCTACCACCAATGGCTCTACTCCCAACCTGTGTGTACTGATGGTCCTCTTCCCCACTTAATGCTGTATAATTGTTCAAACCTGGTAAATGCCACTCTTAGGATCATTGGTTACTATCCTCACTCTGTCTTTTATGACCTTGTCTAAATATGATCAGAGTCGGCAAACTTGGAAGGCTTCCATAGCCTTGGCAACTCATGACGACAGCCTAGGATGGTTACTGGCGCCATAAACTAGAGTGTCAATTTGTTGGGTCAACAACAGGAGCCACTGTGCACTTGCTCCTCATGTGGGATCTCTGTCCTTAATGTGCTGTACATTGATTTAATGCTATAACTAGTACTCAAACAGTATGTTTCACTTTGTGTTTCTATGTGGGTGCAAACTGTTGAAATCTTTATACTAAATTGATCTTCTGTATATAAAGAGAATTGAAAATGAATCTTGATGCAAATGGAAGGGGAGAGGGTGCGGGAGAGGGGAGGGTTGCGGGTGGGAGGGAAGTTATGGGGGGGAAGCCATTGTAGTCCATAAGCTGTACACTGGAAATTTATATTCATTAAATAAAAGTTAAAAAAAAATATGAATCCCATGTTACTTTATATTTTACATGTTTTTGTAATTTGTTATACATATATTGCTATATTTGTCACAACACTACATGCTGATGCAATCAATCTGTGTAGTACCCCATTTGAAAGAAAAAAATGTTAAAAAAATTCAAATGACATACATATTATAGCAGGAATTTGTTTACATACAAATGTATTGAGTAGAATAATCTGAACATAATTTTTCCAAAATGACATAATGATTGTTTACTTGTACAGCAAGAAAATAATAATTAGAATAAAAAGGCAACCTATTGGATGGCAGAAATCATTGTAAACCATATATCTGGAATGGGTTTAATATCAAGAATATATAAGGAACTCATACAACTGAAGAGCAATTATACAAATGACCTAAATGTTTTCCAATGAATATATACAAATAGTGGTGCATGAAAAGTTGCTGAGAATCACAAATCATCAGGGGATGTAAATCAAAACCACATTGTAATATCACCTCATATCCTTTAGGATAGCTACATTTCTGCTAAACTAGTATAATTTTGCCTTTTATTTGTTAAATTCTTTATTTACTGGAGCATTAAGCCCTTGACTACAATGTAAATTAAAGATGTTATTTCAGAGATGAGGGGAAAAGAGGGAAAGAGAGAGGCAGGGATGGTGGGAAGAAGAAAAAGGGAGAAGAAAGAAATATCATTATTTTCTCATTACTATATCTATGAACTGTATTGAACCTATTAAAAACTTAAAAAAAATGAAAAAAAAACAATTAGTACTGGTGAGAATGTGGAGAAATTAGAGCACTTGTGCACTGTTGGTGAAAATACAAAATGGTACAGCTTCTATGGAAAACAGTATGGAGGTTCCTCCAAAAATTAAAAATAGAAATTCCATATGACCAGCAATCCCATTTCAGGACACAAGCCAAAAATGGTTGAAAACATAATCTCAATGAGATATTTGTACACCCATATTCACTGCACTAATCACAGCAGCCAAGAGGTGGAAGCAACCTAAATGTCTACCAGATGGAAGGATAAAGAAAATGTGGTATATACACACAATAGAATATTATTCACCCTTAAAAAGAAGGACGTTGGGGCCAGTGTAGTGGCATAGTGGGTAAAGCTGCTGCTGCCTGCAGTGGTTGTATCCCATATGGGCACTGGTTTGAGACCCAGCTGCTCCACTTTCAATCCAGCTCTCTGCTATGGCCCAAGTGCTAGAGCCCCTGTGCCCACGTGGGAGACCCAGAAGAAGCTCCTGGCTCCTAGCTTCAGATCAGTCCAGCTCCAGCTGTTGAGATCATTTGGGGAGTGAACCAGCAGATGGAAGTTCTCGTTCTCTCTCTCTCTCTCTCTCTGCCTCTCTGTAACTTTGCCTTTCAAATAAATAAATCCTTAATAAACAAAAAATAAAAAGGAAATCCTGCAATTTTTAACATTTATGATCTTATGCTGTGTGACATAAGCAAGACAGAGGACAAATGCTACCTAATACCACTAACATGAATAAATTAATCAAACTCATAGAAACAGAAAAGTGCATGGTGGCTTCCAGGGGTTGGGTATAGGGAGAAAGGGGAATTATTCAATGGGTACAAATTTTCAGTTTTGTATGATTAAAATATTCAAGACATCTGTTGTAGAACAATGTATACATAGCTAACATTACTGTATGAGACTACTTCATAAAAGTTTGTGGGCAAATGGAACTAAAATATGAGTTTATTTTGGTAAACATTTTTTTCATAATATGTGGAGATGCATATTATGAAAAAACTATGTATATTTTTACCAGTTGTTTTGCTCCAAAAGAAACTTATTCAATTCTGCTTTTCAATGGAATGTTAAAAGTACCTTGTACTGTATACTTAAATATTGGTTAAGATGGTAAATTTTACTTTTTTTAACCACAATGAAAATTACATACCATTTTTTCATCAACTGAAATCACCTGATGATGGTGTGATACTGTGGTTCAGTTATAGCACAGTGGACAAATGCAAGCATTATGGCTGAGGTAGACAAATTATAACAGATGATTACATGATCAACATGGATCTTGCTAGTAACAAGGATTTTGGTATTTTTAATCATTTATGTTTAATAGGTAAGAACAATTTTAATAGATTGGATTGTATAATCATATGAGTACATTATATAGCTTATTCATTAATTCAATGGAAAGAGAAAATAAGTTATTTTCCTTGGAAAATTTGGGCTGTGGCAAATTATGACAAAAGTAAAACACATGTGCTTATTAGCCATCAAAAAGTGGAGGTATATCCTAGATATTTAAATAAATAAAATGATAAAGAGGTAATTGTCTTGATTCAGGTTGCCATAACACAATACCATAGTCTGGGTGGCTTAAACAACTGAAGTTTATTTTCTCACAGTCTAGGGCTCTACCTCCAAGTTCAAAGTGCCAGTATAATCAGTTTCTGGTGTGGGCTCAATTTTTAGCTTGCAGATAGTAACCTTCTTACCATGTTCTTACAGTATATCTCATCTTATAAGGGCACTAATCCCATCATGAAGGTTCTGCCCTAGTGGCCTCATCTAGACTTAGTTATTCTCCAAAGGCCCCATTTCCAAATACTATTCATATTGTTGGTTAGGGTTTCACTATGTGAAACCTAGAGGGACACAATTCAATATATAGCACTAACTAACCTATATAGTGTATTAACACTAAAAACAACCTTTTCCAGGACTCATGTTTTAAAAGCTTGTTTATTTTCTATCTTACTTTACATTCCATATTATGTATCATACCTTTTAAGACACAGATGATTTTAAAACATTTCTTATGATACTTTGCATCCCATAGAGCATAACATAATTTATGGACTAACATGCCTTTAAAAATTGTTATGCTCATTTGGAATTAAGATATCTAAATTCTAATATAATTATCCAGAACAGATCAGGTCTCAGACATTCTGAATAAATGGTTTTCTACTGTATTTAATTACTCTCAGTTCCCTGACACAGGGAGATGTGCAAATATCATTTCATTTATATATCATTCCCATCATCATTCTCATTATAAGATGTGGTAAGTTATTGTGATTATAAAGTTACTGGTGCAATAAATAAATTCATTTAAATATATGAGGAAAACGAGTCATGGAATATTTATGTTGTTTGCCCAAGATCACATGGTCAACCAGCAGTGGTATCTGAGATAAGCATGCCTTTCTGGCAGGTTCATAATTGCTTTCTACTTTTATTTCAAATGGTCAGCATTATATGCCTTTCAGAAAATACACTATACATTGGAGCTAGAACAAGGTATGTCGTGGTGTACTCTTTACTGACTAACCTTATTCCAAAGATTATAGACATTGAGCTGTCATTCCATCCTTCCTCCCCTTGTCTAACAGATCTATCTGCCTGAAAAAAAACACCACAAGAAACAATTGGTGGTCATCAAAAAAGAAAGTCACAACTGACCTGGGGGGAGGTAAGCACATACACAATTGACTGAATGAGCTGGGAACAGCAAACAGTGGGGGGGTTGAAAAAGAAAGAGATCGGACTATTCTCCACAGTTCCACAGAAAAGTTGAGTGATACAGAGGGAAGGGAGATGCCTTGATTGAAACGGAGTAGGGTACTTCGGTGACTTGGGGAATGCCATGTTGGAATGGCAAGGCAGCAGAAGTAATAAGGGAATAAAGAGAGGCAACAAAAATGATGGACATGTGAGTGCTGGGTTAATACATTTCCTACCCCAGACTGGGTTATTTAATTCTTTAAACAAGCATTTAAAGGTTGCTTAGTGTCAGGCATGTTATTTACTCAAGCTATAATGGAGAAAGTAAATTTCACTTTTCTAAAATCTCAAGCATTGTGGGATAGGGGCTTAGGCATAGGGGACTGTCGTGTGTACGATTATACATATTACATGATCCTAGATGCAGTCATGTTTAGCAGGTACCAACTTCATTCATTTCAGAAATATTGTACTGCTACAAATTATTTTCCACCATGAATCTATTCTAATATCTTATATGAACTAGTATTATCTTGTTTTCCTACCCTGTAAGTATTCTGAATCCAAGATTCTAAAAGGAAGTTCAACAGGAAAAAAGGTTTCTTAAATCTTCAAAATACAGAGCACAGCTAAATTCTGTTATCATGCACGCACACACACACATGTCTTTGAAATTCTTGGAGTCAATGAAAAGAAATGGTGAGACATGAGGTTCTCTGTCTTCCCAGGAGCCCAACTGCTATTCTCAGTAGCATTGCCATGAATAACTGTCACATCATTAGTCCATGTACATTCTACAAATATTCTAGATTCCATGGAAGGACAGATCTCCATTTTTTTTCTTTACTAGAGACATTTATATGTGTGCTTTACAAAGTGATCTGTGCAGTGCCAGGAGTTTAATCAGATAATGGGCACAGACATAGCTCTTGGATTTAGGATTAAATTGAAATATTCTTCTTGAATGTAGCCTCCTCTTTCTAGAAGGAATTCAAAAACAGATACTTTTCTGTCCTGGAACAGACTGCTTATGAATCCTACTGTAACCATATCACCTTTTATTAGTTACTCTTTATTTCCTGGAGAATTAGCAAGAGGAAAAAATACTTCCACTGGTCCATCTTGATAATTTTACATACAGTCATTATTCGAAGGGACTTGCTAAGATTTGGCCCAACATTTATCAAGGAATTTATGTTTTAAGCCTTTATCCATGTTATTTTATCAAAGGCAATCAAATTGTATCAGTAATTCATTGCTTGTGTTTCTGTTTGCTAGTAAGATTTCAAGATGTTCAAAGGACAATATTTCTAGTGACAAATTTGTCTCTCTGGAGAGGAGTGCACGGTGTCAAAATGGAGAATGAGTAAAAGGGTGGGGACAATGGCCTTTAAACCCAGGACTAGATATTTGAATTTGAAAACTAATTTGATATCTCTTTGTACAGCTGTGGAGTGTAGAGCAGATTGAGGATTAAGAAGTCTGAATAGGGGGCAATGCTGTGGTGTACTAGGCCAAGCCTCCACCTGCAGTGCTGGCATCACATATGGATGCTCCTTCATGTCCTGGCTGCTCCTCCTCCAGTCCAGCTCTCTGACAGGCCATCTTCCACTGCTTTCCCAGGCCACTAAGTGCTAGGGCCCCTGACCCATGTGGGAGAAGCTCCTGGCTCCAGGCTTCAGATTGGCCCAGCTCTGGCTGTTGTGACCATTTGGGGAGTGAACCATCAGATGGAGGACCTCGTTCCCTATCTCTTTCTTTCTCTGTAACTCCATTTCTCAAATAAGTAAATAAAAAAGATACATTGAAAAAGAAATCTGAATGAAGATACAAGAGCAATAAAGAGGGAGATTGGGTAGTAGCAACTGTGTTCAGTGTTTAGGGATTATGCAAGTACTTGGTGTCAGTTGTATACAAGTATCTGCTTTTGGTACCTTGACATTGTGTTTGTGCTTGTTTGTCTTCTCTCTCAACTAAATGGTGATTTCTTTAAAGGCAGGAGATTTCTTACTTTATTAATCCACACACTGCCTAGTATCATGCCTCAGTAGATAACCTTATTAATGAAGTGACAAATGTGTTCCAGTTTCTGCAATATAAACTCAAAAGCCAGTGGAAGACATTTTGGAGATATGCTTTATTTGAAATGTTTCTTAAATTGGAAAACTACCAAATGTTTGAAAATTGTATATCACATTAAATTTACAAGCTTTTCTTTAAAAAATTTGAGCGGTTGAAGAGGCATGGAATTGGCCCAGTGTCCCTTTCCATACTTCTTGGTTCAGCCAAACTGCAATGTTTGCCATTCAACAGACACAGTGCTTTCCATCTCTGAGCCTTTACATTTCTACTTGACTTCCTACTTTGAATGTCCTTTCCTCCCATGTCTTGTCCATATGCCACTCCTCCCAGGCCCAACACTAATGCTGTCCCTTTTATTAAGCATTCCTTGAAATCTAAAGAAAGAAGTAATATGTTTCTCTTGACCTCCAATAGCACTGTATTCCTATTGTGCCCTCAAATCTCTTAAGACACATGAAGCCAAGTGGTAACAGGATGACAACAGACAGAAACAGAGAAGAGCAGCCATGAGGCCAATCACTATGTTTATGAATTACACAACCCTAGAATGAAGATTCACAGACTTCTGCTAGTGAAGTTTCTATAGCTGGATTTCTTATCAGCTTTTGGACATGTATGTTTATAGTAAACCCTTATCACCTGAGCTGGTCAGAGTGATTCTCAGTTTCACACAACCCAAAAGGCCTAGTATTGTGCCTTGTAATTGTATACTTGTTTAACCTTCCCTAGAGAGGATAAAGCTTTTAGAAAAATAGAGACTCCTTTAGCACTTATAGTGTGGCACACAATACTCAATGCATGCTTGCTAAAAGAATGAATGGAGAAAACCATACAACTCATCTTTAAATAATATTGAATTTCAGGTCATTTTTAGCTTGGCAGGTAGTTCATAATAATATTTCACTAAACGTTGCCTTCTCAAATGAATGGCTTGCCTGCCTCCTCTTCACAGTTACAGATTTCTTTTTACTAGTGTTCTGCAAATGTGTTTATGACATATCTTTGCCAAAGGCTACCTTTAGCAGCAGTACTATGTATCAAAAAAGATGTGCCATATAAGCAAATTATGTAATATAGAGCCATGCATTCCTCCCATTATGTTAACAAGTGTCTTTTTAGTTTAAAGGGTGGTGATCTGTATCAGACTCTTTTCTGAGAGGCCAAAACTATAAACTGTACTTGAACTGATATTACTGTTGTCTCTTATTCAGAATGGGAAGTACTTTGTCAACCTTATTTTCATATATATTTAGTATGAGTAGATAGTCTCAAGGAAATTATTTTTCAAGAATGAATCTGAAGGATTAAAAGGTTCACCAAAGTCACATGAAATACATAACAATGAAGTATAGTCTCATTTTATGGATATCACCTCCTTACACTTACATAGTGTTTTATGGTTTGCAAAGCACTTTGAAATACATTATCTTGTTTGCTCCTTACACTGGAATCTATGAGATAGACACAGAAAGCATCATTCCATTTTGTACATAAAAATCTGAAGAAGTTAACTTACTTTACCAAGGTCACAGAGATAGTAAGTAGGGAAAAGAAATCAGGAAGAGAACCCAAATATTTCAATTTCTAACCCAGTATTGTTTTGACTTTGAATGCAGTTTTCTTTCAACTCCTGTATTTATAACAGTGTTTTTCAAATACCTGGCTTTGATCAATTGATAGTTATGAAACCAATTTTGGCTAGCATTTTAAAAATGAAAAGAGAAAAGAATATTTCATACAGCATCACATCTAGTACAGTTATGAATTGTTCTATGAAATTTGTTTCAGTTTTATGTATTATCATGTAAATTAGACTTCCAACTGTGGAAAATGATAATAAATTTTTTGAAACTCACTGATCTATACCATGACACATATGAAAATTATTAAGTTGCTCAATCAAAAGTAATTTATGATGGTAGAAATTCACATGCTATTGGTTTTAACATTAAAAATAATTGTAGATGATAAAAAAATATATATTTTTTGACAGGCAGAGTGGACAGTGAGAGACAGAGAGAAAGGTCTTCCTTTGCCATTGGTTCACCCTCGAATGGCGCTGATCCGAAGACAGGAGCCAGGTGCTTATCCTGGTCTCCCATGGGGTGCAGGGCCCAAGCACTCGGGCCATCCTCCACTGCACTCCCGGGCCACAGCAGAGAGCTGGCCTGGAAGAGGGGCAACCGGGACAGAATCCGGCGCCCCGACCGGGACTAGAACCCGGTGTGCCGGCGCCGCAAGGCGGAGGATTAGCCTAGTGAGCAGCGGCGCCGGCCTGACATTTCTTGAGTTAAGTCTTCATTTTCTGGGATCATTTCATTGTTTGAATACTTTTAAGAGTATTACTTGAATAGTATATTTTAAAAATTAAGATTTCTATATTGGGATGGAACTAGTTTTATTCCTGTTCTTGTGAGAGAAAATGTTAATCATGCCTTAAAAGGAAATAATCTTTAAAAATCTTTACCTGACTTAAATGTATTCAGAGGAATGTAGGAAACATTGACTATAGGTAACACCCTGATATTCATACATTTGATTCATATCAATAGAAGCATATCTGCTATCTCTGAAATTTATTAACAGCTTGTTTAATTCAATGAATGACACTATCATAATTATTTCTTTGTGTGTGTTTCCTTGACTAGGCAGTGCAGTGAGGTCTATATATTCATCTTTAAATTCCTGGTGCCTCAGTCATAGTAAAGCAGTTGTATATGTGAACAAATATTTTTTTTTGAGAGGCCAAAACAGTAAACTGTACTTGAACTGATATTACTGTTGTCTCCTATTCAGAATGGGTTACACTTTGTCAACCTTATTTTCATATATATTTAGGTTGAATGTACATTGGCAAAGAAAAAACATATAAAACAATTTTATATGTGACCATAAGAATTTTTAAATCTAATTATGTATATACTGATCTGCATATATATCTACCATCTTTTCTTTTTTATGTTGATTGTTCCCTTCTAAATGCTTGAATATTAAAATGTTCATTTTTAGTAAAGAAAATTGTTAATGTTTATTATTCTGTGGTCCATACAGTGGCCAAAGAGCTGGCTGATTTGGTCTGTTCATTATCAACAGTTAATCAAATTGCTGACATGACTTTATCTGATTGTGTGCATAATAAAGAATAATGTATTTTCATTATTCCACAGCTTCAGATGGTGGTTTAGGGATATAGTCTAAATGTTAGAATTTTCTTTTTACAGTTTGTCATCACTGTATTATGAAAAAAGACAAAAGCTAGAAGATAAGCATTTTTTTTATGGATAGTTGGGTCATTTAATATTTTCTGATATGGTACCATTAAAGTTTCATTTATATTCCTATAGGGTTTTCTCCTCACTGTTTCAACTAATAGAGTTTGTAGTCCCAATGTGTCTATCATTCCTTTGAGGGATTTTTAAAATTGTTGTACTGAAAACACAGCATTAACTTCCTCAATAGATAAAACAGGGAACCACAGCTGGAGAAGTGTGAACGTCAATTTAGCCTTCATAACACATAAAATTACACTCTGTGATTGTAGAGGAAGATAATATTTAATTGACAGATATTTTAATACATAAATGTATTAGGACACCATCTGTTTGAGGTCTCTCCTGTGTATATCTATGCCACAAATTATTTTCAAAAAGTGTATGGTAAGCTAAGGAGAATCACCATTCACACTTGAATTTGCGAGACAAATACTGTTTTTTATACTTGGTTTGAATTCTTCATATATTTCTCCCATATATGGTCACTGAATGTTTACATGTCTAACCTCCAACCTAATAATAAGCTTAGGATGCTATTATCCAAATCTTAGACATCTCCAGATGCCAAGAGTGGTCACCACCATTTGGCATAGCATATGAATATTTGGCAACATTTGTTAACAAAAATAAGTTGGTCCTGCTTTGTGGCATAGCAGGTTAAGCTGCTGTGTGTTCTGCTACCATCCCTTATCTGAGTGCTGGTCTGAGTCCTGCCTACTCTGCTTCCGATCCAGCTTCCTGGTAGTGCATCCTTGGAAGGAGTAGATGATGGTCCAAGTGTTTGGGCCCCTGCCAATCACGTGGGAGACTCAGATGGAGTTTCCAGCTCCTGGCTTTGGCCTGGCCTGGACCTGGACCTGGCTGTTGCATTTGACAATTCAATTAGTGGATAGACGATAGATATTTCTAATTCTCTCTCTCTCTCTCTCTCTCTCTCTCTCTCTCTCTCGTTCTGCCTTACAAATAAACAAAAACATCCTTTTTTTAAAAAGAAACAAATATATTTTTAAATCTCTGATGTTTTAAATATTTCCCCATACCCATTTGCTATTTCCCCTAAATGCCACAAAGATAAAAATCTCACAATTTCTTTCTTTGCTTACTGAAACACGTGGCAGTAATGACTGAGAGAGAAGTTGGATTATTCATAACACACAAGATACAAGATATTTCAGAACAATCTAATACTTTGACCTCCTGTGTGAAATATCTGAATCAAAAGTGAAAAATTAAATACAATATTTGAATTTGTATCATCATCTAAAAATGAAACTGGGTAGTAAGAAACATCTGAGTGATTAATCTGCTTACATATTCAATATTATATACTCACAGCCTCAAGGATCTAAATATTGGCTACTGCTTTTGAGTTTCTTGCAGAAATTATGGTTGCTTTTCCTGTCTTTTCCCTTATATCTTTTCTTTTCTTATAATTCCAAGTTGTATACCATATGCACACATACACACACATACACAATTGCATTTTATTTATAGGTAAACTTTTGTGTAACTGAGATTCATTATGGCCTTGTATTTTGAGGTGCTTGCTAGCAAGTCTTGGAGTATACTTTTCTTCTGTATTTTTAATAAACTTTGTATTCTAGGTCATAAAAATGTTCTTTAAGTTTTTTGGATAATAATAGAAATTTCACTTATCTGATGTTAAATAAAACCATATTATGACAAATAAAAGGAAGTAAGGAAACCTACTTTGTCATATGATTTCATCCAACAAAATATTTTAATGAGTGTACATCTATTAAAAGAATCCTCAAGATGCTGTAATTATTATTCATTTTCTAGAATTGTTTCACCATGAAGCTTTATGCTTCTATGGGGACTTTAATGTTTATGTTTTGTGACGGCTGCATTGACTATTAAAAAGCAATTTGGCTGACATTTTAGGTCTTTTGTTGCCAGTTTTAATTGGATTGTTCATCAAGCATCAACTCCCCCGTTAACTGCAAAAATTCCAGGCCAACGTCAGTTTACAGTAATGACTGTTTAATGATTTTATCCTGTCAGTATGCAAGCTTCATATGGATATATGCATGATTAGTTTCATATCAAGACCTGTAATTAAATAATTGAAGCCTAAACAGAATGGATATCAAACACGAGCACATATTTAATAAAGACTCAGAAGCTTATCAAAACACTGATTAGCAATTAAAAGTCAATGCTTTGAGTTCATCTGGTATTAGTACATTTATGATACTTTAGCAAATATTGGTATAAAATGTATGCCTAGAGTTAAAAGACAGAAATTCCTTGTAGTATGGCAGTAAAATTGGGTTTTCAGAAGGTAATTTATATCCAATATGTACCTATCTACCTGAATAAGAAAACACATATTAACTATTATTTCATTAGGAGGAAAAAAAAATAGCCAAAACAGAAAACTCCAGAGTAGCAATATACTTATTAATCAAAAATAATTCCAGTCCATAAAAGGTTGACCTTTATACACCCACTGTATGCTGCCACTTATTTGCATTTTCATTTTGTGAAACATGTATCATTTCTTCATGTTGGGAATTTTTGGATTCTACTTTTCTAGTTCTTTATTTAAAAAAAAAAAAAAGGTTGTAAACTATAGTTACTTTGCCCTGTTGTAGAGAACTAGAACATATTCCTTTCATTTACTATATTTTGGTACCCATCGTCCAACATTTCTCTATCCTTTTCCTCTATCCTTGCTGGCCTCTAGTGACCACAGTATACTTCCACAGTATCAACATTTTTTAGAAAGGCTATTGCAGTGTGGTATGCATAGTACTTAAGGATAATGAGAAAAATCATTACTTTCTATTTGATTTAAAGTTCTAGTCCTAAAGCTCATTGCATAATTAAGATGTTTTCCAGTATTTACTGGAACGGATAAGCTAAACTATGTGTTATTAATGAAAATGTTTACAATGCAATACACAGCACTTTTTTTTTTTACTTTTATCTTGTGTTCAGTAAGCATAGCATTTCAAAATGCTTTCATATCAGTCCAATGGATCATACTAGTAGCTCTCTATTCACTGAAACTCATATATACTTTTCATTTTAAAATAGTTTCATTTCACATTAGAATGGAAGTCCTGACTACACTCTTAGAGTACAGTGAAAGACACTTGGGAGACAGACCAATTAAGGCAGAAGCAGATTTCTTATTAAATGACAGATCCCAGATTCCCATTTCATGAAACATGTACTCCTGCCACATGCCAAATTCCCATTAAGTTCAAGAAGGAATTATGCACAGAAGAAATATGTAGACTGAAGAGGGCAGGATAAATTAGTCCAGAAGCAATCCTTAAATGTCAGTTTAAAATGCAGTGAATGGTTTAAATTATGTGTGGTCATGCTGTTTGGATGGAATATTATCCACTCACCCCCTGTCTCTGAGCACATCTTCAAAATGAGTGGGGCAAAGATTTGCTTGAAATAGAGAAGAAAAGCTTGATTTGGAATTCTAAGTAAAAATGGAATTCAAAGAAAGAGTCAGGAAAATGTAATGATTTCCCAAGAAAGCAGCTTTTCCTCAGCATATAACATATTTACATTTAAGAAAATGGGCATAACTATTTTTTAAAGCCCTAATAATTCAGTTATTCAGAGTCAAGTTGCATTAATGGTTAAGTCCAAATAATACTTAAAATATAAGTATGTGATTGTTACTTTGAAGTATCCTGCATGAATGTTAGTACTACTACTGTCACAAAGAGACTTTTAGGCTCAGTGGTTTAAAGAGAGACAATAAAAATGTCAATTGTAAAGGTTGGCATTGTGGCATAGCAAGTAAAGCTGCGGCCTGCGACACCAGCATCCCATATGGACGCCAGTTTGAGTCCCAGCTGTTCCACTTCCCATTCAGCTCCCTACTACTGGCTTGGGAAGGTAGCAGAGGATGGTCTAAGTATTAGGACCCCTGCACCCATGTGGGAACCCAGAGGAAGCTCCTGACTCCTGGCTTTGTATCAGCCAGCTTTGACCATTGCAGCCATTTGGGGAGTGAACCAGTAGACAGAAGATCGTTCTCTGTCTCCCTTTCTCTCTGTGGCTCTGCCTTTCAAATAAATAAATCTTTTTTAAAAATCTCAATTGTATTCTTACTACTGCTTTTGAAGTACTTAAAGTAAGTTTCTTCTCTTAAGCAGGTAAAACAAATCCCCTAGTGTTTTCATAGTATCCTTTCCATAGGATATGTTGGAGTTAATTTCAACTCACTTCTTTCAAGATGATAATGTTATAAAATTATGAAACTTAGCTCTACATGCATTAAATTAACCAAAAATTCATCCTTTAAAGGGCATATTTATATATTATAAGGTCCAACATTTTAAAAAAGTCACTCTCTAATTTAGAATAGATACTTGGCAGATAACACTTTGAAATTGTCTTAACAAGAACTCTAAAGCAATATTACAACACATTGGAGAGGCACTTGTCATCACAATACTGAGGCTGAAAGCTGCTACAAAGGGTCTTCAAAAAGTTCATGGATGGTGCCAGCACAGTGGTGCAGTAGGTTAAACTGCTGGTTCAAGTCCTGGTTGCTCCACTTCCAATCCAGCTCCCTGCTAATGTGCCTGGGAAAGCAGTGGAAGATGGCCCAAGTGCTTCAGTCCCTCCACCCACATGGGAGACCTGGATGGAGCTCTTGGATCCTGGCTTAAGCCTGACCCAGCCCCAGCCGTTGTGGCTATTTGAAGAAGTAAACCAGCAGATGGAAGATCTCTCTCTCTCTCTCTCTCTCTCTCTCTCTCTCTGTGTGTGTGTGTGTGTGTGTGTGTGTCTGTGTGTATGCCTCCCTTTTCCTCTCAAACTAATATTTTCAAAATTCTCAATATTAGATTTGATATCTGGTTAGTTTCTTAGTTAAAACTGAGGGTCAAATGAAGACAACTTGCTACAAAGGAGAATCACCACCAAGAGACCCTAAAAGAACTATGAGAGGATGCACTTTGCGGAGCATAAAACTGAACCTAAAGTGAAAGGAGAGAGTGGTGGTTGAAATAATTGGTAAACACGTGGATAAACTTAGACAAGCATTGAATGTGGAAAATATAAAATTAAAATGTGGAATTAAATGTAGAAAATATAAAATAAAAGTAATTTTGGTCCAAGAAAAAGCATAAACAATTATAAGGTAGAATGATCAAAATGAAAGAATATTAAGCTCTATCTCCTACTTAGGAAAGTGGTAGTGCTGCTGATCAATTTGATTTTACATTAAGAAAGGATGATAAAAATTATACCAAAATAGTAGAAAAATAAGACTTTTCAGTGAAGAGTGGCTTAAAAGCATAGCAAAAATATTCCTCTGTTTATGCAGGAAATCATTAGGATTAAAGTTCTATAAAATTTTACGAGTAAGGATTAAACAACTTTTTTGTGTGTGTCATAAAGATTTTATAACAGGACAATAAAGTTCAAATGAAGTGGTAGACAGCAAGAAAAGCATAAGACACATGGTAGGACATGCTAGAAATTACACAGGTTGGACACACAAATATTCCCTCTTGGAGTAAGCTTTTTGAATGCCATTCAGTAATATTCTGCTAATTGAAAATACACAGTTGCAGGGCCAGCGCTGTAGCGTAGTGGGTAAAGCCGCCGCCTGCAGTGCCAGCATCCCATATGGCCGCTGGTTCGAGCAGTGGAAGATGGCCCAAGTCCTTGGGCCCCTGCACCCATGTGGGAGACCTGGAAGAAACTCCTGGCTCCTGGCTTTGGATCGGTGCAGCTCCTAGCCGTTGCAGCCAATTGGGGAGTGAACCAAAGGATGGAAGACCTCTCTCTCTGCCTCTCCTTCTCTCTCTGTGTAACTCTTTCAAGTAAAATAAATAAATCTTTAAAAAAAATACATAATTGCTCTCCTCAATAGTTGCTCTCCTCAGTGGAGACACAGAGAGGAGAGGAATCCAAGCAAGCAGAATTTTTACTTTATTTTTCCAAGCAAGAAAACTCTAGCAGTCATTCATACTAGCTTCTTTGATTTTTGGTTTTCATGTCTTGGGCTTTCACTTAAGATACTGTGTAACAAAAGTGACTTTTGGCTTACTGCCTCCAAATTCTGACTGTCACAATAGCTCCCTCTGTGGGATGGTTTGAGGTTAGTATTGGTGATTGTTTTTTCTTCTACTTTTTTTTTTTCTTTTTTAATTTTGTTTAAGGAATACCACTTCATGCATTTAATATACACAAATTTAGGAACAAGATGTTTCCCTCCCCCACCTCCCTCCCATGCATACTCCTACCTTTCTTCCTCCTCCTTTTTTTTCCCATCCTTATTTTTTTTTCTTTACAGACATCAATTCTCAGTAAATTTTGTACTCATAAAATTAACCCTACACTAAGTAGAGAGTTTACCAAATGGTATAAGGAAAAAGAAAAAAAGAACTGAAACAAACTAACAAACAAGGAAAACATTGTTCCACCACAGTCAAGGCAAGGGCTCTTTTGTGTGAACACTGACTCTACTCAAGGCAGTTGTATAAACTTAGGAACAGGAAGCACTGAGTTCCTTCCTATGAAAAACTATTGTTTTATTTCTTGTCCTTATAGCCCTGAGTTTTGCCTGGGGCTTGTTTCATCAGGTATTCAAGGGTTCTGCTAAGAAGTTAGTGCTCATCTTACCACTGAATTTTTGGACTTTGAAGATTTTGGTAAAATCACTTCTCATCTTTCCCCTTGCTGCTTATTAGGTCCCCTGCCTGTTTTAGTCTAGTATAAACTCATGTTTCCTTTTCTGAATTTATTCAGTTCCATTTTCTGTATTTTGAGTTGCAGTGATAAGAAGGGTTTGAGTGTACTACAGTTGTAATAAGAAGGAAAGAAGTGTTCTATTTTTCCAAAATTTTTCCTGAAAATACTAACATTTAAAATGAAGTGCAAGATAGGTGGCCTTCCCTATATTTATGAATTTTTTTCACACTGATATATATATATATATGATTTTTTATTTTATTCTCAATCTTAAATAACTTTATTATTATAGCAAATATTTACTATAAATGACTAGATAGTAATATTTGAGGTTTGAAGTTTATGGTATCTGTTCCAAATACTCATCTTTACTAGTATAGCACCAAAACTGCAATAGACCATATATGTTAATGAGCATGCCTGTGTTCCAAAAAAACTTCATTTACAAAACTAGGCAGTGTGTCAGATGTGGTCAATGGATCATAGTTTACTGACCCCTGTTGTACTGTCTTCCTTTTCATTAATTACCCAGTGGATTCATTTCATATAACAGAGTTCACTACCAGGACTATTTAATTGTTCTGTTAAATTGCAAACTGCTTTTGTTCCAACTAATGGAACTTTTGTTAAAAATTTGCTTTTAAGGTCTGAAATAAAATAATATTGCCTTGGTTTTTCAATATTCTAAATGTACTGCAGCTTAAGAGGCAAGGGGAGGCCGGCGATGTGGCTCACTAGGCTAATCCTCTGCCTATGGTGCTGGCACCCTGGGGTTCTAATCCCGGTTGGGGCGCCGGATTCTGTCCTGCTTGCTCCTCTTCCAGGCCAGCTCTCTGCTGTGGCCTGGGAGGGCAGTGGAGGATGGCCCAGGTCCTTGGGCCCTGCACCACTATGGGAGACCAGGAGGAAGCACCTGGCTCCTGGCTTCGGATCAGCGTGGTGCGCCAGCTGCAATGTGCCCACCACAGCAGCTGCTTGGGGGGTGAACCAACGGAAAAAGGAAGACCTTTCTCTATGTCTTTCTCTCTCTCACTGTCTAACTCTGCCTGTCAAAAAAAAAAAAAAAGAGGCAAGGGGATACATTTATATGTCCAATATATTTTAAGCCATAAAAAAGTAAAAGAAGGAGTTTCATCTGTCAATGTGAGTAAATCATATTCAACTCAAACATCTCAAGGGAGATTATTTACAAATTTTACATTTAAATTCATAGATACCACCTAATCTGCTTAAAATTTTGTTGACAGTTGAATTTCTACTATTTTATCTACCTAAAGAGAAGCCCTTGAAATTTGAGAATCTATGTGATTTACTGCTTTATTTAAACTCATTTTCTAAAGCATCTGTATAAAAATTTAAGCAAAAATTATATTTTAAAATTAGCTGCCATTGATAATTACCCAAACAATTCATCTTCATTAAAAATATGCATATCAGCAGCATCACAGTACAAGGGACATAGTTTGCACACTACCTCCAGAATACAACATTCACATTGGACATGCTATAGATAATTTAGGGAACTGAAAATCGACAGATGTGTTAAAACAGTTTAATTTGGAAGATAGCAGTATGGGATCTTATTCTAACAATCAGCATTTTACAGTAATTTGAGGATAGATTTAGTGAAGTGTCATGAGGAAGGGTCATTGTTCAATAACTGTGGGCACAAGTTGTATCTCACTTCCTTGGAAAGATTCAGGAAATCATGAAAAGTTTGTATTTCTAGACAAAGACCATCCTTTTCAAAATGGTAGGTCACTAGGTAAAGTGAACCATTTTTCTCCTAATACCCTACTGCAGAACTTGTTCAAAAATCATACTTACCAGAGAATAAGCATTTGGGTCATGTAGGGACCTACCAGAAACTCTACAGTACTTTCCTATTCATCTTGCTATTGTTTTTAATGTAATGTTTTAAGTTTCTCACATAACTTTTAGGTGTGTGCCAATGAGTATATGGTTTTTAGTTTTTAAAATTTTTAAAAGATTTAATTACATATTTGAAATTCAGAGTTATAGAGAGCAGGATGGGGGGAAGAAGAGTGGGAAGGAAGAAGGAAGGAAGGGAGGGAGGGAGGGAGAAAGAAACTTTCACATGCTGGTTCATTCTCCAAATGGCTGCAATGGCCAGGGCTGGGCTAGGCCGAATCCAGGAGCCAGGAGTTTCATCCAGGTCTCCCACATGGGTTCAGGGGCCCACATACTTGGGTCATCTTCCACTGCTTTTCCCAGGTGCTTTAGTATGGAGCTGGATTAGAAATGGAGCAACCAGGAAACAAACAGGCACTCATATGGGATGCCACCACCACAGATGGCAGCTTTACCTGCTATGCCACAGTGCTGGCCCTGAGGGAATGGCTTTTTAATTGTGTCTCTAGAACATATCTTAGAGACGTGGATGGGATCTGGTGCTTTGGTTCCTTTACCTTCTGTTTTATCTGTTACATGCATTGTAGTTGCATGTAACATCTGGGGACAAAGGGAAAAATAGTTGGGAATGTAAACTGGTAAAACCACTATGAAAATCAGTTTGGAGATATCTCAGAAATCTGAATATAGTCCTACCATATGACATAGGCATCTCACTCCTGGGAATTTACCCAAGGGAAATGAAATCAGCAAATGAAACAGATATATATACCCCCATGTTTACTGCAGCTCAATTTACAATAGCTAAGACATGGAATCAACCTAATTGCCCATCAACTGCAGACTAGATAAGGAAATTATGGGCTATGTACTCTATGGAATACTATACTGAGGTAAAAAAAATGCAATCCAGTCATTTGCAACAAAATGGATGAATCTGAAAAACATCATACTTTGTGAAATAATCCAGTCCCAAAGGGACAAATACTATGTGTTCTCTCTGATCTGTGATAATAGAGCACCTAAAAGGAAATCTGTAGAAATGAAATTGACACTTTGAGAAGCAATGATTTAAACAGCCCTTGTCTTGACTGTAAAGGAACAGGTTTTTTTTTTTTTTTCTTAATGGAGAATGGGACTGGAAATGGGAGAGGCAGGAGGAGGTGAGGTGGGAGTGGGGGTGGGAAGGTGGGTATGATGGGAAGAATCACTATATTCCTAAAGTTATACTTATGAAATTTTACTCATTAAATAAATGGTTTCTTGGAGAGTGGCAAGATAGCGGAATAGAAAGGGAGCACAATGATAGTCCGGGGAGAGACAGTTTAATAAAAATGGAGATACTGCAGGTTCAAGGAAGAGTAGGGGAAGAAACAGCAGAGGAAACTCTTCCGGAATTAGTGATTCACAGTGGACCATCGTGGAGAGTGTGGGAGACCACAGTTCCAGACACCAACATCAGAATCAACACACCAGCGCTGAAACGTGAGGTGAGCCGAACCTCAATAGCTTGAGACACCAGCGGGAAAGTGGAAAGAGGAGAATAGAGGGAATGAGGCTTGAAACCCCATGGGGAAAAGTTCACCAAGCTATCTAGAAGAGAGAGGAAAAAAAAAGTGACCGATACGGACACGAGTTTCTCTCTCTCCGCTCACCTCTCAAAGGTGAGCAAGACAAAGATCAGGCGTCATTTTGGACATACATCATAAGTGGGGCAACCTCAGGTCTGCACCCACTCTCAGTCAAGCAGAAAAACCTGACTCTGGGTGTGTGTATGTGTGTGTGTGTGTGTGTGTGAAATAACAGGAGATTGGGACCTAGTGAATGTGTGGTGCTAATGAACTGAGGTTGTGAAAAAAAGAGATGGTTGGGGAGAGAACTCACGGAATTCACATGAGTAATCTCCAGAGACGCTACAATTTGGTAATGTTGGCAACCCAGTGGGAGACTGCAGGAGAATTGGAGCCCAGACTGAGGGCAGCACAGATTCCCTGTGTGGTCCTTGGGAAAGAGCTTTCAATCTCTGGCTCCTGTGGGTATATCATTCACCTGCTAACTACCTCCAATTATGCTCAGATGTGCGGAATTACTTCCCTTTTGAATCAAAAAAAAGAAAGAAAGAAAGAGAGAGAGATTTATCAAGCCTAACCTGGGAGTGTCAACTTTGGCACACCCTTAACCCTGAGGAACCAAACAGAGCTCTCAGGCCACACCCATCTCAAGCCTCTAAGGCTCCATCAAAAGCAGACAGTTCACTTAATACAGTCATAGTATAACAAGAAAAAAACACCACAGCGAGGGAAAAAGAATCCAAAGAATATCTTTACAATGCCAAGCAACAAATGCAGAACCCGAGAAAACAAGAACAAGGAAGACATTATGACATGCCCAAATGAACAAGACACCCCAAGCCAAGATTATGAAGATGATGAGATGGAAGAAATGCAAGATACAGATTTCAAAAAATTTATGATAAGAACATTCAGAAGTTTTGAAAAACAAAGGCTTGAGCTACAGAATTCCTTACTGGACAGGATAGAAAATCTCCTTCGAGAAAATGAAATCTTAAGCAGGAATCAAAATGAAACGAAGAAACTAGTAGAACAGGAAAGTGTGGTAGTGACGAGAAATCATAATGAAATTCTATAGATCAAATTCTATAGATCAAATGACAAACACATTAGAAAGCCTTAAAAACAGAGTCAGTGAAACAGAAGAGAGAATATCGGACTTAGAAGACAGAGCACAGGAAAGTATACAGTCAAACCAAAGAAAAGAATAAGAAATTAGAAATCTAAAAAATATTGTTGGGAATCTACAGGATACTATTAAAAACCCAACATTCAGGTTCTAGGAGTTTCTGAAGGCATGGAGGGAGAGAAAGGATTAGAAGGTCTTTTTAGTGAGATAATTGCAGAAAACTTCCCAGGTTTGGAGAAGGACAGAGATATCCTAGTACAGGAAGCTCATAGAACCCCTAGTAAACATGACCAAAAGAGATCCTCACCACGACACGTAGTAATCAAACTCAACACAGTGAAACATAAAGAAAAGATCGTAAAATGTGCAAGAGAGAAACGTCAGATTACTCTCAGAGGATCTCCAATAAGACTCACAGCTGACTTCTCATCAGAAACTCTACAAGCTAGAAGGGAATGGAGAGACATAGCCCAGGTACTAAGAGAAAAACTGCCAGCCCAGAATATTATATCCTGCAAAGCTCTCATTTGTGAATGAAGGTGAAATAAAGACATCTCATAGCAAACAGAAACTGAAAAAATTAGTCGCCACTTGTCCAGCCCTGCAAAAGATGCTTAAAGATGTGTTACAAACAAACACAGAAACACGGTAATCGATAAGAAAGAAGGTAAAGGAAGGAAACCTCACAGCAAAAGATCACAGGAAACTCAAAGCATATACTAGAAAATATATTTGGCAAATGGCAGGGCAAAGTTACTACTTATCAATAGTCACATTGAATGTTAATGGCCTGAACTGTTCAGATAAAAGACACAGACTGGCTGATTGGGTTAAGGAACAAAACCCATCTATTTGCTGCCTACAAGAAACACATCTTCCCAACAAAGATGCATACAGACTGAAAGTGAAAGGCTGGAAAAAGATATACCATGCCAACAGAAATGAAAAAAGAGCGGATGTAGCCATCTTAATATCAGACAACATAAACTTTAACACAAAAACTATTAAGAGAGACAATGAAGGGCACTATATAATGATTAAGGGATCAATTCAACAGGAAGATACAATGATTATCAATGTATATGCACTTAATTACAGGGCAACGGTTTATTTAAAAGATTTGTTAAAGGACTTAAAGGGAGACTTAGACTCCAAAACAATAGTACTGGGGGACTTCAACACTCCACTCTCAGAAATAGACAGATCAACAGGACAGAAGATCAACAAGGAGACAGTAGATTTAAATGACACTATAGTCCAAATGGATCTAACAGATATCTGCAGAACTTTTCATCCTACACATAAATAATTTACATTCTTCTCAGCAGTACATGGAACCTTCTCTAGGACTGACCACATACTAGGCCATAAAGCAAGTCTCAGCAAATTCAAAAGAATTAGAGTCATACCATGCAGCTTCTCAGACCATAAAGGAATGAAGTTGGAAATTAGCAACTCAGGAATCCCTAGAGCAAATGCAAACACATGGAGACTGAACAACATGCTCCTGAATGAACACTGGGTCATAGAAGAAATCAAAAATAAATCAAAAAATTTCTGGAAGTAAATGAGGATAACAGCACAACATATCAAAACTTATGGGATACAGCAAAAGCAGTGTTAAGAGGAAAGTTTATAGCAATAGGTGCCTAAGTCAAGAAATTGGAAAGGCACCAAATTGTCGAGCTTTCAATTCATTTCAAGGATCTAGAAAATCTGCAGCAAACCACACCCAAATCTAGCAGGAGAAGAGAAATAATTAAAATCAGAGAAGAAATCGACAGGATTGAATCCAAAAATTACATTACAAAAGATCAGCCAAAGGAGGAGCTGGTGCTTATTTTCAAAGATTTGAATAATCACCTTGTAACAATGATC
Source organism: Lepus europaeus (assembly GCF_033115175.1). Taxonomy (NCBI): domain Eukaryota; kingdom Metazoa; phylum Chordata; class Mammalia; order Lagomorpha; family Leporidae; genus Lepus; species Lepus europaeus. The sequence continues at coordinate 31,550,636 of NC_084850.1, read as the reverse complement.
AAATTTGGTCTATGTTATGTCATGATTTTAAGGAATCTTATTTCAACCAGGTATTTGGATTTTGAGCCTACTTGGCATTCTTGAAAGGCATTCAAAAAATCAAAGTTTCAAACAATCTGGACTCTAAAATTTCCAGTAAATCTTGGACTTTGGTTTTTCCACTTTGGGCCCAACTGAAAGAATCGAAGGACCTATGTCTCTCATCTTATAGAGACACCAACTAATCAGGCTATTTGGATTATATTAGAAGGACTGTCAAGACGTGACGTGGTACCAAATTTTACGTTTCTATAATGGAAAATGCTATTAATACAAATGTTTGAGAATTAAAAAGTCTAATGATCTTGTGTTACTAGACATGATAGTTATCTTAATGAGAAAGCCCCAGAGGCCTAAAGGGTTAAATACTTGTAAAATCCTACAGGTGCTTTCAAAAATACTGTGAAGTAAGCAAGTGCCTCTTGTTGGTTGATGAGTTTATCATTTTAAACATGGCGACTTAAAGTCTTTTGTCATCCACAGTTATATATGATGTGCTGCTCATAAAACTAAAGCATTGTTGGTTCTGTGTTTAGCTGTCCTCCTATAGGTTCCTATGGACTTTTTCCAGCCACTTCTATTGTATTCAGTACTTTGGGATGGCTCTGTAAACAGATGAAGCCAATAATGTATTACCAGTACCAACTGAGAGAAAATATGGTTAACTGAGGTTATTAAAAAGAAAAAGCAATTCAAATCAATTGGCAATCTACAAAAAGAGTTAAAGATTTTAAAAGCTATTATTAAAATTGCTATATTGGTCTATTATGCTATGTAATATGTGTGTACATATTGTATGTCCACATGGGAAAATTTTATTAAGAGTTTTATTTTAAATGGCTTATAGATAAGATTATCCATAAATTTAAGCTGCTAAAATTAATCAAAGATACATTTTAATTTGTGTGACCTGAATCTGTGTATCATATGTTTTAAACTTGTTGGTAGAAAGAAACTAAAAACATTTTATATGGTTGTGCTTAAGTTTACTGTTATTTAAGAGGTGTTTCCAAATACATGATTCTTAAAATTTATAGAAGGCATTGGACCTTCTGATAAATGTTTTCTTAAGTTGTTATCTAATGGTTGAAACTGTTTGCTAAGTATTCATGTGATATTGCTATTGTCAGCAAGCGATCTAGGACTTGCTCCCTCATTTCTCTATTCTAAGCCCAACTTGTTCTTTCATTTCTCTATTCTCCTCAAGGTAGGTAACTAATTCTTTTATGAAGGGATCTGTAGGACGCACAATTTAATCTTTAGACCTTATAAAAGAGATGGCTAACATTTTTCTGTAATAGCATAGCCAAAATAAGAGCTTAAATAATAATCTCATAGCTAGATTTACTTCGTGATCAGCGAAGTAAACAGTAAGTAGAAAAAACCTCCCTTTCAGACCAAAGGGAAAGAAAGTTTTAAAGTGAGAATATAATTTTCCTCATGGGCATTGTCTACCTTAGAAACACTACTACAGAACATGCCTGTGACTATAGACTTGTAGTTCAGGCCACCGAAGATTAGAGATGGGATACGGGCACTCCCTTGACTTGCATCCTCTGGTCTGCTTGAACACAAACCAGGAGGAAAAGAAAGCTAGGCATCAGAAGCAATGGGTGGCAGGCCTATTAATGGCTGATCTGTACAGTGATCTGCCCTCAAGGAGACCCAACAGGCCAGTCCACTGCAGTGGCTTTCAATGTGGTAAGCCTGGGCTTCAGCAGAAGTCAGCTTGTGAAGAGCCCTGGCAGCTCTGCCAAGAGTTGGATCACTGGAAATGGACCTGCCCTGGAGTCGAAGGATGCCCAGGTCAGAGCCACAGATCTTATTGGCTCTAAGCTGAAAAGCCCTTCACTCAGCCCAACTTCCAAAGTGACCACTGCAGCTGAGGGTATGGCCAAGTAGGGTCAGCAACATTGCAGGCAGAACTGTAAATTTCTTGTTAGAGATGCCCCCTGCCTTTACCTGTCCAGCTCTCCTCCCAGGCCAGCCAAGTAATGAAAGTCAACAGAGTGCCTTCCCCTAGGAGGTTCACACCTCCCTTAGGATATACCCCATGTGAAGAGACAGATAGGTCTGGGCCTCTTAACTTACAAGGCCTAAAGCCCACCAGATTATTATCAAGCCCCTTCTATCAGGTTCTATTTGCCTCTCAATCAGAAAACTTAATTGTAGCTTAGACAGCACCTTTCTTAGCTCCTCTAATAATGAATGACTCTGTCCTTTGTTCTAGACCCTGTCTAGCGCACTTGGGCCTCATTCCTTTGTAATCATAACCTCTACTCTACCACCAATGGCTCTACACCCAACCTGTGTGTACTGATGGTCCTCTTCCCCACTTAATGCTGTATAATTGTTCAAACCTGGTTAATGCCACTCTTAGGATCCTTGGTTACTATCTTCACTCTGTCTTTTATGAAATTGTGTAAATATGATCAGAGTCGGCAAACTTGGAAGGCTTCCATAGCCTTGGCAACTCATGACAACAGCCTAGGGTGGTAACTGGCACCATAAACTAGAGTGTCAATTTGTTGGGTCAACAACAAGAGCCACTGTGCACTTGCTCCTCATGTGGGATCTCTGTCCTTAATGTGCTGTACATTGTGATTTAATGCTATAACTAGTACTCAAACAGTATGTTTCACTTTGTGTTTCTATGTGGGTGCAAACTGTTGAAATCTTTATACTAAATTGATCTTCTGTATATAAAGAGAATTGAAAACGAATCTTGATGTGAATGGAAGGCGAGAGGGTGCGGGAGAGGGGGGGGTTGCGGGTGGGAGTTGAAGTTATGGGATGGAGAAGCCATTGTAATCCATAAGATGTACACTGGAAATTTATATTCATTAAATAAAAGTTTAAAAAATATAAATAAAATTGACACCCCATTGGCCCAACTAACTAAAAAAAGAAGAAAAAAGACCCAAATCAATAAAATCAGAGATGAAAAAGGAAACGTAACAACAGACACCACAGAAATAAAAAGAATCATCAGAAATTACTACAAGGACTTGTATGCAGCAAACAGGGAAATCTATCAGAAATGGATAGATTCCTGGACACATGCAACCTACCTAAATTGAACCCGGAAGACATAGAAAACCTAAACAGACCCATAACTGAGACAGAAATTGAAACAGTAATAAAGGCCCACCCAACCAAGAAAAGCCCAGGACCAGATGGATTCACGGCTGAATCCTACCAGACATTTAAAGAAGAACTAACTCCAATTCTTCTCAAACTATTCAGAACAATCGAAAAAGAGGGAATCCTCCCAAATTCTTTCTATGAAGCCAGCCTCACATTAATTCCTAAGCCGGAAAAAGATGCAGCATTGGAAGAGAATTACAGACCAATATCCCTGATGGACATAGATGGAAAAATCCTCAATAAAATTCTGGCCAATAGAATACAACAACATATCAGAAAGATCATCCACCCAGAACAAGTGGGATTTGTCCCTGGTATGCAGGGATGGTTCAATGTTCACAAAACAATCAACGTGATACACCACATTAACAGACTGCCATATGATTCTCTCAATAGATGTAGAAAAAGCATTTGATAAAATGCAACACACTTTCATGATGAAAACTCTAAGCAAACTGGGTATGGAAGGAACATTCCTCAATACAATCACAGCAATATATGAAAAACCCACGGCCAACATCAAATTGAATGGGGAAAAGTTGGAAGCATTTCCACTGAAATCTGGTACCAGACAGGGATGCCCTCTCTCACCACTGCTATTCAATATAGTTCTGGAAGTTTTAGCCAGAGCTATTAGGCAAGAAAAATAAATTAAAGGGATACAAACCGGGAAGGAAGAACTCAAACTATCCCTCTTTGCAGATGATATGATTCTTTATTTAGGGGACCCAAAGAACTCTACTAAGAGACTACTGGAACTCACTGAAGAGTTTGGCAAAGTAGCAGGATATAAAATCAATCCACAAAAATCAACGGCCTTTGTATACACAGGCAATGCCACGGCTGAGGAAGAACTTCTAAGATCAATCCCATTCACAATAGCTACAAAAACAATCAAATACCTTGGAATAAACTTAACCAAGGACGTTAAAGATCTCTACAATGAAAACTACAAAACCTTAGAGAAAGGAATAGAAGAGGATACCAAAAAATGGAGAAATCTTCCATGCTCATGGATTGGAAGAATCAATATCATCAAAATGTCTATTCTCCCAAAAGCAATTTATACATTCAATGCAATACCAATCAAGACACCGAAGACATTCTTCTCAGATCTGGAAAAAATAATGCTGAAATTCATATGGAGACACAGAAGACCTCGAATAGCCAAAGCAATCTTGTACAACAAAAACAAAGCCGGAGGCATCACAATCCCAGATTTCAGGGCATACTACAGGGAAGTTGTTATCAAAACAGCATGGTACTGGTACAGAAACAGATGGATAGACCAATGGAACAGAATAGAAACACCAGAAATCAATCCAAACATCTACAGCCAACTTATATTTGATCAAAGATCCAAAACTAATCCCTGGAATAATGACAGCCTATTCAATAAATGGTGCTGGGAAAATTGGATTTCCATGTGCAGAAGCTTGAAGCAAGACCCATAGCTTTCACCTTACACAAAAATTCACTCAACGTAGATTAAAGACTTAAATCTACGACCCGAAACCATCAAATTATTAGAGAGCATTGGAGAAACTCTGCAAGATATAGGTACAGGCAAAGACTTCTTGGAAAAGACCCCAGGAGCACAGGCAGTCAAAACCAAAATTAACATTTGGGATTGCATCAAATTGAGAAGTTTCTGTACTTCAAAAGAAACAGTCAGGAAAGTGAAGAGGCAACCGACAGAATGGGAAAAAATATTTGCAAACTATACTACAGATAAAGGGTTGATAACCAGAATCTACAAAGAAATCAAGAAAATCCACAACAACAGAACAAACAACCCACTGAAGAGATGGGCCAAGGACCTCAATAGACATTTTTCAAAAGAGGAAATCCAAATGGCCAACAGACACATGAAAAAATGTTCAGGATAACTACCAATCAGGGAAATGCTAATCAAAACCACAATGAGGTTTCACCTCACCCCGGTTAGAATGGCCCACATTCAGAAATCTACCAACAATAGATGCTGGCGAGGATGTGGGGAAAAAGGGACACTAATCCACTGTTGGAGGGAATTCAAACTGGTAAAGCCACTATGGAAATCAGTCTGGAGATTCCTCAGAAACCTGAATATAACCCTACCATACAACCCAGCCATCGCACTCCTTGGAATTTACCCAAAGGAAATTAAATGGGCAAATAAAAAAGCTGTCTGCACCTCAAGGTTTATTGCAGCTCAATTCACAACAGCTAAGACCTGGAACCAACCTAAATGCCCATCAACAGTAGACTGGATAAAGAAATTATGGGACATGTACTCTATAGAATACTATACAGCTTTCGCCGGCGCCACGGCTCAATAGGCTAATCCTCTGCCTTGCTGCGCTGGCACACCGGGTTCTAGTCCCGGTCGGGGCACCGATCCTGTCCTGGTTGCCCCTCTTCCAGGCCAGCTCTCTGCTATGGCCCGGGAAGGCAGTGGAGGATGGCCCAAGTGCTTGGGCCCTGCACCCGCACGGGAGACCAGGAGAAGCACCTGGCTCCTGCCATCAGATCAGCGCGGTGCGCCGGCCGCAGCGCGCCTACCGTGGCAGCCATTGGAGGGTGAACCAACGGCAAAAAGAAAAAAAGGAAGACCTTTCTCTCTGTCTGTCTCTCTACTGTCCACTCTGCCTGTTAAAAATAAATAAATAAATTAAAAAAAATAAGAATACTATACAGCAGTCAAAAACAATGAAATCTGGTCATTTGCAACATGATGGAGGAATCTGGAAAACATTACGCTCAGTGAATTAAGCCAGTCCCAAAGGGACAAATATCATATGTTCTCCCTGATTGGCGTCAACTAACTGAGAACCAAAAGGGATACCTGTTGAAGTGAAATGGACACTATGAGAAACAGTGACTTTATCAGCTCTTGTCCTGACTGTTGATGTACAGTGTAATACTTTATCCTTTTTAGTATTTTTTTGTTGTTGTTGTTCTAGTACTAGTGGTTGAACTCTGTAATTAACACACAATTATTCTTTTTTTTATTAAACTTTTATTTAATGAATATAAATTTCCAAAGTACAGCTTATGGGTTACAATGGCTTCCCCCTCCCAAAACTTCCCTCCCACCCACAACCCTCCCCTTTCCCGCTCCCTCTCCCCTTCCAATCACATCATGATTCATTTTCAATTCTCTTTATATACAGAAGATCAGTTTAGTATATATTAGGTAATGATTTAAACAGTTTGCCCCCATATAGCAACAGAAAATGAAAAAAAATATTGTTGGAGTACTAGTAATCGATCTTCTGTATATAAAGATAATTGGAAATGAAAAAAAAAACTGGTGTTAAATTGGAAATGACATAGAAAATTAATTAATTTTTAAAAAAAAATATTATGTAGGATCTCTGTCTTTAATGTGCTGTACACTCTTATTCTTAGGTGTTTAAATTTTAACTGAAAAGTGATCTCTGTTAAATGTAAGAGTGGGAATAAGATAGGGAGGAGATGTACAATTTGGGACATGCTCAATCAGTCTTGCCCCAAATGGTGGAGTTAGAAATGTGCCAGGGGATTCCAATACAAACCCATCAAGGTGGAATGTACCAATGCCATCTCACTAGTCCAAGTGATCAATTTCAGTTTCAATTGATCACACTGATAGGTCTAAGAGTCAAAGGGATCACACAAACAAGACTAGTGTCTGTGAATACTAACTGATAGAATCAAAAAGGGAGAGAACGATCCATCATGGGAAGCAGGATACACAGTAGACTCATAGAATGGCAGATGTCCTAAATAGTACTCTGGCTTCAGAATCAGCCCTTAAGGCATTCGGATCTGGCTGAAGAGCCCATGAGAGTATTTTAGGCATGGAAAGCCAAGACACTCTGGAAAAAAAAAAAAAAAAAGAAGAAGACCTAAATGAAAGATCTCTGCGAGTGAGATCCCAGTGGAAAGAACAGGGCCATCAAAGAAGGAGGTACCTTTCTCTGAAGGGAGGAGAGAACTTCCACTTTGACTGTGACCCTGTTGGAATAAGATCTAAGTCGGCGAACCATAAAGGCTTCCATAGCCTTGGCAACTCATGACTAGAGCCTAGGGTGATTAATGACGCCATAAATAAGAGTGTCAAATTGTTAAGTCAACAACAGGAGTCACTGTGTACTTACATCTCATGTGGGATCTGTCCTTAATGTGTTGTCCAATGTGAAGTAATGCTATAACTAGTACTGAAACAATAGTTTACACTTTGTGTTTCTGTGTGGGTGCAAACTGATGCAATCTTTATTTAATATATACTAAATCGATCTTCTGTATATAAAGAGAATTGAAAATGAATCTTGAGTGAATGGAATGGGAGAGGGAGTGGGAGATGGGGGGGTGTGATTGGATGGGAAATTATTGGTGGGGGGAAAGCCATTGTAATCCATATATTGTACTTTGGAAAGTTATATTTACTAAATAAAAAAAATGGTTTCTTTGGGGAAAAATAAAACTGTTATAATAATACCCCACACCTATGTTTTTTGCTTTCTATTGTTTCTGTTACCATTGCCAACTGAGTTCTAAAAATTTTAAATGTAAAACTCTGGAAATAAACAATACATAAATTTTAAGTTGCATGTTGTTGTATCATGATAAAAGTCTGCTTTGTTCCACATGGGGCATAAAACACCCTTTGTCCAGTATATCCACCCATTATATGCTACCCTTCTGTTAGTTATTTAGCTTTCTCAGTTACCAGATTGACTGTTACGGTATCATAGTGCTTGTGCTCAAGGAACCCTTATTTTATTTAATAATGACGCCAAAGTGCACCACTAGTGGTGCTGGCCATTCCTATATGAAAAAAAAAAAGAAGCAACAAAGTGATTCTTTTCAGTGAAAAGATGAAAGTAATACTTTTATTATAGTGTATTGTTATGATTATTCTATTTTATTATTAGTTACTATTGTTAATCTCTTGTTATGCCTAATTTCTAAATTATATTTTATCATAGGTAGGTATGCATAGAAAAAGCAGCATATACAGCTCAGTACTATCCTAGGCTTCAGGCATTTATTCGGGGTCTTACAAATATGGGGGACTACTGTATGAGTATGCAGAGGGAAGTACCAAATACACCTGTTCCTACTGAAAGAGTGGCTTTGATTGAAATGCACCAACAACACTGGCAGCAGCAGAAGTTTCCATTCTTTAAACACCTCACATTTGGTAATTCCCTCAATACAATGATCTCTATTTCTCACAAATATCCCACAAGGGGGTAGTTGATACTACTAAGAAATTAGGCTCAGCGAGGTTCAGGTTCTTGTGTAAGACTACCCTGTTGGTAAATGCACAACTGGGAACTCAATCGAAGTCTGTTTGATCTCATATATCCACTCTCTCCTAGTTTTCTTTTAATGTAAGGTATTTATCAGCAGGAAAACATGAAAGGGGTCCTAGATATCCTGAAAAAGAATATCATGTGTCCAGTGTGGATTAGTGAATGGGCTCATGGCAAACTAGACCAAAATGTCTCAATTGTTAACAGTTACTCTGTGCATAAACATCCAGATGAAGATAGATTTAAAAAATGCCAATAAAGTAAAATTGCATTTTCAAAGTCCTTACCCAAGCACTCATTTCTTAATGCATTATCTTGTTCTGAAATATTTCAGGTTAAACTTACTACTCTTCAAGGACCAAAGTGTACTTAAATACTTTACATACTATATTTCACTGAGAAGAGATTGTTAGCTCTTAAGAAATACAGTTCTGCTACAGTAAGAGAAATTCACATCATTAGTGATTCACCCCACATAGAATTTTATTTGTTGCCTCAATCTGATTTTGAATTCAAATGGTGTTTGGTGATACTATTATTTCACTTAAGCAACTCACTTTGAACCAAAATTGGGACTCAGTGATGGCTTGCAAATGTGATTTAAAGCAACCATATAGATCTGTAAATGACTCTGTAGCCTTAGGGGGAATGCAAAGTGAGGTCACTAGCAGGGACAAGCAGAGCCTTCAACCACTGATGGAAAAAATCATTATTTTACCACCTCTGTTAATTAGTTAAATGTCTGAAGTTGGAGAGAAGTAAACTAGACACACTAGCAAGGACTATGAGCAGGCACACAGGGATAGAATTCAATATCTTCTGAACTCCCCAAATGCCCACACACTACCCATGAGAGTTCCTGACTACAATGGCTATGGAGGAGTATCAGGAGACCCAGACCTTACCTTCAGGAAACACGATGCTTTATCTCCTGCTCACTCACTTCACTTATCATTCCTCTGCACTGGAAAGGCCTTTCTTCTCTAATCTTTCAATTTTGGTTTGCATGCTCACTTATAGTCTTATTTCAAGACAAGCTCAAGGACCTACTCCTTTACAAAGATTTTCCTGAAAATGTATTCTATTGTGCTTCAGCTGGACCACCCTATCATAGTACTTGTAAAAGCTTATTATACTGATTTGTTTCCTTCTACATTAATGCTACTGGATCTTATTACTTATTTCTAATAAGTTCCTCAAAGGGTCATGCTTTATTTATCTCATTAAACAACTTATATTTCACTGAACAATAGTGGTTATGAACCAGGCAGTATAGTTATCTAACACTGAATATATAATTGGTAAATGAAAATATGAAATCTAAACTCCAAATGATGCCATATACTCCTGATAGCAACTGCTCTCCCAAATCCCTTTAGAACTCTGGATTTAATTTGTGTTTACAGATACACATAAAAAGTTCTCCAGTTGTCTTTTGTGTGAATTCTTCATTCCCAGATAGATTAAATCCTTCTTGAGGGAAAGGCCACAAATACTTCTACTCAACTGAGTTTATATCTATAAAGAAGTCAATAACAATGTCCTAGAAAGCAACTGCTTACTTTGGATGAATATTATTAGCATGAAACAGAAAAATCACCATTCATTTGGATTATCAATCTGTTCTAGTCAAAAATCTCCCTACCTTCAAATCCTGTCAACAAATCATGTTTCTGGAAAATATCCCTTTCTTACCCCTGCTGCAAATGCCTTAAGCACTGCAAATACCTTAAGCATTGCCTTTGGGACCTCATTATCTCTCACTTGAACTATTAAAACTGACTTTTATAGGATCTTTCTGCCTTTAGTCTCTCCCCTCCATCTTACCATCAATATTGCAACCAGAATATGTTTTCTAAAACAAGAATCTGGGGGCTGTTGCTGTGGCATAGTGGGTAAAGCTGCTGTCTGCAAGGATGGCATCCTACACGGGCCCTGGTTCATGTTCTGGCTGCTCCTCTTCTGATCCAGCTCTCTGCTATGGCCTTGCAAAGCAGTGATAGATGGCCCAGGTGCTGGGGCCCCTGCACCTGTATGGTAGACCCAGAAGAAGTTAAGCTGCTTGCTCCTGGCTTCTGCTTGGCCCAGCACTGGCTATTGTGGCCATTTTGGGAGTGAACCAACAGATGGAAGATCTCTCTGTTTCTCCCTCTCTTTCTGCAACTCTGCCTTTCAAATGAATAAACTTTAAAGATAAATGTAAAAAAAAAAACTAAATCTGACTATGCATCACACAGACTACCTAGATGTCCACTAAATATTTTTCCTTTTCTTCCAAGAAATGCACTAGACTACATTTCTTAGCCTTGCTTGCAGATAGGTATAGACATATGACTGACTACACAAAGCAGAAGTGTTGAGTCCCACGTCCATTTGAGGCCCATAAAAACTTCCATTCATGGTTATTACTCTTCTCCCTCCTTTAAGCTTGATGTAGATAAATACAGCAACTTTTCAAGCCATACGTTGAAGACAGTGGAGCTTCTAGGGATAGAAACAGCTTGGGTCCTGAGTCAAATCTAGAACAACTGTCCACTAATTAGGAATTCTAAGGTTGCATTTAGGTAAATGAGAAATCACCCATTATTGTTGAGTCAATATATATTTTTACATTAGTTTGTAACAGAAGGTAGCATTGTCTTAACTCATATATATCATGCTACTCCTCTGGTGAAATTCTTTCCTTCATTGAGTAGCATACTCTAGGTAAATTCTTTAGAATGACACATATAAGATCCTTTGTTATCTAAATGTGACTTGTTCTACAGTCTCATTCTACTTTAAATCCTTGACTCAAACCACCCATGGCCAAAGTAACCATATCCTATACTTCAAGCAAAATAAATTACATGAAATTACCAGAAAAGAATACATTCATGCCTACATGCATGCTATTTTTTTTCATATTAGAATACATTTTTGGGCCAGTGCTGTGGCGTAGTAGGCCAGGCCTCTGCCTGCAGAACTGGCATCCCATATTGGCGCCAGTTTGAGTCCCAGCTGCTCCTCTTCTGACCCAGTTCCCTGCTGATGGCCTGAGAAAGCAGTGGAAGATGGCCTAAGTGCTTGGGCACCTGCACCCACGTGGGAGATCTGGAAAAAGCTCCTGGCTCCTGGCTTTGGGCCAAGCTCTGACCATTGCAGCCATTTGGAGGAGTGACCTAGCTGATGGGAGACTTTTCTCTGTCTCACCCTGTCTCTGTCTCTAACTCTACCTCTCAAAGAAATAAATAAAATCTTTAAAAAAGATACATTCTCTTTCTCCTGTCTCATACCAGAAATATTTTTATCATTCATGGAGCAATTCACATTGCAATCCCTAATACATTTTATCTGATATAGCCTCTGATTTCCACTCCTATAACACATTTTTAAAAATATGCATCATAACATTAACTGTATTTATAAATTAAGAAGTAGTTTAGTTGTCTGTATGTTTATTTTCAAACATGGATTGTTATTACCTTGAAGAACAAGATTGCTTCTTGTTCATCCTTATAATCTCCCAACAAATTGTCCAGACTCTTAAATACAGTAGGCACTTGGAGTCCTCCAAGATGGCAGAATAGGGAGGGAGCACACTGATAGTCCGGGAAAAGATAGTTTAATAAAAGTGGAGATACTGTAGTTTCAGGGAAGAGTTAGGGAAAAAACTGCAGAGGAAACTCTTCCAGAACTAGTGGGACATGGTGGACCTACGTGGAGGGCACAGGCACTTATGGCTTGGGACCCCAGCCACTGAGTCTACACACCAGCGCTGGAAAGGGAGGTGAGGTGAAACCTCAGTAGCCTGAGACACTGGGAGGAAGAACCTAGAGGGAACGAGGCTTAAAGCCCCATGGGGGAAAGTACACCAGCCTAACAAGAGCAGAGAAAAATAAATAAATAAAAGGGATCAGTACTGACACGATTCTCTCCACTCACATAGGCGAGTAAGACAAAGAGCAGGTGCCATTTTGGACATACCTAAAAGCTGCACCACCTCAGGGCGGTGCCTGCCCTCAACCAAGAAGAAAAACCTGACTCTGGAGGGGATAAATAACAGGAGGTTAAGACCTAGTGAATGTGTGGAGCTTATGAACTGAGACTGTGAAAAAATACTGAGGGTGTGTGAGAGAACTCATGGAGTGCCTGAGACGTGAGTACTTGGTGGGAGATGCCACAAACTCTGTAACCTCAGCAACCTGGTGGGAGATTGCAGGGGAATCTGAGCTTACACTGAGGACTGCACAGATCCTGTGTGTGGTCCTTGGGACAGAGCAGACGAATATTATACCCACAGGGGCCAGCACACAGACAATGACTGCCTTCAAGGAGAATAGCTCAGCTGTGTGGAATTATTTCCCTTCTGAATTAAAAAAAAGAGATAGAGAAGATTTACCACTCCCAAACTGGGTGTGTCATCTTTGGCACATCCTTAACCCTGAAGAACTAAACAGAGCACTGGCTACACCCATCACAAGCCTCTAAGGCTCCATCAAAAGCAGACAGTTCACTTAATCTAGAGTCACAGTACAATAAGAAAAGGCACCAGAGTGAGGAAAAAAAAGAGAAGAAACCAAAGAATATCTCCACAACGCCAAGCAACAAATGCAGAAACTGAGGAAACAAAAACAAGGAAGACATCATGACACTCCCAAATGAACATGACACTCCAATTCAAGATTATGAAGATGATTAGATAGAAGAAATGCAAGATACAGATTTCAAAAATTGATGATAAGAACATTTAGAAGTTCTCAAAAACAAATTCTTGAACTACAGAAATCCTTACTGGACAGGATAGAAAATCTCTCACACAAAAATGAAATACTAAGGAAGAAACAAGATGAAATGAAGAATCTAGTAGAACATTAAATTGTGATATTGAAGAGAAATCAAAATTAAATGAAGAATTCAATGGATCAAATGACAAACACATTAGAGAGCCTTAAAAACGGAATCAGTGAAGCAGAAGAGAGAATATCGGACTTAGAAGACAGAGCACAGGAAAGTATACAGTCAAACCAAAGAAAAGAAGAGGAAATTAGAAATCTAAAAAATATTGTTGAGAATCTACAGGATACTATTAAAAACCCAACATTTGGGTTCTAGGAGTTCCTGAAGGCATGGAGAGAGAGAAAAGATTAGAAGGTCTTTTTAGTGAGACACTAGCAGAAAACTTCCCAGGTTTGGAGAAGGACAGAGACATTCAAGTACAGGAAGCTCATAGAACCCCCAACAAAATGACCAAAAGAGATCCTCACAACGACATATTGTAATCAAACTCACCACAGTGAAACATAAAGACTCTAAAATGTGCAAGAGAGAAACGTCAGATTACTCTCAGAGGATCTCCAATTAGACTCACAGCTGACTTCTTATCAGAAACCCTACAGGCTAGGAGGGAATGGCAACATATAGCCCAGGTACTAGGAGAAAAAAAAAAACTGCCAGCCCAGAATATTATATGCTGCAAAGCTCAAATTTGTGAATGAAGGTGAAATAAAGACCTTTCAAAGGAAATAGAAACTGAAAAAATTTGTCACCACTCATCCAGCCCTGCAAAAGATGCTTAAAGATGTGTTCCACACAGAAACACAGAAACATGGTCATCAATATGAAAGAAGGTAAAGGAAGAAAACCTCCCAGTAAAAGATCACAGGAAGTTCAAAGCATATATTAGAAATATCTTTGAGAAAATGGCAGGGAAAAGTCACTAGTTATCAATAGTCACATTGAATGTTAATGACCTTAAGTCTCCAGTTAAAAGACAGACTGGCTGAACGGATTAAGGAACAAAATCCATCTATTTGCTGTTTACAAGAAACACATCTTTCCAACAAAGCTGCATGCAGACTGAAAGTGAAAGGTTGGAAAAAGATATTCCATGACAACAGAAACAAAAAAGAGCTGGTGTAGCCATCTTAATATCAGACAAAATAAAATTTAACACAAAAACTATTAAGAGAGACAAAGAGGGACACTATATAATGATTAAGGGATCAATTCAACAGGAAGATGTAACTATTATAAATGTATATGCACTTAATTATAGGGCACCAGTTCATTTAAATGATATGTTAAGGAAATTAAAGGGAGACGTAGACTTTAACACACTAGAATTGGAGACTTCAATACTCCACTTTCAGCAATAGATAATCAACCGGACAGAAGATCAACAAGGAAACAGCAGATTTAAATGACACTATAGCCCAAATGGATATAACAGATATCTGCAGAACTTTTCATCCCACACTTAAAGAATTTACATTCTTCTCAGCAGTACATGGAACCTTCTCTAGGATTCACCACATACTAGGCCATAAAGCAAGTCTCAGCAAATTCAAAAGAATTAGAATCATACCATGCAGCTTCTCAGACCACAGTGGAATGAAGCTGGAAATTAGCAACTCAGGAATCCCTAGAACATATGCAAACACATGGAGACTGAACAACATGCTCCTGAATGAACACTGAGTCATGGAAGAAATCAAAAGAGAAATCAAAAATTTCTGGAAGTAAATGAGGGTAACAGCACAACATATCAAAACTTATGGGGTACAGAAAAAGCAGTGTTAAGAGGAAAGTTTATAGCAATAGGTGCTTACATCAAGAAATTGGAAAGGCACCAAACTGTCGAGCTTTCAATGCATCTCAAGGATCTAGAAAATCTGCAGCAAACCACACCCAAATCTAGCAGGAGAAGAGAAATAATTAAAATCAGAGAAGAAATCAACAGGATTGAATCCAAAAATTACATTACAAAAGATCAGCCAAACGAGGAGCTGGTTTTTTGAAAAAATAAACAAAATTGATACCCCATTGGCCCAACTAACTAAAAAAAGAAGAAAAAAGACCCAAATCAATAAAATCAGAGATGAAAAAGGAAACATAACAACAGACACCACAGAAATAAAAAGAATCATCAGAAATTACTACAAGGACTTGTATGCCAGCAAACAGGGAAATCTATCAGAAATGGATAGATTCCTGGACACATGCAACCTACCTAAATTGAACCCGGAAGACATAGAAAACCTAAACAGACCCATAACTGAGACAGAAATTGAAACAGTAATAAAGGCCCACCCAACCAAGAAAAGCCCAGGACCAGATGGATTCACGGCTGAATCCTACCAGACATTTAAAGAAGAACTAACTCCAATTCTTCTCAAACTATTCAGAATAATCGAACAAGAGGGAATCCTCCCAAATTCTTTCTATGAAGCCAGCATCACCTTAATTCCTAAGCCAGAGAAAGATGCAGCATTGGAAGAGAATTACAGACCAATATCCCTGATGAACATAGATGGAAAAATCCTCAATAAAATTCTGGCCAATAGAATACAACAACACATCAGAAAGATCATCCACCCAGACCAAGTGGGATTTGTCCCTGGTATGCAGGGATGGTTCAATATTCACAAATCAATCAATAAGATACACCACATTAATGCACTGCAGAAGAAAAGCCATATGCTTATCTCAATAGATGTAGAGAAAGCATTTGATAAAATACAACACCCTTTCATGATGAATACTCTAAGCAAACTGGGTATGGAAGGAACATTCCTCAATACAATCAAAGCAATTTATGAAAAACCCATGGTCAATATCCTACTGAATGGGGAAAAGCTGGAAGCATTTCCACTGAGATCTGGTACCAGACAGGGATGCCCACTCTCACCACTGCTATTCAATATAGTTCTGGAAGTTTTAGCCAGAGCTCTTAGGCAAGAACAAGAAATTAAAGGGATCCGAATTGGGAAGGAAGAACTCAAACTATCCCTCTTTGCAGATGATATGATTCTTTATGTAGGGATCCAAAGAACTCTACTAAGAGACTATTGGAATTCATAGACGAGTTTGGCAAATTGAAAATGAATCTTGATGCGTATGGAATGGGAGAGGGAGCGGGAGATGGGAGGGTTATGTGTGGGAGGGAAGTTATGTGGGGGAGAAGCCACTGTAATCCATAAACTGTACTTCGGAAATTTATATTTATTAAATAAAAGTTAAAAAAAGAAATATAAAATCAATGCAAAAAAATCAACAGCCTTTGTATACACAGGCAATGCCACGGCTGAGAAAGAACTTCTAAGGTCTCTCCCATTCACAATAGCTACAAAAACAATCAAATACCTTGGAATAAACTTAACCAAGGACGTTAAAGATCTCTACGATGAAAATTACAAAACCTTAAAGAAAGAAATAGAAGAGGATACCAAAAAATGGAAAAATCTTCCATGCTCATGGATTGGAAGAATCAATATCATCAAAATATCCATTCTCCCAAAAGCAATCTATAGATTCAATGCGATTCCAATCAAAATACCAAAGACATTCTTCTCAGATCTAGAAAAAATGATGCTGAAATTCATATGGAGACACAGGAGACCTCGAATAGCCAAAGCAATCTTGTACAACAAAAACAGAGCCGGAGGCATCACAATACCAGATTTCAGGACATACTACAGGGCAGTTGTAATCAAAACAGCATGGTACTGGTACAGAAACAGATGGATAGACCAATGGAACAGAATAGAAACACCAGAAATCAATCCAAACATCTCCAGCCAACTTATATTTGATCAAGGATCCAAAACCAATTCCTGTAGCAACGACAGTCTATTCAATAAATGGTGCTGGGAAAACTAGATTTCCACATGCAGAAGCATGAAGCAAGACCCCTACCTTACACCTTACAGAAAAATCCACTCAACATGGATTAAAGATCTAAATCTATGACTCAACACGAGCAAATTATTGGGGAACATTGGAGAAACCCTGCAAGATATAGGCATAGGCAAAGACTTCTTGGCAAAGACCCCAGAGGCACAGACAGTCAAAGCCAAAATTAACATTTGGGATTGCATCAAACTGAGAAGTTTCTGTACTGCAAAAGAAACAGGAAAGTAAAGAGGCAATTGACAGAATGGGAAAACATATTTGCAAACTATGCAACAGATAAAGGATTAATAACCAGAATTTACAAACAGATAAAGAAACTCCACAACAACAAAACAAACAACCCATTTAAGAGATGGGCCAAGGACCTCAATAGACATTTTTCAAAAGAGGAAATCCAAATGGCCAACAGACACATGAAAAAATGTTCAGGATCACTAGCTATCAGAGAAATGCAAATCAAAACCACAATGAGGTTTCACCTCACCCCAGTTAGAATGGCTCACATTCAGAAATCTACCAACAACAGATGCTAGAGAGGATGTGGGGGAAAAGGGACACTAACCCACTGTTGGTGGGAATGCAAACTGGTTAAGCCACTATGGAAGTCAGTCTGGAGATTCCTCAGAAACCTGAATATAACCCTACCATACAACCCAGCCATCGCACTCCTTAGAATTTACCCAAAGGAAATTAAATGGGCAAATAAAAAAGCTGTCTGCACCTCAAGGTTTATTGCAGCTCAATTCACAACAGCTAAGATCTAGAATCAAGCTAAATGCCCATCAACAGTAGAATGGATGAAGAAATTATTGGATATGTACTCTAGATGATACTATACAGCAGTAAAAAACAAAAATGAAATCCAGTCATTTGCAACAAAATCGAGGAATCTGGAAAACATCATGCTTAGTGAAATAAGCCAGTCCCTAAGGGACAAATATCATATGTTCTTCCTGATCAGTGACAACTAACCGAGCACCAAAATGGAAACCTGTTGAAGTGAAATGGACACTATGAGAAACAGTGACTTGATCAGTCCTTGTCCTGACTGTTGATTACTTTATCCCTTTTAGTATTTTTTTGTTCTACTTATTACTATTGGTTGAACTCTTCAATTAACACACAATTATTCTTAGGTGTTTAAATTTAACTGAAAAGTGATCCCTGTTATATATAAGAGAGGGAGGAGGTGTACAATTTGGGACATGCCCAATTGGACTTGCCCCAAACGGTAGAGTTAGAAACGTGCCAGGGCATTCCAATTCAGTCCCATCAAGGTGGCATGTACCAATGCCATCTCACTAGTCAAAGTGATCAGTTTCAGTTCACGATTGATCATAATGATAGGACTAAGAGTCAAAGGGATCACATAAACAAGACTAGTGTCTGCTAATACTAACTGATAGAATAAAAAGGGAGAAAATAATCCAACGTCGGAAGCAGTATACACAGCAGACTGCTAGAATGGCAGATGTCCTAAATAGCACTCTGGCCTCAGAATCAGTCCTTAAGGCATTCTGATCTGGCTGAAGAGCCCATGAGAGTATTTTAGGCATGGAAAGCCAAGACACTCTGGAAAAAAAAAAAGAGGTCCTAAATGAAAGGTCTCTGTGAGTGAGATCCCAGTGGAAAGAACGGGGCCATCAAAGAAGGAGGTACCTTTCTCTGAAGGGAGAAGAGAACTTCCACTTTGATTATGGCTATGTCTAAATAAGATCAGAGTTGGCAAACTCAAAAGGCTTCTATAGCCTTGGCAACTCATGAGAAGAGCCTAGGGTGATTACTGACTCCATAAACAAGAGTGTCAATGGTTTAGTCAACAACAGGAGTCACTGTGTACTCACTCCCCATGTAGGATCTCTGTCTTTAATATATTGTACAATGTGAATTAATGCTATAACTAGTACTCAAACAGTACTTTACACCTTGTGTTTCTGTGTGGGTGCAAACTGTTGAAATGTTTACTGAATATATACTAAATCGATCTTCTGTATATAAAGATAATTGAAAATGAATCTTGACGTGAATGGAATGGGAGAGGGAGCGGGAAAGGGGAGGGTTGCGGGGGGGAGGTAAGTTATGGGGGGGGGGAAAGCCACTGTAATCCATAAACTGTACTTTGGAAATTTATATTTAATAAATAAAAGTTAAAAAGAATAAATACAGTAGGCATTTAAGAAATGTAGGTCAGAAGGATATTAATAATTTAACTATTTAACTGTATCAAAGTATTATCATATATATTATCTCATTTTTATACCTTAATGATTATATAAATTGAAATGGCTTAAGTAAAGGCAAAGAGTTAATTGTGTAATATAGTCTAGATCCTAATATTCTAACACTGTTTTAGCTACCTGAGAGGAAAAGCAAATTAGGTAAAGTGACTCTAACCATAAAAGCTCATTAATAAAAGAATTATTTTTTTGTGTGTTTATTTTCTAACTCTCAACTTTACTGAATTGATTTATCAATTCTAACAACTTTTTGGTGGTGTTTAGGTTTTCCCATGTACAACATCATGTAATCTATAAACATGTATATTTTTACTTCCTCCTTTCCAATTTTGACACCCTATATTTCTTTCTTTCCCCTAATTGCTCTTGCAAATCTTTCCAGCACTATATGGAATATCAGTGGTGAAAGTAGACATTCTTGTTTCATACCAGAACTGAAGGGAAATCATTTTAGCTTTTTCCTATCAGTATGATATTGGTTGTTGATTTGTCATATATATCAATTTTTTCTATGAATGTGCCCAGTGTATAAGTTTGTATATGATTTGTTATAGTAATAGTAGATGCAAATTTATTTTTTAAAGATTTATTTATTCATTTGAAAGCAAGGATTATACAGAGAACAAGCTTCCTTTTGCTGGTTCACGCCCCAAGAAGCTTCATCAGCCAGGGCTGGGCCAGCCCAAAGCCAGAAGCGTAGAACTCCATCCAGGTCTTCCATGTGGGTGGAAGATGGCCAAATACTTGGGCCATCTTTCACTGTTTTACCAAGCACATTAGCAGGGAGCTGGATTGGAAGTGGATCAGGCAGGCCTTGAACGGGTACTAATATGGGATGCTGGCATCACAAGTGTCAACTTAATCTGCTGTGCCACAATGCCAGCCCCACAAATTTATTTT
Source organism: Lepus europaeus (assembly GCF_033115175.1). Taxonomy (NCBI): domain Eukaryota; kingdom Metazoa; phylum Chordata; class Mammalia; order Lagomorpha; family Leporidae; genus Lepus; species Lepus europaeus. Next base: position 31,530,355 of record NC_084850.1, on the reverse strand, counting down.
AGATAATTCAATATTTAAGATGACTTAGATATCTATAATATGTTGTGCATGTAAAAAATACTACAGAAAGATGATATATACTAAAATTTCATCTTGTGTAGGAAATATCAGGAAGAGTACTCTTTAATCAGTATTCTTCATATTCAATAGAATAGTGTGAGAAATAGAAATTTTAAATGTACTTTACATTAATTTTGTACTATTTCATTTAATGAACTAGTTACATGTAAGTATCTGAGAATAGGACTAGTACATAGTAAGAATTATATACATGGTAATTATTTTTCCAATAGTATTTTTATGGTGAGTATGTGTTATTTTAAATACTTACAAAAAGAAATAGTAACTATCTTTTAGTGGTTATAGTTGTGTAATCTACCATAACCTACCCTTCTGTGGATAATAACAAGTAGATACAATTCAATAAGTAATCAAAGGACTGCAGGTACTTGAGAGCCAATATAAGACAGGGATTCTAGTGAGGAAGCAACATTTGGAAGAAGAGAAGGCATGGGTGAATCTCCAGTTTTTATGTTGTTAATCTGAAGGTAGAAAGCAATCAGAGCTGTGAAAAGTAGAAAAATGTTTATAGACAAATCTCAGTTCCTCTGGTATAATGAATCAGGGAACCAGGGGTGGGTGCCTGGCCTAGTAGTTAAGATACTGGTAGGGTGCCCACACCCAGTGTCAGAGTACCTAGATTTAAGTCCCATCTCTGCTCCTGACTCCAGCTTCCTGCTAATAGAGGCCATGGGAGACAACAGTGATTTTTCAGTGATTGGGTTCCTTTTACCTATGTGGGAGATCCAGATTGTGTTCCTGACTCTTGACTTTGATCCTGGCATAACCTCAGCCATTTTGAACATTTAGGGAATGTTCTCTTTCTCTCTGCCCCCACTCACATCTCTGCTTCTCAAATGAAAAAATAAAAAGAAAAGAATAATAAAGTCACAGAGCTTATACAGTAACAGCCACTGAAAAGTCAATATGGATATCCCACATGGAGATAAAGAAAGAGGATGTACCACACAAACTGTGTATAAACTTAGCTCAAAATCTCTGGTTTACCCTGGAACCATGAATGTGTGCGTGTGTGCATGTGTATGTGTGTGTGTGCGTGTGTGTTGGGGGAAAGAAGGCAGATACCAATTGAGAGTGAATTGAGATTTGTGCTGCACCTTAAGAGAGAATTTTCCATTGGAGTTTAAGAAATTTAATCACATTCTAACCAAAAGGAGGGACAATCACTTGATAGAATAATATAACAGAATCTAGAGTCTCCACAAAAATAACAATCTGAATGCCCAAGATAAATTCAAAAGCTATTCAAAATCCAAAAAGAAACAACCAGGAAAATGTGATAAATTATTAAGATAAAAGATAACATATAGAGACTAACCCTAAAATAACCCTGATGTTGGAATTAGCAGAACATGGTTTTAAAGTAACTACTCTAACTATGCTAATGGATGTGAAGGAAAATATGCCCACAATAAATACAAAGAAAGGAAATTGCACCAGAGAAACAGAAAATAATTAAAAATTATTTAATCAATGCTTGATATAAAAAGTGAGGAATTCCAAGAACATGCCTAATTCTCATCAGTATTTTCATACACAGCAGCCAATTTGGGGTATCTCCTTAGCTTGCCTTCTTCCTCCTCTGAAAACTGCCCAGCACTCACAGAGATAAGGGTATTGTAGCAGTTATATGATTATTCCTCTAATATTCTGAGAGCTAAATAGTCTGGCAGTAGGCTCCTTATCCAAGCTTTATGAATAAGATGATTTCTCATGGGAGTTTAGAATTGGGGCAGAGCCTTAGTTAGTCTCAGTCAGGATTTAAATTGAGATGTCATGTCCATTCAAGATCAGGGGCATCACTCTTTTTGGCCCTGTTCAGAGGAAAGCAAATAGAGCTCATCTTCAGAGAAAAATAAACAAAATGAAATGGTGGAGGTTACGGATTTCTTTCTAATTCATGGGTTCAGTCCCTCATTAGGCCTTAGCCTGATTTCTGTCTTTGGCTTCTGAGATACACCAGTATTCTTGTAATAAACTCGAGTTATCATTTTTTTGGTTCACGCTTCTCTTACTCATAACCAATACAGCCTTGTTTACACAGTATTGGATATTTGTATTCCTTGGTCATTCACCTATTGAGGAGGTGCTGGATATGGCAATGGTTTGACTTTGAGTATTGAAAGAAATATGGATATGAAAATAAAGAACGCTTTCAATTTTGAAAGTAAATGCCACCAATTGAGAATGACTTTAGGAAAAAAACAACTAATGAACATCAGTTGTCTGTAGAAGGAAGTCAGTCTAAAGAATAATTTGTGACTGAGGGAGTAAGTATTTTAGAAACAGCCAGATGTGATTAAATTGTGTTGCTAATAGTTACAGTGGCTTGAAGAATGTGCTACCAGAAATGTAGGACATAAAAAAGAGGAATAACAGAAAGAATTTATCATTGTAATTTTTATTCATGTTGCCTACTTGAGTTCCCTGACTTAATAACATTCTTTAGGGTGTGATACTGACATTCTAACTAACTTGTTTTTTGTGTCTTATCCATATTTCTCAAGGAACCTACTAGTTATCATTTGATTTACTAAGTAGCTTCCTAAGAGGAAGTAAATTCTTGGACCACTATAAGAATATTTTTATCTGCTTGAACATTATATTTCATATTGTAAATAAGTTGACATTCTGATTTTATACATAAGTTTCATAAAAGTTCAGTAAAAGTAAGGCAGAACTCTTGGGTCAAATAACTCCAGATAATATAAGAAAATATAATGGACTTGAATTATCAGATAGTGGAACAGACTAGTACCTCCCCTAGTGATCCTGATTTGCAAGCCAATCTTCCAGATAATGATCATATCTTTTCATTCTTTGTAATAAATATCCAAGATGGTTAGATTTCAAATTATCAAAAATATTATACATTGTTCAATAGTATTTACTCTAGTTTTGAATACTGCATGAGTATTTGGAATATATTTTGAAATTAAATTATTTGAGAGGCAGAGAAACAGAGACAGCAGATAGATGGCTTTCATCTACTGATTCACTCCTCAGATGCTCACTATGGCTAAAGGAGGGATGAGGGAAAAGCTAAGAACCAGAAACTCACCTAGATTGGGTGGCAGGTACACAATTACTTGAGCCATCACTTCTTCTTTCTCCCAGGACCAGCATTACCAGGAAGCTGGAGTTGGGAGGGTGGAGGCAGGTTTAAGCTCAGTTACTCCAATACAGGACATGGACATCTTAACTGGCATCTTAACCAGTGGGCAAATACCTGCCCTGGAATATTTTATAGTAGCTTCATTATGGTGAATATATTTGTCTTAAGTAGCAACTATACAGGGCTCATGTATTTTATTATTAGTGTAATAGGTCAATGTTACCCCTGAATGCAAAAATACCATACACATACATACATTCATTGGAGCATTTCCAAGTAAGGCTAGAAAATTACAAGTGTGTTAAATATAAAGCATAATATATATTCACTATGACATTATCTTATTTGGAAGCAGGAAGTAAAAGCTGCTGTATATTCTCTACCTTAATCCTTCATTTTTCAAGTGGAAAGAAGCTGATATTTGTACAGGAAGACAAATGAATAAATGAGTATTTGCTTCTGCCATTGACTTCTAAGATTTAACTCTTATGTGTCCAATATATGTGTTCTGGGAAGTGTATATACATAATTGGTACTCTGTTACATTATATTTTTATTGCATCATTTAAAATGTACTTGTTGCAAATTCTTTTATAAAACAAAGGATCTCTTTTTAAAATGTAGACTACCCCCTTTAATACCTATCCATGCCAATTTAGTTTTAGGGTATACAAGAGGGCTGCATGGTCAATTTAAAAGGATTTAGTGGACTATCAGTCAACATTCAAATTATTTTCTCACTCATGAAATTCTTCAGTGACTATTATCCACAAACTGAACATTTGTGGAAATCAATTACATCCTGGTGAAAGAGCTTAAGAAGAATGCATATAAGGGTGTGTGTGTGTGTGTGTGTGTATGTGTGCGTGTGCGTGTTACAAAATAGAACTGAAAAACCAGTGGAGGTTTGGTGCTCTTGTGACCAAGTTTTAATGCGGAATACAACATTATCATGGTTCAATGACTTTTTAGTTTTTTACTTGAGCCACTGTTTATATGGACAAATCAAGTTATTCAGAATGCTTCCCTTTTTCTTACCTATCCATGATAAGGCAAAAAGAAAGCCAGAAAAACAAAGTAAATGAATGAATATGGCCTAAGAACACAATAAAAATAGGTGATTAAGTGACTGTCTTCTATTCTTTAAATAATATTGCCATAATAGGAAAATATGACTCCAACATCTCATTTCAAAAAGGATTTATAGCTTTGTAATCACAGGAACTCTATACTTTTTTGTATTCACAAAAACATTAGTAATTTTGCTCAACATTTTGTCCTATCATTTAAATGAAAATGTTATTGTCCACTCAATGCTACTCTCAGTTTCAAAGTATTATGCAACATCCAATTAACACTTTTCTATACAATAGCAGATGCATATTAGTTAGAAATAATCTGAGGTCATCAGATATGGCATTGATCAGACACTGAAGTTAATAGTCTGTGAAAATATCTGGTATGTATATTCTTACTAACAATTGATGTGTCTCCACAAAAATTTTGTGTGTGCTTTTACCCTGTGGAATTAATTCAGTTAAAAGGATTTAATAAACTTTGGGAAAGTTTACCTTCTTGAAAATCTTGCCTTGATGTTATTGGCTATGGGAAGAGTTGTGATCATATAAGTTTAATTTTGGTCCCATTCCATTCTCTTTAATCCTATCAGTTCAGGCCCTGCCTTTAGTGATACTCTTGATGTGTAGCCTAATAACCATTGTGTATCACAAGAGCTGACCTCTACTCAAAGAAAAAAAGTATTGGAGGAAAACAAATACCCAACAGGCTTTCTGTTATCCCTAGAGGTAATATTTTATATTTTTATGTATTTATCTTATTTATTTGAAATGGAGAGGGAGGGAGCAAGGGAAGGGGGGGAGAGGGAGAGGGAGAGAGAATGAGAATGAATATGCTCCCACATTCTGGTTCACTACCCAAATGCCTGTAACAACCGGGCCAAAACAAACAGTTGGAAACTCAATCTGGGTCTCCCATGTGACAAGTAGGAACCCAAGTACCTGGTCCATCATTTATTACCTTCTGGGGAGCACATTAGCAGGAACCTGGAGTTGGAAATGGATCCAGGACTTGAACACAGGCACTCTAAAGTGGGATCTGAGCATCCCAAATCGCTATTCCAACAATCTGCCCCCTCACTGTCCTGCCCTGAGACAATAGTTAATATCATCAGGCTTTCGCTATCTGGGTCAAAGACTGTTCTGACAATGGTACAATCTTTTCCATTATTTTCTAAAACTGAATGAAAAATAAGTTTTTAATATCAGTTCCAGAGACGGGTAAATGATTTATAATACTCCAGAATTCTACAGAATAATGAAATAAGATGATAAGTTCTATAGGATAGTATATGTATTACAACAACACCAAGTAAACCAGCAATTTCAAGGTAGCACAAATAAGGTTCAAATGTGGCTATGGCTTTCATTTAGAATGTTCTGTGTATAAAGTTGCACTTTGTTATACCTATTTTTCCTAACACTTAAAGGCATTTGTATGGTACTATACAATTTTTTTTTAATTTTTAAAAAAATTTTTTTTGACAGGCAGAGTGGACAGTGAGAGAGAGAGAGAGAGAGAGAGAGAGAGAAAGGTCTTCCTTTTTGCCATTGGTTCACCCTCCAATGACCGCCGCGGCTGGCGCGCTGCGGCCGCCGCACCGCGCTAATCCTAAGCCAGGAGCCAGGTGTTTTCCTGGTCTCCCATGGGGTGCAGGGCCCAAGCACTTGGGCCATCCTCCACTGCACTCCCTGGCCACAGCAGAGAGCTGGCCTGGAAGAGGGGCAACCGGGACAGGATCGGTGCCCCCAACCGGGACTAGAACCCGGTGTGCTGGCGCCGCAAGGCGGAGGATTAGCCTATTGAGCCGCGGCGCCGGCTGGTACTATACAATTTAAAAATACATTTACCTCATCATTTTTGGGTACAAATTCCCTAATGAAGTCAAAGACCACAAAAAGCTAGTGCATAAACCACTACTAATTACACTGTCATTTTATCCAAAAGCTATAAGGAATGCTACTTCTCTACTATTTGTTGAGAATATATCTGAAGAAAGAAAAATTAATGGAAAAGAGGGACATCAAAGACTATTAATTTTATTAGTTGTCCCAAACTTAATACAAATTAAATTAGTCAAGTAAAGACAAGTTTATTTGTCTCTGTCATTCAGCAAAGAAGAAAAACTCTAAAGCAAAAACAGGCATAGTGTGTACTTTGGGCTAGAAGAATTTTATAATCTTGCTATTCAATCATGTATTATTTAGATAATGTACATATATATATACACATATAATTTTGACAGTCAAAGATCAAATAGTAGGCAACGTCTATAACAGAGATGAGGAATGAGTAAATAAATGAATCAGCATTTTACTTAGCCTTCTACTGTGAAGAATACTAATTTGTTTAATGTGTAAGGTGCTGCATTGAAGTGCTAAATTAGCTTGGCCCTTGTTATAAAATTTAGGCAAGCAGAAAAGTTCAAGTGCTTTATCATGTATTAATTGCCAATAAAGACTTGCATCAAGGTAACATGTTATCTAAAATAAATTAACAGATACTGAAAGACTCCTAATGAATGAACATACTAATTATCTTTGCATAAATATATATTAATTTTTAAGTCCAAACTATCTATATATGAGCATTTATTCTATTTATAATGATTTCTTAAGATAAAAAAAGTTGGCTTCATGACCTTATTCTTTGCGATCATTGTTTATCTCTTCAGTCTATGTTTTCTCATAGAACAAAAGGATCAGAACAAGTGATGGTAGTCTATGTATTTAAAAATATTTCACTAGGAAACAATTTCTTTAAACAAATCACTTCATGAGGTGCTCAAACAATACCATACATAAAAGAGAAACAATTCGTGTGAGCCACTGTATGATGAGACTTAATTCTCTTTTGTTCTCTTAATATGCATGTGCAAAAAGGCTTCTTTTCCATTACCTCATCTTAAGTAGTTTTTCAAATCAAACCCATACTCATACTCATGCTGTCACTGATAATGGATCTTGTATCAAAGAAAAAGAGCAGAAAGGACCTGATAATAAGTGCAATTATCAAACATCAAAAATGTAGATCAAAGTGGATTTCCCTACTCTTCTATATGCAGACAATTCACAGCATTTCACTATTCATATCATGTGGCCCTGACAGGATATATTAATTTTCTCCATTATTAGAGCTACAGGATTGGCACACTTCAATTAGAAGCTAGCAATAAGTAGAGTCATTATTTCTCCATCTTATTTTAGGCATGCGTGAGAGAGAGAGAGAGAGAGAGAGAGAGAGAGAGATTGAGAGAGGGAGAAAGGGAGAAAGGGAGGGAGAGACATCGCGTGTGTGTGAAATATATTCCCCAGACACACTAACATTGTGTTTCCAGAGGTGATAGAGAGTCTTCGGGGATGTTAACCATCCTATGAAGGATGGATCTAAGCAAGGATTCTATTTCTTTCAGATAGTACAATATTTCCTCTTTCTGGGAAATACCCAACCTATTTTTTGGAGGCCTGAATTATCTCAGAGGGAAACTGGGAGTAATACTAGAAACTTGCCAGCCTGAATTATTTCAATAACTCAAGCGATGAAATTTCTACCACCAACCTCAAACCCATATTCATTCCTTCCTCAATACTTTTCATGTTACATTGTTTCTTTGAAAAAAATGTAATGAGACAAAGCAGGGAGAATCAAAATAAATGTATTTCATGTTTTGCACACAAATGCAGAATTTGTATAGCCACATGACTTCATAGTTGTGATCTCAAAAAAGGCATTTTTCCTTGCAGTTAATGTAAGAATACTCTAAATCTCTAAGCTTCTTTTTTTTTTTTTTTTTGACAGGCAGAGTTAGACAGTGAGAGAGAGAGAGAGAAAGGTCTTCCTTTTTCCGTTGGTTTATCCCCCAAGTGGCTGGAGCGCTGCGCCGATCCAAAGCCAGGAGCCAGGTGCTTCCTCCTGGTCTCCCTTGTGGGTGCAAGGCGCAAGGACCTGGGCCACCCTGCACTGCCTTCCCAGGCCACAGCAGAGAGCTGGACTGGAAGAGGAGCAACCAGGACAGAATCCGGCACCCCAACTGGGACTAGAACCCGGGGTGCCAGCGCTGCAGGTGGAGGATTACCCTAGTGAGCCATGGTGCCGGCCTAAATCTCTAAGCTTCTAAAGTGTTAGAGGTGAAGATGGTCTGGTAATGATGCAGTAGTAATGTTTTCTTTAGCATGTGTTTATTTTTCCTTATGTACTCAAAGGTAACTTATTTGTTCAACTCAGTGATACTACAGCTAAAAATCATTCGTTAGCAAAAGGAGAAGCTGTCTCAACAAAGAAGTTCCTAGTTTATATTGAAAAGAATTTTGACTCAAATAGTTTTGCCGATTCAGAAGACAAGTATCTTGAAGGTTCTTTATAATTACATTATAGAAGGCTTCAGTATAAGTACTTTGAAGATTTGGCATTCAACTGTCATATCCATATGTTAGCTAATTCCTTGTGAGCCCCATGATGGAAAGACTTAAAGATGAATTTGAGAAAGATTGAATGAAATTAGATTATCAGGTTCTGTTAAACTGTTACCTGTATCTTGCTTAAATTTCTGCTCATTAATTTATATCCATCCAATTACATAAAGCAAATTCTGAAGAAACCCCTGAAGTTGGGCAGTATTTTCAGTGCTAATTATTTTATTATGTTTTCTATTTAAACATGTCTGTGTCACCAAGTATTATAGTCAGATTTTCTTTCTTCTATATTGTTAAAATTGGTAAATGAACTTTTTAAAAATAAAAATGTATATTTTCATTTCCTATCAAAAATAACAATTGACTATTAGCTGTTACCTAGGAAAATTTCCACAGTCTATAAGCTTCCAGTAGATGAAGTCATTTTGTTTTTAGGATGTGTCTATTGCTTTGTCACTGCACTAGAAAACTATGCCCATGGCAGAATATTACCATCTTTAAAGTGAACTTTCACTGAAGTATTGTTGATGATGATGATCAGAAAAAAGAAAATTTTCTGGTTCTTTTTATAAAAATCCAACTAAAAGGAACAGACTTTCTCAGTAATAAGTTTATGCCATTTGTCAGTCAGAGAATAAGAGTAAACATTATTTCATATTTTCTATGAAAATTGGGGAAATATTTGTTAAAAGGAAAATAGATCATTTGTGCAACAAAAGGTCAACCTCATATGTATCATGAGAGATGGGACCAGAAAAAAGTTTCCCTAGGGTTAAAATAAATGCTTTCAAAGAAGCAAAACTCAGGGCTGGCGCTGCAGCATAGTGGGTTAATGCCCTGGCCTGAAGTGCCGGCATCCCATATGGGCGCCAGTTCGAGACCTGGCTACTCCACTTCTGATCCAGCTCTCTGCTGTGGCCTGGGAAAGCAGTGGAAGATGGCCCAAGTCCTTGGGCTCCTGCACCTGCCTCCTGGCTCCTGGCTTCAGATCAGCACAGCTACAGCCATTGCAGCCAACTGGGGAGTGAACCATTGGATGGAAGACCTCCCTCCCTCCCTCCCTCCCTCTCTCTCTCTCTCTCTCTCTCTCTCTCTCCCTTTGCCTCTCCCATCTCTGTGTAACTCTTTCAAATAAGTAAATCTTTAAAAAAAAAAAAGAAAAACTCTTTCAAATTAGTAAGTTGAAAATCGGTTGATTATAGCAAAATTTAAATGAGTTAAGTATTTTGAGTTTATAAAATAGCTAGTCATCGATATATTATTTTAAACCCAAGATTTTTTTGTTTTATTTGTTTTATACTTTTCTGTCAATTAGGCTTTTTTCTAAACTTAGGAAATTCTTGAATGCTAGTTTAAAAACAGACTGGTTTCTAAACATGGGCCTTAACATATGGTAAAGCTAGCTTGAAACTATATCATTAAAAAAGCAAATATTACATTATATAGATTAGCCAATTAACACAGTTCATTTTTCTCTATGGGGTAAAATGGCTCTGGGTCTAGAACAGCTGCTGGAGCTGTTTACTACAATGGTGGTTAGATGCAAGTTTCTGGAATTAAATTTGCCAAGCAAGAAAATAATTTTAGAGTCTCCCTCTTGAAAGGAAATATAGATGAAGAATTTGAGATAGCAGACCTCATGGATAAATTATGGTCAACATAACAGGGTTGCAGAATTGGGCAGTGGTTTCTATAAAGGTCAGTAAACCCTACTCTTGTCACTGATTTTAAAGGGCAAGGGGGTTAGAAATATGAAAAGAAAATGCAAACAAAACAAAACAAAGTCACAGGGTATGGAAGCACATATCTTAACATTCTAGAACAATCATCATAATTACTCTCCATGACATAAAATATGTGTAGCTTATAGAATAAAACAATAATGAATATGGAGACATCAACTGTACTCATGGCAAAACACCTACTTATTAGAGAGACAAAAAGCAAATTACAACCACATTTCATATTATACTCAAATTTCAATATATAGTGTGGTGATTTAGGTCATGGTTTCTGGAAACAGTCTGCTAAGGTTCAAATGAAAACACACCACTTAGTATCTTGCTTGATTTAGTGATTACTGAATCTCTCTTTGCCCATTTCCTCATCTGTAAAGTAGTTAAATAACAAATATAACTTTCTGCAGAGAACTAAATAATTAATACATGTAATATACTTAGAAAGGTGCCTGACATATAGTAAGTGGTCAATAAATTTTTCAATTTTTATTAATATAAAGGAACTCAGAATAATTTACAGATAAATACTCAGTTGCAGCCCTGGATCACTGCCAAGTTGTGAAATGACTCACAGATTCTTTTTTAGCATTTTCTCCCTCTTTCTTTAAATCTCTCTCTTTACAGCTTCCTCCTTGTCTTTAAGTGGCCCCTTTCCCTGTAGACTATGAAGCTTTACTCAAATTTCCCTTCTTAAACAGAACTGCATCATCTACACTCCTTAAAAAATCTTTCTGTAGTCTAACAAAAACCCCTTATTCTCTGGCATATTCTCTCAAGGCAGTGTCACAGGATAGTATCTACTTTATTGAACTACTATTGAGGTAGTACAGATATTTTGAATATAGTCATCAATGTATGAATCCAAAGGAGTAAATATTTAGGGATTATTAGGAAACACAGTGATTCTAAATGGTTCTATTTGGGGCCGGCACTGTGGCATAGCAAGTAAAGCCGCCATCTGCAGTGCCAGCATCCCATGTGAGCGCTGGCTTGAGTCCCGGCTGCTCTACTTCCGATCCAGCTCTCTGCTATGGCCTGGGAAAATAGTAGAAGATGGCCCAACTCTTTGGGCCCCTGTACCCATGTGGGAGACCTGGAAGAAGCTCCTGGCTCCGGATTGGTGTAGCTCTGGCCATTCCAGCAATCTGGGGAGTGAACCAGTGGATGGAAGACACCTCCCTCCCTCCCTCCCTCCCTCTCTCTGCCTCTCCTTCACTCTGTTTAATTCTTTCAAAATAAATAAATACATCTTTAAAAAATGCTTCTATTTGCTGACTACTCCTAGTTTATTGCAGGCTAACTACAATGCTCCCTGAGCCCAGGTTCATATAGCTAATTAAATATCATTATATAGTTTGGACATCTCACAGACATGCACTTAACATACTTCTAAAAACATGACGTTTGATTCTCCTATACTCAATATGCTCTTTTTCTCATTTAACCAAGAGAATGGAGCTGTACCATATGTTTCCTTCTTCCTTCCCTCCCACATCCAATTCATCACCAACTTCTATTGGTTTCCTTCAGAAGCAAGTCTTGCCTCTATCCTCTTTGTTTCCTACTCTTATCTCCCACTTGACAAACTGCAGTAGTCCCCTTCCTGGCCTCAGTACTTCTAATCTTATCCTGTTGAATCTATTTCCTGTACAACAATCAGCCCTAGGATAAAAAAAAAAAAAAAAAAAAACCAGATTCTTTAATCTCCTTCAGAGGCTTCCTATTGCACTTAATGAAACTATTTAGACCCATTGTCATGGCCTGTATGACTTTATGTCACTGTTTAGTTTACTATCTCCTGTTAGGCAGTTCTCCCTTCAGTCAACTACCGTTTTGAGATGCTCCTTTTTGGCAGTTCCTTGATGGGGTCATCTTTTCCTACCACAGTAACTTTGCCAGTACTGCAAAGATTTTCTCCACCCTCATCATCATTTGAATGGCTGATTTGTTTCTCTCATACTTCAGATTTAACCTTAAATATTATCAGCTGGCCGGTGCTGTGGCTCAATAGGCTAATCCTCCGCCTGCGGTGCCGGCACACTGGGCTCTAGTCCTGGTCGGGGCGCCGGATTCTGTCCCGGTTGCCCCTCTTCCAGGCCAGCTCTCTGCTGTGGCCTGGGAGTACAGTGGAGGATGGCCCAAGTACTTGGTCCCTGCACCCGTATGGGAGACACCTGGCTTCTGCCTTTGGATTGGTGCAGCGTGCCTGCCTTAGCGGCCATTTTGGGGGTGAACCAACGGAAGAAAGACCTTTCTCTCTGTTTCTCTCTCTCACTGTCCACTCTGCCTGTCAAAAAAAATATTACCAGCTAAAATTGGCTTTCTCCAGCCCTCCCTGACATTTGTAAGTGGGTTCCACAAACACTCGCTTTATTTTCTGAAATATCACAAAATCTCATATATATATATATATATAACCAAATTATCACCAAATATTGTATATTCCACTGTATATGTAGCACTTACATCTTTAATTATATATATATTTCTTTCTCTCTCTCTCTCTCTCTCTCTCTCTCTCTTGTTCCTGTAGCCCCACCAACCCCCACTCCTCCACTAGATTATAAGCTCCCATCAACTGTTTCCCTCCCAAATTGTCTGCAATTGCCAGAGCTGGATCAGGCCAAAGGCAGGAGGGAGGAACTCAACCAAGTTCTCCCATGTGGGTAGCAGGGACTCCAACTACTTGTGTCATGACCTGCTGCTTGCTAGGGTGTGCTTTAGTAGGAAGATGGAGTCAGGAGTAGAGCTGGAGCTTGAACCCAGGCATTCCAATGTGGGATGCAGATGTCCCAGGTAGTGACATAACCACGGCACCAACGGCCTGCAGCTGCCTCTCCCCGCTCCAAATGTGGCATTCTGATCATACAATACTGAACTATGCTGTAGAGGAGGGTAACATTATAGGTGTAAACATGACATTAATTGTAATATAGTCTGCAGGTGGTCCAGTTAATAATTTCTATACTTGCAAAACGTCTAAGTTTTAAAGTTCCCATTGAAATATTCGTTTCAGTCATTTATTTTCAGATAATTAAAAAAACCTAGGAGATAAAACCAAAAGCACTTACAAGAGTTAAAAATGTGATTTCACTTTAGTTTAAGGTTATATTCTGCCTTTTTTATTTAGGTGGTAGTTTCTGAGTATTCAGTATGTAATGTGATATTAAAAATTTTCACAGTCCAAAAGTCACATCAAAACTAAGTTTAAATTCGGATCTGGCTAAAAGGTCCATGAGAATCTCACAGGCATGGAAAGCCATGACACGATGGCAAAAAACAATCTAAATGAAAGACCCTGGTGAACAAGACCCCAGCAGAAGGAACAGGCCATCAAGGAGAGAGGCACCTTTCTCTGAAGGGAGGAAGGAACCTCCACTGTGACACGGCCTTGACTAAACAAGTTCAGAGTCGGTGAACTCAAGGGACTTCCAAAGCCTAGACAGCTCATAGCAAGAGTCTCGGGTGATTGCTGATGTCATAAATAAGAGTGCCAATTGTTAAATCAACAATGGGAGTCACTGGGTACATGCTCCCCACGTAGGATCTCTGTCCTTAATGTGTTTTACTATGAAACTTAAAAACACTACTAATTGAACAATACCCTATACCTTGTGCAGTTGTGTCAATGTAGCCTCTTGAAATCCTTGCTTAGTATATACTAAGTTGATCTTCAGTATATGAAGGTAATTGAAAATGAAACTCGATAAAGGGTGGGATGGGAGAGGGAGAAGGGAGGGCCATGGGAGGGAGGGAGGTTGGGAGGGGAGAAGCCACAACAATACAAAAGTTGCACTTTGTAAATTCACATTTATGAAATTAAAAAAACAAAAAATTAAGTTTAAAACAAAGGCATGAGATGGCTCGTACTCAACCTTATATTTGGAAATCTGCTTCTCAAGATGACCTCAGGAAGAAATCAGAATTGTAACTTATTAATAAGTGTTTTCTTTTAAAAATTAGAAAGAATTGCTTGGTTCTATTTTATTCTAATAATACTCTAGTGATATAAATTAAAAGTCACTCTTACCTACTCTGAAAGACTGAGCTAATCTCTCATTCAAATTTACTAACTTTACTTTTGATCCATGTCATAGCATCCAAGGTAATTATTTTCTTTTTATTTGAAATAATAGAATTCTAAAAATAAACAAACAGCCAACAATATACTTTCACATCCAGACTTACTACATAAGCCTAAAGAGAATATGACAATCTTACTTGTGTTATCTTTGCAGTACTACAATTGCTCTGAGAAAGAAGTAATTTTTTATGAAGAAGTGTTATCCCTAACCCCTTTAAGTGCTTTGGTATCAGATTAAATATTAATTTGAAGTACATCTGTGCTTATTCAGTGCAGCAGGTCCTGCTTACACATGGTGGTAAAAGACATTTTCATTTTGCCACTCTTGGCGATATGCACTACACTGCTTTTCTCCCAAGGACAGACCCGCAGGCCCTTTCCACTGTATTTTATGCTGTTTTTTATTCAAGAAATTTATAAAATCAGGTGTTTCCATGATGAAAACACAGGATAATCTAATAGTTTTCTTCTTTCTGAATTAAGTACCTTCAGTACCACTATCTTGAGATGAGCATCAAACATTGGATTTCAAGAATATCATGCTTGTTGAGAAAAGATCTTTTTACTAAATGTAGAAGATACAGTATATTGGATAAAATAATATTTCTGTGTAACACATCATCTTGTGTTTTCTAAGGTGCCAAAGAACTTTAGTTTATAACTTCAACTATAAGATTTCCACTAAAGGAGCTGACGCCACAGCTCACTAGGCTAATCCTATGCCTGCGGTCCCAGCACCCCGGGTTCTAGTCCCGGTTGGGGCGCTGGTTCTGTCCTGGTTGCTCCTCTTCCAGTCCAGCTCTCTGCTGTGGCCCGGGAAGGCAGTGGAGGATGGCCCGAGTGCTTGTGCCCTGCACCCGCATGGGAGACCAGGAGAAGCACCTGGCTCCTGGCTTCAGATCAGCACATCCCGCCAGCCGTAGCACCCATTTGAGGATGAACCAACGGAAGGAAGACCTTTCTCTCTGTCTCTCTCTATGACTCTATCTGTCAAAAAAAAAAAAAAGATTTCCACTTAAAAGAACTTCACATTAATTGCCATAATTGGACTTTCAATGAAAAAATAATCTTTCTATACTGTGAATGATAATCAAATATTACTGAATTCACCTTGGTTTTTTTTTTCTTATTCTTACATTTATTTTATTTTTTCTTTTTAAATTATCTTTATATACAGAAGATCAACTCTATACTAAGTAAAAATTTCAACAGTTTACACCCACACAGACACACAAAGTATAAAATACTGTTTGAAGACTAGTTTTACCATTAATTCTCATAGTACAATACATTAAGGACAGAGAGCCTGCATTGGGAGTAAGTGCACAGTGACTCCTGTTGTTGATTTAACAATTGACACTCTTATGATGTCAGTAATCACCCGAGGCTCTTGTCATGAGTTGCCAAGGCTATGGAAGCCTCTTGAATTTGCCAACTCCAATCTTATTTAGACAAGGTCATAGTCAAAGTGGAAGTTCTCTCCTCCCTTCAAAGAAAGGTACCTCCTTCTTTGATGGCTAGTTCTTTCCGCTGGATCTCACTCGCAGAGATCTTTCATTTAGGTCATTTTTTGCCAGTGTCTTGTCTTTCCATGCCTGAACTGCTCTCATGGGCTTGGTTTTTAAAAAAGCTATTTTACTACAGTGAATGTTTCTTGATTTCTACTTGCTCATCTTCCATGAGATTGTGGTAAAAATAATGGGTGTCAGTCTAATTTCAATCAACATTGTCTATTTCTGGCTCATTTCACCAAGAGCCCACTTTCATGATTACTTCCACTCCCAGAGGTGGCTTAGATTTGTTTCATCTCCCAAAGTAGACTTTAAACTGCTTGTGTATTTGGGTTGTATCTTACTGAATTTAGTCGGCTACAAAATGCCCCGCAAAATGACTCAAACATTTGCTTGACTGAATTTAGCAATAATGTCACTGAACTGGATGGCTGTGGCTTCTCTTCATTTAAGAAAATAGATATACAAGGGTGACCTAAAAGTAATGATTGTTCCATTGGTTTTATACTTCAGATAGTTTCATTGGGCTGCTCAAGAGGATTTTTAGGGTCCTTCCCCCTTTGCCTCTCATTTCTGGCTTTTTTAGTCACTGGGTATTCCTAGATATTTGTCAATCCAGAAACAAAATTATCTTGATAAATCACAGAACTTGAACAATTCAAGAACTTCCTTTCAAAGGCTCCCATTTACTTGGGTACAGTTTTCACAGGTGGTTGTATGCCTGTTTTTGTGATATAGTGGTTGATCTGGGATAGACTTAGTGTTTCATTTTTTACAATTATTTTCTTTTTTAAAAAACATTTTGTGAAATGAAGACATTCATGTAAGTCTACAGATAAATGAGATTTTTGTCATCTAGTTACACTCAAAACCAACACCAAATTAAGAACAAAGCATTACTAGAATCCCAAGAACACACACTATTCTCCCCTCCATTTCTTTTTTTTAATGTGTGAAATAAGTGTATATGGTCATATACATGGTATGACTCAGTGAGGCATTATTTATAATAATATAACGAATGATGTGACATACACACAATTTTTATACTATCTCTGAATATTAACTACAACAAATAATAGAAACCATGTGATATTTGTCTTTTTGGGTCTGATTTATTCCACTTAGTTGGCTTTGCTTTTTTAAAGTATTTGGTTATCTTATAACCGTAGCTTTAAAAGGTATCATTCTCAATCCCACTGTTTTAGCCCTAAGTCGCCCTATTACTGTAGACACAACCAGTGTATTCCAAAGTAGAGTAAAAAATATGCTTGTTGCCAAGTTACATTTATCTATAACATAGTATTTATGTCATCAATAGATAATAGGGTTTGGTGTTAGGTATCAATAGCAGCTGAGGATTACAATGCCCCCAAGTAAATAAAAAAGTTTTTTTTTTATTTAGTAAATATAAATATACAAAGTACAGTTTATGGATTACAATGGCTTCCCCCCCCCCCAATAATTTCCCTCTCAGTCGTGCCCCTCCCATCTCCCGCTCCCTCTCCCATTCCATTCACATCAAGATTCATTTTCAATTATCTTTATGTACAGAAGATCGATTTAGTATATATTAAGTAAAGATTTCATCAGTTTGCACCCACACAGAAACACAGAGTATAAAATACTGTTTCAGTACTAGTTATAGCATTACTTCACATTGGACAACACATTAAGGACAGATCCCACATGAGAAGTAAGTACACAGTGACTCCTGTTGTTGACTTAACAATTTGACACTCTTGTTTATGGCGTCAGTAATCTCCCTAGGCTCTTGTCATGAGTTGCCAAGGCTATGGAAGCCTTTTGAGTTCGCCGACTTCGATCTTATTCCAACAGGTTCATAGTCAAAGTGGAAGTTCTCTCCTCCCTTCAGAGAAAGATACCTCCTCCTTTGATGGCCCCATTCTTTCCACTGGGATCTCACTCGCAGAGATCTTTCATTAAGGTCTTCTTTTTTTCTTCCAGGGTGTCTTGGCTTTCCATGCCTAAAATACTCTCATGGGCTCTTGAGCCAGATCCGAATGCCTTAAGGGCTGATTCTGAGGCCAGAGTGCTGTTTAGGACATCTGCCATTCTATGGGTCTGCTGTGTATCCCACTTCCCATGATGGATTGTTCTCTCCCTTTTTGTTAGTATTCACAGACACTAGTCTTTGTGTGATCCCTTTGACTCTTAGACCTATCAGTGTGATCAACTGTGAACTGAGATTGATCACTTTGCCTAGTGAGATAGCATTGGTACATGCCACTTTCTTGGGTTTGTATTGGAATCCCCTGGCACGTTTCTAACTGCACCATTTGGGGCAAGTCCGATTGAGCATGTCCCAAATTGTACATCTCCTCCCTCTCTTATTCCCACTCTTATATTTAACAGGGATCACTAAGATAAGATTTAGGGCCAGCACCATGGCTCAATAGGCTAATCCTCCACCTTGTGGCGTCGGCACTCGGGGTTCTAGTCTCGGTTGGGGCGCTGGATTCTGTCCTGGTTGCTCCTTCCAGTCCAGCTCTCTGCTGTGGCCCAGGAGTGCAGTGGAGGATGGCCCAAGTGCTTGGGCCCTGCACCCGCATGGGAGACCAAGAGAAGTACCTGGCTCCCGGCTTCAGATCAGCGTGGTGCGCTGGCCGCAGCGGCCATTGGGGGGGTGAACCAATGGTAAAGGAAGACCTTTATCTCTGTCTCTCTCTCACTGTCCACTTTGCCTGTCAAAAAAAAAAAACTAAAAAAAAGATAAGATTTAGACAAAACTAAATAAAAGTTTCTAACTCTGCCCTACAACAAATTAGGCCCAGTTCATACTATTGGAAAAAAATTTGGACTCCACTTTCTTTTTTTTTTTTATTTTTTTATTTTTTTTATTTTTTTTATTTTTTTTATTTTTTTTATTTTTTTTATTTTTGACAGGCAGAGTCCACTTTCTTACCTGACCATCACATTTTTTTTTCCTAGGGATCAAACATTTTAAGCAGGAAAGTACTGAAAGTACTATAACAAACACCCATAAGTCCACCATAGGAAATTAACAAATACTAAACATTTATCATATTTGCATCATATATCTTAACAGATATGAAAGATTAAAATATTACAGTTACTGTTTCTCAGCCTTTTGGATAAGATCAAGTATAAAACATTAAAGTTACTCCTGAAGTCCCCTTGCTACTGCTCCTAAATTCGATTCTGCTGTCTGGCTCCCCAGAGGCAACCTCTATCTTTCAGTAGGTATCTTTTTTTTGTCAATTACTTGAAGACATCAAGCTCTTTCTTGCTTTAAGGTCTTCCTAAGCAATATTATCTCTTGTTGATATGTTGTTGTTGTTGTTAGCTTCTTTACTGGCTTCATCTGGGTACCACCTGTTCTGCCTTTAGGTTTCAGCTGAACTGTTACTTGTGAATAGCTCCCAAATTCACTCTACCCAAACCGTGTTCACCCCACCTCACCATGTTTTCTAAAGGTACCCTCTCATTTTACATTAGAGTGCCTATAAGAATGTTCATCTTTTTTGTTCTTATTTATATGCTTACTGTGTAAGCATTTGTGTAGCCCAAGCAGATTATAAGCTCTACAGAGGCAGAGACCAGGGCTGCCTCACTCATTACTGAATTCTGTGCACCTATCACAGTACCTTTCATACAATAAGAATTCAATAAATATAGTTGAAGGACAAATCAATACAATATGACAAGCAATATAACCCATAATAAAATCTCAGCATTTGGTTATGGTCATAACCCCAGCCAACATGCTTTTACTTTCCACTCTAACCACATATGTGGCATTCTGCAAAGGAATAGCAACTTGAAGCACTGTGTAATTAAGTCTACAAGTTATACTATGTGCCTTGTAGGAAACTAAAGCACTATGATGGGTATATTTTTAAAATTTTTATAGGAGATAGAACTGTGTTCCCACCGATTTTTAATGTTTTAAAAAATCTTAATTGGCAGTAATTGTACTATTTACATGTTAATGAACAACACCTGGCCCCAGCTGGGTATAAAGAGGCTGACAATGTTTTTCTCTCACCTCTCTGGCAAGGAACTAAGTATATGCAATTTTAAAGAGACTTACTTGCCAGAAATAACACATTCATAATTGGTAGGACAATATGAAATTAGTTTACACGTTTCACCATTCTCAGAGAAATGCCTAATATTTTTCATGTTTAAAAGCTTTATGATTCAAAGAGGACCTTATTTCCTACACTTGGTGATTATTCACAATCATTAAATTATTCCTGTCAATGAATGTGCCAGAAACTAGCTAAATGGAAGCCCAAGTGGCCTTCTATAATAAGGGTCCAGCTCCTGGCTTAATCTCTTGAAAAAAAGTGAATTTCCTTTGAAGTTATTCAAAATCTATAATTAAATATGTTAATTTCTTGGTTCCTTTATACTATGATATTATAAATCGCTAGTCTTTATTCCATTTCCCCCTACAATCCTAAAACCAATTAAGAGGTATTGAAAAGTGACTTCCAATAACAAAGATTGTTTTAGTCATAAAATGATTCATGCTGAATTTTTGTATGGCAACATCTGTGAACAAATAGACATTAGCAAGGACCATAATAAGATGAATAGAGAAGAACCAGGTCTTTGAATTATACTTATTCCTAGAATTAAATTTTTAATTGATACAAGTAAGCTTGGCACTGTTATTCTATTTCCAAATATAGACAAAACAACCATCAAGTATTTTTTGAGTGCCTTCTATCTTCAGTTTTACAGGTGCATTGTGGAGGTGGGTAGTGAATGTCCAAGGAGAAAAGTTTCACATAAAACCAGCTTAGGGACAAGAAAACTACAAATAACAAAATTGTGATAGCATTGGTTTGAGTTACATAGGGAGTATTTTCATTTCAAAGCAGAGTGTGTTCTGGGAAGTTTTTATGGAAAACCATATGGAGTGAGTGTATGAGAAAAAGAAAAAAGTACTGTCTTCTATGTCCCAGGAAATATGCTAGCTGCTTTATCTCATTTTACTTCTTCGGGGTCACACAGTTATTAAGAACTGGTAAGAACTGTGATGGGAACCCAGATATGCCATTATATGCATTTCTCACTCAGCTACATGCTAGCCTTGAAGGATGGAGGAAACAGATAAGGTGGAAAGAATAACAAGAGTAATGGGAGGAATGATGTTGAACATGCTGTGCTGAGATTATTGCAATACTAAATATTTTAAAGAGTCGCAGAAAAATAATATCAAATAGACACTAAGATAAGTGACAAATGATATTTCTGACTTTGAAAGCCAGGAAAAAGAAGTTGAAGTTGATGAGGGAGAATTTTAAGTAAGTTACATGGTGAAATGGACATACTAGTTTTTCAGAGGTTTATAATATACAAGGAGGAAAGAGAGGAATGCAGTCAGAATTATATTGGTAGAGGAGCGTGTTAATGATAAAGGAGGCAACTTCATTGAATGAGCTAGAATATAAGTTCCTCAGTGGCACTGTATCTCTGATCCCTTGAAGAATTTCCATATAGTAAATGCTCAAGAAAAGCATATTGATCTAACATAATGAATAAATAAATACATGGCTATGGGATATATTTGTGCCATCAAGGATACATACTAGATTGAAATTTAGCTTGGCACTAAGGGAATGCTTTGGAATGCAAAAGAAACTAAGAATGGTAATAATTAATGAGCATTACTTAAGAGTTATCAAATGGGATCAGTATGTAATTAATAATGAGTGCTTGAAATAGTATTTCAACATTTAAATAAGCTTTTTAAAATAAAATAGAATTTAATTATCAATATCAGGGTCGGCACTGTGGCATAGCGGGTAAAGCCACTGCCTACAGTGCTGGTATCCCATATTGACACTGGTTTGAGTCCCAGCTGCTCCACTTCTGATCCAGCTCTCCACTATGGCCTGGGAAGGCAAAAGAGGATGGCCCAAGTCCTTGGGCCCCTGCACCCATCTGGGAGACCCAGAAGAAGCTCCTGGCTTTGCGTCAGTGCATCTCCAGCTGTTGCAGCCAATTGGGAAGTAAACCAGAGGATGGAAGACCTCTCTCTCTCTCCCTCTCTCTGCCTCTCCTTCTCTCTCTGTGTAACTCTGCCTTCTAAATAAATAATTAAATCTTTAAAAAATTATCAATGTCAATGATTTCTTAAAATATTCTTAGCAGCAATAGAATAGACAGGTAATCTCAATAATAATTATTAAACATGAAGATCTTTATTTTCCATTTCTCTAGAAACAAAGAAGTCTAACATTATCTAGCAAATGTCATGCATTGGTCAGTAGAATTAATGATAGTATTGGGATTATAACATTTCATAACTTTTAATAAATTACTTTAGAAAAAGGCTTTCAAACTCTACAAATCAGAAATATTAATAAATAAATAAATAAATCTTAAAAAAAAGAAAGAAAACTGCCCTCTTTCATTCAGGAGAAGGGAAATGTAAAATAAAATCTAGTAAAATGGGATTTAGGACTTAATTGGCATAATTCAAAAGTTTGGTCAACACCTTTTGTTTGCAAGTGTTTAAAGAAACAGGCACTCATATATTCATAATAGAAATTCAAATTCATCTAACTTCTATGGTGGGCAACTTGAAACTATTTGTCAAATAGTCTCATTTTTCAAAATAAAAATTCACAGATATTTTGTAACAAATTCTACTAAGTACATATATATATATATAAAATATTAACTATAGTAAGTTTTGGTAATAGCAAAGGAAAGTAATTTAAATCATCAAGTAGTAGTGGTAAAACATTACAGCATATTCCTGAAGTTGAAAACTCATCAGCTACTGAAAATAATTCTAAGATACTAAGTGACAAAATACAAGGTGCTGAACAGTTAATATAGTGTGCTTCTATCTGGGCAAAAAGGGCATGCTCATATGTTTATTAGAGTTTGTGTAAAATGGAAACACAATAAGGTAAGCTAATTTTGGTGGAAAAATTTTGAAATACATGTATAATTTTTAAATAATATACATGTTCATGAACATTTGGAAGACTCCCATCACGTGATTATATATTTACCGAATGACTGACTCTCTAGGGGCTGGCACTGCAGCACAGCAGGTAAAGCCACCACCTGTAGTGCCAGCATCCCATATGGGTGCTGGATCAAGTCCTGGCTGCTCCACTTCCTATCCAGCTCCCTGCTAATTTGCCTAGCAAAGTAGTAGAAGATGGCCCAAGTGCTTGGGCCCCTGCACCTGTGTGGGAGACCCAGGAGAAACTCCTGGCTCTTGGCTTTGGTTTGGCTGAGCTCAGGCCATTGCGGCCATTTGGGGAGTGAACCAGAGGATGAAACACCTGTCTCTCTCTCTTTCTCTCTCTCTCTGTAACTTTACTTTTCAAATAAATAAATTAATATTTTTAAAAAAAGAATGACTGTAAAGATTCCTAAAAAACTGGAGTGGTTGCTTTCAGAGACACTGGGATGAAGGAAATATTATCTCCACTGCATACTCCCTGTGTTAGTTTGGGTATAAGTCACCATGTATTTTTGAGGTGTTTGAAATTGCTATTTTGCATTTTGACATACAAAATAGCAATTTCACACACCTCAAAAATACCATTATAATTTCTACCATGAGCATGTGTTACCTACTGCGGAATGTTTTAATGAAAGCTGTACTGCATGTGAAAGACTTTATTTCTCTAGTATAATTAGTATAGTGTCATCAAATGAGTTTAGGGCCTTGTCAGTTGTGTAGATGACTGGAGGATGAAATGGTTTAAGAAGGAAAGAGCATAGTTTTCCTTCTGTTAGGTAATTGAGGCATAGATGTTAAGAGCACCATTTCTGGAGTCAGACTGCCTAGTTCTGAATCCTGGCTATGTGACCTTGGGCAAGGGAAATAATTGCCCCCTAGTGGCTAACTTATCAGGCTATTTTTAGAATAAAACAGACATAGGGCATAATGTCCTTAGGATAATGCCTAATATATAGTGCTCCAAAAATGTTTGCTGTTATCATAATTACTATTGTTATTATTATTAACATGGCTTATTGATTTATCAGTGTTTCAAATTCATTTCATAGTTTTCTTTTAAATGAGATAACAAAAAAAGCCCTTTGCACCTGTGCTTGCTTTTACATATGTCTTCCTAAGATCCATTAATCATGTTTCTCCTCTGCTTCTTATCCCTGCTCCCCATTCTTAGGTTCCCATGTTGGGTGACTCTTTCCTTGTCCTCCAACCTTAGAGGCTGTGGTAGCTTCCTACTGTTACTTAAAACTGGCTTCTGAGTTCTTCAGTGACCAATGTAATCAAATTCTAATATTAAATTTCCCTACTTTAATGTCTATTTTTATTTTCCTGATTTGGCCTTTACTGATACAGTATGGCAAACACAAAGAGGTGTGATAAAGTAGAGAATAGATGCAGCATGCTATTGGCACTGGTGGCTAGGAACAGTTCCAGTTGCTAATCTCCATTATTTAACTGTTATCCTATGGGTCTAAGTGGAAACTGAAATCAACTGCCAATCCCAGAATTGATCCTAGGATTGTGGCACCCAAATCTTAACAAGTTTTAACATTTTCATTAAATCAAGCAACTAAGTTATTTCTGTTGTGATGATGTATATACACTGTTTCCATTAGCAAGTGCTGAAAACTATTAATTAAAAGCCTAGAGTTGGCCTGACCAGTACTGAAAGCAAGTGCAAGCATCAGTAGTAATGCATAATCCATTGAATGTATTTATGACTGTTCCTTCATTATTTCCTAATGAGTAGTTCAAGAGACTATGCATGGCTGTAGATGGCTGGCAGGCTACTACATCAATACCTTAGGTCTGTCAGAGTCAGCTCCACTTCATGAAGTCAATGTGCATAAAATAAAAGGTTTGCTCTCTATTTATCCTTCATCAAATCATACACTGTAAACCAATTGCAAATACATTATGAAACAGAATGATGAAAGTTATACAGTTCTTCTACATCCATAAAGACAACTTTCAGTTTCATGGCATGAAATAATACATTAAGGATACTTTCCTAAAACCTAGACACAACTGAGTTGCTCTGTTAAAGCTAGAGATTTCTATTTCAACATTTATTTCATTATACAGAGAATTACAATGTCCTAATTGGGACTTTCTGAAACACTAGACAATATTAAATTTTAAATGACTATTGTCCTTTGAAACACTTGCCAGAAAAATTATGGGCAGAAACTAAATAGATTCTATTTTTTTTCTTGAAAATACCATCAGGATGTACATAGCATTTTACAGTTTAGAGATAACTTTTAATAATAAAAGCATCCTTGTTAATTAAAAGGCAGTACTTTAGGTGAATAAAGAAAATTTTTATCTAAGTACTGTACTCAGGAAAATAAAGCTGATTTAAGACATTATGACTCATTCAATGAAACAAAATCATTGAATGAAACAACCTGAAGAGACTTGGAAAATATTTATTTAATCATTAGATAGAATAGGAAGACTTCTATATAATAAAAAGAAAAGTGATATTTGTTGAAAACTAAGCAATTTTAAAGAAAAACAGTTTATTTAGGGACTAAATAATTTGAAAATAACTAAAAAGCCTTCTACAATATTTTAAAATTTTGTTAGTGAAAAATAATTGCGTTCAAAGTTTGAAAATAACCAGGGTATGCTTGTGTTTTTTTTCTTCCTGAGTATTTTGGGATTTATTCTATTTGTGGCTGTATTCAAGAGATGATTACAAAGATGAAAATCATACAGCTGTCTTAAAGACAAAATCAATCATTGGGCATAAAATAGTACCTTTATGAGCAACACTGGAGAGAATGGAGATCATAAAATAAGTATTGATAAAGTATAACAAAACAACCATCTCTTACACCAATTTGCAAAAATGCTTGTAAGAATTATAAATCAGTAAAAAAGAAATGAATAATATATGCATGTATGTATATATATTTATATGCATGCATGCATTTGTGTGTGTTCACAGGCTATATTCAAAGCATATGATAATTCAACATAGGCTAATGAAATATCTCTAAGCATTTGCTTTTACAAATACAGAAGACTGACTCACAATTTGCATATCTGTTATTTATATGTAAGCGAGTCTTGTAAAGTGTTTGAAAACACTTCAGTTTCTCTCAAGTATTTTATGCTCTCTGCCATTTTACTTCATGTCTAATTCTCTTTATAAACCCACAACTTAAAAAGAGCAATGGGATGTAGCCCACCACTATACTCACAATCATAAATAATGGTTTCATAATTAATACATTTTCACCAAACAGAATTTACAAGTGAGCAATTTGCTTTAAGACTCAAAAATTACCTTATTTTGAATTACTATTTTACCACTGTCACTTGTTATAAGCCAAAGTACTTTTCAAATTAATCAAGTGTGTACATTTTATAAGAAATATGCTAATTTTCAAAGAATGTTCCCTTACCTGTGCATCATACTTAATGTATGTCTGAAGGAAGTTATATTTTTGAAGTTGTCTTCATATGCATCGTAGGATTCTCACAGAAGCAGAAGCAGCTATATGAGAGGAGCTTTTCATATTCGACCTTGTTCTATTGTAACTGGAAACCTTATACTACTAAGTGGTTTTATCACCATTTCATAATAGAGCAAATTAAGGCTCCAAGATGTTAACCAACTTCCCCAAATCACATGGCAGTTAAATGACAGAGGAGGATTCTAATGAAGCCATCTCACACTCCAAAGCCTGTGCTTTCTCCAATATGCTCTACTTGCTGCCTCTCCATGAAATATGCATGAGAGAATGACAGAACTGGCAGAGGAAAACAAGATCATAAGTATTAAAGCTTTAATAACATAAGCACACCCACAACCCCAAGACAGAAAAAGAAAACAAACAAGAAACTTCTAGTGAATGTTATAGAACTACTTACATATTTAATCTCTGCACAAAACAACTGATGCTGCGAGTTTCACCTGAGACCCTAGGAAAATCTTCAACTAACCAACCAAAAAGGCAAGAATATCCTCTAAATTCTACTTACTAAGGAAGGAAATCACTAATTTTTTTTAAAAAATTGCAATTAACAGGGTTAGAATAAAAAGGAATTGAAGTGTAATGCTCTGTTAACCGGAAAACTCAATTAATTAGTATACTTCATTTCCCAAACATTTATATTAGTAAAAGCTTTACTCTATTTAGCTTGCCTTTCTCATAGATTTATATTGTGAATAAACATGGTAATGCATGTAATGAGCTCAAAACAGGGCCTGACTCATCAGTTTCTCAAATTGTTTGTTCTAATTGTTGTTCACTGGCTCATCAAACATTTACTAAGTGCCTACTGTGTTCCAGGCACTAGATGATGGAGAAAGAGGTGAATCAAATGAAGATCCCACCCTCCGACATTTCCCTGTTTGACATGTAAATATGATTTGGTAATGCAGCTGCTCCTTTTACTGTTGCTTTTTTAAATCATCGTTTTCATCTCTCAACCAACCAACATCATCACTTATGAGAAAATAAGCCATAATCTCTTTATAGTTCTCCTTTAGGGAAGTTGTCTCTGAATCCCTAAAGTACCTAAAAGGACAGTAAACTGGGATTTCATTGAGCCTATGGAACAGGGTGAATGACATATTTTATATGCTGAATTGCTAAAAATGATAATAATAAATAATAAATGTGTATGGCAGGAGCTGGATTGAGATCTGGTTTTAACAAAACCTGATAATGAGGTTTTGGAGAGAATAATCCTCAACCAAGTGAAGATTTCCTCTGAAGCTGTCATTATTTATCAAAAAGAACTTCAGAGTTCTGTGTGATCAAATTTCCTCAGGTCACTCCACAACAGAAAGTTGCTGTTCTTTAAAAAAAAAAAAAAAGTTGTTGAATTGTAAGAGAATTTTATATAAATTTTAAAAAAAAGTTAAGGTCATTGGAAGGAGATGCACCCCATGTCTGTCAGTCAAAAAAAGACAATGACATCATGATTATAGGGAAACAGTATAAATTTCATATAATCCAACAAATAGTAAACAATTCAAGCACAGATTTTAGTGTCTTCCCTTAGATCAGTTGATCTATGGGTTATTTTTAACAGCAAGATCAAGAATGACCAGCACAAAAATACTTCTGGAAATTCATTTGAATTTCAAACCTTCCAGGTGTTTCAATCTGTCCTAAATTAAAAAGTATTTTCATTGCACAGTCTTGTGCACCAAGTCACTCAAAATGTAAGACAGAAAAGCAAAGAAAAGGGTATAGGAAATTAGTGACTTTTCATTGTACCTTGAAAATTTCAAAGTGATTTTACTCCATGATGCAATTGTCTGCCTCAATTACATGAAAAATATTATATACAGAGGTTTATGGACTTGTCTGAAATCACTAAACATGCCACTGGCACAATATAGACCAGAATCTAGAATTGACACTAGATCATATGGTCTCAATGGTTTCACAACTAATCTTCAGTTCTAATTCATTACTAAGAGTTGTGTAAACCAAACTTTGCCAATACAGGCTATTTTTTTTCAGGCAACAGGAAAGAGAGCATAGAGTGAGGGAAATAATTCTGGTCCATAGAATTGTAGGAATCATATTTCCATTCATAGCTATTGATAATGCTAGTCCTCTCTGACTCATCAACACTATGAAATTCTCAAGTTCAAGAGTTTAAATTAACCTGAATGATATTGGGCTACATGACTTTAGTTCTCTTCATATTAATTAAAATATAAAAAAAATTCCCACTCCAGTCCCTTTTGTTATATCAGTCAATGGTTTGTCCTCATGTTCTGCCTTGGTTTTACTTCTGTGTCGTGCAGCCCATCATTTTTGACCCAATTCTTCCCTGCATCAGACAACACTTCTGACTTATACTTTTCAGTAAGCCATTCACTACTTCCTTGTCTTTCCTTACACTGATTATGTAAATTAAAGTTTCTAATCTTACCTAAAGTCAAAGAACTCCTCCCCCCTCCACACAAACACAGACCTTCATTTATTTGTTTCATTTTGATTGTCTCCAACTCATCTGATGAGCACAGATATAGACATGTAAGTAGCATGCAATTTAGATCTTCCAGAGATTTTTCAGAGACAGCAAGAGATCTCACTTTTTGCCCACCAATAATCATAAATGACTCGAGGTTAGGGGGACTCTTGGAGGTCATTGAAAGCAATCACTCAAAAAATCTTAGATAATCTTTGTCCTTTAAAGCTTGTCATCACTGGGAATGTGAACTCTTCACATTTGTATTGCTTTCTCTCAGTACTGCGTACTCTCTCAATAGAAGTACTTTATACTATGTCTATAGTTAAAAATTGAAATAATTACACAATCTTTTAGGGGCCACAATCCATTTAATCCAACCTTCTTATCTTTTAGATGGGAACATGAAGGCCTAGAAGGAAGGAGAAACCTGTTCAGGGTCACTTATCCAGATGGTGGATATCCTGTGCCTTGTGGGCCTGTTCTTGTCCTCAGATGTGACCTACACTTAACACATTGCCTTGTCAGTATTGCTTCTCACATTTTAAGTACCTGTTGTCTTTTATTAGATAAAGACAGGTATCAACCAAAGGCAGAGTTAAGTTCTCCTTCTTTATGTAACCTTCTACAGCATCTAGAAAAATATCTGGGATACAGAAGTTTATTCATTTATAAAATTTCAAAAATATGATCTTATTCTCTTCCCTCGATTTTCAAATTGCTCAACACATTAAGATAAAACAGATTTACCAATGACTTATTATATGTGTCCCTTATTTGTTATTTATCTATATTTACACATATTAGAATCAGTGTTGTGGTGCAGCAGGTTAAATCACTGCTTGCAACACGGGCATCCTGTATCAGAGTGCTGGTTTGAGTCCTGGCTGTTCTGTTTCCAAGCCAGCTCCCCATTGCTTCAGAAGGCAGCAAATGATGTCCCAAATGCCTGGGCCCCTGCACCCATGTGAGAGACTCAGATGGAATTCCTGGCTCCTGGCTTTGGCTTGTCCAGCCTCGATGATTGCCGTCATGTGGGAAGTAAACCAGCAGGTAGAAGATTTTTTTCTCTCTCTCTCCCTTTGTCTCTCCTCTCTGTCACTCTGCATTTCAAATAAATGAATAAATTTCTGAAAAAATACTGTACTTATCACTTAGCTGCTGTCTCATTAGCTCCTGGACTGAAAAGAGCCTATAAGACAGGTGATGACTATGGACACGTGGGTTGTCCTTCCATTTTGGAGTCACAATTAATTAACAGGATACAAGATAAAAATTGCTTAAAACAGACAATTCTGCACATCACAAATCCGTAATTGGTACAATTTCTGACTTTGTATTAGATTATATGCCACTTCAGCTTATCAAGGAAAATCAGAAAATTAGTACATATGGTGAAAGCTATACACTTCCCATGGCACTATTACCCATGCTATTTTCTACAAAATATTTCATGAGAAAGAAAAACATTATTTAAAATTTCATTTTGGAATTTTTTTCCAGAAAATGAGTTTTAAAAGGAAAAGAAAATTACTTAGTATAGAATAAAGCAACTCAAACAATATTTCCATACCACTCTATTATGAAAAAGCATTGATGGAAAGAGCAGAAAATTCAGTGCACGTAGATGTACTAGTTTTATAATTAACTCTTTCATAACTCATTTTTTCATAGCCTGGGACACTTAGGGATAAAGATATTAACTCTAAGCAGTTAAGGAAGTTTACTCAGCTTGACCTAGGAATTGGGAATTATTTGAATTCTAGTTCACAGTAATAATAACAAGACTCTCTTGGGATCAAACCACTTGAACAACAGAAAATTCACCATGTAGGGAGAAAAGCTAACCCTCTTAGATTACTAGAATACATCTAAGATATGGTGATAATAATGTACTGTGCAACACTAGTAATAATAAAAACGATTATAACAATGGTAATTGAAGCACAGACTATTAGCTAGCCACCAAAACAAGTTCTCCTTTTCTTCCTTAGTAAAATAGTTACAGAAATCATGTGGCTGTGCACCCAGAAAACACACTTCCCAGTCCAATTTCAGGTCGAGGACTATGTATTCGCCAATGGAAGCCTTTAACACATCACTCTTTCACCTTGCTTCCTTATGATAATTAGGATGTGATAGGAACAGGATACAGGACCTAGATGATAACAGTGGCCCTAGGGGATGATGGAACAACATGAAGAAATGAATCCATGCCCCTGCACAGTCACACACTATGTGCAGTCGAGGTGTTTGCTTCTTCACTTCAGACTGGTAGATGAGAGTACAATATCATTCTTTGTTGGGTCAGTTTGTGAATACAGTGAATGAGACTTTTACCCTAAGAAATGTAACTAATACTAATTATTATAAGTATTATCAATGCTTATCATTATAGCAGAGAGGATTTAAAGAGGTTATCATTATATGCACCCCTTGCATCCATCTACTTGTGACAAAGTGCCCCCATATTTGGGCCATAACTAAAATGGAACTTTCCCACAAACTCTCTCCTGATTTACCTCTAAGTTTCCACCAGCTGAACATAACCTTGTTTGTTCCTTTCTCATGGGACTTCCTATTTTCTAACCTCAGATCATATGTTCTGTTTGTGTATGTCTTATCTCTTCTACCAGAGCAAGCTTCATGAAAGTGAGTTCACATCTTATTCTCCTGTGTAACTTCTAAAGTACAAGAACTGGGCCTCTGGAGAAGTGCTTATTGACTAAATGAAGAACTGAAACATTTGGGTTTCATGCTGTTTGTCTATAATCTCCTGTTGTAGCTGAATGAGCCTGGAGCAAGCACACATTTGTCATGGGCAATAAAAGCAGGAAAGAATCTAGGTCCCAGAATCAATAACAAGTTGAGCTCCAAACAACTTTTACCTACAACCTAGCTATCTTGTTCTTAGAATGTCTTCTGTTTCTAGAACTTGATAGTAACAAGGAAGATAATAGGAAAACAGTGGATGATAAAGAGTTTACACTCTACTTAGGACAAAGTTCTAACTGGATTATGGGAAAATGTTCATGGCTAACAACTTTTGTCCTATTACAAAGGCTCACTAGGGCCAAGTCCAATTTACACTAAGTACCATTTTGAGTCAAATGCCTATGCTGTTATGCTCAACTGCTTCTGTTCTACTTGTCTGCATATCTTGCACATCTGGTAGAGAACTATATGCATACTTGGTACCAAAGAGCAACAGGCATTGAAAAAAAAGTAAAATTCCTTGAAATTTTCAAAGAAACTATTCAGATAGATGGGAGTTCCAGTGTGAGGAAGTAACTATTTGACCCAAAACTGACCTTCAAAGATATTACCTACAAATAAATATGCTTACCAATTTGTACGAGGGGTCTTGAGCTGATTTTATTATTTTTTGCTATATTTTGAAATCAGTGTATAACCAGAAGATTGAAGCAAAGCAGTCTACCACACTTTATTCTTTATACTTTGATATATCGTTTTATTAATTTCTTCAATCCTCATGCTAGGCAAAGGTAAAAATTAAAAGATGTAAGTGTGAAGTACTAAAAAGTAGCTTTTACTTATGAGCCCCAAAGAGTAGTAAGTAAATCTACTATCCTTATAGGGTCAGGGTCTTTTTTGTTTACCATAAAATAATGTTTTAAATATATAAAAGTAATCTGTTTCACACACAAATTTAGAATAAAAATATGAAAACACTAAAGATAAATTACCACAATGAATGAAAAATATCTCATCAGTCAGAGACAGCCTTGTAAACAATTTAGTGAATACTCTTCTTATTGATTTAAAAGGTAGATAAATGTTTTTCAAGAAATAGGGGGCCAACGCTGTGGCGCAGCAGGTTAATGCCCTGGCCTGAAGCGCCGGCATCTCATATAGGTGCCGGTTCAAGTCCCAGCTGTTCCACTTCCTATCCAGCTTTCTGCTATGGCCTGGGAAAGCAGTAGAAGATGGTCCAAGTCCTTGGGCCCCTGCACCCGTGTGGGAGACCCAGAAGAAGCTACTGACTCCTGGCTTCGGATCAGCACAGCTCCAGCCACTGTGGCCAACTGAGGAGTGAGCCAGCAGATGGAAGACCTCTCTCTCTCTCTCTGCCTCTCCTCTCTCTGTAACTCTTTCAAATAAATAAAAATAAATGTTTTAAAAAAGGTAGAGAAAAAAAGAAATGATGATCATATTGATACTATTTCCTTACTATCATCTTTCCACTTAGCATATCACAAAACTGTCCCAAGTCAGTCTTATAAAACATTACATTTAATGCTATATAATTTTCTGCTATATAGATACACTGTAATTTATGTAACTATGTTTATATTATAGGACTTCTTTCCTTTCATTGTTTCTCCTCATGCCTTAACATTTATTTCATTTATAACTAATTTACAAAGTTAGGGTAAGCTTGGTTATTAATTATTAAAATATCTTATGAGAAATTTGCTTTTTTTGTCAAAACATCTCTTGAAATATTTTAAAAGAAGTGTGTTATCTATTTAACTCAGCTAATTAAAAGTAAATGATGTAAATGTCATGGATCTCTGTACCTGTGAGTATGTCTAATAGATGCTAGACGAACGTTAGACATCTGTTAAAATTATTATTTATTTTATTTGAAAGGTAGAAAGACAAAGAAAGAGAACCAAAGACAGAGATCGCCCATCCACTGGTTCATCCCCCAGATTCCTGCAACACCAGGGCTGAGCCAGGCAAAGGTCAGAAACCTAAAACTCCATGCAGGTCTCCCAGGTGGTTGACAGTGATCCAAGTATTTGAGCCATCACCTGCTGCCTCCCATGGTGCATATTAACAGGAAGCTGAAATCACTGTTAGAGCTGGGAGTCAAACCCAGGCACTGCAATATGGGAAGCTGGCTCCCAAAAGCCCAAAGCCAAATACCACCTTAGACATCTTATTCATGGGCTTTGTGGACAACCACAAAACAAACACTGTGATTTGTAACCACTTAATGGAAGGAAGAGCCAAATAGATAGGTATAAGAAGGGGTGCCACATATGACTGTACAGGGGGCAGATTGCTATAAAAATGTGCTGTATCTATTTCCCAATAATCTTATTATCTTTATATCCAGCCTAAGAGATACTAATATTTCCATTTTATAGGTATAGGTATTTTCTTTTTCTTTTTCTTTTTTCTTTTCTTTTTTTTTTTTTTGACAGGCAGAGTTAGACAGTGAGAAAGAGAGAGACAGAAAGAAAGGTCTTCCTTCTGTTGGTTCACTCCCCAAATGGCCGCTACGGCCAGCATGCTGCGTCATTCCGAAGCCAGGAGCCAGGTGCTTCCTCATGGTCTCCCATGCAGGTGCAGGGTCCAAGCACTTGGGCCATCCTCCACTGCCTTCCCTGGCCACAGCAGAGAGCTGGACTGGAAGAGGGGCAACTGGGACAGAATTCGGTGCCCAACCGGGACTAGAAGCCAGGGTGCCAGCTCCGCAAGCGGAGGATTAGCCTAGTGAGCTGTGGCGCCGGCCTAAGAAAACTTATTTTCTAGTAAGTTAAACTGTATATGGTTATATAGCTGGTCAGGTATAGCACCAGAAGTGAAAATACATCTTTTTGGCTTCAAAGTCTATTCTCTTATCCACTGCTAGGTTGTTTTTACCATGTACAAATAAAATAAAAGAAAGATATAACCCCAAAAACTAAAATCACAAGCAATTTGCGGTATAATACTACCTGTGTGCAATACTACTGTTTACCTTTTAACTCTTTAAGGTCAGAGTCATGTTCTTCCTAAGGGCTGCATTTTTACCAAGTTGAATATTTCTTGAAATAAATTAATCTCATATACCATGCCTTGCTTTGTAAAAAATAAAATCTAAAAACATACAGATTCCTTTATCATTACACAAATGTTACTCCCACTGAAGTAAAAACAATGAAATGGGTATGTGATGAGATTCAGGAAATAAAGAAAATATCCTAGAGATTGATTATGGTTGAATGATACATGGAAATTGACAAGTATCTCTTTTACATGAGTGTAGATTTTGTTTCTCTCTTTTTAAGTCAAAAACTAGGCAGAAAATATGAATCCCCAAATATTGAACAATTCAGGTTTACTTCTACTCATTTTTACTTTTAAGCCTATAGACTGTAATATCCATGAATAAACATTAAAAATGAATCAAGTAATAATTACACAAGAGTATTCCCTTTTGAGTTGAACTAACCATTCTTTCTATTTAACTTATATAAAATATGCTTGCATGATTAACTTTAAAGATATTATTTTCATGTTATTTGAAAAGTATATGGGGGCGGCACTGTGGCATAGTGGGTAAAGCCGCCGCCTGTGCTGAGAGTATCCATATGGGTGTCAATTCAAGTCCTGGCTGCTCCACTTCCAATCCACCTCTCTGCTATGGCATGGGAAAGCAGTAGAAGATGGCCCCAGGCCTTGGGCCCTGCATCTGTATGGGAGACGGGAAGAAGCTCCTGGCTCCTGGCTTCAGATTTGCAAAGCTCTGGCTGTTGCAGCCAACTGGGGACTGAACCAGCAGATGGAAGACCTCTCTGTCTCTCTCTTTGCCAGTCCTTCTCTGTGTAACTCTTTCAATTAAATAAATAAATCTTTAAAAAAAAAGTATATGGGGGAAAGAGAGGGAGAAGGAAGGGGAGGGGGGAGAGAGGGGAGAAGGGAGGGAAAGAGGGAGAGAGGAAGAGAGAGATGGATCTTCTTTCTATCCAGTGAGTCACAGAGTCACACTTCAAATGCCCAGAACAATTGGAACTGGGGCAGGCTGAAGCCAGAAGCCAGGAGCCCTACTGGGGTCTCCCACTTGAGTGGGAGGGAAAAAGATCTTGAGCCATCATCTACTACCTCCCAGGGTATGCATTAGCAGGAAGCTAAAATTAGGAGTGGAGCTGGGACTGGAATCCAGAATGGGAGATGGGACTTAAACCCAGGCACTTTGATATGGAATATGGGCTACCCAATCTGATTCTTAACTACTGCACCAAACAATTGCCCCTATTTTTAAAATATCATTTAAAACAAGCATAGATAAATAACAGGTGATTCTTACTGTTAACAAACAGTTTTTGTCTCTTGTGGAAGAGACTGTGGTGTAAGATGCAGCCTTCAAGTCTGTCATGGAGTTTATATTAGTTTGAAAATCAAAGACTGAGATGGTAATTAAAACACAAATCCACACTTTACTGACCAATTTAACACAACTGGAAAAATAATAAAATCCACTGTGAGTGAAAGTAAGTAAAATATAAGTCCAATCATACAATGTTGGTTGTAAAATAAATTAGTTGAATTTTTCTGGAAATTAATTTGAAACTATATAAGAAAATTTGAAACAATTCATTCTGCTTTATTTTATTACTGGGAGCTCTAATAAGAACACAATGTGAAATGTAGGCAAAGATATATGCAAAAAGTGCTCAGCATAGGATCTTTTAGAGTGCTGAGGAACTGAAGACAGCCTGCGTGTTTAACATTAGGGGAATATTTAAGTAAAGTTTGGATAATAATTGAGTTCTTAAAATGGTTTCCAAAAATTATTTGAGTTATAATGTACATGTGATTATTGTTAAACAAAAGGTGATATTATATTAAGATTGTGATTCAAATTTTATAAAAATAAAAACTCTGCAAGAAAGTAGGCCAAAATGTTAACAGTTGTTCCTTCTGGGTTGTGGGTAAATAGCTTACTCCTTGCATTTTCGTACTTCTTTGTATTTTTATTATTCACTATTCTGTTCTTTCTCAATTTTCTGCAATGATCATGTATTTTCTCAAAATCAGGAAAAATGACATTTTAAAAACTGCTTAGCATAAAAAATTTAGAATGTATTTTTCATTAACGGCACCGATATTTGTGAAGGGGACACTTTTTGACCACTGCCATATACTTTGGTTGTTTGTTATATTTCTTATATTAAAAACAAAACAAATAAAATGTTTCCAACAGCAAAAATGTGCCAGTACTCTCGAAACTGCAATTTTTTTTTTTTTTCGAGATTTAAAAGTATTTATTAGGCCGGCGCCGCCATAGCTCAATAGGCTAATCCTCCGCCTTGCGGTTCCAGCACACTGGGTTCTAGTTCTGGTTGGGGTGCCGTATTCTGTCCCAGTTGCTCCTCTTCCAGTCCAGCTCTCTGCTGTGGCCAGGGAGTGCAGTGGAGGATGGCCCAGGTCCTTGGGCCCTGCACCCCATGGGAG
The DNA here is from genome assembly GCF_033115175.1 of Lepus europaeus. NCBI lineage: Eukaryota > Metazoa > Chordata > Mammalia > Lagomorpha > Leporidae > Lepus > Lepus europaeus. The sequence goes on along the minus strand of NC_084850.1, from coordinate 31,493,215 downwards.
ACCAGGAGAAGCACCTGGCTCCTGGCTTCGGATCAGCACGGTGCGCCGGGAGTAGCACGCCCGCCGGCTGCAGCGGCCATTGGGGGATAAACCAATGGAAAAGGAAGACCTTTCTGTCTCTCTCTCTCTCTCACTGTCCACTCTGCCTGTCAAAAAATAAAAAATAAAAAATAAAGTATTTATTAGAATCAAAGATTTCCAGCTGGAGCTACATGAAGAGGGCCTTCCAAGAGAGGAAAGAATCCAAAAGGTCCCTTAGTAGCATTTGGGTTTTTAAGTACAATTTGGAAAGAAAAAACAAACAAACAAACTTGATAATCAGATTGGCATTCAGTTACCAGGCAGGGACAAAACCCATCAAAAGGCCTGATTTACAATTCTCCATCCAGTCTGGCCTGCTAAAACAAAAAACCATCCAGAAGGGTGGGGTAGGTAACTTGTTTTCACAATAAGCTGTGGGCTTGGGAAGAGCTCCCTTGCTATTCTCATGGTAAATTTGGATATCCTGAAGGAAGGAGGGCAGAGGGCGGCCTGTTTGTTCTTGCTAAGGGTAAGGTTTTGTGGAAGGAAGCACATATTTTATACCCCAAATTCCACTGGGATCCCCTGACTACCAATTAACCTTTTTAAGAGTAATAAACTAAAAAAGGTGATTTTGCTAAAAAAAAAAAAAAAAAAAGGCAAGTTTTCTTCTTTTTACCAAGCCCATCTGGATTATGTCCACTTTTCTAACTGAGAAGTTTTCAGGTAATCAATATGGAAGTGTAAATACTATCCAAACACTCACATCAGAGCCCCTTAAACTAAACCTGGAAGTGAGAGAAAAGGACTTCATTTTGCAGTGAAGTGAATCTGAGGAGATCCTGTGTGAAAATTTTACTTTGGGGCGCTAAAAAACGTCAAAATTTTCTCTCAGCTCCAAGGTCTGTGACATTTCCAAGGTTCATATTATATGTATATGATATATACATATCATATACATATATTTATATATAGATATATATGTATCTATATACATATATATATAGATAGATATCATATACATATATTTCGCTCCTTATGTATATTATATAAGTATATAATATATATAGCTTTAAATATCTTTGGGCTGGATTAACTATTCATAGTTTCCCCTCTTTAAGGACTCAATTTATTTAACACAGACTTATAGGACAAGTAAAAAGAGATAAATTATTTGCATAGCATGTCCATGATTTATATTTCCATGGAAGGCTACTCTTAAAATATGCAGGATCTCCAGTGCTAATATCACCAGATGACATAAAGAAAGTAGGGAATTAAAACTTAGGATAAAACATGAGGAGTCATGGCCAATTTAAGAGTGATCAGAAAGCACTGTAACAGATCTCAGAATTGAATGTAAAAAGTCAATTTTGAAAAAGGCTTTGATTAACAACCATTTACACACACTTTTCCAGCAATATTTTCATTTCAAATAGTGAGTTATCTTCCCCTAGGTTATCTTCTGGAAACCACAGTCTTTCTTCTACTCTGATATGAATATCTAAATATTTATAATGGCTAAAGGATACATTAGAATATCATCTTTTTGAATATCATCTTTTTGAAACACATTTTTCCTAATTCTCAGATCTGTTAGGAGCAGACATGGAATAGTGGCAAAGCAATGGCTGCTATAGGCTATACTCCTAGTATACTTGTTATTATATTGGTTCAGCCACGACTAAGTAAGACATAAATTTAATTTCTCATGAGCATTTGCAATTTATGAGTCAAGAACTCTGAGAAGCGAATTTGATGTACTTTCTACCTGCCCTTTTGTCAACATTAAACAAACAGTATGTTTTACCATGACTCACTTCTGACATGTATCAGTTGCTTTTATTTGTTTCTCTGCCAACCTCAGCCTTGTCAGCAGGACTTCTGCATGACAGCCACAGCAGCTTGTGCCAATTATACCCTTTTAAAATAAGCTGTTCATTTGAGAACTGTGTACATTGGAACAGACTAAAAAATATAAGGAATTATTATTATAGAAGCCAAGTGCAAGGAACTAACCCATCCTGTATGTATCTCTATAACAACACAGACTTCCTGCTAAAGTGGCACAAAATGCATCAGGAATGTAAGTTGTTTGGTGGTTTGAAACACACCATGATATTTATATGTTGTTTGGAAACAATATTGATTATAATAGTATATTTCCAAGGCTTAAATTAGTAACAAGTGATAGAACTCATTTTTTATGAATTATGAGAGTAGTAGATAGGAAATTTTTGTCCTGAGGATTCCACCCACACTCTTCCCACACACATATGTACAAATCCTCTGAAAAAATGGCTTCAAGAAAGTCTCCCCTCTCTTTTATTGAACAAGGCAGCTATGAAGCTTGCCATCCTGGGCTAACAGCCAGGAGAAGATTATGGCAAAAATAATCACCTTTACAACATTAAGGGAAATATGAAGCTGGCATCATGATTCAGGGGCTTTTTCTTCCCCTCTAAACATGATACCACTTTTAAAATTTTATTTGGGAAAGCTTTTCTGCAAGATGTATCTTAAAAAAGTGTTGTTTTCTTTTCAACAAATAGCTAGAGGTGCTGAGAGATTTCCTGTTAAAACTATGTAAGGCATTCAACTACTTAAAAGAGAATTTAGTGCTGATGAAAGATGCCAGTTTGACAGCCATGGAAAATGAAGGAAGTATTCTTTATTCCCAGGGCACATCATCTCAAAACAAGGAATCATCTTTCATAGTTAAGAGGGTCACACCTTATTGTTTAATATTCATTGAGAGTACACACATGCTAGATGACAGAAAGACACACAAGCCATAATCTGTATCCTCTAAGATTTTTACATTCTTCAAACCACAGTCTTTCTAGTCTCAGAGCCATAATATACAAGACTAGTGGTCTTTACTTTAAAAGGGACCGAGGCAACAAAAGCTAGTGGGAGAGAAATTCAAAAGAAGGGTATTAACAGAGCTCAGTTTGGACATCTTTACTGTTTCCTGGAAGTGCTCTGACTGTACTTAGAAGCTGGGACTGGGTAGGCTCATGGTTCTGTGGGAGGTATTACTTACATATGTTATAATCTATGGGTGAACATCATGAAAGAATTGACTTTGAGCATGTGGGGTACTTGGTGATCCCAGAAGTAACTGGGGAGACTCACATTGTGGAAAGCTATGATCCTGGGAAGTACAGAGAAAGACTATGCCTACCAGGATGCTAAGGAGTTAGAGTACAGGCATTCATGTTTCCAAATTGATGAAGGCCTACGGCACTTGATCATGAGGAAAAAAAAAAAAACATCTCAAGGCGTGTTCTAAACAGACCATTTTTTTTTTTGACAGGCAGAGTGGACAGTCAGAGAGAGAGACAGAGAGAAAGGTCTTCCTTTGCCATTGGTTCACCCTCCAATGGCCGCCGCAGCTGGCGCGCTGCGGCCGGTGCACCACACTGATCCGATGGCAGGAGCCAGGTGCTTCTCCTGGTCTCCCATGGGGTGCAGGGCCCAAGCACTTGGGCCATCCTCCACTGCACTCCCGGGCCACAGCAGAGAGCTGGCCTGGTCTAAGAGGGGCAACCAGGACAGAATCGGTGCCCCGACCGGGACTAGAACCCAATGTGCCGGCGCCGCAAGGCGGAGGATTAGCCTAGCGAGCCGCAGCGCCGGCCAAACAGACCATTGAGCCTATCCAACATCACTCTCACCTATTACACACACAAGGATTATTCCAAAGTTTGGACTCTGAGTTCCACAAGCCCTCTTATGGGGAATGGAGAGCATCACCTATATGTTAAAAGACACCTGAGTTTCATACTGGCTTTTGTGTACTCACGTTCCAAGTTTTCAGATGCTTTCTTTTTGAGTTCCTGTGGGGGTAAGGGGGCTGTGATGATTTAGTGTACCAACAGTCTAGAGTTTGTTCTTCCTTAGTGAAGAACATTATTTGAAGATCCGTGTGTTCCTTGCCTTTTTTTCTTGTTCCCCAAACAACATTCTCACAACTTTATTCTCTGTCCCCTGAGTCCTGTGTCTCTGGAGACTGCCTAGTTGTACACTGCACCGTTGCCTTCCTCCTCCGCTTGGTTAAGTTTCTTCTTAGGACTTGAGACTGAAAGCTTCACTAGACATCTTTTCTTTCTAATCCCTTACTCACAAAGCTCTGAACAAAACCTTGAACATCTGGATGTTGTAACTGATTTAAGGGAGTTCATTGTTCCAGTATCCCACAGGCTGCATTGAATACTAAAGTGTATATGTGTGATGAAAAATGGCACCCAATGACTCTTGCAGATTTGGAAGTAGCTTCTTTTTCATTATCATCTTTTATTCATCAGCAAACAGAAGGCTGAGACGTTAATGAACTTTATACTAACAAAATGTGTTATGTAAGGAAATTCACTGTTTATCTAACAGTGCAGAGTAAAAGAAAATGGGTTTATAGTCATGATGAAGGAGAATTCCAGAATTTTATTTAAAACAAAGTAGTATTTAAAGGATCTAGACATTGGAAATGCTTTGACATAAGTGTTTGGGCCCCTGCGTCCATGTGGGAGAGCTGAAGAAGCTGCTGGCCCCTGGCTTTGGCCTGGCCCAGGCATGGCCATTGTGGCCATCTAGGGAGTGAACAAATAGATGCAAGATCTGTCTCTCTCTGTCTCTCCTTCTCTCTCTGTAACTCTTTCAAATAAATGCATACATCTTTAAAGAAACAAATAAGAACAATGGAACCCCAAATTGCCATCCTGAGAAATAATGCAACATGTTACTGTCAAACTTCAACTGGATTGGCATTTATTGCATTATTAAAGTTATGGCCTTTCTGAAGTCATCTGAACAGAGTGTTGGGGAAAAAAAGAAACCATTAACATAGGTCATGGTATGGCAGCAGTCCATGACTATACCTTCTCCAGATACGAGTTTGGCTCATAGAAATGTTTCATTGACAGCACTTTGTCACAGGGCTCACGTCTCATTACCATTGCAAATGCACTTTCTGTGCTCTAAGGTACCTCTCTGCTGCCCCAGGGCTTTGCCAAGACACTAAAAACTTTAGTTGCCATGCATAATATACAACTCAAGTTGCTTGGATGCATTTTTACATGTTTTGCTTTATCCCATTCTAGAGATCTTTAAGATCCAATAAGGGGGGAGGAGGATTTTTATTTATTCTATGTGTTCCTTTTTATTATAACCCCTGCCATTGCCTTGAGTGTATATTCATAATAATAAATGCAAACAAAGTTAGAACAAATGAAAACATATGCATCTTAAGGCAATTGTCAAAACAGAAATAATTGCCTGGATGAGCACTTAGCAGAGGCAAAATGAGAGAAATAAATATTGTTAAGGTATTCATAATTATATGTGAATAGGCTAACATTATATAATTTTCAATTTAGTGCCACTTTCTTAGCCTCCAAGTTATTGGTTAGTATGGTGAGGTGGTTAGGAGCATAAGTTCTGGAGTCAGATTGCCACTGCCTCTATAATTTACTAACTGTGTGACCTCAGACAAGCTACTTAAGCCTTCTGGCTTTGGTTTCCTCTTTTGTAAAATGGTAATAATAATAGTACCATATTCTGTAAGGCTTACACCAGTTCATATATGTACAGCTCTCAAAACAGTGTCTGTTAGATACTAAGCATGCAGGAAACATTAGGTGTTATTATTAGTCATTATTTGGTGTAACAGAAAAAAAAATGATTTCCTGCATTTTGGCCATCAGAGCACATATTCTTTAATGGAAGATAGCAAAAAAAAAAAAAGCTGGAGAAAACTTCAATGGAAATTATATGTCCTATAATGGGAAGTGGAAAGGAGAAAGAACCAGCTATTAAGGTATGCATTATAAGTTAAATTGGTAGGTTTCTAAGGGAGAAAGATAAACTTCTAAACATTGGCTGAATTAGTTCAAGAGGTGTTCAGCAATATTTTTCAATGACAGATCTACCAGTGTTTATCAAATGATACCTCTAGGTCTAGAGAAACATTTCATGGAAAATCACCACCATGCTTTCCAAAAGGGCTCTGCCTAGGAAGATACTGAGTTGAATGAACCACAAGGTACCTTTTGTGTAACAAACAATGCTGGTGTACTTAGTGGGATCTTGGAGCCACAGCATTGATCACTGAGCTAGATGGACTCTCAGTCCATTTCAGGTTGAGAATCCTATTATTCACAAGATTTCTCATATTTTATTATGTTACTTGTATCCTTAACACCTTCATTAACTTTCAGTTAAAACTGAATGAAAACTAATTCCTAACCTTCCAATGTCTCATGTAACTTGTTCAGGTTTTCTTTCTTTCCCCAGTTCTCTATCCCTCCATCATGGTCACTGTTAGTATTTTTAAATCATGTCTCCAAATATAAATGTATTAATAAGATTGTACATATTTTCTCTTACCAAGAAATGACCATTTATACCATTCTTCAACTTCTCAGGGGCTTTGCCTACCATTGACAATTTTATTGAAGAGGAAATTATGGGATTCATAGAATAATATGTTCTTCTCAACTCCCGCATGTAACTGATCAACAATTCCTATATGTCATATAATCCAAATAGCATAATCATATTATCCATTTATTGAGCACTCAAACCAAGCATTGCACCACATCACTTGTAGGCTCAAGGAAGTTACTAATTTTCCCAAAGCCATAGGAATAGAAAATTTTATTTGCTAGAATTAAAAGTTACTTCTGGAAAACTCTAAATACCTGCTGACACTAAACTATTTATACTCATCACTTGGCTTCACCCTCCCCAATTTTGGTCAAAACCAGTATTTCTCATTTGGACCAATGAAATGTCCCCTTAATCAGCTACCTTGTCTCCAGATTTAAGTACCCTTCATGCAATCTTTATCACAGGCTGCTGCAAGATTTATTTTTCTAAAATGCAAATGCAATCATATTACTTGCATGCTCTCTGCTGCTTTCAGAGTAAAGTCTGAATTTCATAGATGACATATAGTTCCCTCTCATCTCTCTAGTCTCACTTTGCCATAAGCACCTTTAGCTATGATTAAACTAAACTAGCCTTAGTTTCTCTAATAATCCCATGATCTCTCATGCCTCTGAGTTTTGGCATGTGTTATTCCTACTGTCTGAAAAGATCAAGTCCACTTTGTGACCTAACCAACTCCTGTCTGTCATTCAAGACTCCTCACTACATAGGAGGTACTCAGTAAATACCTTTTGACTAAAAAAA